>NW_027362765.1:648500709-649216542 GCF_046119375.1 Phyllobates terribilis
AGTCCTTAAATAATGCAGCAGAGTCCTTAAATACTGAAGCAGAGTCCTTAAATAATGCAGAAAAGTCCTTAAATAATGCAACAAAGTCCTTAAATAATGCAGCAGAGTCCTTAAATAATGCAGCAGAGTCCTCAAATGCTTCAGCAGAGTGAATAAATAATGCAGCAGAGTCCTTAAATCATGCATCAAATTCCTTAAATATGCAGCAAATTCCTTAAATAATACAGCAGAGTCCTTAAATAATCCAACAAAGTCCTTAAATAATGCAGCAAAGTCCTTAAATAATGCAGCAGAGTCCTTAAATAATGCAGCAAAGTCCTTAAATAATGCAGCAGAGTCCTTAAATAATGCAACGAAGTCCTTACATAATGCAGCAGAGTCCTTAAATACTGAAGCAGAGTCCTTAAATATTGCAGCAAAGTCCTTAAATAATGCAGCAGAGTCATTAAATAATGCAACAAAGTCCTTAAATAATGCAGCAGAGTCCTTAAATAATGCAACAAAGTCCTTAAATAATGCAGCAGAGTACTTAAATAATTCAACAAAGTCCTTAAATAATGCAGCAAAGTCCTTAAATACCACAGCAGAGTCATTAAATAATTCAGCAAAGTCCTTAAATAATGCAGCAGAGTCCTTAAATAATGCAGCAGACTCCTTAAATAATTCAGCAAAGTCCTTAAATAATGCAGCAGAGTCCTTAAATAATGCAACAAAGTCCTTAAATAATGCAGCAGAGTACTTAAATAATGCAGCAAAGTCCTTTAATAATGCAGCAGAGCCCTTAGATAATGCAATAAAGTCCTTAAATAATGCAGCAGAGTCCTTAAATACGGAAGAAGAGTCCTTAAATATTGCAGCAAAGTCCTTAAATAATGCAGCAGAGTCCTTAAATAATGCAACAAAGTCCTTAAATAATGCAGCAGAGTCCTTAAATAATGCAGCAAAGTCCTTAACTAATGCAGCAGAGTAATTAAATAATGCAACAAAGTCCTTAAATAATGCAACAGAGTCCTTAAATACCGCAGCAAAGTGCTTAAATAATGCAGCAGAGTCCTCAAATGCTTCAGCAGAGTCCTTAAATAATGCAGCAGAGTCCTTAAATAATGTAACAAAGTCCTTAAATAATGCAGCAGAGTCCTTAAATTCTGAAGCAGAGTCCTTAAATATTGCAGCAAAGTCCTTAAATAATGCAGCAGAGTCATTAAATAATGCAACAAAGTCCTTAATAATGCAGCAGAGTCCTTAAATAATGCAACAAAGTCCTTAAATAATGCAGCAAAGTCCTTAGATACCACAGCAGAGTCATTAAATAATTCAGCAAAGTCCTTAAATAATGCAGCAGAGTCCTTAAATAATGCAGCAGACTCCTTAAGTAATTCAGCAAAGTCCTTAAATAATGCAGCAAAGTCCTTAAATAATGCAGCAGAGTCCTTAAATAATGCAGCAAAGTCCTTAAATAATGCAGCAGAGTCCTTAAATAATGCAACAAAGTCCTTAAATAATGCAGCAGAGTCCTTAAATACTGAAGCAGAGTCCTTAAATATTGCAGCAAAGTCCTTAAATAATGCAGCAGAGTCCTTAAATAATGCAACAAAGTCCTTAAATAATGCAGCAGAGTCCTTAAATAATGCAGCAAAGTCCTTAACTAATGCAGCAGAGTAATTAAATAATGCAACAAAGTCCTTAAATAATGCAACAGAGTCCTTAAATACCGCAGCAAAGTGCTTAAATAATGCAGCAGAGTCCTCAAATGCTTCAGCAGAGTCCTTAAATAATGCAGCAGAGTCCTTAAATAATGCAACAAAGTCCTTAAATAATGCAGCAGAGTACTTAAATAATGCAACAAAGTCCTTAAATAATGCAGCAAAGTCCTTAAATACCACAGCAGAGTCATTAAATAATTCAGCAAAGTCCTTAAATAATGCAGCAGAGTCCTTAAATAATGCAGCAGACTCCTTAAATAATTCAGCAAAGTCCTTAAATAATGCAGCAGAGTCCTTAAATAATGCAACAAAGTCCTTAAATAATGCAGCAGAGTACTTAAATAATGCAGCAAACTCCTTTAATAATGCAGCAGAGCCCTTAAATAATGCAATAAAGTCCTTAAATAATGCAGCAGAGTCCTTAAATACGGAAGCAGAGTCCTTAAATATTGCAGCAAAGTCCTTAAATAATGCAGCAGAGTCCTTAAATAATGCAACAAAGTCCTTAAATAATGCAGCAGAGTCCTTAAATAATGCAGCAAAGTCCTTAACTAATGCAGCAGAGTAATTAAATAATGCAACAAAGTCCTTAAATAATGCAACAGAGTCCTTAAATACCACAGCAAAGTGCTTAAATAATGCAGCAGAGTCCTCAAATGCTTCAGCAGAGTCCTTAAATAATGCAGCAGAGTCCTTAAATAATGCAGCAGAGTCCTTAAATAATGTAACAAAGTCCTTAAATAATGCAGCAGAGTCCTTAAATACTGAAGCAGAGTCCTTATATAATGCAGCAAAGTCCTTAAATAATGCAGCAGAGTCATTAAATAATGCAACAAAGTCCTTAATAATGCAGCAGAGTCCTTAAATAATGCAACAAAGTCCTTAAATAATGCAGCAGAGTACTTAAATAATGCAACAAAGTCCTTAAATAATGCAGCAAAGTCCTTATATACCACAGCAGAGTCATTAAATAATTCAGCAAAGTCCTTAAATAATGCAGCAGAGTCCTTAAATAATGCAGCAGACTCCTTAAGTAATTCAGCAAAGTCCTTAAATAATGCAGCAGAGTCCTTAAATAATGCAACAAAGTCCTTAAATAATGCAGCAGAGTCCTTAAATAATGCAGCAAAGTCCTTAAATAATGCAGCAGAGTCCTTAAATAATGCAGCAGAGTCCTTAAACACCGCAGCAGAGTACTTAAATACTGAAGCAGAGTCCTTTAATATAGCAGCAAGTTCCTTAAATAATGCAGCAGAGTCCTTAAAAAATCCAACAAAGTCATTAAATAATGCAGCAAGTCCTTAAATAATGCAGCAGAGTCCTCTAATAATGCAGCAGAGTCCTCAAATGCTTCAGCAAAGTCATTAAATAATGCAGCATAGTCCTTAAATAATGCAGCAAAATCCTTAAATAATGCAGCACAGTTCTTAAATAGTGCAACAACGTCGGTAAATAATGCAGCAGAGTCCTTAAATAATGCAGCAAAGTCCTTAACTAATGCAGCAGAGTCCTTAAATAATGCAACAAAGTCCTTAAATAATGCAGCAGAGTCCTTAAATACCGCAGCAAAGTCCTTAAATAATGCAGCAGAGTCCTTAAATAATGCAGCAAAGTCCTTTAATAATGCAGCAGAGTCCTTAAATAATGAAACAAAGTCCTTAAATAATGCAGCAGAGTCCTTAAATACTGAAGCAGAGTCCTTAAATAATGCAGCAATGTCCTTAAATAATGCAGCAGAGTCCTTAAATAATGCAACAAAGTCCTTAAATATTGCAGCAGAGTCCTTAAATACTGAAGCAGAGTCCTTAAATATTGCAGCAAAGTCCTTAAATAATGCAGCAGAGTCATTAAATAATGCAACAAAGTCCTTAAATAATGCAGCAGAGTCCTTAAATAATGCAATAAAGTCCTTAAATAATGCAGCAGAGTACTTAAATAATGCAACAAAGTCCTTAAATAATGCAGCAAAGTCCTTAAATACCACAGCAGAGTCATTAAATAATTCAGCAAAGTCCTTAAATAATGCAGCAGAGTCCTTAAATAATGCAGCAGACTCCTTAAATAATTCAGCAAAGTCCTTAAATAATGCAGCAGAGTCCTTAAATAATGCAACAAAGTCCTTAAATAATGCAGCAGAGTACTTAAATAATGCAGCAAAGTCCTTTAATAATGCAGCAGAGCCCTTAAATAATGCAATAAAGTCCTTAAATAATGCATCAGAGTCCTTAAATACGGAAGCAGAGTCCTTAAATATTGCAGCAAAGTCCTTAAATAATGCAGCAGAGTCCTTAAATAATGCAGCAAAGTCCTTAAATAATGCAGCGGAGTCCTTAAATAATGCAACAAAGTCCTTAAATAATGCAGCAGAGTCCTTAAATAATGCAGCACAGTCCTCAAATGCTTCAGCAGAGTGAATAATTAATGCAGCAGAGTCCTTAAATAATGCAGCAAATTCCTTAAATATGCAGCAAATTCCTTAAATATGCAGCAAATTCCTTAAATAATACAGCAGAGTACTTAAATAATCCAACAAAGTCCTTAAATAATGCAGCAGAGTCCTCAAATAATGCAGCAGAGTCCTCAAATGCTTCAGCAGTCATTAAATAATGCAGCAGAGTCCTTAAATAATGCAGCAAATTCCTTAAATAATGAATCAGAGTCCTTAAATAATGCAGCAAAGTTCTTAAATAATGCAGCAGAGTCCTTAAATAATGCAACAAAGTCCTTAAATAATGCAGCAGAGTCCTTAAATAATGAAGCAAAGTCCTTAAATATTGCAGCAAAGTCCTTAAATAATGCAGCAGAGTCCTTAAATAATGCAACAAAGTCCTTAAATAATGCAGCAGAATAATTAAATAATGCAGCAAAGTCCTTAAATAATGCACCAGAGTCATTAAATAATGCAGCAGAGTCCTTAAATACCGCAGCAGAGTACTTAAATACTGAAGCAGAGTCCTTTAATATAGCAGCAAGTTCCTTAAATAATGCAGCAGAGTCCTTAAAAAATCCAACAAAGTCATTAAATAATGCAGCAAGTCCTTAAATAATGCAGCAGAGTCCTCTAATAATGCAGCAGAGTCCTCAAATGCTTCAGCAAAGTCATTCAATAATGCAGCATAGTCCTTAAATAATGCAGCAAAGTCCTTAAATAATGCAGCACAGTTCTTAAATAGTGCAACAACGTCGGTAAATAAGGCAGCAGAGTCCTTAAATAATGCAGCAAAGTCCTTAACTAATGCAGCAGAGTCCTTAAATAATGCAACAAAGTCCTTAAATAATGCAGCAGAGTCCTTAAATACCGCAGCAAAGTCCTTAAATAATGCAGCAGAGTCCTTAAATAATGCAACAAAGTCCTTAAATAATGCAGCAGAGTCCTTAAATAATGCAGCAAAGTCCTTTAATAATGCAGCAGAGTCCTTAAATAATGCAACAAAGTCCTTAAATAATGCAGCAGAGTCCTTAAATACTGAAGCAGAGTCCTTAAATAATGCAGAAAAGTCCTTAAATAATGCAACAAAGTCCTTAAATAATGCAGCAGAGTCCTTAAATAATGCAGCAGAGTCCTCAAATGCTTCAGCAGAGTGAATAAATAATGCAGCAGAGTCCTTAAATCATGCATCAAATTCCTTAAATATGCAGCAAATTCCTTAAATAATACAGCAGAGTCCTTAAATAATCCAACAAAGTCCTTAAATAATGCAGCAAAGTCCTTAAATAATGCAGCAGAGTCCTTAAATAATGCAGCAAAGTCCTTAAATAATGCAGCAGAGTCCTTAAATAATGCAACAAAGTCCTTAAATAATGCAGCAGAGTCCTTAAATACTGAAGCAGAGTCCTTAAATATTGCAGCAAAGTCCTTAAATAATGCAGCAGAGTCCTTAAATAATGCAACAAAGTCCTTAAATAATGCAGCAGAGTCCTTAAATAATGCAGCAAAGTCCTTAACTAATGCAGCAGAGTAATTAAATAATGCAACAAAGTCCTTAAATAATGCAACAGAGTCCTTAAATACCGCAGCAAAGTGCTTAAATAATGCAGCAGAGTCCTCAAATGCTTCAGCAGAGTCCTTAAATAATGCAGCAGAGTCCTTAAATAATGCAACAAAGTCCTTAAATAATGCAGCAGAGTACTTAAATAATGCAACAAAGTCCTTAAATAATGCAGCAAAGTCCTTAAATACCACAGCAGAGTCATTAAATAATTCAGCAAAGTCCTTAAATAGTGCAGCAGAGTCCTTAAATAATGCAGCAGACTCCTTAAATAATTCAGCAAAGTCCTTAAATAATGCAGCAGAGTCCTTAAATAATGCAACAAAGTCCTTAAATAATGCAGCAGAGTACTTAAATAATGCAGCAAACTCCTTTAATAATGCAGCAGAGCCCTTAAATAATGCAATAAAGTCCTTAAATAATGCAGCAGAGTCCTTAAATACGGAAGCAGAGTCCTTAAATATTGCAGCAAAGTCCTTAAATAATGCAGCAGAGTCCTTAAATAATGCAACAAAGTCCTTAAATAATGCAGCAGAGTCCTTAAATAATGCAGCAAAGTCCTTAACTAATGCAGCAGAGTAATTAAATAATGCAACAAAGTCCTTAAATAATGCAACAGAGTCCTTAAATACCACAGCAAAGTGCTTAAATAATGCAGCAGAGTCCTCAAATGCTTCAGCAGAGTCCTTAAATAATGCAGCAGAGTCCTTAAATAATGCAGCAGAGTCCTTAAATAATGTAACAAAGTCCTTAAATAATGCAGCAGAGTCCTTAAATACTGAAGCAGAGTCCTTAAATAATGCAGCAAAGTCCTTAAATAATGCAGCAGAGTCATTAAATAATGCAACAAAGTCCTTAATAATGCAGCAGAGTCCTTAAATAATGCAACAAAGTCCTTAAATAATGCAGCAGAGTACTTAAATAATGCAACAAAGTCCTTAAATAATGCAGCAAAGTCCTTATATACCACAGCAGAGTCATTAAATAATTCAGCAAAGTCCTTAAATAATGCAGCAGAGTCCTTAAATAATGCAGCAGACTCCTTAAGTAATTCAGCAAAGTCCTTAAATAATGCAGCAGAGTCCTTAAATAATGCAACAAAGTCCTTAAATAATGCAGCAGAGTCCTTAAATAATGCAGCAAAGTCCTTAAATAATGCAGCAGAGTCCTTAAATAATGCAGCAGAGTCCTTAAACACCGCAGCAGAGTACTTAAATACTGAAGCAGAGTCCTTTAATATAGCAGCAAGTTCCTTAAATAATGCAGCAGAGTCCTTAAAAAATCCAACAAAGTCATTAAATAATGCAGCAAGTCCTTAAATAATGCAGCAGAGTCCTCTAATAATGCAGCAGAGTCCTCAAATGCTTCAGCAAAGTCATTAAATAATGCAGCATAGTCCTTAAATAATGCAGCAAAGTCCTTAAATAATGCAGCACAGTTCTTAAATAGTGCAACAACGTCGGTAAATAATGCAGCAGAGTCCTTAAATAATGCAGCAAAGTCCTTAACTAATGCAGCAGAGTCCTTAAATAATGCAACAAAGTCCTTAAATAATGCAGCAGAGTCCTTAAATACCGCAGCAAAGTCCTTAAATAATGCAGCAGAGTCCTTAAATAATGCAGCAAAGTCCTTTAATAATGCAGCAGAGTCCTTAAATAATGAAACAAAGTCCTTAAATAATGCAGCAGAGTCCTTAAATACTGAAGCAGAGTCCTTAAATAATGCAGCAATGTCCTTAAATAATGCAGCAGAGTCCTTAAATAATGCAACAAAGTCCTTAAATATTGCAGCAGAGTCCTTAAATACTGAAGCAGAGTCCTTAAATATTGCAGCAAAGTCCTTAAATAATGCAGCAGAGTCATTAAATAATGCAACAAAGTCCTTAAATAATGCAGCAGAGTCCTTAAATAATGCAATAAAGTCCTTAAATAATGCAGCAGAGTACTTAAATAATGCAACAAAGTCCTTAAATAATGCAGCAAAGTCCTTAAATACCACAGCAGAGTCATTAAATAATTCAGCAAAGTCCTTAAATAATGCAGCAGAGTCCTTAAATAATGCAGCAGACTCCTTAAATAATTCAGCAAAGTCCTTAAATAATGCAGCAGAGTCCTTAAATAATGCAACAAAGTCCTTAAATAATGCAGCAGAGTACTTAAATAATGCAGCAAAGTCCTTTAATAATGCAGCAGAGCCCTTAAATAATGCAATAAAGTCCTTAAATAATGCATCAGAGTCCTTAAATACGGAAGCAGAGTCCTTAAATATTGCAGCAAAGTCCTTAAATAATGCAGCAGAGTCCTTAAATAATGCAGCAAAGTCCTTAAATAATGCAGCGGAGTCCTTAAATAATGCAACAAAGTCCTTAAATAATGCAGCAGAGTCCTTAAATAATGCAGCACAGTCCTCAAATGCTTCAGCAGAGTGAATAATTAATGCAGCAGAGTCCTTAAATAATGCAGCAAATTCCTTAAATATGCAGCAAATTCCTTAAATAATACAGCAGAGTACTTAAATAATCCAACAAAGTCCTTAAATAATGCAGCAAAGTCCTTAAATAATGCAGCAAAGTCCTTAAATAATGCAGCAGAGTCCTCAAATAATGCAGCAGAGTCCTCAAATGCTTCAGCAGAGTCATTAAATAATGCAGCAGAGTCCTTAAATAATGCAGCAAATTCCTTAAATAATGAATCAGAGTCCTTAAATAATGCAGCAAAGTTCTTAAATAATGCAGCAGAGTCCTTAAATAATGCAACAAAGTCCTTAAATAATGCAGCAGAGTCCTTAAATAATGAAGCAAAGTCCTTAAATATTGCAGCAAAGTCCTTAAATAATGCAGCAGAGTCCTTAAATAATGCAACAAAGTCCTTAAATAATGCAGCAGAGTCCTTAAAAAATCCAACAAAGTCATTAAATAATGCAGCAAGTCCTTAAATAATGCAGCAGAGTCCTCTAATAATGCAGCAGAGTCCTCAAATGCTTCAGCAAAGTCATTCAATAATGCAGCATAGTCCTTAAATAATGCAGCAAAGTCCTTAAATAATGCAGCACAGTTCTTAAATAGTGCAACAACGTCGGTAAATAAGGCAGCAGAGTCCTTAAATAATGCAGCAAAGTCCTTAACTAATGCAGCAGAGTCCTTAAAAAATGCAGCAAAGTCCTTTAATAATGCAGCAGAGTCCTTAAATAATGCAACAAAGTCCTTAAATAATGCAGCAGAGTCCTTAAATAATGCAGCAGAGTCCTTAAATAATTCAGCAGAGTCCTCAAATGCTTCAGCAGAGTGAATAAATAATGCAGCAGAGTCCTTAAATCATGCATCAAATTCCTTAAATATGCAGCAAATTCATTAAATAATACAGCAGAGTCCTTAAATAATCCAACAAAGTCCTTAAATAATGCAGCAAAGTCCTTAAATAATGCAGCAGAGTCCTTAAATAATGCAGCAAAGTCCTTAAATAATGCAGCAGAGTCCTTAAATAATGCAACAAAGTCCATAAATAATGCAGTAGAGTCCTTAAATACTGAAGCAGAATCCTTAAATATTGCAGCAAAGTCCTTAAATAATGCAGCAGAGTCATTAAATAATGCAACAAAGTCCATAAATAATGCAGCAGAGTCCTTAAATAATGCAACAAAGTCCTTAAATAATGCAGCAGAGTACTTAAATAATGCAACAAAGTCCTTAAATAATGCAGCAAAGTCGTTAAATACCACAGCAGAGTCATTAAATAATTCAGCAAAGTCCTTAAATAATGCAGCAGAGTCCTTAAATAATGCAGCAGACTCCTTAAATAATTCAGCAAAGTCCTTAAATAATGCAGCAGAGTCCTTAAATAATGCAACAAAGTCCTTAAATAATGCAGCAGAGTACTTAAATAATGCAGCAAAGTCCTTTAATAATGCAGCAGAGCCCTTAAATAATGCAATAAAGTCCTTAAATAATGCAGCAGAGTCCTTAAATACGGAAGCAGAGTCCTTAAATATTGCAGCAAAGTCCTTAAATAATGCAGCAGAGTCCTTAAATAATGCAACAAAGTCCTTAAATAATGCAGCAGAGTCCTTAAATAATGCAGCAAAGTACTTAAATAATGCAGCAGAGTAATTAAATAATGCAACAAAGTCCTTAAATAATGCAACAGAGTCCTTAAATACCGCAGCAAAGTGCTTAAATAATGCAGCAGAGTCCTCAAATGCTTCAGCAGAGTCCTTAAATAATGCAGCAGAGTCCTTAAATAATGTAACAAAGTCCTTAAATAATGCAGCAGAGTCCTTAAATACTGAAGCAGAGTCCTTAAATATTGCAGCAAAGTTCTTAAATAATGCAGCAGAGTCATTAAATAATGCAACAAAGTCCTTAATAATGCAGCAGAGTCCTTAAATAATGCAACAAAGTCCTTAAATAATGCAGCAGAGTACTTAAATAATGCAACAAAGTCCTTAAATAATGCAGCAAAGTCCTTAAATACCACAGCAGAGTCATTAAATAATTCATCAAAGTCCTTAAATAATGCAGCAGAGTCCTTAAATAATGCAGCAGACTCCTTAAGTAATTCAGCAAAGTCCTTAAATAATGCAGCAGAGTCCTTAAATAATGCAACAAAGTCCTTAAATAATGCAGCAGAGTCCTTAAATAATGCAGCAAAGTCCTTTAATAATGCAGCAGAGCCCTTAAATAATGCAATAAAGTCATTAAATAATGCAGCAGAGTCCTTAAATACGGAAGCAGAGTCCTTAAATACTGCAGCAAAGTCCTTAAATAATGCAGCAGAGTCCTTAAATAATGCAACAAAGTCCTTAAATAGTGCAGCAGAGTCCTTAAATAATGCAACAAAGTCCTTAAATAATGCAGCAGAGTCCTTAAATAATGCAGCACAGTCCTCAAATGCTTCAGCAGAGTGAATAAATAATGCTGCAGAGTCCTTAAATAATGCAGCAAATTCCTTAAATATGCAGCAAATTCCTTAAATAATACAGCAGAGTACTAAAATAATCCAACAAAGTCCTTAAATAATGCAGCAAAGTCCTTAAATAATGCAGCAGAGTCCTCAAATAATGCAGCAGAGTCCTCAAATGCTTCAGCAGAGTCATTAAATAATGCAGCAGAGTCCTTAAATAATGCAGCAAATTCCTTAAATAATGCATCAGAGTCCTTAAATAATGCAACAAAGTCCTTAATTAATGCAGCAAAGTTCTTAAATAATGCAGCAGAGTCCTTAAATAATGCAACAAAGTCCTTAAATAATGCAGCAGAGTCCTTAAATACTGAAGCAAAGTCCTTAAATATTGCAGCAAAGTCCTTAAATAATGCAGCAGAGTCCTTAAATAGTGCAACAAAGTCCTTAAATAATGCAGCAGAGTCCTTAAATAATGCAGCAAAGTCCTTAAATAATGCAGCAGAGTCCTTAAATAATGCAGCAGAGTCCTTAAATACCGCAGCAGAGTACTTAAAAACTGAAGCAGAGTCCTTTAATATAGCAGCAAGTTCCTTAAATAATGCAGCAGAGTCCTTAAAAAATCCAACAAAGTCATTAAATAATGCAGCAAGTCCTTAAATAATGCAGCAGAGTCCTCTAATAATGCAGCAGAGTCCTCAAATGCTTCAGCAAAGTCCTTAAATACCACAGCAGAGTCATTAAATAATTCAGCAAAGTCCTTAAATAATGCAGCAGAGTCCTTAAATAATGCAGCAGACTCCTTAAATAATTCAGCAAAGTCCTTAAATAATGCAGCAGAGTCCTTAAATAATGCAACAAAGTCCTTAAATAATGCAGCAGAGTACTTAAATAATGCAGCAAAGTCATTTAATAATGCAGCAGAGCCCTTAAATAATGCAATAAAGTCCTTAAATAATGCATCAGAGTCCTTAAATACGGAAGCAGAGTCCTTAAATATTGCAGCAAAGTCCTTAAATAATGCAGCAGAGTCCTTAAATAATGCAGCAAAGTCCTTAAATAATGCAGCGGAGTCCTTAAATAATGCAGCACAGTCCTCAAATGCTTCAGCAGAGTGAATAATTAATGCAGCAGAGTCCTTAAATAATGCAGCAAATTCCTTACATATGCAGCAAATTGCTTAAATATGCAGCAAATTCCTTAAATAATACAGCAGAGTACTTAAATAATCCAACAAAGTCCTTAAATAATGCAGCAAAGTCCTCAAATAATGCAGCAGAGTCCTCAAATGCTTCAGCAGAGTCATTAAATAATGCAGCAGTGTCCTTAAATAATGCAGCAAATTCCTTAAATAATGAATCAGAGTCCTTAAATAATGCAGCAAAGTTCTTAAATAATGCAGCAGAGTCCTTAAATAATGCAACAAAGTCCTTAAATAATGCAGCAGAGTCCTTAAATAATGAAGCAAAGTCCTTAAATATTGCAGCAAAGTCCTTAAATAATGCAGCAGAGTCCTTAAATAATGCAACAAAGTCCTTAAATAATGCAGCAGAGTCCTTAAATAATGCAGCAAAGTCCTTAAATAATGCAGCAGAGTCATTAAATAATGCAGCAGAGTCCTTAAATACCGCAGCAGAGTACTTAAATACTGAAGCAGAGTCCTTTAATATAGCAGCAAGTTCCTTAAATAATGCAGCAGAGTCCTTAAAAAATCCAACAAAGTCATTAAATAATGCAGCAAGTCCTTAAATAATGCAGCAGAGTCCTCTAATAATGCAGCAGAGTCCTCAAATGCTTCAGCAAAGTCATTCAATAATGCAGCATAGTCCTTAAATAATGCAGCAAAGTCCTTAAATAATGCAGCACAGTTCTTAAATAGTGCAACAACGTCGGTAAATAAGGCAGCAGAGTCCTTAAATAATGCAGCAAAGTCCTTAACTAATGCAGCAGAGTCCTTAAATAATGCAACAAAGTCCTTAAATAATGCAGCAGAGTCCTTAAATACCGCAGCAAAGTCCTTAAATAATGCAGCAGAGTCCTTAAATAATGCAACAAAGTCCTTAAATAATGCAGCAGAGTCCTTAAATAATGCAGCAAAGTCCTTTAATAATGCAGCAGAGTCCTTAAATAATGCAACAAAGTCCTTAAATAATGCAGCAGAGTCCTTAAATACTGAAGCAGAGTCCTTAAATAATGCAGAAAAGTCCTTAAATAATGCAACAAAGTCCTTAAATAATGCAGCAGAGTCCTTAAATAATGCAGCAGAGTCCTCAAATGCTTCAGCAGAGTGAATAAATAATGCAGCAGAGTCCTTAAATCATGCATCAAATTCCTTAAATATGCAGCAAATTCCTTAAATAATACAGCAGAGTCCTTAAATAATCCAACAAAGTCCTTAAATAATGCAGCAAAGTCCTTAAATAATGCAGCAGAGTCCTTAAATAATGCAGCAAAGTCCTTAAATAATGCAGCAGAGTCCTTAAATAATGCAACGAAGTCCTTACATAATGCAGCAGAGTCCTTAAATACTGAAGCAGAGTCCTTAAATATTGCAGCAAAGTCCTTAAATAATGCAGCAGAGTCATTAAATAATGCAACAAAGTCCTTAAATAATGCAGCAGAGTCCTTAAATAATGCAACAAAGTCCTTAAATAATGCAGCAGAGTACTTAAATAATTCAACAAAGTCCTTAAATAATGCAGCAAAGTCCTTAAATACCACAGCAGAGTCATTAAATAATTCAGCAAAGTCCTTAAATAATGCAGCAGAGTCCTTAAATAATGCAGCAGACTCCTTAAATAATTCAGCAAAGTCCTTAAATAATGCAGCAGAGTCCTTAAATAATGCAACAAAGTCCTTAAATAATGCAGCAGAGTACTTAAATAATGCAGCAAAGTCCTTTAATAATGCAGCAGAGCCCTTAGATAATGCAATAAAGTCCTTAAATAATGCAGCAGAGTCCTTAAATACGGAAGAAGAGTCCTTAAATATTGCAGCAAAGTCCTTAAATAATGCAGCAGAGTCCTTAAATAATGCAACAAAGTCCTTAAATAATGCAGCAGAGTCCTTAAATAATGCAGCAAAGTCCTTAACTAATGCAGCAGAGTAATTAAATAATGCAACAAAGTCCTTAAATAATGCAACAGAGTCCTTAAATACCGCAGCAAAGTGCTTAAATAATGCAGCAGAGTCCTCAAATGCTTCAGCAGAGTCCTTAAATAATGCAGCAGAGTCCTTAAATAATGTAACAAAGTCCTTAAATAATGCAGCAGAGTCCTTAAATTCTGAAGCAGAGTCCTTAAATATTGCAGCAAAGTCCTTAAATAATGCAGCAGAGTCATTAAATAATGCAACAAAGTCCTTAATAATGCAGCAGAGTCCTTAAATAATGCAACAAAGTCCTTAAATAATGCAGCAAAGTCCTTAGATACCACAGCAGAGTCATTAAATAATTCAGCAAAGTCCTTAAATAATGCAGCAGAGTCCTTAAATAATGCAGCAGACTCCTTAAGTAATTCAGCAAAGTCCTTAAATAATGCAGCAGAGCCCTTAAATAATGCAATAAAGTCATTAAATAATGCAGCAGAGTCCTTAAATACGGAAGCAGAGTCCTTAAATACTGCAGCAAAGTCCTTAAATAATGCAGCAGAGTCCTTAAATAATGCAACAAAGTCCTTAAATAATGCAGCAGAGTCCTTAAATAATGCAACAAAGTCCTTAAATAATGCAGCAGAGTGCTTAAATAATGCAGCACAGTCCTCAAATGCTTCAGCAGAGTGAATAAATAATGCAGCAGAGTCCTTAAATAATGCAGCAAATTCCTTAAATATGCAGCAAATTCCTTAAATAATACAGCAGAGTACTAAAATAATCCAACAAAGTCCTTAAATAATGCACCAAAGTCCTTAAATAATGCAGCAGAGTCCTCAAATAATGCAGCAGAGTCCTCAAATGCTTCAGCAGAGTCATTAAATAATGCAGCAGAGTCCTTAAATAATGCAGCAAATTCCTTAAATAATGCATCAGAGTCCTTAAATAATGCAACAAAGTCCTTAATTAATGCAGCAAAGTTCTTAAATAATGCAGCAGAGTCCTTAAATAATGCAACAAAGTCCTTAAATAATGCAGCAGAGTCCTTAAATACTGAAACAGAGTCCTTAAATATTGCAGCAAAGTCCTTAAATAATGCAGCAGAGTCCTTAAATAGTGCAACAAAGTCCTTAAATAATGCAGCAGAGTCCTTAAATAATGCAGCAAAGTCCTTAAATAATGCAGCAGAGTCCTTAAATAATGCAGCAGAGTCCTTAAATACCGCAGCAGAGTACTTAAATACTGAAGCAGAGTCCTTTAATATAGCAGCAAGTTCCTTAAATAATGCAGCAGAGTCCTTAAAAAATCCAACAAAGTCATTAAATAATGCAGCAAGTGCTTAAATAATGCAGCAGAGTCCTCTAATAATGCAGCAGAGTCCTCAAATGCTTCAGCAAAGTCATTAAATAATGCAGCATAGTCCTTAAATAATGCAGCAAAGTCCTTAAATAATGCAGCACAGTTCTTAAATAGTGCAACAACGTCGGTAAATAATGCAGCAGAGTCCTTAAATAATGCAGCAAAGTCCTTAACTAATGCAGCAGAGTCCTTAAATAATGCAACAAAGTCCTTAAATAATGCAGTAGAGTCCTTAAATACCGCAGCAAAGTCCTTAAATAATGCAGCAGAGTCCTTAAATAATGCAACAAAGTCCTTAAATAATGCAGCAGAGTCCTTAAATAATGCAGCAAAGTCCTTTAATAATGCAGCAGAGTCCTTAAATAATGAAACAAAGTCCTTAAATAATGCAGCAGAGTCCTTAAATACTGAAGCAGAGTCATTAAATAATGCAGCAATGTCCTTAAATAATGCAGCAGAGTCCTTAAATAATGCAACAAAGTCCTTAAATAATGCAGCAGAGTCCTTAAATAATGCAGCAGAGTCCTTAAATAATGCAGCAGAGTGAATAAATAATGCAGCAGAGTCCTTAAATAATCCAACAAAGTCCTTAAGTAATGCAGCAAAGTCCTTAAATAATGCAGCAGAGTCCTTAAATAATGCAGCAAAGTCCTTAAATAATGCAGCAGAGTCCTTAAATAATGCAACAAAGTCCTTAAATAATGCAGCAGAGTCCTTAAATACTGAAGCAGAGTCCTTAAATATTGCAGCAAAGTCCTTAAATAATGCAGCAGAGTCATTAAATAATGCAACAAAGTCCTTAAATAATGCAGCAGAGTCCTTAAATAATGCAATAAAGTCCTTAAATAATGCAGCAGAGTACTTAAATAATGCAACAAAGTCCTTAAATAATGCAGCAAAGTCCTTAAATACCACAGCAGAGTCATTAAATAATTCAGCAAAGTCCTTAAATAATGCAGCAGAGTCCTTAAATAATGCAGCAGACTCCTTAAATAATTCAGCAAAGTCCTTAAATAATGCAGCAGAGTCCTTAAATAATGCAACAAAGTCCTTAAATAATGCAGCAGAGTACTTAAATAATGCAGAAAAGTCCTTTAATAATGCAGCAGAGCCCTTACATAATGCAATAAAGTCCTTAAATAATGCATCAGAGTCCTTAAATACGGAAGCAGAGTCCTTAAATATTGCAGCAAAGTCCTTAAATAATGCAGCAGAGTCCTTAAATAATGCAGCAAAGTCCTTAAATAATCCAACAAAGTCCTTAAATAATGCAGCAAAGTCCTTAAATAATGCAGCAGAGTCCTCAAATAATGCAGCAGAGTCCTCAAATGCTTCAGCAGAGTCATTAAATAATGCAGCAGAGTCCTTAAATAATGCAGCAAATTCCTTAAATAATGAATCAGAGTCCTTAAATAATGCAGCAAAGTTCTTAAATAATGCAGCAGAGTCCTTAAATAATGCAACAAAGTCCTTAAATAATGCAGCAGAGTCCTTAAATAATGAAGCAAAGTCCTTAAATATTGCAGCAAAGTCCTTAAATAATGCAGCAGAGTCCTTAAATAATGCAACAAAGTCCTTAAATAATGCAGCAGAGTCCTTAAATAATGCAGCAAAGTCCTTAAATAATGCAGCAGAGTCATTAAATAATGCAGCAGAGTCCTTAAATACCGCAGCAGAGTACTTAAATACTGAAGCAGAGTCCTTTAATATAGCAGCAAGTTCCTTAAATAATGCAGCAGAGTCCTTAAAAAATCCAACAAAGTCATTAAATAATGCAGCAAGTCCTTAAATAATGCAGCAGAGTCCTCTAATAATGCAGCAGAGTCCTCAAATGCTTCAGCAAAGTCATTCAATAATGCAGCATAGTCCTTAAATAATGCAGCAAAGTCCTTAAATAATGCAGCACAGTTCTTAAATAGTGCAACAACGTCGGTAAATAAGGCAGCAGAGTCCTTAAATAATGCAGCAAAGTCCTTAACTAATGCAGCAGAGTCCTTAAATAATGCAACAAAGTCCTTAAATAATGCAGCAGAGTCCTTAAATACCGCAGCAAAGTCCTTAAATAATGCAGCAGAGTCCTTAAATAATGCAACAAAGTCCTTAAATAATGCAGCAGAGTCCTTAAATAATGCAGCAAAGTCCTTTAATAATGCAGCAGAGTCCTTAAATAATGCAACAAAGTCCTTAAATAATGCAGCAGAGTCCTTAAATACTGAAGCAGAGTCCTTAAATAATGCAGAAAAGTCCTTAAATAATGCAACAAAGTCCTTAAATAATGCAGCAGAGTCCTTAAATAATGCAGCAGAGTCCTCAAATGCTTCAGCAGAGTGAATAAATAATGCAGCAGAGTCCTTAAATCATGCATCAAATTCCTTAAATATGCAGCAAATTCCTTAAATAATACAGCAGAGTCCTTAAATAATCCAACAAAGTCCTTAAATAATGCAGCAAAGTCCTTAAATAATGCAGCAGAGTCCTTAAATAATGCAGCAAAGTCCTTAAATAATGCAGCAGAGTCCTTAAATAATGCAACGAAGTCCTTACATAATGCAGCAGAGTCCTTAAATACTGAAGCAGAGTCCTTAAATATTGCAGCAAAGTCCTTAAATAATGCAGAAGAGTCATTAAATAATGCAACAAAGTCCTTAAATAATGCAGCAGAGTCCTTAAATAATGCAACAAAGTCCTTAAATAATGCAGCAGAGTACTTAAATAATGCAACAAAGTCCTTAAATAATGCAGCAAAGTCCTTAAATACCACAGCAGAGTCATTAAATAATTCAGCAAAGTCCTTAAATAATGCAGCAGAGTCCTTAAATAATGCAGCAGACTCCTTAAATAATTCAGCAAAGTCCTTAAATAATGCAGCAGAGTCCTTAAATAATGCAACAAAGTCCTTAAATAATGCAGCAGAGTACTTAAATAATGCAGCAAAGTCCTTTAATAATGCAGCAGAGCCCTTAGATAATGCAATAAAGTCCTTAAATAATGCAGCAGAGTCCTTAAATACGGAAGAAGAGTCCTTAAATATTGCAGCAAAGTCCTTAAATAATGCAGCAGAGTCCTTAAATAATGCAACAAAGTCCTTAAATAATGCAGCAGAGTCCTTAAATAATGCAGCAAAGTCCTTAACTAATGCAGCAGAGTAATTAAATAATGCAACAAAGTCCTTAAATAATGCAACAGAGTCCTTAAATACCGCAGCAAAGTGCTTAAATAATGCAGCAGAGTCCTCAAATGCTTCAGCAGAGTCCTTAAATAATGCAGCAGAGTCCTTAAATAATGTAACAAAGTCCTTAAATAATGCAGCAGAGTCCTTAAATTCTGAAGCAGAGTCCTTAAATATTGCAGCAAAGTCCTTAAATAATGCAGCAGAGTCATTAAATAATGCAACAAAGTCCTTAATAATGCAGCAGAGTCCTTAAATAATGCAACAAAGTCCTTAAATAATGCAGCAAAGTCCTTAGATACCACAGCAGAGTCATTAAATAATTCAGCAAAGTCCTTAAATAATGCAGCAGAGTCCTTAAATAATGCAGCAGACTCCTTAAGTAATTCAGCAAAGTCCTTAAATAATGCAGCAGAGCCCTTAAATAATGCAATAAAGTCATTAAATAATGCAGCAGAGTCCTTAAATACGGAAGCAGAGTCCTTAAATACTGCAGCAAAGTCCTTAAATAATGCAGCAGAGTCCTTAAATAATGCAACAAAGTCCTTAAATAATGCAGCAGAGTCCTTAAATAATGCAACAAAGTCCTTAAATAATGCAGCAGAGTCCTTAAATAATGCAGCACAGTCCTCAAATGCTTCAGCAGAGTGAATAAATAATGCAGCAGAGTCCTTAAATAATGCAGCAAATTCCTTAAATATGCAGCAAATTCCTTAAATAATACAGCAGAGTACTAAAATAATCCAACAAAGTCCTTAAATAATGCACCAAAGTCCTTAAATAATGCAGCAGAGTCCTCAAATAATGCAGCAGAGTCCTCAAATGCTTCAGCAGAGTCATTAAATAATGCAGCAGAGTCCTTAAATAATGCAGCAAATTCCTTAAATAATGCATCAGAGTCCTTAAATAATGCAACAAAGTCCTTAATTAATGCAGCAAAGTTCTTAAATAATGCAGCAGAGTCCTTAAATAATGCAACAAAGTCCATAAATAATGCAGCAGAGTCCTTAAATACTGAAACAGAGTCCTTAAATATTGCAGCAAAGTCCTTAAATAATGCAGCAGAGTCCTTAAATAGTGCGACAAAGTCCTTAAATAATGCAGCAGAGTCCTTAAATAATGCAGCAAAGTCCTTAAATAATGCAGCAGAGTCCTTAAATAATGCAGCAGAGTCCTTAAATACCGCAGCAGAGTACTTAAATACTGAAGCAGAGTCCTTTAATATAGCAGCAAGTTCCTTAAATAATGCAGCAGAGTCCTTAAAAAATCCAACAAAGTCATTAAATAATGCAGCAAGTGCTTAAATAATGCAGCAGAGTCCTCTAATAATGCAGCAGAGTCCTCAAATGCTTCAGCAAAGTCATTAAATAATGCAGCATAGTCCTTAAATAATGCAGCAAAGTCCTTAAATAATGCAGCACAGTTCTTAAATAGTGCAACAACGTCGGTAAATAATGCAGCAGAGTCCTTAAATAATGCAGCAAAGTCCTTAACTAATGCAGCAGAGTCCTTAAATAATGCAACAAAGTCCTTAAATAATGCAGTAGAGTCCTTAAATACCGCAGCAAAGTCCTTAAATAATGCAGCAGAGTCCTTAAATAATGCAACAAAGTCCTTAAATAATGCAGCAGAGTCCTTAAATAATGCAGCAAAGTCCTTTAATAATGCAGCAGAGTCCTTAAATAATGAAACAAAGTCCTTAAATAATGCAGCAGAGTCCTTAAATACTGAAGCAGAGTCCTTAAATAATGCAGCAATGTCCTTAAATAATGCAGCAGAGTCCTTAAATAATGCAACAAAGTCCTTAAATAATGCAGCAGAGTCCTTAAATAATGCAGCAGAGTCCTTAAATAATGCAGCAGAGTGAATAAATAATGCAGCAGAGTCCTTAAATAATCCAACAAAGTCCTTAAATAATGCAGCAAAGTCCTTAAATAATGCAGCAGAGTCCTTAAATAATGCAGCAAAGTCCTTAAATAATGCAGCAGAGTCCTTAAATAATGCAACAAAGTCCTTAAATAATGCAGCAGAGTCCTTAAATACTGAAGCAGAGTCCTTAAATATTGCAGCAAAGTCCTTAAATAATGCAGCAGAGTCATTAAATAATGCAACAAAGTCCTTAAATAATGCAGCAGAGTCCTTAAATAATGCAATAAAGTCCTTAAATAATGCAGTAGAGTACTTAAATAATGCAACAAAGTCCTTAAATAATGCAGCAAAGTCCTTAAATACCACAGCAGAGTCATTAAATAATTCAGCAAAGTCCTTAAATAATGCAGCAGAGTCCTTAAATAATGCAGCAGACTCCTTAAATAATTCAGCAAAGTCCTTAAATAATGCAGCAGAGTCCTTAAATAATGCAACAAAGTCCTTAAATAATGCAGCAGAGTACTTAAATAATGCAGCAAAGTCCTTTAATAATGCAGCAGAGCCCTTACATAATGCAATAAAGTCCTTAAATAATGCATCAGAGTCCTTAAATACGGAAGCAGAGTCCTTAAATATTGCAGCAAAGTCCTTAAATAATGCAGCAGAGTCCTTAAATAATGCAGCAAAGTCCTTAAATAATGCAGCGGAGTCCTTAAATAATGCAACAAAGTCCTTAAATAATGCAGCAGAGTCCTTAAATAATGCAGACAGTCCTCAAATGCTTCAGCAGAGTGAATAATTAATGCAGCAGAGTCCTTAAATAATGCAGCAAATTCCTTAAATATGCAGCAAATTCCTTAAATATGCAGCAAATTCCTTAAATAATACAGCAGAGTACTTAAATAATCCAACAAAGTCCTTAAATAATGCAGCAAAGTCCTTAAATAATGCAGCAGAGTCCTCAAATAATGCAGCAGAGTCCTCAAATGCTTCAGCAGAGTCATTAAATAATGCAGCAGAGTCCTTAAATAATGCAGCAAATTCCTTAAATAATGAATCAGAGTCCTTAAATAATGCAGCAAAGTTCTTAAATAATGCAGCAGAGTCCTTAAATAATGCAACAAAGTCCTTAAATAATGCAGCAGAGTCCTTAAATAATGAAGCAAAGTCCTTAAATATTGCAGCAAAATCCTTAAATAATGCAGCAGAGTCCTTAAATAATGCAACAAAGTCCTTAAATAATGCAGCAGAGTCCTTAAATAATGCAGCAAAGTCCTTAAATAGTGCAGCAGAGTCATTAAATAATGCAGCAGAGTCCTTAAATACCGCAGCAGAGTACTTAAATACTGAAGCAGAGTCCTTTAATATAGCAGCAAGTTCCTTAAATAATGCAGCAGAGTCCTTAAAAAATCCAACAAAGTCATTAAATAATGCAGCAAGTCCTTAAATAATGCAGCAGAGTCCTCTAATAATGCAGCAGAGTCCTCAAATGCTTCAGCAAAGTCATTCAATAATGCAGCATAGTCCTTAAATAATGCAGCAAAGTCCTTAAATAATGCAGCACAGTTCTTAAATAGTGCAACAACGTCGGTAAATAAGGCAGCAGAGTCCTTAAATAATGCAGCAAAGTCCTTAACTAATGCAGCAGAGTCCTTAAATAATGCAACAAAGTCCTTAAATAATGCAGCAGAGTCCTTAAATACCGCAGCAAAGTCCTTAAATAATGCAGCAGAGTCCTTAAATAATGCAACAAAGTCCTTAAATAATGCAGCAGAGTCCTTAAATAATGCAGCAAAGTCCTTTAATAATGCAGCAGAGTCCTTAAATAATGCAACAAAGTCCTTAAATAATGCAGCAGAGTCCTTAAATACTGAAGCAGAGTCCTTAAATAATGCAGAAAAGTCCTTAAATAATGCAACAAAGTCCTTAAATAATGCAGCAGAGTCCTTAAATAATGCAGCAGAGTCCTCAAATGCTTCAGCAGAGTGAATAAATAATGCAGCAGAGTCCTTAAATCATGCATCAAATTCCTTAAATATGCAGCAAATTCCTTAAATAATACAGCAGAGTCCTTAAATAATCCAACAAAGTCCTTAAATAATGCAGCAAAGTCCTTAAATAATGCAGCAGAGTCCTTAAATAATGCAGCAAAGTCCTTAAATAATGCAGCAGAGTCCTTAAATAATGCAACGAAGTCCTTACATAATGCAGCAGAGTCCTTAAATACTGAAGCAGAGTCCTTAAATATTGCAGCAAAGTCCTTAAATAATGCAGAAGAGTCATTAAATAATGCAACAAAGTCCTTAAATAATGCAGCAGAGTCCTTAAATAATGCAACAAAGTCCTTAAATAATGCAGCAGAGTACTTAAATAATGCAACAAAGTCCTTAAATAATGCAGCAAAGTCCTTAAATACCACAGCAGAGTCATTAAATAATTCAGCAAAGTCCTTAAATAATGCAGCAGAGTCCTTAAATAATGCAGCAGACTCCTTAAATAATTCAGCAAAGTCCTTAAATAATGCAGCAGAGTCCTTAAATAATGCAACAAAGTCCTTAAATAATGCAGCAGAGTACTTAAATAATGCAGCAAAGTCCTTTAATAATGCAGCAGAGCCCTTAGATAATGCAATAAAGTCCTTAAATAATGCAGCAGAGTCCTTAAATACGGAAGAAGAGTCCTTAAATATTGCAGCAAAGTCCTTAAATAATGCAGCAGAGTCCTTAAATAATGCAACAAAGTCCTTAAATAATGCAGCAGAGTCCTTAAATAATGCAGCAAAGTCCTTAACTAATGCAGCAGAGTAATTAAATAATGCAACAAAGTCCTTAAATAATGCAACAGAGTCCTTAAATACCGCAGCAAAGTGCTTAAATAATGCAGCAGAGTCCTCAAATGCTTCAGCAGAGTCCTTAAATAATGCAGCAGAGTCCTTAAATAATGTAACAAAGTCCTTAAATAATGCAGCAGAGTCCTTAAATTCTGAAGCAGAGTCCTTAAATATTGCAGCAAAGTCCTTAAATAATGCAGCAGAGTCATTAAATAATGCAACAAAGTCCTTAATAATGCAGCAGAGTCCTTAAATAATGCAACAAAGTCCTTAAATAATGCAGCAAAGTCCTTAGATACCACAGCAGAGTCATTAAATAATTCAGCAAAGTCCTTAAATAATGCAGCAGAGTCCTTAAATAATGCAGCAGACTCCTTAAGTAATTCAGCAAAGTCCTTAAATAATGCAGCAGAGCCCTTAAATAATGCAATAAAGTCATTAAATAATGCAGCAGAGTCCTTAAATACGGAAGCAGAGTCCTTAAATACTGCAGCAAAGTCCTTAAATAATGCAGCAGAGTCCTTAAATAATGCAACAAAGTCCTTAAATAATGCAGCAGAGTCCTTAAATAATGCAACAAAGTCCTTAAATAATGCAGCAGAGTCCTTAAATAATGCAGCACAGTCCTCAAATGCTTCAGCAGAGTGAATAAATAATGCAGCAGAGTCCTTAAATAATGCAGCAAATTCCTTAAATATGCAGCAAATTCCTTAAATAATACAGCAGAGTACTAAAATAATCCAACAAAGTCCTTAAATAATGCACCAAAGTCCTTAAATAATGCAGCAGAGTCCTCAAATAATGCAGCAGAGTCCTCAAATGCTTCAGCAGAGTCATTAAATAATGCAGCAGAGTCCTTAAATAATGCAGCAAATTCCTTAAATAATGCATCAGAGTCCTTAAATAATGCAACAAAGTCCTTAATTAATGCAGCAAAGTTCTTAAATAATGCAGCAGAGTCCTTAAATAATGCAACAAAGTCCATAAATAATGCAGCAGAGTCCTTAAATACTGAAACAGAGTCCTTAAATATTGCAGCAAAGTCCTTAAATAATGCAGCAGAGTCCTTAAATAGTGCAACAAAGTCCTTAAATAATGCAGCAGAGTCCTTAAATAATGCAGCAAAGTCCTTAAATAATGCAGCAGAGTCCTTAAATAATGCAGCAGAGTCCTTAAATACCGCAGCAGAGTACTTAAATACTGAAGCAGAGTCCTTTAATATAGCAGCAAGTTCCTTAAATAATGCAGCAGAGTCCTTAAAAAATCCAACAAAGTCATTAAATAATGCAGCAAGTGCTTAAATAATGCAGCAGAGTCCTCTAATAATGCAGCAGAGTCCTCAAATGCTTCAGCAAAGTCATTAAATAATGCAGCATAGTCCTTAAATAATGCAGCAAAGTCCTTAAATAATGCAGCACAGTTCTTAAATAGTGCAACAACGTCGGTAAATAATGCAGCAGAGTCCTTAAATAATGCAGCAAAGTCCTTAACTAATGCAGCAGAGTCCTTAAATAATGCAACAAAGTCCTTAAATAATGCAGTAGAGTCCTTAAATACCGCAGCAAAGTCCTTAAATAATGCAGCAGAGTCCTTAAATAATGCAACAAAGTCCTTAAATAATGCAGCAGAGTCCTTAAATAATGCAGCAAAGTCCTTTAATAATGCAGCAGAGTCCTTAAATAATGAAACAAAGTCCTTAAATAATGCAGCAGAGTCCTTAAATACTGAAGCAGAGTCCTTAAATAATGCAGCAATGTCCTTAAATAATGCAGCAGAGTCCTTAAATAATGCAACAAAGTCCTTAAATAATGCAGCAGAGTCCTTAAATAATGCAGCAGAGTCCTTAAATAATGCAGCAGAGTGAATAAATAATGCAGCAGAGTCCTTAAATAATCCAACAAAGTCCTTAAATAATGCAGCAAAGTCCTTAAATAATGCAGCAGAGTCCTTAAATAATGCAGCAAAGTCCTTAAATAATGCAGCAGAGTCCTTAAATAATGCAACAAAGTCCTTAAATAATGCAGCAGAGTCCTTAAATACTGAAGCAGAGTCCTTAAATATTGCAGCAAAGTCCTTAAATAATGCAGCAGAGTCATTAAATAATGCAACAAAGTCCTTAAATAATGCAGCAGAGTCCTTAAATAATGCAATAAAGTCCTTAAATAATGCAGTAGAGTACTTAAATAATGCAACAAAGTCCTTAAATAATGCAGCAAAGTCCTTAAATACCACAGCAGAGTCATTAAATAATTCAGCAAAGTCCTTAAATAATGCAGCAGAGTCCTTAAATAATGCAGCAGACTCCTTAAATAATTCAGCAAAGTCCTTAAATAATGCAGCAGAGTCCTTAAATAATGCAACAAAGTCCTTAAATAATGCAGCAGAGTACTTAAATAATGCAGCAAAGTCCTTTAATAATGCAGCAGAGCCCTTACATAATGCAATAAAGTCCTTAAATAATGCATCAGAGTCCTTAAATACGGAAGCAGAGTCCTTAAATATTGCAGCAAAGTCCTTAAATAATGCAGCAGAGTCCTTAAATAATGCAGCAAAGTCCTTAAATAATGCAGCGGAGTCCTTAAATAATGCAACAAAGTCCTTAAATAATGCAGCAGAGTCCTTAAATAATGCAGACAGTCCTCAAATGCTTCAGCAGAGTGAATAATTAATGCAGCAGAGTCCTTAAATAATGCAGCAAATTCCTTAAATATGCAGCAAATTCCTTAAATATGCAGCAAATTCCTTAAATAATACAGCAGAGTACTTAAATAATCCAACAAAGTCCTTAAATAATGCAGCAAAGTCCTTAAATAATGCAGCAGAGTCCTCAAATAATGCAGCAGAGTCCTCAAATGCTTCAGCAGAGTCATTAAATAATGCAGCAGAGTCCTTAAATAATGCAGCAAATTCCTTAAATAATGAATCAGAGTCCTTAAATAATGCAGCAAAGTTCTTAAATAATGCAGCAGAGTCCTTAAATAATGCAACAAAGTCCTTAAATAATGCAGCAGAGTCCTTAAATAATGAAGCAAAGTCCTTAAATATTGCAGCAAAATCCTTAAATAATGCAGCAGAGTCCTTAAATAATGCAACAAAGTCCTTAAATAATGCAGCAGAGTCCTTAAATAATGCAGCAAAGTCCTTAAATAGTGCAGCAGAGTCATTAAATAATGCAGCAGAGTCCTTAAATACCGCAGCAGAGTACTTAAATACTGAAGCAGAGTCCTTTAATATAGCAGCAAGTTCCTTAAATAATGCAGCAGAGTCCTTAAAAAATCCAACAAAGTCATTAAATAATGCAGCAAGTCCTTAAATAATGCAGCAGAGTCCTCTAATAATGCAGCAGAGTCCTCAAATGCTTCAGCAAAGTCATTCAATAATGCAGCATAGTCCTTAAATAATGCAGCAAAGTCCTTAAATAATGCAGCACAGTTCTTAAATAGTGCAACAACGTCGGTAAATAAGGCAGCAGAGTCCTTAAATAATGCAGCAAAGTCCTTAACTAATGCAGCAGAGTCCTTAAATAATGCAACAAAGTCCTTAAATAATGCAGCAGAGTCCTTAAATACCGCAGCAAAGTCCTTAAATAATGCAGCAGAGTCCTTAAATAATGCAACAAAGTCCTTAAATAATGCAGCAGAGTCCTTAAATAATGCAGCAAAGTCCTTTAATAATGCAGCAGAGTCCTTAAATAATGCAACAAAGTCCTTAAATAATGCAGCAGAGTCCTTAAATACTGAAGCAGAGTCCTTAAATAATGCAGAAAAGTCCTTAAATAATGCAACAAAGTCCTTAAATAATGCAGCAGAGTCCTTAAATAATGCAGCAGAGTCCTCAAATGCTTCAGCAGAGTGAATAAATAATGCAGCAGAGTCCTTAAATCATGCATCAAATTCCTTAAATATGCAGCAAATTCCTTAAATAATACAGCAGAGTCCTTAAATAATCCAACAAAGTCCTTAAATAATGCAGCAAAGTCCTTAAATAATGCAGCAGAGTCCTTAAATAATGCAGCAAAGTCCTTAAATAATGCAGCAGAGTCCTTAAATAATGCAACGAAGTCCTTACATAATGCAGCAGAGTCCTTAAATACTGAAGCAGAGTCCTTAAATATTGCAGCAAAGTCCTTAAATAATGCAGAAGAGTCATTAAATAATGCAACAAAGTCCTTAAATAATGCAGCAGAGTCCTTAAATAATGCAACAAAGTCCTTAAATAATGCAGCAGAGTACTTAAATAATGCAACAAAGTCCTTAAATAATGCAGCAAAGTCCTTAAATACCACAGCAGAGTCATTAAATAATTCAGCAAAGTCCTTAAATAATGCAGCAGAGTCCTTAAATAATGCAGCAGACTCCTTAAATAATTCAGCAAAGTCCTTAAATAATGCAGCAGAGTCCTTAAATAATGCAACAAAGTCCTTAAATAATGCAGCAGAGTACTTAAATAATGCAGCAAAGTCCTTTAATAATGCAGCAGAGCCCTTAGATAATGCAATAAAGTCCTTAAATAATGCAGCAGAGTCCTTAAATACGGAAGAAGAGTCCTTAAATATTGCAGCAAAGTCCTTAAATAATGCAGCAGAGTCCTTAAATAATGCAACAAAGTCCTTAAATAATGCAGCAGAGTCCTTAAATAATGCAGCAAAGTCCTTAACTAATGCAGCAGAGTAATTAAATAATGCAACAAAGTCCTTAAATAATGCAACAGAGTCCTTAAATACCGCAGCAAAGTGCTTAAATAATGCAGCAGAGTCCTCAAATGCTTCAGCAGAGTCCTTAAATAATGCAGCAGAGTCCTTAAATAATGTAACAAAGTCCTTAAATAATGCAGCAGAGTCCTTAAATTCTGAAGCAGAGTCCTTAAATATTGCAGCAAAGTCCTTAAATAATGCAGCAGAGTCATTAAATAATGCAACAAAGTCCTTAATAATGCAGCAGAGTCCTTAAATAATGCAACAAAGTCCTTAAATAATGCAGCAAAGTCCTTAGATACCACAGCAGAGTCATTAAATAATTCAGCAAAGTCCTTAAATAATGCAGCAGAGTCCTTAAATAATGCAGCAGACTCCTTAAGTAATTCAGCAAAGTCCTTAAATAATGCAGCAGAGCCCTTAAATAATGCAATAAAGTCATTAAATAATGCAGCAGAGTCCTTAAATACGGAAGCAGAGTCCTTAAATACTGCAGCAAAGTCCTTAAATAATGCAGCAGAGTCCTTAAATAATGCAACAAAGTCCTTAAATAATGCAGCAGAGTCCTTAAATAATGCAACAAAGTCCTTAAATAATGCAGCAGAGTCCTTAAATAATGCAGCACAGTCCTCAAATGCTTCAGCAGAGTGAATAAATAATGCAGCAGAGTCCTTAAATAATGCAGCAAATTCCTTAAATATGCAGCAAATTCCTTAAATAATACAGCAGAGTACTAAAATAATCCAACAAAGTCCTTAAATAATGCACCAAAGTCCTTAAATAATGCAGCAGAGTCCTCAAATAATGCAGCAGAGTCCTCAAATGCTTCAGCAGAGTCATTAAATAATGCAGCAGAGTCCTTAAATAATGCAGCAAATTCCTTAAATAATGCATCAGAGTCCTTAAATAATGCAACAAAGTCCTTAATTAATGCAGCAAAGTTCTTAAATAATGCAGCAGAGTCCTTAAATAATGCAACAAAGTCCATAAATAATGCAGCAGAGTCCTTAAATACTGAAACAGAGTCCTTAAATATTGCAGCAAAGTCCTTAAATAATGCAGCAGAGTCCTTAAATAGTGCAACAAAGTCCTTAAATAATGCAGCAGAGTCCTTAAATAATGCAGCAAAGTCCTTAAATAATGCAGCAGAGTCCTTAAATAATGCAGCAGAGTCCTTAAATACCGCAGCAGAGTACTTAAATACTGAAGCAGAGTCCTTTAATATAGCAGCAAGTTCCTTAAATAATGCAGCAGAGTCCTTAAAAAATCCAACAAAGTCATTAAATAATGCAGCAAGTGCTTAAATAATGCAGCAGAGTCCTCTAATAATGCAGCAGAGTCCTCAAATGCTTCAGCAAAGTCATTAAATAATGCAGCATAGTCCTTAAATAATGCAGCAAAGTCCTTAAATAATGCAGCACAGTTCTTAAATAGTGCAACAACGTCGGTAAATAATGCAGCAGAGTCCTTAAATAATGCAGCAAAGTCCTTAACTAATGCAGCAGAGTCCTTAAATAATGCAACAAAGTCCTTAAATAATGCAGTAGAGTCCTTAAATACCGCAGCAAAGTCCTTAAATAATGCAGCAGAGTCCTTAAATAATGCAACAAAGTCCTTAAATAATGCAGCAGAGTCCTTAAATAATGC
This sequence comes from Phyllobates terribilis, assembly GCF_046119375.1. Classification (NCBI taxonomy): domain Eukaryota; kingdom Metazoa; phylum Chordata; class Amphibia; order Anura; family Dendrobatidae; genus Phyllobates; species Phyllobates terribilis. Next base: position 648,529,954 of record NW_027362765.1, read on the forward strand.
AGCAAAGTCCTTTAATAATGCAGCAGAGTCCTTAAATAATGAAACAAAGTCCTTAAATAATGCAGCAGAGTCCTTAAATACTGAAGCAGAGTCCTTAAATAATGCAGCAATGTCCTTAAATAATGCAGCAGAGTCCTTAAATAATGCAACAAAGTCCTTAAATAATGCAGCAGAGTCCTTAAATAATGCAGCAGAGTCCTTAAATAATGCAGCAGAGTGAATAAATAATGCAGCAGAGTCCTTAAATAATCCAACAAAGTCCTTAAATAATGCAGCAAAGTCCTTAAATAATGCAGCAGAGTCCTTAAATAATGCAGCAAAGTCCTTAAATAATGCAGCAGAGTCCTTAAATAATGCAACAAAGTCCTTAAATAATGCAGCAGAGTCCTTAAATACTGAAGCAGAGTCCTTAAATATTGCAGCAAAGTCCTTAAATAATGCAGCAGAGTCATTAAATAATGCAACAAAGTCCTTAAATAATGCAGCAGAGTCCTTAAATAATGCAATAAAGTCCTTAAATAATGCAGTAGAGTACTTAAATAATGCAACAAAGTCCTTAAATAATGCAGCAAAGTCCTTAAATACCACAGCAGAGTCATTAAATAATTCAGCAAAGTCCTTAAATAATGCAGCAGAGTCCTTAAATAATGCAGCAGACTCCTTAAATAATTCAGCAAAGTCCTTAAATAATGCAGCAGAGTCCTTAAATAATGCAACAAAGTCCTTAAATAATGCAGCAGAGTACTTAAATAATGCAGCAAAGTCCTTTAATAATGCAGCAGAGCCCTTACATAATGCAATAAAGTCCTTAAATAATGCATCAGAGTCCTTAAATACGGAAGCAGAGTCCTTAAATATTGCAGCAAAGTCCTTAAATAATGCAGCAGAGTCCTTAAATAATGCAGCAAAGTCCTTAAATAATGCAGCGGAGTCCTTAAATAATGCAACAAAGTCCTTAAATAATGCAGCAGAGTCCTTAAATAATGCAGACAGTCCTCAAATGCTTCAGCAGAGTGAATAATTAATGCAGCAGAGTCCTTAAATAATGCAGCAAATTCCTTAAATATGCAGCAAATTCCTTAAATATGCAGCAAATTCCTTAAATAATACAGCAGAGTACTTAAATAATCCAACAAAGTCCTTAAATAATGCAGCAAAGTCCTTAAATAATGCAGCAGAGTCCTCAAATAATGCAGCAGAGTCCTCAAATGCTTCAGCAGAGTCATTAAATAATGCAGCAGAGTCCTTAAATAATGCAGCAAATTCCTTAAATAATGAATCAGAGTCCTTAAATAATGCAGCAAAGTTCTTAAATAATGCAGCAGAGTCCTTAAATAATGCAACAAAGTCCTTAAATAATGCAGCAGAGTCCTTAAATAATGAAGCAAAGTCCTTAAATATTGCAGCAAAATCCTTAAATAATGCAGCAGAGTCCTTAAATAATGCAACAAAGTCCTTAAATAATGCAGCAGAGTCCTTAAATAATGCAGCAAAGTCCTTAAATAGTGCAGCAGAGTCATTAAATAATGCAGCAGAGTCCTTAAATACCGCAGCAGAGTACTTAAATACTGAAGCAGAGTCCTTTAATATAGCAGCAAGTTCCTTAAATAATGCAGCAGAGTCCTTAAAAAATCCAACAAAGTCATTAAATAATGCAGCAAGTCCTTAAATAATGCAGCAGAGTCCTCTAATAATGCAGCAGAGTCCTCAAATGCTTCAGCAAAGTCATTCAATAATGCAGCATAGTCCTTAAATAATGCAGCAAAGTCCTTAAATAATGCAGCACAGTTCTTAAATAGTGCAATAACGTCGGTAAATAAGGCAGCAGAGTCCTTAAATAATGCAGCAAAGTCCTTAACTAATGCAGCAGAGTCCTTAAATAATGCAACAAAGTCCTTAAATAATGCAGCAGAGTCCTTAAATAATGCAACAAAGTCCTTAAATAATGCAGCAGAGTACTTAAATAATGCAACAAAGTCCTTAAATAATGCAGCAAAGTCCTTAAATACCACAGCAGAGTCATTAAATAATTCAGCAAAGTCCTTAAATAATGCAGCAGAGTCCTTAAATAATGCAGCAGACTCCTTAAGTAATTCAGCAAAGTCCTTAAATAATGCAGCAGAGTCCTTAAATAATGCAACAAAGTCCTTAAATAATGCAGCAGAGTCCTTAAATAATGCAGCAAAGTCCTTTAATAATGCAGCAGAGCCCTTAAATAATGCAATAAAGTCATTAAATAATGCAGCAGAGTCCTTAAATACGGAAGCAGAGTCCTTAAATACTGCAGCAAAGTCCTTAAATAATGCAGCAGAGTCCTTAAATAATGCAACAAAGTCCTTAAATAGTGCAGCAGAGTCCTTAAATAATGCAACAAAGTCCTTAAATAATGCAGCAGAGTCCTTAAATAATGCAGCACAGTCCTCAAATGCTTCAGCAGAGTGAATAAATAATGCAGCAGAGTCCTTAAATAATGCAGCAAATTCCTTAAATATGCAGCAAATTCCTTAAATAATACAGCAGAGTACTAAAATAATCCAACAAAGTCCTTAAATAATGCAGCAAAGTCCTTAAATAATGCAGCAGAGTCCTCAAATAATGCAGCAGAGTCCTCAAATGCTTCAGCAGAGTCATTAAATAATGCAGCAGAGTCCTTAAATAATGCAGCAAATTCCTTAAATAATGCATCAGAGTCCTTAAATAATGCAACAAAGTCCTTAATTAATGCAGCAAAGTTCTTAAATAATGCAGCAGAGTCCTTAAATAATGCAACAAAGTCCTTAAATAATGCAGCAGAGTCCTTAAATACTGAAGCAAAGTCCTTAAATATTGCAGCAAAGTCCTTAAATAATGCAGCAGAGTCCTTAAATAGTGCAACAAAGTCCTTAAATAATGCAGCAGAGTCCTTAAATAATGCAGCAAAGTCCTTAAATAATGCAGCAGAGTCCTTAAATAATGCAGCAGAGTCCTTAAATACCGCAGCAGAGTACTTAAAAACTGAAGCAGAGTCCTTTAATATAGCAGCAAGTTCCTTAAATAATGCAGCAGAGTCCTTAAAAAATCCAACAAAGTCATTAAATAATGCATCAAGTCCTTAAATAATGCAGCAGAGTCCTCTAATAATGCAGCAGAGTCCTCAAATGCTTCAGCAAAGTCCTTAAATACCACAGCAGAGTCATTAAATAATTCAGCAAAGTCCTTAAATAATGCAGCAGAGTCCTTAAATAATGCAGCAGACTCCTTAAATAATTCAGCAAAGTCCTTAAATAATGCAGCAGAGTCCTTAAATAATGCAACAAAGTCCTTAAATAATGCAGCAGAGTACTTAAATAATGCAGCAAAGTCCTTTAATAATGCAGCAGAGCCCTTAGATAATGCAATAAAGTCCTTAAATAATGCAGCAGAGTCCTTAAATACGGAAGCAGAGTCCTTAAATATTGCAGCAAAGTCCTTAAATAATGCAGCAGAGTCCTTAAATAATGCAGCAAAGTCCTTAAATAATGCAGCGGAGTCCTTAAATAATGCAACAAAGTCCTTAAATAATGCAGCAGAGTCCTTAAATAATGCAGCACAGTCCTCAAATGCTTCAGCAGAGTGAATAATTAATGCAGCAGAGTCCTTAAATAATGCAGCAAATTCCTTACATATGCAGCAAATTCCTTAAATATGCAGCAAATTCCTTAAATAATACAGCAGAGTACTTAAATAATCCAACAAAGTCCTTAAATAATGCAGCAAAGTCCTTAAATAATGCAGCAGAGTCCTCAAATAATGCAGCAGAGTCCTCAAATGCTTCAGCAGAGTCATTAAATAATGCAGCAGAGTCCTTAAATAATGCAGCAAATTCCTTAAATAATGAATCAGAGTCCTTAAATAATGCAGCAAAGTTCTTAAATAATGCAGCAGAGTCCTTAAATAATGCAACAAAGTCCTTAAATAATGCAGCAGAGTCCTTAAATAATGAAGCAAAGTCCTTAAATATTGCAGCAAAGTCCTTAAATAATGCAGCAGAGTCCTTAAATAATGCAACAAAGTCCTTAAATAATGCAGCAGAGTCCTTAAATAATGCAGCAAAGTCCTTAAATAATGCAGCAGAGTCATTAAATAATGCAGCAGAGTCCTTAAATACCGCAGCAGAGTACCTAAATACTGAAGCAGAGTCCTTTAATATAGCAGCAAGTTCCTTAAATAATGCAGCAGAGTCCTTAAAAAATCCAACAAAGTCATTAAATAATGCAGCAAGTCCTTAAATAATGCAGCAGAGTCCTCTAATAATGCAGCAGAGTCCTCAAATGCTTCAGCAAAGTCATTCAATAATGCAGCATAGTCCTTAAATAATGCAGCAAAGTCCTTAAATAATGCAGCACAGTTCTTAAATAGTGCAACAACGTCGGTAAATAAGGCAGCAGAGTCCTTAAATAATGCAGCAAAGTCCTTAACTAATGCAGCAGAGTCCTTAAATAATGCAACAAAGTCCTTAAATAATGCAGCAGAGTCCTTAAATACCGCAGCAAAGTCCTTAAATAATGCAGCAGAGTCCTTAAATAATGCAACAAAGTCCTTAAATAATGCAGCAGAGTCCTTAAATAATGCAGCAAAGTCCTTTAATAATGCAGCAGAGTCCTTAAATAATGCAACAAAGTCCTTAAATAATGCAGCAGAGTCCTTAAATACTGAAGCAGAGTCCTTAAATAATGCAGAAAAGTCCTTAAATAATGCAACAAAGTCCTTAAATAATGCAGCAGAGTCCTTAAATAATGCAGCAGAGTCCTCAAATGCTTCAGCAGAGTGAATAAATAATGCAGCAGAGTCCTTAAATCATGCATCAAATTCCTTAAATATGCAGCAAATTCCTTAAATAATACAGCAGAGTCCTTAAATAATCCAACAAAGTCCTTAAATAGTGCAGCAAAGTCCTTAAATAATGCAGCAGAGTCCTTAAATAATGCAGCAAAGTCCTTAAATAATGCAGCAGAGTCCTTAAATAATGCAACGAAGTCCTTACATAATGCAGCAGAGTCCTTAAATACTGAAGCAGAGTCCTTAAATATTGCAGCAAAGTCCTTAAATAATGCAGCAGAGTCATTAAATAATGCAACAAAGTCCTTAAATAATGCAGCAGAGTCCTTAAATAATGCAACAAAGTCCTTAAATAATGCAGCAGAGTACTTAAATAATGCAACAAAGTCCTTAAATAATGCAGCAAAGTCCTTAAATACCACAGCAGAGTCATTAAATAATTCAGCAAAGTCCTTAAATAATGCAGCAGAGTCCTTAAATAATGCAGCAGACTCCTTAAGTAATTCAGCAAAGTCCTTAAATAATGCAGCAGAGTCCTTAAATAATGCAACAAAGTCCTTAAATAATGCAGCAGAGTCCTTAAATAATGCAGCAAAGTCCTTTAATAATGCAGCAGAGCCCTTAAATAATGCAATAAAGTCATTAAATAATGCAGCAGAGTCCTTAAATACGGAAGCAGAGTCCTTAAATACTGCAGCAAAGTCCTTAAATAATGCAGCAGAGTCCTTAAATAATGCAACAAAGTCCTTAAATAGTGCAGCAGAGTCCTTAAATAATGCAACAAAGTCCTTAAATAATGCAGCAGAGTCCTTAAATAATGCAGCACAGTCCTCAAATGCTTCAGCAGAGTGAATAAATAATGCAGCAGAGTCCTTAAATAATGCAGCAAATTCCTTAAATATGCAGCAAATTCCTTAAATAATACAGCAGAGTACTAAAATAATCCAACAAAGTCCTTAAATAATGCAGCAAAGTCCTTAAATAATGCAGCAGAGTCCTCAAATAATGCAGCAGAGTCCTCAAATGCTTCAGCAGAGTCATTAAATAATGCAGCAGAGTCCTTAAATAATGCAGCAAATTCCTTAAATAATGCATCAGAGTCCTTAAATAATGCAACAAAGTCCTTAATTAATGCAGCAAAGTTCTTAAATAATGCAGCAGAGTCCTTAAATAATGCAACAAAGTCCTTAAATAATGCAGCAGAGTCCTTAAATACTGAAGCAAAGTCCTTAAATATTGCAGCAAAGTCCTTAAATAATGCAGCAGAGTCCTTAAATAGTGCAACAAAGTCCTTAAATAATGCAGCAGAGTCCTTAAATAATGCAGCAAAGTCCTTAAATAATGCAGCAGAGTCCTTAAATAATGCAGCAGAGTCCTTAAATACCGCAGCAGAGTACTTAAAAACTGAAGCAGAGTCCTTTAATATAGCAGCAAGTTCCTTAAATAATGCAGCAGAGTCCTTAAAAAATCCAACAAAGTCATTAAATAATGCAGCAAGTCCTTAAATAATGCAGCAGAGTCCTCTAATAATGCAGCAGAGTCCTCAAATGCTTCAGCAAAGTCCTTAAATACCACAGCAGAGTCATTAAATAATTCAGCAAAGTCCTTAAATAATGCAGCAGAGTCCTTAAATAATGCAGCAGACTCCTTAAATAATTCAGCAAAGTCCTTAAATAATGCAGCAGAGTCCTTAAATAATGCAACAAAGTCCTTAAATAATGCAGCAGAGTACTTAAATAATGCAGCAAAGTCCTTTAATAATGCAGCAGAGCCCTTAAATAATGCAATAAAGTCCTTAAATAATGCATCAGAGTCCTTAAATACGGAAGCAGAGTCCTTAAATATTGCAGCAAAGTCCTTAAATAATGCAGCAGAGTCCTTAAATAATGCAGCAAAATCCTTAAATAATGCAGCGGAGTCCTTAAATAATGCAACAAAGTCCTTAAATAATGCAGCAGAGTCCTTAAATAATGCAGCACAGTCCTCAAATGCTTCAGCAGAGTGAATAATTAATGCAGCAGAGTCCTTAAATAATGCAGCAAATTCCTTACATATGCAGCAAATTCCTTAAATATGCAGCAAATTCCTTAAATAATACAGCAGAGTACTTAAATAATCCAACAAAGTCCTTAAATAATGCAGCAAAGTCCTTAAATAATGCAGCAGAGTCCTCAAATAATGCAGCAGAGTCCTCAAATGCTTCAGCAGAGTCATTAAATAATGCAGCAGAGTCCTTAAATAATGCAGCAAATTCCTTAAATAATGAATCAGAGTCCTTAAATAATGCAGCAAAGTTCTTAAATAATGCAGCAGAGTCCTTAAATAATGCAACAAAGTCCTTAAATAATGCAGCAGAGTCCTTAAATAATGAAGCAAAGTCCTTAAATATTGCAGCAAAGTCCTTAAATAATGCAGCAGAGTCCTTAAATAATGCAACAAAGTCCTTAAATAATGCAGCAGAGTCCTTAAATAATGCAGCAAAGTCCTTAAATAATGCAGCAGAGTCATTAAATAATGCAGCAGAGTCCTTAAATACCGCAGCAGAGTACTTAAATACTGAAGCAGAGTCCTTTAATATAGCAGCAAGTTCCTTAAATAATGCAGCAGAGTCCTTAAAAAATCCAACAAAGTCATTAAATAAAGCATGCAAGTCCTTAAATAATGCAGCAGAGTCCTCTAATAATGCAGCAGAGTCCTCAAATGCTTCAGCAAAGTCATTCAATAATGCAGCATAGTCCTTAAATAATGCAGCAAAGTCCTTAAATAATGCAGCACAGTTCTTAAATAGTGCAACAACGTCGGTAAATAAGGCAGCAGAGTCCTTAAATAATGCAGCAAAGTCCTTAACTAATGCAGCAGAGTCCTTAAATAATGCAACAAAGTCCTTAAATAATGCAGCAGAGTCCTTAAATACCGCAGCAAAGTCCTTAAATAATGCAGCAGAGTCCTTAAATAATGCAACAAAGTCCTTAAATAATGCAGCAGAGTCCTTAAATAATGCAGCAAAGTCCTTTAATAATGCAGCAGAGTCCTTAAATAATGCAACAAAGTCCTTAAATAATGCAGCAGAGTCCTTAAATACTGAAGCAGAGTCCTTAAATAATGCAGAAAAGTCGTTAAATAATGAAACAAAGTCCTTAAATAATGCAGCAGAGTCCTTAAATAATGCAGCAGAGTCCTCAAATGCTTCAGCAGAGTGAATAAATAATGCAGCAGAGTCCTTAAATCATGCATCAAATTCCTTAAATATGCAGCAAATTCCTTAAATAATACAGCAGAGTCCTTAAATAATCCAACAAAGTCCTTAAATAATGCAGCAAAGTCCTTAAATAATGCAGCAGAGTCCTTAAATAATGCAGCAAAGTCCTTAAATAATGCAGCAGAGTCCTTAAATAATGCAACGAAGTCCTTACATAATGCAGCAGAGTCCTTAAATACTGAAGCAGAGTCCTTAAATATTGCAGCAAAGTCCTTAAATAATGCAGCAGAGTCATTAAATAATGCAACAAAGTCCTTAAATAATGCAGCAGAGTCCTTAAATAATGCAACAAAGTCCTTAAATAATGCAGCAGAGTACTTAAATAATGCAACAAAGTCCTTAAATAATGCAGCAAAGTCCTTAAATACCACAGCAGAGTCATTAAATAATTCAGCAAAGTCCTTAAATAATGCAGCAGAGTCCTTAAATAATGCAGCAGACTCCTTAAATAATTCAGCAAAGTCCTTAAATAATGCAGCAGAGTCCTTAAATAATGCAACAAAGTCCTTAAATAATGCAGCAGAGTACTTAAATAATGCAGCAAAGTCCTTTAATAATGCAGCAGAGCCCTTAGATAATGCAATAAAGTCCTTAAATAATGCAGCAGAGTCCTTAAATACGGAAGCAGAGTCCTTAAATATTGCAGCAAAGTCCTTAAATAATGCAGCAGAGTCCTTAAATAATGCAGCAAAGTCCTTAAATAATGCAGCGGAGTCCTTAAATAATGCAACAAAGTCCTTAAATAATGCAGCAGAGTCCTTAAATAATGCAGCACAGTCCTCAAATGCTTCAGCAGAGTGAATAATTAATGCAGCAGAGTCCTTAAATAATGCAGCAAATTCCTTACATATGCAGCAAATTCCTTAAATATGCAGCAAATTCCTTAAATAATACAGCAGAGTACTTAAATAATCCAACAAAGTCCTTAAATAATGCAGCAAAGTCCTTAAATAATGCAGCAGAGTCCTCAAATAATGCAGCAGAGTCCTCAAATGCTTCAGCAGAGTCATTAAATAATGCAGCAGAGTCCTTAAATAATGCAGCAAATTCCATAAATAATGAATCAGAGTCCTTAAATAATGCAGCAAAGTTCTTAAATAATGCAGCAGAGTCCTTAAATAATGCAACAAAGTCCTTAAATAATGCAGCAGAGTCCTTAAATAATGAAGCAAAGTCCTTAAATATTGCAGCAAAGTCCTTAAATAATGCAGCAGAGTCCTTAAATAATGCAACAAAGTCCTTAAATAATGCAGCAGAGTCCTTAAATAATGCAGCAAAGTCCTTAAATAATGCAGCAGAGTCATTAAATAATGCAGCAGAGTCCTTAAATACCGCAGCAGAGTACCTAAATACTGAAGCAGAGTCCTTTAATATAGCAGCAAGTTCCTTAAATAATGCAGCAGAGTCCTTAAAAAATCCAACAAAGTCATTAAATAATGCAGCAAGTCCTTAAATAATGCAGCAGAGTCCTCTAATAATGCAGCAGAGTCCTCAAATGCTTCAGCAAAGTCATTCAATAATGCAGCATAGTCCTTAAATAATGCAGCAAAGTCCTTAAATAATGCAGCACAGTTCTTAAATAGTGCAACAACGTCGGTAAATAATGCAGCAGAGTCCTTAAATAATGCAGCAAAGTCCTTAACTAATGCAGCAGAGTCCTTAAATAATGCAACAAAGTCCTTAAATAATGCAGCAGAGTCCTTAAATACCGCAGCAAAGTCCTTAAATAATGCAGCAGAGTCATTAAATAATGCAACAAAGTCCTTAAATAATGCAGCAGAGTCCTTAAATAATGCAGCAAAGTCCTTTAATAATGCAGCAGAGTCCTTAAATAATGCAACAAAGTCCTTAAATAATGCAGCAGAGTCCTTAAATACTGAAGCAGAGTCCTTAAATAATGCAGAAAAGTCCTTAAATAATGCAACAAAGTCCTTAAATAATGCAGCAGAGTCCTTAAATAATGCAGCAGAGTCCTCAAATGCTTCAGCAGAGTGAATAAATAATGCAGCAGAGTCCTTAAATCATGCATCAAATTCCTTAAATATGCAGCAAATTCCTTAAATAATACAGCAGAGTCCTTAAATAATCCAACAAAGTCCTTAAATAATGCAGCAAAGTCCTTAAATAATGCAGCAGAGTCCTTAAATAATGCAGCAAAGTCCTTAAATAATGCAGCAGAGTCCTTAAATAATGCAACGAAGTCCTTACATAATGCAGCAGAGTCCTTAAATACTGAAGCAGAGTCCTTAAATATTGCAGCAAAGTCCTTAAATAATGCAGCAGAGTCATTAAATAATGCAACAAAGTCCTTAAATAATGCAGCAGAGTCCTTAAATAATGCAACAAAGTCCTTAAATAATGCAGCAGAGTACTTAAATAATGCAACAAAGTCCTTAAATAATGCAGCAAAGTCCTTAAATACCACAGCAGAGTCATTAAATAATTCAGCAAAGTCCTTAAATAATGCAGCAGAGTCCTTAAATAATGCAGCAGACTCCTTAAGTAATTCAGCAAAGTCCTTAAATAATGCAGCAGAGTCCTTAAATAATGCAACAAAGTCCTTAAATAATGCAGCAGAGTCCTTAAATAATGCAGCAAAGTCCTTTAATAATGCAGCAGAGCCCTTAAATAATGCAATAAAGTCATTAAATAATGCAGCAGAGTCCTTAAATACGGAAGCAGAGTCCTTAAATACTGCAGCAAAGTCCTTAAATAATGCAGCAGAGTCCTTAAATAATGCAACAAAGTCCTTAAATAGTGCAGCAGAGTCCTTAAATAATGCAACAAAGTCCTTAAATAATGCAGCAGAGTCCTTAAATAATGCAGCACAGTCCTCAAATGCTTCAGCAGAGTGAATAAATAATGCAGCAGAGTCCTTAAATAATGCAGCAAATTCCTTAAATATGCAGCAAATTCCTTAAATAATACAGCAGAGTACTAAAATAATCCAACAAAGTCCTTAAATAATGCAGCAAAGTCCTTAAATAATGCAGCAGAGTCCTCAAATAATGCAGCAGAGTCCTCAAATGCTTCAGCAGAGTCATTAAATAATGCAGCAGAGTCCTTAAATAATGCAGCAAATTCCTTAAATAATGCATCAGAGTCCTTAAATAATGCAACAAAGTCCTTAATTAATGCAGCAAAGTTCTTAAATAATGCAGCAGAGTCCTTAAATAATGCAACAAAGTCCTTAAATAATGCAGCAGAGTCCTTAAATACTGAAGCAAAGTCCTTAAATATTGCAGCAAAGTCCTTAAATAATGCAGCAGAGTCCTTAAATAGTGCAACAAAGTCCTTAAATAATGCAGCAGAGTCCTTAAATAATGCAGCAAAGTCCTTAAATAATGCAGCAGAGTCCTTAAATAATGCAGCAGAGTCCTTAAATACCGCAGCAGAGTACTTAAAAACTGAAGCAGAGTCCTTTAATATAGCAGCAAGTTCCTTAAATAATGCAGCAGAGTCCTTAAAAAATCCAACAAAGTCATTAAATAATGCAGCAAGTCCTTAAATAATGCAGCAGAGTCCTCTAATAATGCAGCAGAGTCCTCAAATGCTTCAGCAAAGTCCTTAAGTACCACAGCAGAGTCATTAAATAATTCAGCAAAGTCCTTAAATAATGCAGCAGAGTCCTTAAATAATGCAGCAGACTCCTTAAATAATTCAGCAAAGTCCTTAAATAATGCAGCAGAGTCCTTAAATAATGCAACAAAGTCCTTAAATAATGCAGCAGAGTACTTAAATAATGCAGCAAAGTCCTTTAATAATGCAGCAGAGCCCTTAAATAATGCAATAAAGTCCTTAAATAATGCATCAGAGTCCTTAAATACGGAAGCAGAGTCCTTAAATATTGCAGCAAAGTCCTTAAATAATGCAGCAGAGTCCTTAAATAATGCAGCAAAGTCCTTAAATAATGCAGCGGAGTCCTTAAATAATGCAACAAAGTCCTTAAATAATGCAGCAGAGTCCTTAAATAATGCAGCACAGTCCTCAAATGCTTCAGCAGAGTGAATAATTAATGCAGCAGAGTCCTTAAATAATGCAGCAAATTCCTTACATATGCAGCAAATTCCTTAAATATGCAGCAAATTCCTTAAATAATACAGCAGAGTACTTAAATAATCCAACAAAGTCCTTAAATAATGCAGCAAAGTCCTTAAATAATGCAGCAGAGTCCTCAAATAATGCAGCAGAGTCCTCAAATGCTTCAGCAGAGTCATTAAATAATGCAGCAGAGTCCTTAAATAATGCAGCAAATTCCTTAAATAATGAATCAGAGTCCTTAAATAATGCAGCAAAGTTCTTAAATAATGCAGCAGAGTCCTTAAATAATGCAACAAAGTCCTTAAATAATGCAGCAGAGTCCTTAAATAATGAAGCAAAGTCCTTAAATATTGCAGCAAAGTCCTTAAATAATGCAGCAGAGTCCTTAAATAATGCAACAAAGTCCTTAAATAATGCAGCAGAGTCCTTAAATAATGCAGCAAAGTCCTTAAATAATGCAGCAGAGTCATTAAATAATGCAGCAGAGTCCTTAAATACCGCAGCAGAGTACTTAAATACTGAAGCAGAGTCCTTTAATATAGCAGCAAGTTCCTTAAATAATGCAGCAGAGTCCTTAAAAAATCCAACAAAGTCATTAAATAATGCAGCAAGTCCTTAAATAATGCAGCAGAGTCCTCTAATAATGCAGCAGAGTCCTCAAATGCTTCAGCAAAGTCATTCAATAATGCAGCATAGTCCTTAAATAATGCAGCAAAGTCCTTAAATAATGCAGCACAGTTCTTAAATAGTGCAACAACGTCGGTAAATAAGGCAGCAGAGTCCTTAAATAATGCAGCAAAGTCCTTAACTAATGCAGCAGAGTCCTTAAATAATGCAACAAAGTCCTTAAATAATGCAGCAGAGTCCTTAAATACCGCAGCAAAGTCCTTAAATAATGCAGCAGAGTCCTTAAATAATGCAACAAAGTCCTTAAATAATGCAGCAGAGTCCTTAAATAATGCAGCAAAGTCCTTTAATAATGCAGCAGAGTCCTTAAATAATGCAACAAAGTCCTTAAATAATGCAGCAGAGTCCTTAAATACTGAAGCAGAGTCCTTAAATAATGCAGAAAAGTCCTTAAATAATCCAACAAAGTCCTTAAATAATGCAGCAGAGTCCTTAAATAATGCAGCAGAGTCCTCAAATGCTTCAGCAGAGTGAATAAATAATGCAGCAGAGTCCTTAAATCATGCATCAAATTCCTTAAATATGCAGCAAATTCCTTAAATAATACAGCAGAGTCCTTAAATAATCCAACAAAGTCCTTAAATAATGCAGCAAAGTCCTTAAATAATGCAGCAGAGTCCTTAAATAATGCAGCAAAGTCCTTAAATAATGCAGCAGAGTCCTTAAATAATGCAACGAAGTCCTTACATAATGCAGCAGAGTCCTTAAATACTGAAGCAGAGTCCTTAAATATTGCAGCAAAGTCCTTAAATAATGCAGCAGAGTCATTAAATAATGCAACAAAGTCCTTAAATAATGCAGCAGAGTCCTTAAATAATGCAACAAAGTCCTTAAATAATGCAGCAGAGTACTTAAATAATGCAACAAAGTCCTTAAATAATGCAGCAAAGTCCTTAAATACCACAGCAGAGTCATTAAATAATTCAGCAAAGTCCTTAAATAATGCAGCAGAGTCCTTAAATAATGCAGCAGACTCCTTAAATAATTCAGCAAAGTCCTTAAATAATGCAGCAGAGTCCTTAAATAATGCAACAAAGTCCTTAAATAATGCAGCAGAGTACTTAAATAATGCAGCAAAGTCCTTTAATAATGCAGCAGAGCCCTTAGATAATGCAATAAAGTCCTTAAATAATGCAGCAGAGTCCTTAAATACGGAAGAAGAGTCCTTAAATATTGCAGCAAAGTCCTTAAATAATGCAGCAGAGTCCTTAAATAATGCAACAAAGTCCTTAAATAATGCAGCAGAGTCCTTAAATAATGCAGCAAAGTCCTTAACTAATGCAGCAGAGTAATTAAATAATGCAACAAAGTCCTTAAATAATGCAACAGAGTCCTTAAATACCGCAGCAAAGTGCTTAAATAATGCAGCAGAGTCCTCAAATGCTTCAGCAGAGTCCTTAAATAATGCAGCAGTCCTTAAATAATGTAACAAAGTCCTTAAATAATGCAGCAGAGTCCTTAAATTCTGAAGCAGAGTCCTTAAATATTGCAGCAAAGTCCTTAAATAATGCAGCAGAGTCATTAAATAATGCAACAAAGTCCTTAATAATGCAGCAGAGTCCTTAAATAATGCAACAAAGTCCTTAAATAATGCAGCAAAGTCCTTAGATACCACAGCAGAGTCTTTAAATAATTCAGCAAAGTCCTTAAATAATGCAGCAGAGTCCTTAAATAATGCAGCAGACTCCTTAAGTAATTCAGCAAAGTCCTTAAATAATGCAGCAGAGTCCTTAAATAATGCAGCAAAGTCCTTTAATAATGCAGCAGAGCCCTTAAATAATGCAATAAAGTCATTAAATAATGCAGCAGAGTCCTTAAATACGGAAGCAGAGTCCTTAAATACTGCAGCAAAGTCCTTAAATAATGCAGCAGAGTCATTAAATAATGCAACAAAGTCCTTAAATAATGCAGCAGAGTCCTTAAATAATGCAACAAAGTCCTTAAATAATGCAGCAGAGTCCTTAAATAATGCAGCACAGTCCTCAAATGCTTCAGCAGAGTGAATAAATAATGCAGCAGAGTCCTTAAATAATGCAGCAAATTCCTTAAATATGCAGCAAATTCCTTAAATAATACAGCAGAGTACTAAAATAATCCAACAAAGTCCTTAAATAATGCACCAAAGTCCTTAAATAATGCAGCAGAGTCCTCAAATAATGCAGCAGAGTCCTCAAATGCTTCAGCAGAGTCATTAAATAATGCAGCAGAGTCCTCAAATGCTTCAGCAGAGTCATTAAATAATGCAGCAGAGTCCTTAAATAATGCAGCAAATTCCTTAAATAATGCATCAGAGTCCTTAAATAATGCAACAAAGTCCTTAATTAATGCAGCAAAGTTCTTAAATAATGCAGCAGAGTCCTTAAATAATGCAACAAAGTCCTTAAATAATGCAGCAGAGTCCTTAAATACTGAAACAGAGTCCTTAAATATTGCAGCAAAGTCCTTAAATAATGCAGCAGAGTCCTTAAATAGTGCAACAAAGTCCTTAAATAATGCAGCAGAGTCCTTAAATAATGCAGCAAAGTCCTTAAATAATGCAGCAGAGTCCTTAAATAATGCAGCAGAGTCCTTAAATACCGCAGCAGAGTACTTAAATACTGAAGCAGAGTCCTTTAATATAGCAGCAAGTTCCTTAAATAATGCAGCAGAGTCCTTAAAAAATCCAACAAAGTCATTAAATAATGCAGCAAGTGCTTAAATAATGCAGCAGAGTCCTCTAATAATGCAGCAGAGTCCTCAAATGCTTCAGCAAAGTCATTAAATAATGCAGCATAGTCCTTAAATAATGCAGCAAAGTCCTTAAATAATGCAGCACAGTTCTTAAATAGTGCAACAACGTCGGTAAATAATGCAGCAGAGTCCTTAAATAATGCAGCAAAGTCCTTAACTAATGCAGCAGAGTCCTTAAATAATGCAACAAAGTCCTTAAATAATGCAGTAGAGTCCTTAAATACCGCAGCAAAGTCCTTAAATAATGCAGCAGAGTCCTTAAATAATGCAACAAAGTCCTTAAATAATGCAGCAGAGTCCTTAAATAATGCAGCAAAGTCCTTTAATAATGCAGCAGAGTCCTTAAATAATGAAACAAAGTCCTTAAATAATGCAGCAGAGTCCTTAAATACTGAAGCAGAGTCCTTAAATAATGCAGCAATGTCCTTAAATAATGCAGCAGAGTCCTTAAATAATGCAACAAAGTCCTTAAATAATGCAGCAGAGTCCTTAAATAATGCAGCAGAGTCCTTAAATAATGCAGCAGAGTGAATAAATAATGCAGCAGAGTCCTTAAATAATCCAACAAAGTCCTTAAATAATGCAGCAAAGTCCTTAAATAATGCAGCAGAGTCCTTAAATAATGCAGCAACGTCCTTAAATAATGCAGCAGAGTCCTTAAATAATGCAACAAAGTCCTTAAATAATGCAGCAGAGTCCTTAAATACTGAAGCAGAGTCCTTAAATATTGCAGCAAAGTCCTTAAATAATGCAGCAGAGTCATTAAATAATGCAACAAAGTCCTTAAATAATGCAGCAGAGTCCTTAAATAATGCAATAAAGTCCTTAAATAATGCAGCAGAGTACTTAAATAATGCAACAAAGTCCTTAAATAATGCAACAAAGTCCTTAAATACCACAGCAGAGTCATTAAATAATTCAGCAAAGTCCTTAAATAATGCAACAGAGTCCTTAAATAATGCAGCAGACTCCTTAAATAATTCAGCAAAGTCCTTAAATAATGCAGCAGAGTCCTTAAATAATGCAACAAAGTCCTTAAATAATGCAGCAGAGTACTTAAATAATGCAGCAAAGTCCTTTAATAATGCAGCAGAGCCCTTACATAATGCAATAAAGTCCTTAAATAATGCATCAGAGTCCTTAAATACGGAAGCAGAGTCCTTAAATATTGCAGCAAAGTCCTTAAATAATGCAGCAGAGTCCTTAAATAATGCAGCAAAGTCCTTAAATAATGCAGCGGAGTCCTTAAATAATGCAACAAAGTCCTTAAATAATGCAGCAGAGTCCTTAAATAATGCAGCACAGTCCTCAAATGCTTCAGCAGAGTGAATAATTAATGCAGCAGAGTCCTTAAATAATGCAGCAAATTCCTTAAATATGCAGCAAATTCCTTAAATATGCAGCAAATTCCTTAAATAATACAGCAGAGTACTTAAATAATCCAACAAAGTCCTTAAATAATGCAGCAAAGTCCTTAAATAATGCAGCAGAGTCCTCAAATAATGCAGCAGAGTCCTCAAATGCTTCAGCAGAGTCATTAAATAATGCAGCAGAGTCCTTAAATAATGCAGCAAATTCCTTAAATAATGAATCAGAGTCCTTAAATAATGCAGCAAAGTTCTTAAATAATGCAGCAGAGTCCTTAAATAATGCAACAAAGTCCTTAAATAATGCAGCAGAGTCCTTAAATAATGAAGCAAAGTCCTTAAATATTGCAGCAAAGTCCTTAAATAATGCAGCAGAGTCCTTAAATAATGCAACAAAGTCCTTAAATAATGCAGCAGAGTCCTTAAATAATGCAGCAAAGTCCTTAAATAATGCAGCAGAGTCATTAAATAATGCAGCAGAGTCCTTAAATACCGCAGCAGAGTACTTAAATACTGAAGCAGAGTCCTTTAATATAGCAGCAAGTTCCTTAAATAATGCAGCAGAGTCCTTAAAAAATCCAACAAAGTCATTAAATAATGCAGCAAGTCCTTAAATAATGCAGCAGAGTCCTCTAATAATGCAGCAGAGTCCTCAAATGCTTCAGCAAAGTCATTCAATAATGCAGCATAGTCCTTAAATAATGCAGCAAAGTCCTTAAATAATGCAGCACAGTTCTTAAATAGTGCAATAACGTCGGTAAATAAGGCAGCAGAGTCCTTAAATAATGCAGCAAAGTCCTTAACTAATGCAGCAGAGTCCTTAAATAATGCAACAAAGTCCTTAAATAATGCAGCAGAGTCCTTAAATACCGCAGCAAAGTCCTTAAATAATGCAGCAGAGTCCTTAAATAATGCAACAAAGTCCTTAAATAATGCAGCAGAGTCCTTAAATAATGCAGCAAAGTCCTTTAATAATGCAGCAGAGTCCTTAAATAATGCAACAAAGTCCTTAAATAATGCAGCAGAGTCCTTAAATACTGAAGCAGAGTCCTTAAATAATGCAGAAAAGTCCTTAAATAATGCAACAAAGTCCTTAAATAATGCAGCAGAGTCCTTAAATAATGCATCAAATTCCTTAAATATGCAGCAAATTCCTTAAATAATACAGCAGAGTCCTTAAATAATCCAACAAAGTCCTTAAATAATGCAGCAAAGTCCTTAAATAATGCAGCAGAGTCCTTAAATAATGCAGCAAAGTCCTTAAATAATGCAGCAGAGTCCTTAAATAATGCAACAAAGTCCTTAAATAATGCAGCAGAGTCCTTAAATACTGAAGCAGAGTCCTTAAATATTGCAGCAAAGTCCTTAAATAATGCAGCAGAGTCATTAAATAATGCAACAAAGTCCTTAAATAATGCAGCAGAGTCCTTAAATAATGCAACAAAGTCCTTAAATAATGCAGCAGAGTACTTAAATAATGCAACAAAGTCCTTAAATAATGCAGCAAAGTCCTTAAATACCACAGCAGAGTCATTAAATAATTCAGCAAAGTCCTTAAATAATGCAGCAGAGTCCTTAAATAATGCAGCAGACTCCTTAAATAATTCAGCAAAGTCCTTAAATAAAGCAGCAGAGTCCTTAAATAATGCAACAAAGTCCTTAAATAATGCAGCAGAGTACTTAAATAATGCAGCAAACTCCTTTAATAATGCAGCAGAGCCCTTAAATAATGCAATAAAGTCATTAAATAATGCAGCAGAGTCCTTAAATACGGAATCAGAGTCCTTAAATATTGCAGCAAAGTCCTTAAATAATGCAGCAGAGTCCTTAAATAATGCAACAAAGTCCTTAAATAATGCAGCGGAGTCCTTAAATAATGCAGCAAAGTCCTTAACTAATGCAGCAGAGTAATTAAATAATGCAACAAAGTCCTTAAATAATGCAACAGAGTCCTTAAATACCGCAGCAAAGTGCTTAAATAATGCAGCAGAGTCCTCAAATGCTTCAGCAGAGTCCTTAAATAATGCAGCAGAGTCCTTAAATAATGTAACAAAGTCCTTAAACAATGCAGCAGAGTCCTTAAATACTGAAGCAGAGTCCTTAAATATTGCAGCAAAGTCCTTAAATAATGCAGCAGAGTCATTAAATAATGCAACAAAGTCCTTAATAATGCAGCAGAGTACTTAAATAATGCAACAAAGTCCTTAAATAATGCAGCAGAGTCCTTAAATATTGCAGCAAAGTCCTTTAATAATGCAGCAGAGCCCTTAAATAATGCAATAAAGTCATTAAATAATGCAGCAGAGTCCTTAAATACGGAAGCAGAGTCCTTAAATACTGCAGCAAAGTCCTTAAATAATGCAGCAGAGTCCTTAAATAATGCAACAAAGTCCTTAAATAATGCAGCAGAGTCCTTAAATAATGCAACAAAGTCCTTAAATAATGCAGCAGAGTCCTTAAATAATGCAGCACAGTCCTCAAATGCTTCAGCAGAGTGAATAAATAATGCAGCAGAGTCCTTAAATAATGCAGCAAATTCCTTAAATATGCAGCAAATTCCTTAAATAATACAGCAGAGTACTAAAATAATCCAACAAAGTCCTTAAATAATGCTGCAAAGTCCTTAAATAATGCAGCAGAGTCCTCAAATAATGCAGCAGAGTCCTCAAATGCTTCAGCAGAGTCATTAAATAATGCAGCAGAGTCCTTAAATAATGCAGCAAATTCCTTAAATAATGCATCAGAGTCCTTAAATAATGCAACAAAGTCCTTAATTAATGCAGCAAAGTTCTTAAATAATGCAGCAGAGTCCTTAAATAATGCAACAAAGTCCTTAAATAATGCAGCAGAGTCCTTAAATACTGAAGCAAAGTCCTTAAATATTGCAGCAAAGTCCTTAAATAATGCAGCAGAGTCCTTAAATAATCCAACAAAGTCCTTAAATAATGCAGCAGAGTCCTTAAATAATGCAGCAAAGTCCTTAAATAATGCAGCAGAGTCCTTAAATAATGCAGCAGAGTCCTTAAATACCGCAGCAGAGTACTTAAATACTGAAGCAGAGTCCTTTAATATAGCAGCAAGTTCCTTAAATAATGCAGCAGAGTCCTTAAAAAATCCAACAAAGTCATTAAATAATGCAGCAAGTCCTTAAATAATGCAGCAGAGTCCTCTAATAATGCAGCAGAGTCCTCAAATGCTTCAGCAAAGTCATTAAATAATGCAGCATAGTCCTTAAATAATGCAGCAAAGTCCTTAAATAATGCAGCACAGTTCTTAAATAGTGCAACAACGTCGGTAAATAATGCAGCAGAGTCCTTAAATAATGCAGCAAAGTCCTTAACTAATGCAGCAGAGTCCTTAAATAATGCAAAAAAGTCCTTAAATAATGCAGCAGACTCCTTAAATACCGCAGCAAAGTCCTTAAATAATGCAGCAGAGTCCTTAAATAATGCAACAAAGTCCTTAATTAATGCAGCAGAGTCCTTAAATAATGCAGCAAAGTCCTTTAATAATGCAGCAGAGTCCTTAAATAATGAAACAAAGTCCTTAAATAATGCAGCAGAGTCCTTAAATACTGAAGCAGAGTCCTTAAATAATGCAGCAATGTCCTTAAATAATGCAGCAGAGTCCTTAAATAATGCAACAAAGTCCTTAAATAATGCAGCAGAGTCCTTAAATAATGCAGCAGAGTCCTTAAATAATGCAGCAGAGTGAATAAATAATGCAGCAGAGTCCTTAAATAATGCAGCAGAGTGAATAAATAATGCAGCAGAGTCCTTAAATAATGCAACAAAGTCCTTAAATAATGCAGCAGAGTCCTTAAATACTGAAGCAGAGTCCTCAAATATTGCAGCAAAGTCCTTAAATAATGCAGCAGAGTCATTAAATAATGCAACAAAGTCCTTAAATAATGCAGCAGAGTCCTTAAATAATGCAATAAAGTCCTTAAATAATGCAGCAGAGTACTTAAATAATGCAACAAAGTCCTTAAATAATGCAGCAAAGTCCTTAAATACCACAGCAGAGTCATTAAATAATTCAGCAAAGTCCTTAAATAATGCAGCATAGTCCTTAAATAATGCAGCAAAGTCCTTAAATAATGCAGCACAGTTCTTAAATAGTGCAACAACGTCGGTAAATAATGCAGCAGAGTCCTTAAATAATGCAGCAAAGTCCTTAACTAATGCAGCAGAGTCTTTAAATAATGCAACAAAGTCCTTAAATAATGCAGCAGAGTCCTTAAATACCGCAACAAAGTCCTTAAATAATGCAGCAGAGTCCTTAAATAATGCAGCAAAGTCCTTAAATAATGCAGCGGAGTCCTTAAATAATGCAACAAAGTCCTTAAATAATGCAGCAGAGTCCTTAAATAATGCAGCACAGTCCTCAAATGCTTCAGCAGAGTGAATAATTAATGCAGCAGAGTCCTTAAATAATGCAGCAAATTCCTTACATATGCAGCAAATTCCTTAAATATGCAGCAAATTCCTTAAATAATACAGCAGAGTACTTAAATAATCCAACAAAGTCCTTAAATAATGCAGCAAAGTCCTTAAATAATGCAGCAGAGTCCTCAAATAATGCAGCAGAGTCCTCAAATGCTTCAGCAGAGTCATTAAATAATGCAGCAGAGTCCTTAAATAATGCAGCAAATTCCTTAAATAATGAATCAGAGTCCTTAAATAATGCAGCAAAGTTCTTAAATAATGCAGCAGAGTCCTTAAATAATGCAACAAAGTCCTTAAATAATGCAGCAGAGTCCTTAAATAATGAAGCAAAGTCCTTAAATATTGCAGCAAAGTCCTTAAATAATGCAGCAGAGTCCTTAAATAATGCAACAAAGTCCTTAAATAATGCAGCAGAGTCCTTAAATAATGCAGCAAAGTCCTTAAATAATGCAACAGAGTCATTAAATAATGCAGCAGAGTCCTTAAATACCGCAGCAGAGTACCTAAATACTGAAGCAGAGTCCTTTAATATAGCAGCAAGTTCCTTAAATAATGCAGCAGAGTCCTTAAAAAATCCAACAAAGTCATTAAATAATGCAGCAAGTCCTTAAATAATGCAGCAGAGTCCTCTAATAATGCAGCAGAGTCCTCAAATGCTTCAGCAAAGTCATTCAATAATGCAGCATAGTCCTTAAATAATGCAGCAAAGTCCTTAAATAATGCAGCACAGTTCTTAAATAGTGCAACAACGTCGGTAAATAAGGCAGCAGAGTCCTTAAATAATGCAGCAAAGTCCTTAACTAATGCAGCAGAGTCCTTAAATAATGCAACAAAGTCCTTAAATAATGCAGCAGAGTCCTTACATACCGCAGCAAAGTCCTTAAATAATGCAGCAGAGTCCTTAAATAATGCAACAAAGTCCTTAAATAATGCAGCAGAGTCCTTAAATAATGCAGCAAAGTCCTTTAATAATGCAGCAGAGTCCTTAAATAATGCAACAAAGTCCTTAAATAATGCAGCAGAGTCCTTAAATACTGAAGCAGAGTCCTTAAATAATGCAGAAAAGTCCTTAAATAATGCAACAAAGTCCTTAAATAATGCAGCAGAGTCCTTAAATAATGCAGCAGAGTCCTCAAATGCTTCAGCAGAGTGAATAAATAATGCAGCAGAGTCCTTAAATCATGCATCAAATTCCTTAAATATGCAGCAAATTCCTTAAATAATACAGCAGAGTCCTTAAATAATCCAACAAAGTCCTTAAATAATGCAGCAAAGTCCTTAAATAATGCAGCAGAGTCCTTAAATAATGCAGCAAAGTCCTTAAATAATGCAGCAGAGTCCTTAAATAATGCAACGAAGTCCTTACATAATGCAGCAGAGTCCTTAAATACTGAAGCAGAGTCCTTAAATATTGCAGCAAAGTCCTTAAATAATGCAGCAGAGTCATTAAATAATGCAACAAAGTCCTTAAATAATGCAGCAGAGTCCTTAAATAATGCAACAAAGTCCTTAAATAATGCAGCAGAGTACTTAAATAATGCAACAAAGTCCTTAAATAATGCAGCAAAGTCCTTAAATACCACAGCAGAGTCATTAAATAATTCAGCAAAGTCCTTAAATAATGCAGCAGAGTCCTTAAATAATGCAGCAGACTCCTTAAATAATTCAGCAAAGTCCTTAAATAATGCAGCAGAGTCCTTAAATAATGCAACAAAGTCCTTAAATAATGCAGCAGAGTACTTAAATAATGCAGCAAAGTCCTTTAATAATGCAGCAGAGCCCTTAGATAATGCAATAAAGTCCTTAAATAATGCAGCAGAGTCCTTAAATACGGAAGAAGAGTCCTTAAATATTGCAGCAAAGTCCTTAAATAATGCAGCAGAGTCCTTAAATAATGCAACAAAGTCCTTAAATAATGCAGCAGAGTCCTTAAATAATGCAGCAAAGTCCTTAACTAATGCAGCAGAGTAATTAAATAATGCAACAAAGTCCTTAAATAATGCAACAGAGTCCTTAAATACCGCAGCAAAGTGCTTAAATAATGCAGCAGAGTCCTCAAATGCTTCAGCAGAGTCCTTAAATAATGCAGCAGAGTCCTTAAATAATGTAACAAAGTCCTTAAATAATGCAGCAGAGTCCTTAAATTCTGAAGCAGAGTCCTTAAATATTGCAGCAAAGTCCTTAAATAATGCAGCAGAGTCATTAAATAATGCAACAAAGTCCTTAATAATGCAGCAGAGTCCTTAAATAATGCAACAAAGTCCTTAAATAATGCAGCAAAGTCCTTAGATACCACAGCAGAGTCTTTAAATAATTCAGCAAAGTCCTTAAATAATGCAGCAGAGTCCTTAAATAATGCAGCAGACTCCTTAAGTAATTCAGCAAAGTCCTTAAATAATGCAGCAGAGTCCTTAAATAATGCAGCAAAGTCCTTTAATAATGCAGCAGAGCCCTTAAATAATGCAATAAAGTCATTAAATAATGCAGCAGAGTCCTTAAATACGGAAGCAGAGTCCTTAAATACTGCAGCAAAGTCCTTAAATAATGCAGCAGAGTCATTAAATAATGCAACAAAGTCCTTAAATAATGCAGCAGAGTCCTTAAATAATGCAACAAAGTCCTTAAATAATGCAGCAGAGTCCTTAAATAATGCAGCACAGTCCTCAAATGCTTCAGCAGAGTGAATAAATAATGCAGCAGAGTCCTTAAATAATGCAGCAAATTCCTTAAATATGCAGCAAATTCCTTAAATAATACAGCAGAGTACTAAAATAATCCAACAAAGTCCTTAAATAATGCACCAAAGTCCTTAAATAATGCAGCAGAGTCCTCAAATAATGCAGCAGAGTCCTCAAATGCTTCAGCAGAGTCATTAAATAATGCAGCAGAGTCCTTAAATAATGCAGCAAATTCCTTAAATAATGCATCAGAGTCCTTAAATAATGCAACAAAGTCCTTAATTAATGCAGCAAAGTTCTTAAATAATGCAGCAGAGTCCTTAAATAATGCAACAAAGTCCTTAAATAATGCAGCAGAGTCCTTAAATACTGAAACAGAGTCCTTAAATATTGCAGCAAAGTCCTTAAATAATGCAGCAGAGTCCTTAAATAGTGCAACAAAGTCCTTAAATAATGCAGCAGAGTCCTTAAATAATGCAGCAAAGTCCTTAAATAATGCAGCAGAGTCCTTAAATAATGCAGCAGAGTCCTTAAATACCGCAGCAGAGTACTTAAATACTGAAGCAGAGTCCTTTAATATAGCAGCAAGTTCCTTAAATAATGCAGCAGAGTCCTTAAAAAATCCAACAAAGTCATTAAATAATGCAGCAAGTGCTTAAATAATGCAGCAGAGTCCTCTAATAATGCAGCAGAGTCCTCAAATGCTTCAGCAAAGTCATTAAATAATGCAGCATAGTCCTTAAATAATGCAGCAAAGTCCTTAAATAATGCAGCACAGTTCTTAAATAGTGCAACAACGTCGGTAAATAATGCAGCAGAGTCCTTAAATAATGCAGCAAAGTCCTTAACTAATGCAGCAGAGTCCTTAAATAATGCAACAAAGTCCTTAAATAATGCAGTAGAGTCCTTAAATACCGCAGCAAAGTCCTTAAATAATGCAGCAGAGTCCTTAAATAATGCAACAAAGTCCTTAAATAATGCAGCAGAGTCCTTAAATAATGCAGCAAAGTCCTTTAATAATGCAGCAGAGTCCTTAAATAATGAAACAAAGTCCTTAAATAATGCAGCAGAGTCCTTAAATACTGAAGCAGAGTCCTTAAATAATGCAGCAACGTCCTTAAATAATGCAGCAGAGTCCTTAAATAATGCAACAAAGTCCTTAAATAATGCAGCAGAGTCCTTAAATAATGCAGCAGAGTCCTTAAATAATGCAGCAGAGTGAATAAATAATGCAGCAGAGTCCTTAAATAATCCAACAAAGTCCTTAAATAATGCAGCAAAGTCCTTAAATAATGCAGCAGAGTCCTTAAATAATGCAGCAACGTCCTTAAATAATGCAGCAGAGTCCTTAAATAATGCAACAAAGTCCTTAAATAATGCAGCAGAGTCCTTAAATACTGAAGCAGAGTCCTTAAATATTGCAGCAAAGTCCTTAAATAATGCAGCAGAGTCATTAAATAATGCAACAAAGTCCTTAAATAATGCAGCAGAGTCCTTAAATAATGCAATAAAGTCCTTAAATAATGCAGCAGAGTACTTAAATAATGCAACAAAGTCCTTAAATAATGCAGCAAAGTCCTTAAATACCACAGCAGAGTCATTAAATAATTCAGCAAAGTCCTTAAATAATGCAACAGAGTCCTTAAATAATGCAGCAGACTCCTTAAATAATTCAGCAAAGTCCTTAAATAATGCAGCAGAGTCCTTAAATAATGCAACAAAGTCCTTAAATAATGCAGCAGAGTACTTAAATAATGCAGCAAAGTCCTTTAATAATGCAGCAGAGCCCTTACATAATGCAATAAAGTCCTTAAATAATGCATCAGAGTCCTTAAATACGGAAGCAGAGTCCTTAAATATTGCAGCAAAGTCCTTAAATAATGCAGCAGAGTCCTTAAATAATGCTGCAAAGTCCTTAAATAATGCAGCGGAGTCCTTAAATAATGCAACAAAGTCCTTAAATAATGCAGCAGAGTCCTTAAATAATGCAGCACAGTCCTCAAATGCTTCAGCAGAGTGAATAATTAATGCAGCAGAGTCCTTAAATAATGCAGCAAATTCCTTAAATATGCAGCAAATTCCTTAAATATGCAGCAAATTCCTTAAATAATACAGCAGAGTACTTAAATAATCCAACAAAGTCCTTAAATAATGCAGCAAAGTCCTTAAATAATGCAGCAGAGTCCTCAAATAATGCAGCAGAGTCCTCAAATGCTTCAGCAGAGTCATTAAATAATGCAGCAGAGTCCTTAAATAATGCAGCAAATTCCTTAAATAATGAATCAGAGTCCTTAAATAATGCAGCAAAGTTCTTAAATAATGCAGCAGAGTCCTTAAATAATGCAACAAAGTCCTTAAATAATGCAGCAGAGTCCTTAAATAATGAAGCAAAGTCCTTAAATATTGCAGCAAAGTCCTTAAATAATGCAGCAGAGTCCTTAAATAATGCAACAAAGTCCTTAAATAATGCAGCAGAGTCCTTAAATAATGCAGCAAAGTCCTTAAATAATGCAGCAGAGTCATTAAATAATGCAGCAGAGTCCTTAAATACCGCAGCAGAGTACTTAAATACTGAAGCAGAGTCCTTTAATATAGCAGCAAGTTCCTTAAATAATGCAGCAGAGTCCTTAAAAAATCCAACAAAGTCATTAAATAATGCAGCAAGTCCTTAAATAATGCAGCAGAGTCCTCTAATAATGCAGCAGAGTCCTCAAATGCTTCAGCAAAGTCATTCAATAATGCAGCATAGTCCTTAAATAATGCAGCAAAGTCCTTAAATAATGCAGCACAGTTCTTAAATAGTGCAATAACGTCGGTAAATAAGGCAGCAGAGTCCTTAAATAATGCAGCAAAGTCCTTAACTAATGCAGCAGAGTCCTTAAATAATGCAACAAAGTCCTTAAATAATGCAGCAGAGTCCTTAAATACCGCAGCAAAGTCCTTAAATAATGCAGCAGAGTCCTTAAATAATGCAACAAAGTCCTTAAATAATGCAGCAGAGTCCTTAAATAATGCAGCAAAGTCCTTTAATAATGCAGCAGAGTCCTTAAATAATGCAGCAAAGTCCTTAAATAATGCAGCAGAGTCCTTAAATACTGAAGCAGAGTCCTTAAATAATGCAGAAAATCCTTAAATAATGCAACAAAGTCCTTAAATAATGCAGCAGAGTCCTTAAATAATGCATCAAATTCCTTAAATATGCAGCAAATTCCTTAAATAATACAGCAGAGTCCTTAAATAATCCAACAAAGTCCTTAAATAATGCAGCAAAGTCCTTAAATAATGCAGCAGAGTCCTTAAATAATGCAGCAAAGTCCTTAAATAATGCAGCAGAGTCCTTAAATAATGCAACAAAGTCCTTAAATAATGCAGCAGAGTCCTTAAATACTGAAGCAGAGTCCTTAAATATTGCAGCAAAGTCCTTAAATAATGCAGCAGAGTCATTAAATAATGCAACAAAGTCCTTAAATAATGCAGCAGAGTCCTTAAATAATGCAACAAAGTCCTTAAATAATGCAGCAGAGTACTTAAATAATGCAACAAAGTCCTTAAATAATGCAGCAAAGTCCTTAAATACCACAGCAGAGTCATTAAATAATTCAGCAAAGTCCTTAAATAATGCAGCAGAGTCCTTAAATAATGCAGCAGACTCCTTAAATAATTCAGCAAAGTCCTTAAATAATGCAGCAGAGTCCTTAAATAATGCAACAAAGTCCTTAAATAATGCAGCAGAGTACTTAAATAATGCAGCAAACTCCTTTAATAATGCAGCAGAGCCCTTAAATAATGCAATAAAGTCATTAAATAATGCAGCAGAGTCCTTAAATACGGAATCAGAGTCCTTAAATATTGCAGCAAAGTCCTTAAATAATGCAGCAGAGTCCTTAAATAATGCAACAAAGTCCTTAAATAATGCAGCGGAGTCCTTAAATAATGCAGCAAAGTCCTTAACTAATGCAGCAGAGTAATTAAATAATGCAACAAAGTCCTTAAATAATGCAACAGAGTCCTTAAATACCGCAGCAAAGTGCTTAAATAATGCAGCAGAGTCCTCAAATGCTTCAGCAGAGTCCTTAAATAATGCAGCAGAGTCCTTAAATAATGTAACAAAGTCCTTAAACAATGCAGCAGAGTCCTTAAATACTGAAGCAGAGTCCTTAAATATTGCAGCAAAGTCCTTAAATAATGCAGCAGAGTCATTAAATAATGCAACAAAGTCCTTAATAATGCAGCAGAGTACTTAAATAATGCAACAAAGTCCTTAAATAATGCAGCAGAGTCCTTAAATATTGCAGCAAAGTCATTTAATAATGCAGCAGAGCCCTTAAATAATGCAATAAAGTCATTAAATAATGCAGCAGAGTCCTTAAATACGGAAGCAGAGTCCTTAAATACTGCAGCAAAGTCCTTAAATAATGCAGCAGAGTCCTTAAATAATGCAACAAAGTCCTTAAATAATGCAGCAGAGTCCTTAAATAATGCAACAAAGTCCTTAAATAATGCAGCAGAGTCCTTAAATAATGCAGCACAGTCCTCAAATGCTTCAGCAGAGTGAATAAATAATGCAGCAGAGTCCTTAAATAATGCAGCAAATTCCTTAAATATGCAGCAAATTCCTTAAATAATACAGCAGAGTACTAAAATAATCCAACAAAGTCCTTAAATAATGCTGCAAAGTCCTTAAATAATGCAGCAGAGTCCTCAAATAATGCAGCAGAGTCCTCAAATGCTTCAGCAGAGTCATTAAATAATGCAGCAGAGTCCTTAAATAATGCAGCAAATTCCTTAAATAATGCATCAGAGTCCTTAAATAATGCAACAAAGTCCTTAATTAATGCAGCAAAGTTCTTAAATAATGCAGCAGAGTCCTTAAATAATGCAACAAAGTCCTTAAATAATGCAGCAGAGTCCTTAAATACTGAAGCAAAGTCCTTAAATATTGCAGCAAAGTCCTTAAATAATGCAGCAGAGTCCTTAAATAATGCAACAAAGTCCTTAAATAATGCAGCAGAGTCCTTAAATAATGCAGCAAAGTCCTTAAATAATGCAGCAGAGTCCTTAAATAATGCAGCAGAGTCCTTAAATACCGCAGCAGAGTACTTAAATACTGAAGCAGAGTCCTTTAATATAGCAGCAAGTTCCTTAAATAATGCAGCAGAGTCCTTAAAAAATCCAACAAAGTCATTAAATAATGCAGCAAGTCCTTAAATAATGCAGCAGAGTCCTCTAATAATGCAGCAGAGTCCTCAAATGCTTCAGCAAAGTCATTAAATAATGCAGCATAGTCCTTAAATAATGCAGCAAAGTCCTTAAATAATGCAGCACAGTTCTTAAATAGTGCAACAACGTCGGTAAATAATGCAGCAGAGTCCTTAAATAATGCAGCAAAGTCCTTAACTAATGCAGCAGAGTCCTTAAATAATGCAAAAAAGTCCTTAAATAATGCAGCAGACTCCTTAAATACCGCAGCAAAGTCCTTAAATAATGCAGCAGAGTCCTTAAATAATGCAACAAAGTCCTTAATTAATGCAGCAGAGTCCTTAAATAATGCAGCAAAGTCCTTTAATAATGCAGCAGAGTCCTTAAATAATGAAACAAAGTCCTTAAATAATGCAGCAGAGTCCTTAAATACTGAAGCAGAGTCCTTAAATAATGCAGCAATGTCCTTAAATAATGCAGCAGAGTCCTTAAATAATGCAACAAAGTCCTTAAATAATGCAGCAGAGTCCTTAAATAATGCAGCAGAGTCCTTAAATAATGCAGCAGAGTGAATAAATAATGCAGCAGAGTCCTTAAATAATCCAACAAAGTCCTTAAATAATGCAGCAAAGTCCTTAAATAATGCAGCAGAGTCCTTAAATAATGCAGCAAAGTCCTTAAATAATGCAGCAGAGTCCTTAAATAATGCAACAAAGTCCTTAAATAATGCAGCAGAGTCCTTAAATACTGAAGCAGAGTCCTCAAATATTGCAGCAAAGTCCTTAAATAATGCAGCAGAGTCATTAAATAATGCAACAAAGTCCTTAAATAATGCAGCAGAGTCCTTAAATAATGCAATAAAGTCCTTAAATAATGCAGCAGAGTACTTAAATAATGCAACAAAGTCCTTAAATAATGCAGCAAAGTCCTTAAATACCACAGCAGAGTCATTAAATAATTCAGCAAAGTCCTTAAATAATGCAGCATAGTCCTTAAATAATGCAGCAAAGTCCTTAAATAATGCAGCACAGTTCTTAAATAGTGCAACAACGTCGGTAAATAATGCAGCAGAGTCCTTAAATAATGCAGCAAAGTCCTTAACTAATGCAGCAGAGTCCTTAAATAATGCAACAAAGTCCTTAAATAATGCAGCAGAGTCCTTAAATACCGCAGCAAAGTCCTTAAATAATGCAGCAGAGTCCTTAAATAATGCAACAAAGTCCTTAAATAATGCAGCAGAGTCCTTAAATAATGCAGCAAAGTCCTTTAATAATGCAGCAGAGTAATTAAATAATGCAACAAAGTCCTTAAATAATGCAACAGAGTCCTTAAATACCGCAGCAAAGTGCTTAAATAATGCAGCAGAGTCCTCAAATGCTTCAGCAGAGTCCTTAAATAATGCAGCAGAGTCCTTAAATAATGCAGCAGAGTCCTTAAATAATGTAACAAAGTCCTTAAATAATGCAGCAGAGTCCTTAAATACTGAAGCAGAGTCCTTAAATATTGCAGCAAAGTCCTTAAATAATGCAGCAGAGTCATTAAATAATGCAACAAAGTCCTTAATAATGCAGCAGAGTCCTTAAATAATGCAACAAAGTCCTTAAATAATGCAGCAGAGTACTTAAATAATGCAACAAAGTCCTTAAATAATGCAGCAAAGTCCTTATATACCACAGCAGAGTCATTAAATAATTCAGCAAAGTCCTTAAATAATGCAGCAGAGTCCTTAATTAATGCAGCAGACTCCTTAAGTAATTCAGCAAAGTCCTTAAATAATGCAGCAGAGTCCTTAAATAATGCAACAAAGTCCTTAAATAATGCAGCAGAGTCCTTAAATATTGCAGCAAAGTCCTTTAATAATGCAGCAGAGCCCTTAAATAATGCAATAAAGTCATTAAATAATGCAGCAGAGTCCTTAAATACGGAAGCAGAGTCCTTAAATACTGCAGCAAAGTCCTTAAATAATGCAGCAGAGTCCTTAAATAATGCAACAAAGTCCTTAAATAATGCAGCAGAGTCCTTAAATAATGCAACAAAGTCCTTAAATAATGCAGCAGAGTCCTTAAATAATGCAGCACAGTCCTCAAATGCTTCAGCAGAGTGAATAAATAATGCAGCAGAGTCCTTAAATAATGCAGCAAATTCCTTAAATATGCAGCAAATTCCTTAAATAATACAGCAGAGTACTAAAATAATCCAACAAAGTCCTTAAATAATGCAGCAAAGTCCTTAAATAATGCAGCAGAGTCCTCAAATAATGCAGCAGAGTCCTCAAATGCTTCAGCAGAGTCATTAAATAATGCAGCAGAGTCCTTAAATAATGCAGCAAATTCCTTAAATAATGCATCAGAGTCCTTAAATAATGCAACAAAGTCCTTAATTAATGCAGCAAAGTTCTTAAATAATGCAGCAGAGTCCTTAAATAATGCAACAAAGTCCTTAAATAATGCAGCAGAGTCCTTAAATACTGAAACAGAGTCCTTAAATATTG
Organism: Phyllobates terribilis; assembly: GCF_046119375.1. Taxonomy (NCBI): domain Eukaryota; kingdom Metazoa; phylum Chordata; class Amphibia; order Anura; family Dendrobatidae; genus Phyllobates; species Phyllobates terribilis. The sequence goes on from NW_027362765.1 coordinate 648,561,651, forward strand.
CAGCAAAGTCCTTAAATAATGCAGCAGAGTCCTTAAATAGTGCAACAAAGTCCTTAAATAATGCAGCAGAGTCCTTAAATAATGCAGCAAAGTCCTTAAATAATGCAGCAGAGTCCTTAAATAATGCAGCAGAGTCCTTAAATACCGCAGCAGAGTACTTAAATACTGAAGCAGAGTCCTTTAATATAGCAGCAAGTTCCTTAAATAATGCAGCAGAGTCCTTAAAAAATCCAACAAAGTCATTAAATAATGCAGCAAGTGCTTAAATAATGCACCAGAGTCCTCTAATAATGCAGCAGAGTCCTCAAATGCTTCAGCAAAGTCATTAAATAATGCAGCATAGTCCTTAAATAATGCAGCAAAGTCCTTAAATAATGCAGCACAGTTCTTAAATAGTGCAACAACGTCGGTAAATAATGCAGCAGAGTCCTTAAATAATGCAGCAAAGTCCTTAACTAATGCAGCAGAGTCCTTAAATAATGCAACAAAGTCCTTAAATAATGCAGTAGAGTCCTTAAATACCGCAGCAAAGTCCTTAAATAATGCAGCAGAGTCCTTAAATAATGCAACAAAGTCCTTAAATAATGCAGCAGAGTCCTTAAATAATGCAGCAAAGTCCTTTAATAATGCAGCAGAGTCCTTAAATAATGAAACAAAGTCCTTAAATAATGCAGCAGAGTCCTTAAATACTGAAGCAGAGTCCTTAAATAATGCAGCAATGTCCTTAAATAATGCAGCAGAGTCCTTAAATAATGCAACAAAGTCCTTAAATAATGCAGCAGAGTCCTTAAATAATGCAGCAGAGTCCTTAAATAATGCAGCAGAGTGAATAAATAATGCAGCAGAGTCCTTAAATAATCCAACAAAGTCCTTAAATAATGCAGCAAAGTCCTTAAATAATGCAGCAGAGTCCTTAAATAATGCAGCAACGTCCTTAAATAATGCAGCAGAGTCCTTAAATAATGCAACAAAGTCCTTAAATAATGCAGCAGAGTCCTTAAAAAATCCAACAAAGTCATTAAATAATGCAGCAAGTCCTTAAATAATGCAGCAGAGTCCTCTAATAATGCAGCAGAGTCCTCAAATGCTTCAGCAAAGTCCTTAAATACCACAGCAGAGTCATTAAATAATTCAGCAAAGTCCTTAAATAATGCAGCAGAGTCCTTAAATAATGCAGCAGACTCCTTAAATAATTCAGCAAAGTCCTTAAATAATGCAGCAGAGTCCTTAAATAATGCAACAAAGTCCTTAAATAATGCAGCAGAGTACTTAAATAATGCAGCAAAGTCCTTTAATAATGCAGCAGAGCCCTTAAATAATGCAATAAAGTCCTTAAATAATGCATCAGAGTCCTTAAATACGGAAGCAGAGTCCTTAAATATTGCAGCAAAGTCCTTAAATAATGCAGCAGAGTCCTTAAATAATGCAGCAAAGTCCTTAAATAATGCAGCGGAGTCCTTAAATAATGCAACAAAGTCCTTAAATAATGCAGCAGAGTCCTTAAATAATGCAGCACAGTCCTCAAATGCTTCAGCAGAGTGAATAATTAATGCAGCAGAGTCCTTAAATAATGCAGCAAATTCCTTACATATGCAGCAAATTCCTTAAATATGCAGCAAATTCCTTAAATAATACAGCAGAGTACTTAAATAATCCAACAAAGTCCTTAAATAATGCAGCAAAGTCCTTAAATAATGCAGCAGAGTCCTCAAATAATGCAGCAGAGTCCTCAAATGCTTCAGCAGAGTCATTAAATAATGCAGCAGAGTCCTTAAATAATGCAGCAAATTCCTTAAATAATGAATCAGAGTCCTTAAATAATGCAGCAAAGTTCTTAAATAATGCAGCAGAGTCCTTAAATAATGCAACAAAGTCCTTAAATAATGCAGCAGAGTCCTTAAATAATGAAGCAAAGTCCTTAAATATTGCAGCAAAGTCCTTAAATAATGCAGCAGAGTCCTTAAATAATGCAACAAAGTCCTTAAATAATGCAGCAGAGTCCTTAAATAATGCAGCAAAGTCCTTAAATAATGCAGCAGAGTCATTAAATAATGCAGCAGAGTCCTTAAATACCGCAGCAGAGTACTTAAATACTGAAGCAGAGTCCTTTAATATAGCAGCAAGTTCCTTAAATAATGCAGCAGAGTCCTTAAAAAATCCAACAAAGTCATTAAATAATGCAGCAAGTCCTTAAATAATGCAGCAGAGTCCTCTAATAATGCAGCAGAGTCCTCAAATGCTTCAGCAAAGTCATTCAATAATGCAGCATAGTCCTTAAATAATGCAGCAAAGTCCTTAAATAATGCAGCACAGTTCTTAAATAGTGCAACAACGTCGGTAAATAAGGCAGCAGAGTCCTTAAATAATGCAGCAAAGTCCTTAACTAATGCAGCAGAGTCCTTAAATAATGCAACAAAGTCCTTAAATAATGCAGCAGAGTCCTTAAATACCGCAGCAAAGTCCTTAAATAATGCAGCAGAGTCCTTAAATAATGCAACAAAGTCCTTAAATAATGCAGCAGAGTCCTTAAATAATGCAGCAAAGTCCTTTAATAATGCAGCAGAGTCCTTAAATAATGCAACAAAGTCCTTAAATAATGCAGCAGAGTCCTTAAATACTGAAGCAGAGTCCTTAAATAATGCAGAAAAGTCCTTAAATAATCCAACAAAGTCCTTAAATAATGCAGCAGAGTCCTTAAATAATGCAGCAGAGTCCTCAAATGCTTCAGCAGAGTGAATAAATAATGCAGCAGAGTCCTTAAATCATGCATCAAATTCCTTAAATATGCAGCAAATTCCTTAAATAATACAGCAGAGTCCTTAAATAATCCAACAAAGTCCTTAAATAATGCAGCAAAGTCCTTAAATAATGCAGCAGAGTCCTTAAATAATGCAGCAAAGTCCTTAAATAATGCAGCAGAGTCCTTAAATAATGCAACGAAGTCCTTACATAATGCAGCAGAGTCCTTAAATACTGAAGCAGAGTCCTTAAATATTGCAGCAAAGTCCTTAAATAATGCAGCAGAGTCATTAAATAATGCAACAAAGTCCTTAAATAATGCAGCAGAGTCCTTAAATAATGCAACAAAGTCCTTAAATAATGCAGCAGAGTACTTAAATAATGCAACAAAGTCCTTAAATAATGCAGCAAAGTCCTTAAATACCACAGCAGAGTCATTACATAATTCAGCAAAGTCCTTAAATAATGCAGCAGAGTCCTTAAATAATGCAGCAGACTCCTTAAATAATTCAGCAAAGTCCTTAAATAATGCAGCAGAGTCCTTAAATAATGCAACAAAGTCCTTAAATAATGCAGCAGAGTACTTAAATAATGCAGCAAAGTCCTTTAATAATGCAGCAGAGCCCTTAGATAATGCAATAAAGTCCTTAAATAATGCAGCAGAGTCCTTAAATACGGAAGAAGAGTCCTTAAATATTGCAGCAAAGTCCTTAAATAATGCAGCAGAGTCCTTAAATAATGCAACAAAGTCCTTAAATAATGCAGCAGAGTCCTTAAATAATGCAGCAAAGTCCTTAACTAATGCAGCAGAGTAATTAAATAATGCAACAAAGTCCTTAAATAATGCAACAGAGTCCTTAAATACCGCAGCAAAGTGCTTAAATAATGCAGCAGAGTCCTCAAATGCTTCAGCAGAGTCCTTAAATAATGCAGCAGTCCTTAAATAATGTAACAAAGTCCTTAAATAATGCAGCAGAGTCCTTAAATTCTGAAGCAGAGTCCTTAAATATTGCAGCAAAGTCCTTAAATAATGCAGCAGAGTCATTAAATAATGCAACAAAGTCCTTAATAATGCAGCAGAGTCCTTAAATAATGCAACAAAGTCCTTAAATAATGCAGCAAAGTCCTTAGATACCACAGCAGAGTCTTTAAATAATTCAGCAAAGTCCTTAAATAATGCAGCAGAGTCCTTAAATAATGCAGCAGACTCCTTAAGTAATTCAGCAAAGTCCTTAAATAATGCAGCAGAGTCCTTAAATAATGCAGCAAAGTCCTTTAATAATGCAGCAGAGCCCTTAAATAATGCAATAAAGTCATTAAATAATGCAGCAGAGTCCTTAAATACGGAAGCAGAGTCCTTAAATACTGCAGCAAAGTCCTTAAATAATGCAGCAGAGTCATTAAATAATGCAACAAAGTCCTTAAATAATGCAGCAGAGTCCTTAAATAATGCAACAAAGTCCTTAAATAATGCAGCAGAGTCCTTAAATAATGCAGCACAGTCCTCAAATGCTTCAGCAGAGTGAATAAATAATGCAGCAGAGTCCTTAAATAATGCAGCAAATTCCTTAAATATGCAGCAAATTCCTTAAATAATACAGCAGAGTACTAAAATAATCCAACAAAGTCCTTAAATAATGCACCAAAGTCCTTAAATAATGCAGCAGAGTCCTCAAATAATGCAGCAGAGTCCTCAAATGCTTCAGCAGAGTCATTAAATAATGCAGCAGAGTCCTCAAATGCTTCAGCAGAGTCATTAAATAATGCAGCAGAGTCCTTAAATAATGCAGCAAATTCCTTAAATAATGCATCAGAGTCCTTAAATAATGCAACAAAGTCCTTAATTAATGCAGCAAAGTTCTTAAATAATGCAGCAGAGTCCTTAAATAATGCAACAAAGTCCTTAAATAATGCAGCAGAGTCCTTAAATACTGAAACAGAGTCCTTAAATATTGCAGCAAAGTCCTTAAATAATGCAGCAGAGTCCTTAAATAGTGCAACAAAGTCCTTAAATAATGCAGCAGAGTCCTTAAATAATGCAGCAAAGTCCTTAAATAATGCAGCAGAGTCCTTAAATAATGCAGCAGAGTCCTTAAATACCGCAGCAGAGTACTTAAATACTGAAGCAGAGTCCTTTAATATAGCAGCAAGTTCCTTAAATAATGCAGCAGAGTCCTTAAAAAATCCAACAAAGTCATTAAATAATGCAGCAAGTGCTTAAATAATGCAGCAGAGTCCTCTAATAATGCAGCAGAGTCCTCAAATGCTTCAGCAAAGTCATTAAATAATGCAGCATAGTCCTTAAATAATGCAGCAAAGTCCTTAAATAATGCAGCACAGTTCTTAAATAGTGCAACAACGTCGGTAAATAATGCAGCAGAGTCCTTAAATAATGCAGCAAAGTCCTTAACTAATGCAGCAGAGTCCTTAAATAATGCAACAAAGTCCTTAAATAATGCAGTAGAGTCCTTAAATACCGCAGCAAAGTCCTTAAATAATGCAGCAGAGTCCTTAAATAATGCAACAAAGTCCTTAAATAATGCAGCAGAGTCCTTAAATAATGCAGCAAAGTCCTTTAATAATGCAGCAGAGTCCTTAAATAATGAAACAAAGTCCTTAAATAATGCAGCAGAGTCCTTAAATACTGAAGCAGAGTCCTTAAATAATGCAGCAATGTCCTTAAATAATGCAGCAGAGTCCTTAAATAATGCAACAAAGTCCTTAAATAATGCAGCAGAGTCCTTAAATAATGCAGCAGAGTCCTTAAATAATGCAGCAGAGTGAATAAATAATGCAGCAGAGTCCTTAAATAATCCAACAAAGTCCTTAAATAATGCAGCAAAGTCCTTAAATAATGCAGCAGAGTCCTTAAATAATGCAGCAACGTCCTTAAATAATGCAGCAGAGTCCTTAAATAATGCAACAAAGTCCTTAAATAATGCAGCAGAGTCCTTAAATACTGAAGCAGAGTCCTTAAATATTGCAGCAAAGTCCTTAAATAATGCAGCAGAGTCATTAAATAATGCAACAAAGTCCTTAAATAATGCAGCAGAGTCCTTAAATAATGCAATAAAGTCCTTAAATAATGCAGCAGAGTACTTAAATAATGCAACAAAGTCCTTAAATAATGCAACAAAGTCCTTAAATACCACAGCAGAGTCATTAAATAATTCAGCAAAGTCCTTAAATAATGCAACAGAGTCCTTAAATAATGCAGCAGACTCCTTAAATAATTCAGCAAAGTCCTTAAATAATGCAGCAGAGTCCTTAAATAATGCAACAAAGTCCTTAAATAATGCAGCAGAGTACTTAAATAATGCAGCAAAGTCCTTTAATAATGCAGCAGAGCCCTTACATAATGCAATAAAGTCCTTAAATAATGCATCAGAGTCCTTAAATACGGAAGCAGAGTCCTTAAATATTGCAGCAAAGTCCTTAAATAATGCAGCAGAGTCCTTAAATAATGCAGCAAAGTCCTTAAATAATGCAGCGGAGTCCTTAAATAATGCAACAAAGTCCTTAAATAATGCAGCAGAGTCCTTAAATAATGCAGCACAGTCCTCAAATGCTTCAGCAGAGTGAATAATTAATGCAGCAGAGTCCTTAAATAATGCAGCAAATTCCTTAAATATGCAGCAAATTCCTTAAATATGCAGCAAATTCCTTAAATAATACAGCAGAGTACTTAAATAATCCAACAAAGTCCTTAAATAATGCAGCAAAGTCCTTAAATAATGCAGCAGAGTCCTCAAATAATGCAGCAGAGTCCTCAAATGCTTCAGCAGAGTCATTAAATAATGCAGCAGAGTCCTTAAATAATGCAGCAAATTCCTTAAATAATGAATCAGAGTCCTTAAATAATGCAGCAAAGTTCTTAAATAATGCAGCAGAGTCCTTAAATAATGCAACAAAGTCCTTAAATAATGCAGCAGAGTCCTTAAATAATGAAGCAAAGTCCTTAAATATTGCAGCAAAGTCCTTAAATAATGCAGCAGAGTCCTTAAATAATGCAACAAAGTCCTTAAATAATGCAGCAGAGTCCTTAAATAATGCAGCAAAGTCCTTAAATAATGCAGCAGAGTCATTAAATAATGCAGCAGAGTCCTTAAATACCGCAGCAGAGTACTTAAATACTGAAGCAGAGTCCTTTAATATAGCAGCAAGTTCCTTAAATAATGCAGCAGAGTCCTTAAAAAATCCAACAAAGTCATTAAATAATGCAGCAAGTCCTTAAATAATGCAGCAGAGTCCTCTAATAATGCAGCAGAGTCCTCAAATGCTTCAGCAAAGTCATTCAATAATGCAGCATAGTCCTTAAATAATGCAGCAAAGTCCTTAAATAATGCAGCACAGTTCTTAAATAGTGCAATAACGTCGGTAAATAAGGCAGCAGAGTCCTTAAATAATGCAGCAAAGTCCTTAACTAATGCAGCAGAGTCCTTAAATAATGCAACAAAGTCCTTAAATAATGCAGCAGAGTCCTTAAATACCGCAGCAAAGTCCTTAAATAATGCAGCAGAGTCCTTAAATAATGCAACAAAGTCCTTAAATAATGCAGCAGAGTCCTTAAATAATGCAGCAAAGTCCTTTAATAATGCAGCAGAGTCCTTAAATAATGCAACAAAGTCCTTAAATAATGCAGCAGAGTCCTTAAATACTGAAGCAGAGTCCTTAAATAATGCAGAAAAGTCCTTAAATAATGCAACAAAGTCCTTAAATAATGCAGCAGAGTCCTTAAATAATGCATCAAATTCCTTAAATATGCAGCAAATTCCTTAAATAATACAGCAGAGTCCTTAAATAATCCAACAAAGTCCTTAAATAATGCAGCAAAGTCCTTAAATAATGCAGCAGAGTCCTTAAATAATGCAGCAAAGTCCTTAAATAATGCAGCAGAGTCCTTAAATAATGCAACAAAGTCCTTAAATAATGCAGCAGAGTCCTTAAATACTGAAGCAGAGTCCTTAAATATTGCAGCAAAGTCCTTAAATAATGCAGCAGAGTCATTAAATAATGCAACAAAGTCCTTAAATAATGCAGCAGAGTCCTTAAATAATGCAACAAAGTCCTTAAATAATGCAGCAGAGTACTTAAATAATGCAACAAAGTCCTTAAATAATGCAGCAAAGTCCTTAAATACCACAGCAGAGTCATTAAATAATTCAGCAAAGTCCTTAAATAATGCAGCAGAGTCCTTAAATAATGCAGCAGACTCCTTAAATAATTCAGCAAAGTCCTTAAATAAAGCAGCAGAGTCCTTAAATAATGCAACAAAGTCCTTAAATAATGCAGCAGAGTACTTAAATAATGCAGCAAACTCCTTTAATAATGCAGCAGAGCCCTTAAATAATGCAATAAAGTCATTAAATAATGCAGCAGAGTCCTTAAATACGGAATCAGAGTCCTTAAATATTGCAGCAAAGTCCTTAAATAATGCAGCAGAGTCCTTAAATAATGCAACAAAGTCCTTAAATAATGCAGCGGAGTCCTTAAATAATGCAGCAAAGTCCTTAACTAATGCAGCAGAGTAATTAAATAATGCAACAAAGTCCTTAAATAATGCAACAGAGTCCTTAAATACCGCAGCAAAGTGCTTAAATAATGCAGCAGAGTCCTCAAATGCTTCAGCAGAGTCCTTAAATAATGCAGCAGAGTCCTTAAATAATGTAACAAAGTCCTTAAACAATGCAGCAGAGTCCTTAAATACTGAAGCAGAGTCCTTAAATATTGCAGCAAAGTCCTTAAATAATGCAGCAGAGTCATTAAATAATGCAACAAAGTCCTTAATAATGCAGCAGAGTACTTAAATAATGCAACAAAGTCCTTAAATAATGCAGCAGAGTCCTTAAATATTGCAGCAAAGTCCTTTAATAATGCAGCAGAGCCCTTAAATAATGCAATAAAGTCATTAAATAATGCAGCAGAGTCCTTAAATACGGAAGCAGAGTCCTTAAATACTGCAGCAAAGTCCTTAAATAATGCAGCAGAGTCCTTAAATAATGCAACAAAGTCCTTAAATAATGCAGCAGAGTCCTTAAATAATGCAACAAAGTCCTTAAATAATGCAGCAGAGTCCTTAAATAATGCAGCACAGTCCTCAAATGCTTCAGCAGAGTGAATAAATAATGCAGCAGAGTCCTTAAATAATGCAGCAAATTCCTTAAATATGCAGCAAATTCCTTAAATAATACAGCAGAGTACTAAAATAATCCAACAAAGTCCTTAAATAATGCTGCAAAGTCCTTAAATAATGCAGCAGAGTCCTCAAATAATGCAGCAGAGTCCTCAAATGCTTCAGCAGAGTCATTAAATAATGCAGCAGAGTCCTTAAATAATGCAGCAAATTCCTTAAATAATGCATCAGAGTCCTTAAATAATGCAACAAAGTCCTTAATTAATGCAGCAAAGTTCTTAAATAATGCAGCAGAGTCCTTAAATAATGCAACAAAGTCCTTAAATAATGCAGCAGAGTCCTTAAATACTGAAGCAAAGTCCTTAAATATTGCAGCAAAGTCCTTAAATAATGCAGCAGAGTCCTTAAATAATGCAACAAAGTCCTTAAATAATGCAGCAGAGTCCTTAAATAATGCAGCAAAGTCCTTAAATAATGCAGCACAGTCCTTAAATAATGCAGCAGAGTCCTTAAATACCGCAGCAGAGTACTTAAATACTGAAGCAGAGTCCTTTAATATAGCAGCAAGTTCCTTAAATAATGCAGCAGAGTCCTTAAAAAATCCAACAAAGTCATTAAATAATGCAGCAAGTCCTTAAATAATGCAGCAGAGTCCTCTAATAATGCAGCAGAGTCCTCAAATGCTTCAGCAAAGTCATTAAATAATGCAGCATAGTCCTTAAATAATGCAGCAAAGTCCTTAAATAATGCAGCACAGTTCTTAAATAGTGCAACAACGTCGGTAAATAATGCAGCAGAGTCCTTAAATAATGCAGCAAAGTCCTTAACTAATGCAGCAGAGTCCTTAAATAATGCAAAAAAGTCCTTAAATAATGCAGCAGACTCCTTAAATACCGCAGCAAAGTCCTTAAATAATGCAGCAGAGTCCTTAAATAATGCAACAAAGTCCTTAATTAATGCAGCAGAGTCCTTAAATAATGCAGCAAAGTCCTTTAATAATGCAGCAGAGTCCTTAAATAATGAAACAAAGTCCTTAAATAATGCAGCAGAGTCCTTAAATACTGAAGCAGAGTCCTTAAATAATGCAGCAATGTCCTTAAATAATGCAGCAGAGTCCTTAAATAATGCAACAAAGTCCTTAAATAATGCAGCAGAGTCCTTAAATAATGCAGCAGAGTCCTTAAATAATGCAGCAGAGTGAATAAATAATGCAGCAGAGTCCTTAAATAATGCAGCAGAGTGAATAAATAATGCAGCAGAGTCCTTAAATAATGCAACAAAGTCCTTAAATAATGCAGCAGAGTCCTTAAATACTGAAGCAGAGTCCTCAAATATTGCAGCAAAGTCCTTAAATAATGCAGCAGAGTCATTAAATAATGCAACAAAGTCCTTAAATAATGCAGCAGAGTCCTTAAATAATGCAATAAAGTCCTTAAATAATGCAGCAGAGTACTTAAATAATGCAACAAAGTCCTTAAATAATGCAGCAAAGTCCTTAAATACCACAGCAGAGTCATTAAATAATTCAGCAAAGTCCTTAAATAATGCAGCATAGTCCTTAAATAATGCAGCAAAGTCCTTAAATAATGCAGCACAGTTCTTAAATAGTGCAACAACGTCGGTAAATAATGCAGCAGAGTCCTTAAATAATGCAGCAAAGTCCTTAACTAATGCAGCAGAGTCTTTAAATAATGCAACAAAGTCCTTAAATAATGCAGCAGAGTCCTTAAATACCGCAACAAAGTCCTTAAATAATGCAGCAGAGTCCTTAAATAATGCAGCAAAGTCCTTAAATAATGCAGCGGAGTCCTTAAATAATGCAACAAAGTCCTTAAATAATGCAGCAGAGTCCTTAAATAATGCAGCACAGTCCTCAAATGCTTCAGCAGAGTGAATAATTAATGCAGCAGAGTCCTTAAATAATGCAGCAAATTCCTTACATATGCAGCAAATTCCTTAAATATGCAGCAAATTCCTTAAATAATACAGCAGAGTACTTAAATAATCCAACAAAGTCCTTAAATAATGCAGCAAAGTCCTTAAATAATGCAGCAGAGTCCTCAAATAATGCAGCAGAGTCCTCAAATGCTTCAGCAGAGTCATTAAATAATGCAGCAGAGTCCTTAAATAATGCAGCAAATTCCTTAAATAATGAATCAGAGTCCTTAAATAATGCAGCAAAGTTCTTAAATAATGCAGCAGAGTCCTTAAATAATGCAACAAAGTCCTTAAATAATGCAGCAGAGTCCTTAAATAATGAAGCAAAGTCCTTAAATATTGCAGCAAAGTCCTTAAATAATGCAGCAGAGTCCTTAAATAATGCAACAAAGTCCTTAAATAATGCAGCAGAGTCCTTAAATAATGCAACAGAGTCATTAAATAATGCAGCAGAGTCCTTAAATACCGCAGCAGAGTACCTAAATACTGAAGCAGAGTCCTTTAATATAGCAGCAAGTTCCTTAAATAATGCAGCAGAGTCCTTAAAAAATCCAACAAAGTCATTAAATAATGCAGCAAGTCCTTAAATAATGCAGCAGAGTCCTCTAATAATGCAGCAGAGTCCTCAAATGCTTCAGCAAAGTCATTCAATAATGCAGCATAGTCCTTAAATAATGCAGCAAAGTCCTTAAATAATGCAGCACAGTTCTTAAATAGTGCAACAACGTCGGTAAATAAGGCAGCAGAGTCCTTAAATAATGCAGCAAAGTCCTTAACTAATGCAGCAGAGTCCTTAAATAATGCAACAAAGTCCTTAAATAATGCAGCAGAGTCCTTACATACCGCAGCAAAGTCCTTAAATAATGCAGCAGAGTCCTTAAATAATGCAACAAAGTCCTTAAATAATGCAGCAGAGTCCTTAAATAATGCAGCAAAGTCCTTTAATAATGCAGCAGAGTCCTTAAATAATGCAACAAAGTCCTTAAATAATGCAGCAGAGTCCTTAAATACTGAAGCAGAGTCCTTAAATAATGCAGAAAAGTCCTTAAATAATGCAACAAAGTCCTTAAATAATGCAGCAGAGTCCTTAAATAATGCAGCAGAGTCCTCAAATGCTTCAGCAGAGTGAATAAATAATGCAGCAGAGTCCTTAAATCATGCATCAAATTCCTTAAATATGCAGCAAATTCCTTAAATAATACAGCAGAGTCCTTAAATAATCCAACAAAGTCCTTAAATAATGCAGCAAAGTCCTTAAATAATGCAGCAGAGTCCTTAAATAATGCAGCAAAGTCCTTAAATAATGCAGCAGAGTCCTTAAATAATGCAACGAAGTCCTTACATAATGCAGCAGAGTCCTTAAATACTGAAGCAGAGTCCTTAAATATTGCAGCAAAGTCCTTAAATAATGCAGCAGAGTCATTAAATAATGCAACAAAGTCCTTAAATAATGCAGCAGAGTCCTTAAATAATGCAACAAAGTCCTTAAATAATGCAGCAGAGTACTTAAATAATGCAACAAAGTCCTTAAATAATGCAGCAAAGTCCTTAAATACCACAGCAGAGTCATTAAATAATTCAGCAAAGTCCTTAAATAATGCAGCAGAGTCCTTAAATAATGCAGCAGACTCCTTAAATAATTCAGCAAAGTCCTTAAATAATGCAGCAGAGTCCTTAAATAATGCAACAAAGTCCTTAAATAATGCAGCAGAGTACTTAAATAATGCAGCAAAGTCCTTTAATAATGCAGCAGAGCCCTTAGATAATGCAATAAAGTCCTTAAATAATGCAGCAGAGTCCTTAAATACGGAAGAAGAGTCCTTAAATATTGCAGCAAAGTCCTTAAATAATGCAGCAGAGTCCTTAAATAATGCAACAAAGTCCTTAAATAATGCAGCAGAGTCCTTAAATAATGCAGCAAAGTCCTTAACTAATGCAGCAGAGTAATTAAATAATGCAACAAAGTCCTTAAATAATGCAACAGAGTCCTTAAATACCGCAGCAAAGTGCTTAAATAATGCAGCAGAGTCCTCAAATGCTTCAGCAGAGTCCTTAAATAATGCAGCAGAGTCCTTAAATAATGTAACAAAGTCCTTAAATAATGCAGCAGAGTCCTTAAATTCTGAAGCAGAGTCCTTAAATATTGCAGCAAAGTCCTTAAATAATGCAGCAGAGTCATTAAATAATGCAACAAAGTCCTTAATAATGCAGCAGAGTCCTTAAATAATGCAACAAAGTCCTTAAATAATGCAGCAAAGTCCTTAGATACCACAGCAGAGTCTTTAAATAATTCAGCAAAGTCCTTAAATAATGCAGCAGAGTCCTTAAATAATGCAGCAGACTCCTTAAGTAATTCAGCAAAGTCCTTAAATAATGCAGCAGAGTCCTTAAATAATGCAGCAAAGTCCTTTAATAATGCAGCAGAGCCCTTAAATAATGCAATAAAGTCATTAAATAATGCAGCAGAGTCCTTAAATACGGAAGCAGAGTCCTTAAATACTGCAGCAAAGTCCTTAAATAATGCAGCAGAGTCATTAAATAATGCAACAAAGTCCTTAAATAATGCAGCAGAGTCCTTAAATAATGCAACAAAGTCCTTAAATAATGCAGCAGAGTCCTTAAATAATGCAGCACAGTCCTCAAATGCTTCAGCAGAGTGAATAAATAATGCAGCAGAGTCCTTAAATAATGCAGCAAATTCCTTAAATATGCAGCAAATTCCTTAAATAATACAGCAGAGTACTAAAATAATCCAACAAAGTCCTTAAATAATGCACCAAAGTCCTTAAATAATGCAGCAGAGTCCTCAAATAATGCAGCAGAGTCCTCAAATGCTTCAGCAGAGTCATTAAATAATGCAGCAGAGTCCTTAAATAATGCAGCAAATTCCTTAAATAATGCATCAGAGTCCTTAAATAATGCAACAAAGTCCTTAATTAATGCAGCAAAGTTCTTAAATAATGCAGCAGAGTCCTTAAATAATGCAACAAAGTCCTTAAATAATGCAGCAGAGTCCTTAAATACTGAAACAGAGTCCTTAAATATTGCAGCAAAGTCCTTAAATAATGCAGCAGAGTCCTTAAATAGTGCAACAAAGTCCTTAAATAATGCAGCAGAGTCCTTAAATAATGCAGCAAAGTCCTTAAATAATGCAGCAGAGTCCTTAAATAATGCAGCAGAGTCCTTAAATACCGCAGCAGAGTACTTAAATACTGAAGCAGAGTCCTTTAATGTAGCAGCAAGTTCCTTAAATAATGCAGCAGAGTCCTTAAAAAATCCAACAAAGTCATTAAATAATGCAGCAAGTGCTTAAATAATGCAGCAGAGTCCTCTAATAATGCAGCAGAGTCCTCAAATGCTTCAGCAAAGTCATTAAATAATGCAGCATAGTCCTTAAATAATGCAGCAAAGTCCTTAAATAATGCAGCACAGTTCTTAAATAGTGCAACAACGTCGGTAAATAATGCAGCAGAGTCCTTAAATAATGCAGCAAAGTCCTTAACTAATGCAGCAGAGTCCTTAAATAATGCAACAAAGTCCTTAAATAATGCAGTAGAGTCCTTAAATACCGCAGCAAAGTCCTTAAATAATGCAGCAGAGTCCTTAAATAATGCAACAAAGTCCTTAAATAATGCAGCAGAGTCCTTAAATAATGCAGCAAAGTCCTTTAATAATGCAGCAGAGTCCTTAAATAATGAAACAAAGTCCTTAAATAATGCAGCAGAGTCCTTAAATACTGAAGCAGAGTCCTTAAATAATGCAGCAACGTCCTTAAATAATGCAGCAGAGTCCTTAAATAATGCAACAAAGTCCTTAAATAATGCAGCAGAGTCCTTAAATAATGCAGCAGAGTCCTTAAATAATGCAGCAGAGTGAATAAATAATGCAGCAGAGTCCTTAAATAATCCAACAAAGTCCTTAAATAATGCAGCAAAGTCCTTAAATAATGCAGCAGAGTCCTTAAATAATGCAGCAACGTCCTTAAATAATGCAGCAGAGTCCTTAAATAATGCAACAAAGTCCTTAAATAATGCAGCAGAGTCCTTAAATACTGAAGCAGAGTCCTTAAATATTGCAGCAAAGTCCTTAAATAATGCAGCAGAGTCATTAAATAATGCAACAAAGTCCTTAAATAATGCAGCAGAGTCCTTAAATAATGCAATAAAGTCCTTAAATAATGCAGCAGAGTACTTAAATAATGCAACAAAGTCCTTAAATAATGCAGCAAAGTCCTTAAATACCACAGCAGAGTCATTAAATAATTCAGCAAAGTCCTTAAATAATGCAACAGAGTCCTTAAATAATGCAGCAGACTCCTTAAATAATTCAGCAAAGTCCTTAAATAATGCAGCAGAGTCCTTAAATAATGCAACAAAGTCCTTAAATAATGCAGCAGAGTACTTAAATAATGCAGCAAAGTCCTTTAATAATGCAGCAGAGCCCTTACATAATGCAATAAAGTCCTTAAATAATGCATCAGAGTCCTTAAATACGGAAGCAGAGTCCTTAAATATTGCAGCAAAGTCCTTAAATAATGCAGCAGAGTCCTTAAATAATGCAGCAAAGTCCTTAAATAATGCAGCGGAGTCCTTAAATAATGCAACAAAGTCCTTAAATAATGCAGCAGAGTCCTTAAATAATGCAGCACAGTCCTCAAATGCTTCAGCAGAGTGAATAATTAATGCAGCAGAGTCCTTAAATAATGCAGCAAATTCCTTAAATATGCAGCAAATTCCTTAAATATGCAGCAAATTCCTTAAATAATACAGCAGAGTACTTAAATAATCCAACAAAGTCCTTAAATAATGCAGCAAAGTCCTTAAATAATGCAGCAGAGTCCTCAAATAATGCAGCAGAGTCCTCAAATGCTTCAGCAGAGTCATTAAATAATGCAGCAGAGTCCTTAAATAATGCAGCAAATTCCTTAAATAATGAATCAGAGTCCTTAAATAATGCAGCAAAGTTCTTAAATAATGCAGCAGAGTCCTTAAATAATGCAACAAAGTCCTTAAATAATGCAGCAGAGTCCTTAAATAATGAAGCAAAGTCCTTAAATATTGCAGCAAAGTCCTTAAATAATGCAGCAGAGTCCTTAAATAATGCAACAAAGTCCTTAAATAATGCAGCAGAGTCCTTAAATAATGCAGCAAAGTCCTTAAATAATGCAGCAGAGTCATTAAATAATGCAGCAGAGTCCTTAAATACCGCAGCAGAGTACTTAAATACTGAAGCAGAGTCCTTTAATATAGCAGCAAGTTCCTTAAATAATGCAGCAGAGTCCTTAAAAAATCCAACAAAGTCATTAAATAATGCAGCAAGTCCTTAAATAATGCAGCAGAGTCCTCTAATAATGCAGCAGAGTCCTCAAATGCTTCAGCAAAGTCATTCAATAATGCAGCATAGTCCTTAAATAATGCAGCAAAGTCCTTAAATAATGCAGCACAGTTCTTAAATAGTGCAATAACGTCGGTAAATAAGGCAGCAGAGTCCTTAAATAATGCAGCAAAGTCCTTAACTAATGCAGCAGAGTCCTTAAATAATGCAACAAAGTCCTTAAATAATGCAGCAGAGTCCTTAAATACCGCAGCAAAGTCCTTAAATAATGCAGCAGAGTCCTTAAATAATGCAACAAAGTCCTTAAATAATGCAGCAGAGTCCTTAAATAATGCAGCAAAGTCCTTTAATAATGCAGCAGAGTCCTTAAATAATGCAACAAAGTCCTTAAATAATGCAGCAGAGTCCTTAAATACTGAAGCAGAGTCCTTAAATAATGCAGAAAATCCTTAAATAATGCAACAAAGTCCTTAAATAATGCAGCAGAGTCCTTAAATAATGCATCAAATTCCTTAAATATGCAGCAAATTCCTTAAATAATACAGCAGAGTCCTTAAATAATCCAACAAAGTCCTTAAATAATGCAGCAAAGTCCTTAAATAATGCAGCAGAGTCCTTAAATAATGCAGCAAAGTCCTTAAATAATGCAGCAGAGTCCTTAAATAATGCAACAAAGTCCTTAAATAATGCAGCAGAGTCCTTAAATACTGAAGCAGAGTCCTTAAATATTGCAGCAAAGTCCTTAAATAATGCAGCAGAGTCATTAAATAATGCAACAAAGTCCTTAAATAATGCAGCAGAGTCCTTAAATAATGCAACAAAGTCCTTAAATAATGCAGCAGAGTACTTAAATAATGCAACAAAGTCCTTAAATAATGCAGCAAAGTCCTTAAATACCACAGCAGAGTCATTAAATAATTCAGCAAAGTCCTTAAATAATGCAGCAGAGTCCTTAAATAATGCAGCAGACTCCTTAAATAATTCAGCAAAGTCCTTAAATAATGCAGCAGAGTCCTTAAATAATGCAACAAAGTCCTTAAATAATGCAGCAGAGTACTTAAATAATGCAGCAAACTCCTTTAATAATGCAGCAGAGCCCTTAAATAATGCAATAAAGTCATTAAATAATGCAGCAGAGTCCTTAAATACGGAATCAGAGTCCTTAAATATTGCAGCAAAGTCCTTAAATAATGCAGCAGAGTCCTTAAATAATGCAACAAAGTCCTTAAATAATGCAGCGGAGTCCTTAAATAATGCAGCAAAGTCCTTAACTAATGCAGCAGAGTAATTAAATAATGCAACAAAGTCCTTAAATAATGCAACAGAGTCCTTAAATACCGCAGCAAAGTGCTTAAATAATGCAGCAGAGTCCTCAAATGCTTCAGCAGAGTCCTTAAATAATGCAGCAGAGTCCTTAAATAATGTAACAAAGTCCTTAAACAATGCAGCAGAGTCCTTAAATACTGAAGCAGAGTCCTTAAATATTGCAGCAAAGTCCTTAAATAATGCAGCAGAGTCATTAAATAATGCAGCAAAGTCCTTAATAATGCAGCAGAGTACTTAAATAATGCAACAAAGTCCTTAAATAATGCAGCAGAGTCCTTAAATATTGCAGCAAAGTCATTTAATAATGCAGCAGAGCCCTTAAATAATGCAATAAAGTCATTAAATAATGCAGCAGAGTCCTTAAATACGGAAGCAGAGTCCTTAAATACTGCAGCAAAGTCCTTAAATAATGCAGCAGAGTCCTTAAATAATGCAACAAAGTCCTTAAATAATGCAGCAGAGTCCTTAAATAATGCAACAAAGTCCTTAAATAATGCAGCAGAGTCCTTAAATAATGCAGCACAGTCCTCAAATGCTTCAGCAGAGTGAATAAATAATGCAGCAGAGTCCTTAAATAATGCAGCAAATTCCTTAAATATGCAGCAAATTCCTTAAATAATACAGCAGAGTACTAAAATAATCCAACAAAGTCCTTAAATAATGCTGCAAAGTCCTTAAATAATGCAGCAGAGTCCTCAAATAATGCAGCAGAGTCCTCAAATGCTTCAGCAGAGTCATTAAATAATGCAGCAGAGTCCTTAAATAATGCAGCAAATTCCTTAAATAATGCATCAGAGTCCTTAAATAATGCAACAAAGTCCTTAATTAATGCAGCAAAGTTCTTAAATAATGCAGCAGAGTCCTTAAATAATGCAACAAAGTCCTTAAATAATGCAGCAGAGTCCTTAAATACTGAAGCAAAGTCCTTAAATATTGCAGCAAAGTCCTTAAATAATGCAGCAGAGTCCTTAAATAATGCAACAAAGTCCTTAAATAATGCAGCAGAGTCCTTAAATAATGCAGCAAAGTCCTTAAATAATGCAGCAGAGTCCTTAAATAATGCAGCAGAGTCCTTAAATACCGCAGCAGAGTACTTAAATACTGAAGCAGAGTCCTTTAATATAGCAGCAAGTTCCTTAAATAATGCAGCAGAGTCCTTAAAAAATCCAACAAAGTCATTAAATAATGCAGCAAGTCCTTAAATAATGCAGCAGAGTCCTCTAATAATGCAGCAGAGTCCTCAAATGCTTCAGCAAAGTCATTAAATAATGCAGCATAGTCCTTAAATAATGCAGCAAAGTCCTTAAATAATGCAGCACAGTTCTTAAATAGTGCAACAACGTCGGTAAATAATGCAGCAGAGTCCTTAAATAATGCAGCAAAGTCCTTAACTAATGCAGCAGAGTCCTTAAATAATGCAAAAAAGTCCTTAAATAATGCAGCAGACTCCTTAAATACCGCAGCAAAGTCCTTAAATAATGCAGCAGAGTCCTTAAATAATGCAACAAAGTCCTTAATTAATGCAGCAGAGTCCTTAAATAATGCAGCAAAGTCCTTTAATAATGCAGCAGAGTCCTTAAATAATGAAACAAAGTCCTTAAATAATGCAGCAGAGTCCTTAAATACTGAAGCAGAGTCCTTAAATAATGCAGCAATGTCCTTAAATAATGCAGCAGAGTCCTTAAATAATGCAACAAAGTCCTTAAATAATGCAGCAGAGTCCTTAAATAATGCAGCAGAGTCCTTAAATAATGCAGCAGAGTGAATAAATAATGCAGCAGAGTCCTTAAATAATCCAACAAAGTCCTTAAATAATGCAGCAAAGTCCTTAAATAATGCAGCAGAGTCCTTAAATAATGCAGCAAAGTCCTTAAATAATGCAGCAGAGTCCTTAAATAATGCAACAAAGTCCTTAAATAATGCAGCAGAGTCCTTAAATACTGAAGCAGAGTCCTCAAATATTGCAGCAAAGTCCTTAAATAATGCAGCAGAGTCATTAAATAATGCAACAAAGTCCTTAAATAATGCAGCAGAGTCCTTAAATAATGCAATAAAGTCCTTAAATAATGCAGCAGAGTACTTAAATAATGCAACAAAGTCCTTAAATAATGCAGCAAAGTCCTTAAATACCACAGCAGAGTCATTAAATAATTCAGCAAAGTCCTTAAATAATGCAGCATAGTCCTTAAATAATGCAGCAAAGTCCTTAAATAATGCAGCACAGTTCTTAAATAGTGCAACAACGTCGGTAAATAATGCAGCAGAGTCCTTAAATAATGCAGCAAAGTCCTTAACTAATGCAGCAGAGTCCTTAAATAATGCAACAAAGTCCTTAAATAATGCAGCAGAGTCCTTAAATACCGCAGCAAAGTCCTTAAATAATGCAGCAGAGTCCTTAAATAATGCAACAAAGTCCTTAAATAATGCAGCAGAGTCCTTAAATAATGCAGCAAAGTCCTTTAATAATGCAGCAGAGTAATTAAATAATGCAACAAAGTCCTTAAATAATGCAACAGAGTCCTTAAATACCGCAGCAAAGTGCTTAAATAATGCAGCAGAGTCCTCAAATGCTTCAGCAGAGTCCTTAAATAATGCAGCAGAGTCCTTAAATAATGCAGCAGAGTCCTTAAATAATGTAACAAAGTCCTTAAATAATGCAGCAGAGTCCTTAAATACTGAAGCAGAGTCCTTAAATATTGCAGCAAAGTCCTTAAATAATGCAGCAGAGTCATTAAATAATGCAACAAAGTCCTTAATAATGCAGCAGAGTCCTTAAATAATGCAACAAAGTCCTTAAATAATGCAGCAGAGTACTTAAATAATGCAACAAAGTCCTTAAATAATGCAGCAAAGTCCTTATATACCACAGCAGAGTCATTAAATAATTCAGCAAAGTCCTTAAATAATGCAGCAGAGTCCTTAATTAATGCAGCAGACTCCTTAAGTAATTCAGCAAAGTCCTTAAATAATGCAGCAGAGTCCTTAAATAATGCAACAAAGTCCTTAAATAATGCAGCAGAGTCCTTAAATATTGCAGCAAAGTCCTTTAATAATGCAGCAGAGCCCTTAAATAATGCAATAAAGTCATTAAATAATGCAGCAGAGTCCTTAAATACGGAAGCAGAGTCCTTAAATACTGCAGCAAAGTCCTTAAATAATGCAGCAGAGTCCTTAAATAATGCAACAAAGTCCTTAAATAATGCAGCAGAGTCCTTAAATAATGCAACAAAGTCCTTAAATAATGCAGCAGAGTCCTTAAATAATGCAGCACAGTCCTCAAATGCTTCAGCAGAGTGAATAAATAATGCAGCAGAGTCCTTAAATAATGCAGCAAATTCCTTAAATATGCAGCAAATTCCTTAAATAATACAGCAGAGTACTAAAATAATCCAACAAAGTCCTTAAATAATGCAGCAAAGTCCTTAAATAATGCAGCAGAGTCCTCAAATAATGCAGCAGAGTCCTCAAATGCTTCAGCAGAGTCATTAAATAATGCAGCAGAGTCCTTAAATAATGCAGCAAATTCCTTAAATAATGCATCAGAGTCCTTAAATAATGCAACAAAGTCCTTAATTAATGCAGCAAAGTTCTTAAATAATGCAGCAGAGTCCTTAAATAATGCAACAAAGTCCTTAAATAATGCAGCAGAGTCCTTAAATACTGAAACAGAGTCCTTAAATATTGCAGCAAAGTCCTTAAATAATGCAGCAGAGTCCTTAAATAGTGCAACAAAGTCCTTAAATAATGCAGCAGAGTCCTTAAATAATGCAGCAAAGTCCTTAAATAATGCAGCAGAGTCCTTAAATAATGCAGCAGAGTCCTTAAATACCGCAGCAGAGTACTTAAATACTGAAGCAGAGTCCTTTAATATAGCAGCAAGTTCCTTAAATAATGCAGCAGAGTCCTTAAAAAATCCAACAAAGTCATTAAATAATGCAGCAAGTGCTTAAATAATGCAGCAGAGTCCTCTAATAATGCAGCAGAGTCCTCAAATGCTTCAGCAAAGTCATTAAATAATGCAGCATAGTCCTTAAATAATGCAGCAAAGTCCTTAAATAATGCAGCACAGTTCTTAAATAGTGCAACAACGTCGGTAAATAATGCAGCAGAGTCCTTAAATAATGCAGCAAAGTCCTTAACTAATGCAGCAGAGTCCTTAAATAATGCAACAAAGTCCTTAAATAATGCAGTAGAGTCCTTAAATACCGCAGCAAAGTCCTTAAATAATGCAGCAGAGTCCTTAAATAATGCAACAAAGTCCTTAAATAATGCAGCAGAGTCCTTAAATAATGCAGCAAAGTCCTTTAATAATGCAGCAGAGTCCTTAAATAATGAAACAAAGTCCTTAAATAATGCAGCAGAGTCCTTAAATACTGAAGCAGAGTCCTTAAATAATGCAGCAATGTCCTTAAATAATGCAGCAGAGTCCTTAAATAATGCAACAAAGTCCTTAAATAATGCAGCAGAGTCCTTAAATAATGCAGCAGAGTCCTTAAATAATGCAGCAGAGTGAATAAATAATGCAGCAGAGTCCTTAAATAATCCAACAAAGTCCTTAAATAATGCAGCAAAGTCCTTAAATAATGCAGCAGAGTCCTTAAATAATGCAGCAACGTCCTTAAATAATGCAGCAGAGTCCTTAAATAATGCAACAAAGTCCTTAAATAATGCAGCAGAGTCCTTAAATACTGAAGCAGAGTCCTTAAATATTGCAGCAAAGTCCTTAAATAATGCAGCAGAGTCATTAAATAATGCAACAAAGTCCTTAAATAATGCAGCAGAGTCCTTAAATAATGCAATAAAGTCCTTAAATAATGCAGCAGAGTACTTAAATAATGCAACAAAGTCCTTAAATAATGCAGCAAAGTCCTTAAATACCACAGCAGAGTCATTAAATAATTCAGCAAAGTCCTTAAATAATGCAGCAGAGTCCTTAAATAATGCAGCAGACTCCTTAAATAATTCAGCAAAGTCCTTAAATAATGCAGCAGAGTCCTTAAATAATGCAACAAAGTCCTTAAATAATGCAGCAGAGTACTTAAATAATGCAGCAAAGTCCTTTAATAATGCAGCAGAGCCCTTACATAATGCAATAAAGTCCTTAAATAATGCATCAGAGTCCTTAAATACGGAAGAAGAGTCCTTAAATATTGCAGCAAAGTCCTTAAATAATGCAGCAGAGTCCTTAAATAATGCAGCAAAGTCCTTAAATAATGCAGCGGAGTCCTTAAATAATGCAACAAAGTCCTTAAATAATGCAGCAGAGTCCTTAAATAATGCAGCACAGTCCTCAAATGCTTCAGCAGAGTGAATAATTAATGCAGCAGAGTCCTTAAATAATGCAGCAAATTCCTTAAATATGCAGCAAATTCCTTAAATATGCAGCAAATTCCTTAAATAATACAGCAGAGTACTTAAATAATCCAACAAAGTCCTTAAATAATGCAGCAAAGTCCTTAAATAATGCAGCAGAGTCCTCAAATAATGCAGCAGAGTCCTCAAATGCTTCAGCAGAGTCATTAAATAATGCAGCAGAGTCCTTAAATAATGCAGCAAATTCCTTAAATAATGAATCAGAGTCCTTAAATAATGCAGCAAAGTTCTTAAATAATGCAGCAGAGTCCTTAAATAATGCAACAAAGTCCTTAAATAATGCAGCAGAGTCCTTAAATAATGAAGCAAAGTCCTTAAATATTGCAGCAAAGTCCTTAAATAATGCAGCAGAGTCCTTAAATAATGCAACAAAGTCCTTAAATAATGCAGCAGAGTCCTTAAATAATGCAGCAAAGTCCTTAAATAATGCAGCAGAGTCATTAAATAATGCAGCAGAGTCCTTAAATACCGCAGCAGAGTACTTAAATACTGAAGCAGAGTCCTTTAATATAGCAGCAAGTTCCTTAAATAATGCAGCAGAGTCCTTAAAAAATCCAACAAAGTCATTAAATAATGCAGCAAGTCCTTAAATAATGCAGCAGAGTCCTCTAATAATGCAGCAGAGTCCTCAAATGCTTCAGCAAAGTCATTCAATAATGCAGCATAGTCCTTAAATAATGCAGCAAAGTCCTTAAATAATGCAGCACAGTTCTTAAATAGTGCAATAACGTCGGTAAATAAGGCAGCAGAGTCCTTAAATAATGCAGCAAAGTCCTTAACTAATGCAGCAGAGTCCTTAAATAATGCAACAAAGTCCTTAAATAATGCAGCAGAGTCCTTAAATACCGCAGCAAAGTCCTTAAATAATGCAGCAGAGTCCATAAATAATGCAACAAAGTCCTTAAATAATGCAGCAGAGTCCTTAAATAATGCAGCAAAGTCCTTTAATAATGCAGCAGAGTCCTTAAATAATGCAACAAAGTCCTTAAATAATGCAGCAGAGTCCTTAAATACTGAAGCAGAGTCCTTAAATAATGCAGAAAAGTCCTTAAATAATGCAACAAAGTCCTTAAATAATGCAGCAGAGTCCTTAAATAATGCATCAAATTCCTTAAATATGCAGCAAATTCCTTAAATAATACAGCAGAGTCCTTAAATAATCCAACAAAGTCCTTAAATAATGCAGCAAAGTCCTTAAATAATGCAGCAGAGTCCTTAAATAATGCAGCAAAGTCCTTAAATAATGCAGCAGAGTCCTTAAATAATGCAACAAAGTCCTTAAATAATGCAGCAGAGTCCTTAAATACTGAAGCAGAGTCCTTAAATATTGCAGCAAAGTCCTTAAATAATGCAGCAGAGTCATTAAATAATGCAACAAAGTCCTTAAATAATGCAGCAGAGTCCTTAAATAATGCAACAAAGTCCTTAAATAATGCAGCAGAGTACTTAAATAATGCAACAAAGTCCTTAAATAATGCAGCAAAGTCCTTAAATACCACAGCAGAGTCATTAAATAATTCAGCAAAGTCCTTAAATAATGCAGCAGAGTCCTTAAATAATGCAGCAGACTCCTTAAGTAATTCAGCAAAGTCCTTAAATAATGCAGCAGAGTCCTTAAATAATGCAGCAAATTCCTTTAATAATGCAGCAGAGCCCTTAAATAATGCAATAAAGTCATTAAATAATGCAGCAGAGTCCTTAAATACGGAAGCAGAGTCCTTAAATACTGCAGCAAAGTCCTTAAATAATGCAGCAGAGTCATTAAATAATGCAACAAAGTCCTTAAATAATGCAGCAGAGTCCTTAAATAATGCAACAAAGTCCTTAAATAATGCAGCAGAGTCCTTAAATAATGCAGCACAGTCCTCAAATGCTTCAGCAGAGTGAATAAATAATGCAGCAGAGTCCTTAAATAATGCAGCAAATTCCTTAAATATGCAGCAAATTCCTTAAATAATACAGCAGAGTACTAAAATAATCCAACAAAGTCCTTAAATAATGCTGCAAAGTCCTTAAATAATGCAGCAGAGTCCTCAAATAATGCAGCAGAGTCCTCAAATGCTTCAGCAGAGTCATTAAATAATGCAGCAGAGTCCTTAAATAATGCAGCAAATTCCTTAAATAATGCATCAGAGTCCTTAAATAATGCAACAAAGTCCTTAATTAATGCAGCAAAGTTCTTAAATAATGCAGCAGAGTCCTTAAATAATGCAACAAAGTCCTTAAATAATGCAGCAGAGTCCTTAAATACTGAAGCAAAGTCCTTAAATATTGCAGCAAAGTCCTTAAATAATGCAGCAGAGTCCTTAAATAATGCAACAAAGTCCTTAAATAATGCAGCAGAGTCCTTAAATAATGCAGCAAAGTCCTTAAATAATGCAGCAGAGTCCTTAAATAATGCAGCAGAGTCCTTAAATACCGCAGCAGAGTACTTAAATACTGAAGCAGAGTCCTTTAATATAGCAGCAAGTTCCTTAAATAATGCAGCAGAGTCCTTAAAAAATCCAACAAAGTCATTAAATAATGCAGCAAGTCCTTAAATAATGCAGCAGAGTCCTCTAATAATGCAGCAGAGTCCTCAAATGCTTCAGCAAAGTCATTAAATAATGCAGCATAGTCCTTAAATAATGCAGCAAAGTCCTTAAATAATGCAGCACAGTTCTTAAATAGTGCAACAACGTCGGTAAATAATGCAGCAGAGTCCTTAAATAATGCAGCAAAGTCCTTAACTAATGCAGCAGAGTACTTAAATAATGCAAAAAAGTCCTTAAATAATGCAGCAGACTCCTTAAATACCGCAGCAAAGTCCTTAAATAATGCAGCAGAGTCCTTAAATAATGCAACAAAGTCCTTAATTAATGCAGCAGAGACCTTAAATAATGCAGCAAAGTCCTTTAATAATGCAGCAGAGTCCTTAAATAATGAAACAAAGTCCTTAAATAATGCAGCAGAGTCCTTAAATACTGAAGCAGAGTCCTTAAATAATGCAGCAATGTCCTTAAATAATGCAGCAGAGTCCTTAAATAATGCAACAAAGTCCTTAAATAATGCAGCAGAGTCCTTAAATAATGCAGCAGAGTCCTTAAATAATGCAGCAGAGTGAATAAATAATGCAGCAGAGTCCTTAAATAATCCAACAAAGTCCTTAAATAATGCAGCAAAGTCCTTAAATATTGCAGCAGAGTCCTTAAATAATGCAGCAAAGTCCTTAAATAATGCAGCAGAGTCCTTAAATAATGCAACAAAGTCCTTAAATAATGCAGCAGAGTCCTTAAATACTGAAGCAGAGTCCTTAAATATTGCAGCAAAGTCCTTAAATAATGCAGCAGAGTCATTAAATAATGCAACAAAGTCCTTAAATAATGCAGCAGAGTCCTTAAATAATGCAATAAAGTCCTTAAATAATGCAGCAGAGTACTTAAATAATGCAACAAAGTCCTTAAATAATGCAGCAAAGTCCTTAAATACCACAGCAGAGTCATTAAATAATTCAGCAAAGTCCTTAAATAATGCAGCATAGTCCTTAAATAATGCAGCAAAGTCCTTAAATAATGCAGCACAGTTCTTAAATAGTGCAACAACGTCGGTAAATAATGCAGCAGAGTCCTTAAATAATGCAGCAAAGTCCTTAACTAATGCAGCAGAGTCCTTAAATAATGCAACAAAGTCCTTAAATAATGCAGCAGAGTCCTTAAATACCGCAGCAAAGTCCTTAAATAATGCAGCAGAGTCCTTAAATAATGCAACAAAGTCCTTAAATAATGCAGCAGAGTCCTTAAATAATGCAGCAAAGTCCTTTAATAATGCAGCAGAGTAATTAAATAATGCAACAAAGTCCTTAAATAATGCAACAGAGTCCTTAAATACCGCAGCAAAGTGCTTAAATAATGCAGCAGAGTCCTCAAATGCTTCAGCAGAGTCCTTAAATAATGCAGCAGAGTCCTTAAATAATGCAGCAGAGTCCTTAAATAATGTAACAAAGTCCTTAAATAATGCAGCAGAGTCCTTAAATACTGAAGCAGAGTCCTTAAATATTGCAGCAAAGTCCTTAAATAATGCAGCAGAGTCATTAAATAATGCAACAAAGTCCTTAATAATGCAGCAGAGTCCTTAAATAATGCAACAAAGTCCTTAAATAATGCAGCAGAGTACTTAAATAATGCAACAAAGTCCTTAAATAATGCAGCAAAGTCCTTATATACCACAGCAGAGTCATTAAATAATTCAGCAAAGTCCTTAAATAATGCAGCAGAGTCCTTAATTAATGCAGCAGACTCCTTAAGTAATTCAGCAAAGTCCTTAAATAATGCAGCAGAGTCCTTAAATAATGCAACAAAGTCCTTAAATAATGCAGCAGAGTCCTTAAATATTGCAGCAAAGTCCTTTAATAATGCAGCAGAGCCCTTAAATAATGCAATAAAGTCATTAAATAATGCAGCAGAGTCCTTAAATATGGAAGCAGAGTCCTTAAATACTGCAGCAAAGTCCTTAAATAATGCAGCAGAGTCCTTAAATAATGCAACAAAGTCCTTAAATAATGCAGCAGAGTCCTTAAATAATGCAACAAAGTCCTTAAATAATGCAGCAGAGTCCTTAAATAATGCAGCACAGTCCTCAAATGCTTCAGCAGAGTGAATAAATAATGCAGCAGAGTCCTTAAATAATGCAGCAAATTCCTTAAATATGCAGCAAATTCCTTAAATAATACAGCAGAGTACTAAAATAATCCAACAAAGTCCTTAAATAATGCAGCAAAGTCCTTAAATAATGCAGCAGAGTCCTCAAATAATGCAGCAGAGTCCTCAAATGCTTCAGCAGAGTCATTAAATAATGCAGCAGAGTCCTTAAATAATGCAGCAAATTCCTTAAATAATGCATCAGAGTCCTTAAATAATGCAACAAAGTCCTTAATTAATGCAGCAAAGTTCTTAAATAATGCAGCAGAGTCCTTAAATAATGCAACAAAGTCCTTAAATAATGCAGCAGAGTCCTTAAATACTGAAACAGAGTCCTTAAATATTGCAGCAAAGTCCTTAAATAATGCAGCAGAGTCCTTAAATAGTGCAACAAAGTCCTTAAATAATGCAGCAGAGTCCTTAAATAATGCAGCAAAGTCCTTAAATAATGCAGCAGAGTCCTTAAATAATGCAGCAGAGTCCTTAAATACCGCAGCAGAGTACTTAAATACTGAAGCAGAGTCCTTTAATATAGCAGCAAGTTCCTTAAATAATGCAGCAGAGTCCTTAAAAAATCCAACAAAGTCATTAAATAATGCAGCAAGTGCTTAAATAATGCAGCAGAGTCCTCTAATAATGCAGCAGAGTCCTCAAATGCTTCAGCAAAGTCATTAAATAATGCAGCATAGTCCTTAAATAATGCAGCAAAGTCCTTAAATAATGCAGCACAGTTCTTAAATAGTGCAACAACGTCGGTAAATAATGCAGCAGAGTCCTTAAATAATGCAGCAAAGTCCTTAACTAATGCAGCAGAGTCCTTAAATAATGCAACAAAGTCCTTAAATAATGCAGTAGAGTCCTTAAATACCGCAGCAAAGTCCTTAAATAATGCAGCAGAGTCCTTAAATAATGCAACAAAGTCCTTAAATAATGCAGCAGAGTCCTTAAATAATGCAGCAAAGTCCTTTAATAATGCAGCAGAGTCCTTAAATAATGAAACAAAGTCCTTAAATAATGCAGCAGAGTCCTTAAATACTGAAGCAGAGTCCTTAAATAATGCAGCAATGTCCTTAAATAATGCAGCAGAGTCCTTAAATAATGCAACAAAGTCCTTAAATAATGCAGCAGAGTCCTTAAATAATGCAGCAGAGTCCTTAAATAATGCAGCAGAGTGAATAAATAATGCAGCAGAGTCCTTAAATAATCCAACAAAGTCCTTAAATAATGCAGCAAAGTCCTTAAATAATGCAGCAGAGTCCTTAAATAATGCAGCAACGTCCTTAAATAATGCAGCAGAGTCCTTAAATAATGCAACAAAGTCCTTAAATAATGCAGCAGAGTCCTTAAATACTGAAGCAGAGTCCTTAAATATTGCAGCAAAGTCCTTAAATAATGCAGCAGAGTCATTAAATAATGCAACAAAGTCCTTAAATAATGCAGCAGAGTCCTTAAATAATGCAATAAAGTCCTTAAATAATGCAGCAGAGTACTTAAATAATGCAACAAAGTCCTTAAATAATGCAGCAAAGTCCTTAAATACCACAGCAGAGTCATTAAATAATTCAGCAAAGTCCTTAAATAATGCAGCAGAGTCCTTAAATAATGCAGCAGACTCCTTAAATAATTCAGCAAAGTCCTTAAATAATGCAGCAGAGTCCTTAAATAATGCAACAAAGTCCTTAAATAATGCAGCAGAGTACTTAAATAATGCAGCAAAGTCCTTTAATAATGCAGCAGAGCCCTTACATAATGCAATAAAGTCCTTAAATAATGCATCAGAGTCCTTAAATACGGAAGCAGAGTCCTTAAATATTGCAGCAAAGTCCTTAAATAATGCAGCAGAGTCCTTAAATAATGCAGCAAAGTCCTTAAATAATGCAGCGGAGTCCTTAAATAATGCAACAAAGTCCTTAAATAATGCAGCAGAGTCCTTAAATAATGCAGCACAGTCCTCAAATGCTTCAGCAGAGTGAATAATTAATGCAGCAGAGTCCTTAAATAATGCAGCAAATTCCTTAAATATGCAGCAAATTCCTTAAATATGCAGCAAATTCCTTAAATAATACAGCAGAGTACTTAAATAATCCAACAAAGTCCTTAAATAATGCAGCAAAGTCCTTAAATAATGCAGCAGAGTCCTCAAATAATGCAGCAGAGTCCTCAAATGCTTCAGCAGAGTCATTAAATAATGCAGCAGAGTCCTTAAATAATGCAGCAAAGTTCTTAAATAATGCAGCAGAGTCCTTAAATAATGCAACAAAGTCCTTAAATAATGCAGCAGAGTCCTTAAATAATGAAGCAAAGTCCTTAAATATTGCAGCAAAGTCCTTAAATAATGCAGCAGAGTCCTTAAATAATGCAACAAAGTCCTTAAATAATGCAGCATAGTCCTTAAATAATGCAGCAAAGTCCTTAAATAATGCAGCAGAGTCATTAAATAATGCAGCAGAGTCCTTAAATACCGCAGCAGAGTACTTAAATACTGAAGCAGAGTCCTTTAATATAGCAGCAAGTTCCTTAAATAATGCAGCAGAGTCCTTAAAAAATCCAACAAAGTCATTAAATAATGCAGCAAGTCCTTAAATAATGCAGCAGAGTCCTCTAATAATGCAGCAGAGTCCTCAAATGCTTCAGCAAAGTCATTCAATAATGCAGCATAGTCCTTAAATAATGCAGCAAAGTCCTTAAATAATGCAGCACAGTTCTTAAATAGTGCAATAACGTCGGTAAATAAGGCAGCAGAGTCCTTAAGTAATGCAGCAAAGTCCTTAACTAATGCAGCAGAGTCCTTAAATAGTGCAACAAAGTCCTTAAATAATGCAGCAGAGTCCTTAAATAATGCAGCAGAGTCCTTAAATACCGCAGCAGAGTACTTAAATACTGAAGCAGAGTCCTTTAATATAGCAGCAAGTTCCTTAAATAATGCAGCAGAGTCCTTAAAAAATCCAACAAAGTCATTAAATAATGCAGCAAGTCCTTAAATAATGCAGCAGAGTCCTCTAATAATGCAGCAGAGTCCTCAAATGCTTCAGCAAAGTCATTAAATAATGCAGCATAGTCCTTAAATAATGCAGCAAAGTCCTTAAATAATGCAGCACAGTTCTTAAATAGTGCAACAACGTCGGTAAATAATGCAGCAGAGTCCTTAAATAATGCAGCAAAGTCCTTAACTAATGCAGCAGAGTACTTAAATAATGCAAAAAAGTCCTTAAATAATGCAGCAGACTCCTTAAATACCGCAGCAAAGTCCTTAAATAATGCAGCAGAGTCCTTAAATAATGCAACAAAGTCCTTAATTAATGCAGCAGAGACCTTAAATAATGCAGCAAAGTCCTTTAATAATGCAGCAGAGTCCTTAAATAATGAAACAAAGTCCTTAAATAATGCAGCAGAGTCCTTAAATACTGAAGCAGAGTCCTTAAATAATGCAGCAATGTCCTTAAATAATGCAGCAGAGTCCTTAAATAATGCAACAAAGTCCTTAAATAATGCAGCAGAGTCCTTAAATAATGCAGCAGAGTCCTTAAATAATGCAGCAGAGTGAATAAATAATGCAGCAGAGTCCTTAAATAATCCAACAAAGTCCTTAAATAATGCAGCAAAGTCCTTAAATATTGCAGCAGAGTCCTTAAATAATGCAGCAAAGTCCTTAAATAATGCAGCAGAGTCCTTAAATAATGCAACAAAGTCCTTAAATAATGCAGCAGAGTCCTTAAATACTGAAGCAGAGTCCTTAAATATTGCAGCAAAGTCCTTAAATAATGCAGCAGAGTCATTAAATAATGCAACAAAGTCCTTAAATAATGCAGCAGAGTCCTTAAATAATGCAATAAAGTCCTTAAATAATGCAGCAGAGTACTTAAATAATGCAACAAAGTCCTTAAATAATGCAGCAAAGTCCTTAAATACCACAGCAGAGTCATTAAATAATTCAGCAAAGTCCTTAAATAATGCAGCATAGTCCTTAAATAATGCAGCAAAGTCCTTAAATAATGCAGCACAGTTCTTAAATAGTGCAACAACGTCGGTAAATAATGCAGCAGAGTCCTTAAATAATGCAGCAAAGTCCTTAACTAATGCAGCAGAGTCCTTAAATAATGCAACAAAGTCCTTAAATAATGCAGCAGAGTCCTTAAATACCGCAGCAAAGTCCTTAAATAATGCAGCAGAGTCCTTAAATAATGCAACAAAGTCCTTAAATAATGCAGCAGAGTCCTTAAATAATGCAGCAAAGTCCTTTAATAATGCAGCAGAGTAATTAAATAATGCAACAAAGTCCTTAAATAATGCAACAGAGTCCTTAAATACCGCAGCAAAGTGCTTAAATAATGCAGCAGAGTCCTCAAATGCTTCAGCAGAGTCCTTAAATAATGCAGCAGAGTCCTTAAATAATGCAGCAGAGTCCTTAAATAATGTAACAAAGTCCTTAAATAATGCAGCAGAGTCCTTAAATACTGAAGCAGAGTCCTTAAATATTGCAGCAAAGTCCTTAAATAATGCAGCAGAGTCATTAAATAATGCAACAAAGTCCTTAATAATGCAGCAGAGTCCTTAAATAATGCAACAAAGTCCTTAAATAATGCAGCAGAGTACTTAAATAATGCAACAAAGTCCTTAAATAATGCAGCAAAGTCCTTATATACCACAGCAGAGTCATTAAATAATTCAGCAAAGTCCTTAAATAATGCAGCAGAGTCCTTAATTAATGCAGCAGACTCCTTAAGTAATTCAGCAAAGTCCTTAAATAATGCAGCAGAGTCCTTAAATAATGCAACAAAGTCCTTAAATAATGCAGCAGAGTCCTTAAATATTGCAGCAAAGTCCTTTAATAATGCAGCAGAGCCCTTAAATAATGCAATAAAGTCATTAAATAATGCAGCAGAGTCCTTAAATATGGAAGCAGAGTCCTTAAATACTGCAGCAAAGTCCTTAAATAATGCAGCAGAGTCCTTAAATAATGCAACAAAGTCCTTAAATAATGCAGCAGAGTCCTTAAATAATGCAACAAAGTCCTTAAATAATGCAGCAGAGTCCTTAAATAATGCAGCACAGTCCTCAAATGCTTCAGCAGAGTGAATAAATAATGCAGCAGAGTCCTTAAATAATGCAGCAAATTCCTTAAATATGCAGCAAATTCCTTAAATAATACAGCAGAGTACTAAAATAATCCAACAAAGTCCTTAAATAATGCAGCAAAGTCCTTAAATAATGCAGCAGAGTCCTCAAATAATGCAGCAGAGTCCTCAAATGCTTCAGCAGAGTCATTAAATAATGCAGCAGAGTCCTTAAATAATGCAGCAAATTCCTTAAATAATGCATCAGAGTCCTTAAATAATGCAACAAAGTCCTTAATTAATGCAGCAAAGTTCTTAAATAATGCAGCAGAGTCCTTAAATAATGCAACAAAGTCCTTAAATAATGCAGCAGAGTCCTTAAATACTGAAACAGAGTCCTTAAATATTGCAGCAAAGTCCTTAAATAATGCAGCAGAGTCCTTAAATAGTGCAACAAAGTCCTTAAATAATGCAGCAGAGTCCTTAAATAATGCAGCAAAGTCCTTAAATAATGCAGCAGAGTCCTTAAATAATGCAGCAGAGTCCTTAAATACCGCAGCAGAGTACTTAAATACTGAAGCAGAGTCCTTTAATATAGCAGCAAGTTCCTTAAATAATGCAGCAGAGTCCTTAAAAAATCCAACAAAGTCATTAAATAATGCAGCAAGTGCTTAAATAATGCAGCAGAGTCCTCTAATAATGCAGCAGAGTCCTCAAATGCTTCAGCAAAGTCATTAAATAATGCAGCATAGTCCTTAAATAATGCAGCAAAGTCCTTAAATAATGCAGCACAGTTCTTAAATAGTGCAACAACGTCGGTAAATAATGCAGCAGAGTCCTTAAATAATGCAGCAAAGTCCTTAACTAATGCAGCAGAGTCCTTAAATAATGCAACAAAGTCCTTAAATAATGCAGTAGAGTCCTTAAATACCGCAGCAAAGTCCTTAAATAATGCAGCAGAGTCCTTAAATAATGCAACAAAGTCCTTAAATAATGCAGCAGAGTCCTTAAATAATGCAGCAAAGTCCTTTAATAATGCAGCAGAGTCCTTAAATAATGAAACAAAGTCCTTAAATAATGCAGCAGAGTCCTTAAATACTGAAGCAGAGTCCTTAAATAATGCAGCAATGTCCTTAAATAATGCAGCAGAGTCCTTAAATAATGCAACAAAGTCCTTAAATAATGCAGCAGAGTCCTTAAATAATGCAGCAGAGTCCTTAAATAATGCAGCAGAGTGAATAAATAATGCAGCAGAGTCCTTAAATAATCCAACAAAGTCCTTAAATAATGCAGCAAAGTCCTTAAATAATGCAGCAGAGTCCTTAAATAATGCAGCAACGTCCTTAAATAATGCAGCAGAGTCCTTAAATAATGCAACAAAGTCCTTAAATAATGCAGCAGAGTCCTTAAATACTGAAGCAGAGTCCTTAAATATTGCAGCAAAGTCCTTAAATAATGCAGCAGAGTCATTAAATAATGCAACAAAGTCCTTAAATAATGCAGCAGAGTCCTTAAATAATGCAATAAAGTCCTTAAATAATGCAGCAGAGTACTTAAATAATGCAACAAAGTCCTTAAATAATGCAGCAAAGTCCTTAAATACCACAGCAGAGTCATTAAATAATTCAGCAAAGTCCTTAAATAATGCAGCAGAGTCCTTAAATAATGCAGCAGACTCCTTAAATAATTCAGCAAAGTCCTTAAATAATGCAGCAGAGTCCTTAAATAATGCAACAAAGTCCTTAAATAATGCAGCAGAGTACTTAAATAATGCAGCAAAGTCCTTTAATAATGCAGCAGAGCCCTTACATAATGCAATAAAGTCCTTAAATAATGCATCAGAGTCCTTAAATACGGAAGCAGAGTCCTTAAATATTGCAGCAAAGTCCTTAAATAATGCAGCAGAGTCCTTAAATAATGCAGCAAAGTCCTTAAATAATGCAGCGGAGTCCTTAAATAATGCAACAAAGTCCTTAAATAATGCAGCAGAGTCCTTAAATAATGCAGCACAGTCCTCAAATGCTTCAGCAGAGTGAATAATTAATGCAGCAGAGTCCTTAAATAATGCAGCAAATTCCTTAAATATGCAGCAAATTCCTTAAATATGCAGCAAATTCCTTAAATAATACAGCAGAGTACTTAAATAATCCAACAAAGTCCTTAAATAATGCAGCAAAGTCCTTAAATAATGCAGCAGAGTCCTCAAATAATGCAGCAGAGTCCTCAAATGCTTCAGCAGAGTCATTAAATAATGCAGCAGAGTCCTTAAATAATGCAGCAAAGTTCTTAAATAATGCAGCAGAGTCCTTAAATAATGCAACAAAGTCCTTAAATAATGCAGCAGAGTCCTTAAATAATGAAGCAAAGTCCTTAAATATTGCAGCAAAGTCCTTAAATAATGCAGCAGAGTCCTTAAATAATGCAACAAAGTCCTTAAATAATGCAGCAGAGTCCTTAAATAATGCAGCAAAGTCCTTAAATAATGCAGCAGAGTCATTAAATAATGCAGCAGAGTCCTTAAATACCGCAGCAGAGTACTTAAATACTGAAGCAGAGTCCTTTAATATAGCAGCAAGTTCCTTAAATAATGCAGCAGAGTCCTTAAAAAATCCAACAAAGTCATTAAATAATGCAGCAAGTCCTTAAATAATGCAGCAGAGTCCTCTAATAATGCAGCAGAGTCCTCAAATGCTTCAGCAAAGTCATTCAATAATGCAGCATAGTCCTTAAATAATGCAGCAAAGTCCTTAAATAATGCAGCACAGTTCTTAAATAGTGCAATAACGTCGGTAAATAAGGCAGCAGAGTCCTTAAGTAATGCAGCAAAGTCCTTAACTAATGCAGCAGAGTCCTTAAATAATGCAACAAAGTCCTTAAATAATGCAGCAGAGTCCTTAAATACCGCAGCAAAGTCCTTAAATAATGCAGCAGAGTCCTTAAATAATGCAACAAAGTCCTTAAATAATGCAGCAGAGTCCTTAAATAATGCAGCAAAGTCCTTTAATAATGCAGCAGAGTCCTTAAATAATGCAACAAAGTCCTTAAATAATGCAGCAGAGTCCTTAAATACTGAAGCAGAGTCCTTAAATAATGCAGAAAAGTCCTTAAATAATGCAACAAAGTCCTTAAATAATGCAGCAGAGTCCTTAAATAATGCATCAAATTCCTTAAATATGCAGCAAATTCCTTAAATAATACAGCAGAGTCCTTAAATAATCCAACAAAGTCCTTAAATAATGCAGCAAAGTCCTTAAATAATGCAGCAGAGTCCTTAAATAATGCAGCAAAGTCCTTAAATAATGCAGCAGAGTCCTTAAATAATGCAACAAAGTCCTTAAATAATGCAGCAGAGTCCTTAAATACTGAAGCAGAGTCCTTAAATATTGCAGCAAAGTCCTTAAATAATGCAGCAGAGTCATTAAATAATGCAACAAAGTCCTTAAATAATGCAGCAGAGTCCTTAAATAATGCAACAAAGTCCTTAAATAATGCAGCAGAGTACTTAAATAATGCAACAAAGTCCTTAAATAATGCAGCAAAGTCCTTAAATACCACAGCAGAGTCATTAAATAATTCAGCAAAGTCCTTAAATAATGCAGCAGAGTCCTTAAATAATGCAGCAGACTCCTTAAATAATTCAGCAAAGTCCTTAAATAATGCAGCAGAGTCCTTAAATAATGCAACAAAGTCCTTAAATAATGCAGCAGAGTACTTAAATAATGCAGCAAACTCCTTTAATAATGCAGCAGAGCCCTTAAATAATGCAATAAAGTCCTTAAATAATGCAGCAGAGTCCTTAAATACGGAATCAGAGTCCTTAAATATTGCAGCAAAGTCCTTAAATAATGCAGCAGAGTCCTTAAATAATGCAACAAAGTCCTTAAATAATGCAGCGGAGTCCTTAAATAATGCAGCAAAGTCCTTAACTAATGCAGCAGAGTAATTAAATAATGCAACAAAGTCCTTAAATAATGCAACAGAGTCCTTAAATACCGCAGCAAAGTGCTTAAATAATGCAGCAGAGTCCTCAAATGCTTCAGCAGAGTCCTTAAATAATGCAGCAGAGTCCTTAAATAATGCAGCAGAGTCCTTAAATAATGTAACAAAGTCCTTAAACAATGCAGCAGAGTCCTTAAATACTGAAGCAGAGTCCTTAAATATTGCAGCAAAGTCCTTAAATAATGCAGCAGAGTCATTAAATAATGCAACAAAGTCCTTAATAATGCAGCAGAGTACTTAAATAATGCAACAAAGTCCTTAAATAATGCAGCAGAGTCCTTAAATATTGCAGCAAAGTCCTTTAATAATGCAGCAGAGCCCTTAAATAATGCAATAAAGTCATTAAATAATGCAGCAGAGTCCTTAAATACGGAAGCAGAGTCCTTAAATACTGCAGCAAAGTCCTTAAATAATGCAGCAGAGTCCTTAAATAATGCAACAAAGTCCTTAAATAATGCAGCAGAGTCCTTAAATAATGCAACAAAGTCCTTAAATAATGCAGCAGAGTCCTTAAATAATGCAGCACAGTCCTCAAATGCTTCAGCAGAGTGAATAAATAATGCAGCAGAGTCCTTAAATAATGCAGCAAATTCCTTAAATATGCAGCAAATTCCTTAAATAATACAGCAGAGTACTAAAATAATCCAACAAAGTCCTTAAATAATGCAGCAAAGTCCTTAAATAATGCATCAGAGTCCTCAAATAATGCAGCAGAGTCCTCAAATGCTTCAGCAGAGTCATTAAATAATGCAGCAGAGTCCTTAAATAATGCAGCAAATTCCTTAAATAATGCATCAGAGTCCTTAAATAATGCAACAAAGTCCTTAATTAATGCAGCAAAGTTCTTAAATAATGCAGCAGAGTCCTTAAATAATGCAGCAAAGTCCTTAAATAATGCAGCAGAGTCCTTAAATACTGAAGCAAAGTCCTTAAATATTGCAGCAAAGTCCTTAAATAATGCAGCAGAGTCCTTAAATAATGCAACAAAGTCCTTAAATAATGCAGCAGAGTCCTTAAATAATGCAGCAAAGTCCTTAAATAATGCAGCAGAGTCCTTAAATAATGCAGCAGAGTCCTTAAATAACGCAGCAGAGTACTTAAATACTGAAGCAGAGTCCTTTAATATAGCAGCAAGTTCCTTAAATAATGCAGCAGAGTCCTTAAAAAATCCAACAAAGTCATTAAATAATGCAGCAAGTCCTTAAATAATGCAGCAGAGTCCTCTAATAATGCAGCAGAGTCCTCAAATGCTTCAGCAAAGTCATTAAATAATGCAGCATAGTCCTTAAATAATGCAGCAAAGTCCTTAAATAATGCAGCACAGTTCTTAAATAGTGCAACAACGTCGGTAAATAATGCAGCAGAGTCCTTAAATAATGCAGCAAAGTCCTTAACTAATGCAGCAGAGTCCTTAAATAATGCAAAAAAGTCCTTAAATAATGCAGCAGACTCCTTAAATACCGCAGCAAAGTCCTTAAATAATGCAGCAGAGTCCTTAAATAATGCAACAAAGTCCTTAATTAATGCAGCAGAGTCCTTAAATAATGCAGCAAAGTCCTTTAATAATGCAGCAGAGTCCTTAAATAATGAAACAAAGTCCTTAAATAATGCAGCAGAGTCCTTAAATACTGAAGCAGAGTCCTTAAATAATGCAGCAATGTCCTTAAATAATGCAGCAGAGTCCTTAAATAATGCAACAAAGTCCTTAAATAATGCAGCAGAGTCCTTAAATAATGCAGCAGAGTCCTTAAATAATGCAGCAGAGTGAATAAATAATGCAGCAGAGTCCTTAAATAATCCAACAAAGTCCTTAAATAATGCAGCAAAGTCCTTAAATAATGCAGCAGAGTCCTTAAATAATGCAGCAGAGTCCTCAAATGCTTCAGCAGAGTGAATAAATAATGCAGCAGAGTCCTTAAATCATGCATCAAATTCCTTAAATATGCAGCAAATTCCTTAAATAATACAGCAGAGTCCTTAAATAATCCAACAAAGTCCTTAAATAATGCAGCAAAGTCCTTAAATAATGCAGCAGAGTCCTTAAATAATGCAGCAAAGTCCTTAAATAATGCAGCAGAGTCCTTAAATAATGCAACGAAGTCCTTACATAATGCAGCAGAGTCCTTAAATACTGAAGCAGAGTCCTTAAATATTGCAGCAAAGTCCTTAAATAATGCAGCAGAGTCATTAAATAATGCAACAAAGTCCTTAAATAATGCAGCAGAGTCCTTAAATAATGCAACAAAGTCCTTAAATAATGCAGCAGAGTACTTAAATAATGCAACAAAGTCCTTAAATAATGCAGCAAAGTCCTTAAATACCACAGCAGAGTCATTAAATAATTCAGCAAAGTCCTTAAATAATGCAGCAGAGTCCTTAAATAATGCAGCAGACTCCTTAAATAATTCAGCAAAGTCCTTAAATAATGCAGCAGAGTCCTTAAATAATGCAACAAAGTCCTTAAATAATGCAGCAGAGTACTTAAATAATGCAGCAAAGTCCTTTAATAATGCAGCAGAGCCCTTAGATAATGCAATAAAGTCCTTAAATAATGCAGCAGAGTCCTTAAATACGGAAGCAGAGTCCTTAAATATTGCAGCAAAGTCCTTAAATAATGCAGCAGAGTCCTTAAATAATGCAGCAAAGTCCTTAAATAATGCAGCAGAGTCCTTAAATAATGCAACAAAGTCCTTAAATAATGCAGCAGAGTCCTTAAATAATGCAGCACAGTCCTCAAATGCTTCAGCAGAGTGAATAATTAATGCAGCAGAGTCCTTAAATAATGCAGCAAATTCCTTACATATGCAGCAAATTCCTTAAATATGCAGCAAATTCCTTAAATAATACAGCAGAGTACTTAAATAATCCAACAAAGTCCTTAAATAATGCAGCAAAGTCCTTAAATAATGCAGCAGAGTCCTCAAATAATGCAGCAGAGTCCTCAAATGCTTCAGCAGAGTCATTAAATAATGCAGCAGAGTCCTTAAATAATGCAGCAAATTCCTTAAATAATGAATCAGAGTCCTTAAATAATGCAGCAAAGTTCTTAAATAATGCAGCAGAGTCCTTAAATAATGCAACAAAGTCCTTAAATAATGCAGCAGAGTCCTTAAATAATGAAGCAAAGTCCTTAAATATTGCAGCAAAGTCCTTAAATAATGCAGCAGAGTCCTTAAATAATGCAACAAAGTCCTTAAATAATGCAGCAGAGTCCTTAAATAATGCAGCAAAGTCCTTAAATAATGCAGCAGAGTCATTAAATAATGCAGCAGAGTCCTTAAATACCGCAGCAGAGTACCTAAATACTGAAGCAGAGTCCTTTAATATAGCAGCAAGTTCCTTAAATAATGCAGCAGAGTCCTTAAAAAATCCAACAAAGTCATTAAATAATGCAGCAACTCCTTAAATAATGCAGCAGAGTCCTCTAATAATGCAGCAGAGTCCTCAAATGCTTCAGCAAAGTCATTCAATAATGCAGCATAGTCCTTAAATAATGCAGCAAAGTCCTTAAATAATGCAGCACAGTTCTTAAATAGTGCAACAACGTCGGTAAATAAGGCAGCAGAGTCCTTAAATAATGCAGCAAAGTCCTTAACTAATGCAGCAGAGTCCTTAAATAATGCAACAAAGTCCTTAAATAATGCAGCAGAGTCCTTAAATACCGCAGCAAAGTCCTTAAATAATGCAGCAGAGTCCTTAAATAATGCAACAAAGTCCTTAAATAATGCAGCAGAGTCCTTAAATAATGCAGCAAAGTCCTTTAATAATGCAGCAGAGTCCTTAAATAATGCAACAAAGTCCTTAAATAATGCAGCAGAGTCCTTAAATACTGAAGCAGAGTCCTTAAATAATGCAGAAAAGTCCTTAAATAATGCAACAAAGTCCTTAAATAATGCAGCAGAGTCCTTAAATAATGCAGCAGAGTCCTCAAATGCTTCAGCAGAGTGAAGAAATAATGCAGCAGAGTCCTTAAATCATGCATCAAATTCCTTAAATATGCAGCAAATTCCTTAAATAATACAGCAGAGTCCTTAAATAATCCAACAAAGTCCTTAAATAATGCAGCAAAGTCCTTAAATAATGCAGCAGAGTCCTTAAATAATGCAGCAAAGTCCTTAAATAATGCAGCAGAGTCCTTAAATAATGCAACGAAGTCCTTACATAATGCAGCAGAGTCCTTAAATACTGAAGCAGAGTCCTTAAATATTGCAGCAAAGTCCTTAAATAATGCAGCAGAGTCATTAAATAATGCAACAAAGTCCTTAAATAATGCAGCAGAGTCCTTAAATAATGCAACAAAGTCCTTAAATAATGCAGCAGAGTACTTAAATAATGCAACAAAGTCCTTAAATAATGCAGCAAAGTCCTTAAATACCACAGCAGAGTCATTAAATAATTCAGCAAAGTCCTTAAATAATGCAGCAGAGTCCTTAAATAATGCAGCAGACTCCTTAAATAATTCAGCAAAGTCCTTAAATAATGCAGCAGAGTCCTTAAATAATGCAACAAAGTCCTTAAATAATGCAGCAGAGTACTTAAATAATGCAGCAAAGTCCTTTAATAATGCAGCAGAGCCCTTAGATAATGCAATAAAGTCCTTAAATAATGCAGCAGAGTCCTTAAATACGGAAGAAGAGTCCTTAAATATTGCAGCAAAGTCCTTAAATAATGCAGCAGTGTCCTTAAATAATGCAACAAAGTCCTTAAATAATGCAGCAGAGTCCTTAAATAATGCAGCAAAGTCCTTAACTAATGCAGCAGAGTAATTAAATAATGCAACAAAGTCCTTAAATAATGCAACAGAGTCCTTAAATACCGCAGCAAAGTGCTTAAATAATGCAGCAGAGTCCTCAAATGCTTCAGCAGAGTCCTTAAATAATGCAGCAGAGTCCTTAAATAATGTAACAAAGTCCTTAAATAATGCAGCAGAGTCCTTAAATTCTGAAGCAGAGTCCTTAAATATTGCAGCAAAGTCCTTAAATAATGCAGCAGAGTCATTAAATAATGCAACAAAGTCCTTAATAATGCAGCAGAGTCCTTAAATAATGCAACAAAGTCCTTAAATAATGCAGCAAAGTCCTTAGATACCACAGCAGAGTCATTAAATAATTCAGCAAAGTCCTTAAATAATGCAGCAGAGTCCTTAAATAATGCAGCAGACTCCTTAAGTAATTCAGCAAAGTCCTTAAATAATGCAGCAGAGTCCTTAAATAATGCAGCAAAGTCCTTTAATAATGCAGCAGAGCCCTTAAATAATGCAATAAAGTCATTAAATAATGCAGCAGAGTCCTTAAATACGGAAGCAGAGTCCTTAAATACTGCAGCAAAGTCCTTAAATAATGCAGCAGAGTCATTAAATAATGCAACAAAGTCCTTAAATAATGCAGCAGAGTCCTTAAATAATGCAACAAAGTCCTTAAATAATGCAGCAGAGTCCTTAAATAATGCAGCACAGTCCTCAAATGCTTCAGCAGAGTGAATAAATAATGCAGCAGAGTCCTTAAATAATGCAGCAAATTCCTTAAATATGCAGCAAATTCCTTAAATAATACAGCAGAGTACTAAAATAATCCAACAAAGTCCTTAAATAATGCACC
The DNA here is from genome assembly GCF_046119375.1 of Phyllobates terribilis. NCBI lineage: Eukaryota > Metazoa > Chordata > Amphibia > Anura > Dendrobatidae > Phyllobates > Phyllobates terribilis. The sequence goes on from NW_027362765.1 coordinate 648,603,820, forward strand.
AAAGTCCTTAAATAATGCAGCAGAGTCCTCAAATAATGCAGCAGAGTCCTCAAATGCTTCAGCAGAGTCATTAAATAATGCAGCAGAGTCCTTAAATAATGCAGCAAATTCCTTAAATAATGCATCAGAGTCCTTAAATAATGCAACAAAGTCCTTAATTAATGCAGCAAAGTTCTTAAATAATGCAGCAGAGTCCTTAAATAATGCAACAAAGTCCTTAAATAATGCAGCAGAGTCCTTAAATACTGAAACAGAGTCCTTAAATATTGCAGCAAAGTCCTTAAATAATGCAGCAGAGTCCTTAAATAGTGCAACAAAGTCCTTAAATAATGCAGCAGAGTCCTTAAATAATGCAGCAAAGTCCTTAAATAATGCAGCAGAGTCCTTAAATAATGCAGCAGAGTCCTTAAATACCGCAGCAGAGTACTTAAATACTGAAGCAGAGTCCTTTAATATAGCAGCAAGTTCCTTAAATAATGCAGCAGAGTCCTTAAAAAATCCAACAAAGTCATTAAATAATGCAGCAAGTGCTTAAATAATGCAGCAGAGTCCTCTAATAATGCAGCAGAGTCCTCAAATGCTTCAGCAAAGTCATTAAATAATGCAGCATAGTCCTTAAATAATGCAGCAAAGTCCTTAAATAATGCAGCACAGTTCTTAAATAGTGCAACAACGTCGGTAAATAATGCAGCAGAGTCCTTAAATAATGCAGCAAAGTCCTTAACTAATGCAGCAGAGTCCTTAAATAATGCAACAAAGTCCTTAAATAATGCAGTAGAGTCCTTAAATACTGCAGCAAAGTCCTTAAATAATGCAGCAGAGTCCTTAAATAATGCAACAAAGTCCTTAAATAATGCAGCAGAGTCCTTAAATAATGCAGCAAAGTCCTTTAATAATGCAGCAGAGTCCTTAAATAATGAAACAAAGTCCTTAAATAATGCAGCAGAGTCCTTAAATACTGAAGCAGAGTCCTTAAATAATGCAGCAATGTCCTTAAATAATGCAGCAGAGTCCTTAAATAATGCAACAAAGTCCTTAAATAATGCAGCAGAGTCCTTAAATAATGCAGCAGAGTCCTTAAATAATGCAGCAGAGTGAATAAATAATGCAGCAGAGTCCTTAAATAATCCAACAAAGTCCTTAAATAATGCAGCAAAGTCCTTAAATAATGCAGCAGAGTCCTTAAATAATGCAGCAAAGTCCTTAAATAATGCAGCAGAGTCCTTAAATAATGCAACGAAGTCCTTACATAATGCAGCAGAGTCCTTAAATACTGAAGCAGAGTCCTTAAATATTGCAGCAAAGTCCTTAAATAATGCAGCAGAGTCATTAAATAATGCAACAAAGTCCTTAAATAATGCAGCAGAGTCCTTAAATAATGCAACAAAGTCCTTAAATAATGCAGCAGAGTACTTAAATAATGCAACAAAGTCCTTAAATAATGCAGCAAAGTCCTTAAATACCACAGCAGAGTCATTAAATAATTCAGCAAAGTCCTTAAATAATGCAGCAGAGTCCTTAAATAATGCAGCAGACTCCTTAAATAATTCAGCAAAGTCCTTAAATAATGCAGCAGAGTCCTTAAATAATGCAACAAAGTCCTTAAATAATGCAGCAGAGTACTTAAATAATGCAGCAAAGTCCTTTAATAATGCAGCAGAGCCCTTAGATAATGCAATAAAGTCCTTAAATAATGCAGCAGAGTCCTTAAATACGGAAGCAGAGTCCTTAAATATTGCAGCAAAGTCCTTAAATAATGCAGCAGAGTCCTTAAATAATGCAGCAAAGTCCTTAAATAATGCAGCAGAGTCCTTAAATAATGCAACAAAGTCCTTAAATAATGCAGCAGAGTCCTTAAATAATGCAGCACAGTCCTCAAATGCTTCAGCAGAGTGAATAATTAATGCAGCAGAGTCCTTAAATAATGCAGCAAATTCCTTACATATGCAGCAAATTCCTTAAATATGCAGCAAATTCCTTAAATAATACAGCAGAGTACTTAAATAATCCAACAAAGTCCTTAAATAATGCAGCAAAGTCCTTAAATAATGCAGCAGAGTCCTCAAATAATGCAGCAGAGTCCTCAAATGCTTCAGCAGAGTCATTAAATAATGCAGCAGAGTCCTTAAATAATGCAGCAAATTCCTTAAATAATGAATCAGAGTCCTTAAATAATGCAGCAAAGTTCTTAAATAATGCAGCAGAGTCCTTAAATAATGCAACAAAGTCCTTAAATAATGCAGCAGAGTCCTTAAATAATGAAGCAAAGTCCTTAAATATTGCAGCAAAGTCCTTAAATAATGCAGCAGAGTCCTTAAATAATGCAACAAAGTCCTTAAATAATGCAGCAGAGTCCTTAAATAATGCAGCAAAGTCCTTAAATAATGCAGCAGAGTCATTAAATAATGCAGCAGAGTCCTTAAATACCGCAGCAGAGTACCTAAATACTGAAGCAGAGTCCTTTAATATAGCAGCAAGTTCCTTAAATAATGCAGCAGAGTCCTTAAAAAATCCAACAAAGTCATTAAATAATGCAGCAACTCCTTAAATAATGCAGCAGAGTCCTCTAATAATGCAGCAGAGTCCTCAAATGCTTCAGCAAAGTCATTCAATAATGCAGCATAGTCCTTAAATAATGCAGCAAAGTCCTTAAATAATGCAGCACAGTTCTTAAATAGTGCAACAACGTCGGTAAATAAGGCAGCAGAGTCCTTAAATAATGCAGCAAAGTCCTTAACTAATGCAGCAGAGTCCTTAAATAATGCAACAAAGTCCTTAAATAATGCAGCAGAGTCCTTAAATACCGCAGCAAAGTCCTTAAATAATGCAGCAGAGTCCTTAAATAATGCAACAAAGTCCTTAAATAATGCAGCAGAGTCCTTAAATAATGCAGCAAAGTCCTTTAATAATGCAGCAGAGTCCTTAAATAATGCAACAAAGTCCTTAAATAATGCAGCAGAGTCCTTAAATACTGAAGCAGAGTCCTTAAATAATGCAGAAAAGTCCTTAAATAATGCAACAAAGTCCTTAAATAATGCAGCAGAGTCCTTAAATAATGCATCAAATTCCTTAAATATGCAGCAAATTCCTTAAATAATACAGCAGAGTCCTTAAATAATCCAACAAAGTCCTTAAATAATGCAGCAAAGTCCTTAAATAATGCAGCAGAGTCCTTAAATAATGCAGCAAAGTCCTTAAATAATGCAGCAGAGTCCTTAAATAATGCAACAAAGTCCTTAAATAATGCAGCAGAGTCCTTAAATACTGAAGCAGAGTCCTTAAATATTGCAGCAAAGTCCTTAAATAATGCAGCAGAGTCATTAAATAATGCAACAAAGTCCTTAAATAATGCAGCAGAGTCCTTAAATAATGCAACAAAGTCCTTAAATAATGCAGCAGAGTACTTAAATAATGCAACAAAGTCCTTAAATAATGCAGCAAAGTCCTTAAATACCACAGCAGAGTCATTAAATAATTCAGCAAAGTCCTTAAATAATGCAGCAGAGTCCTTAAATAATGCAGCAGACTCCTTAAATAATTCAGCAAAGTCCTTAAATAATGCAGCAGAGTCCTTAAATAATGCAACAAAGTCCTTAAATAATGCAGCAGAGTACTTAAATAATGCAGCAAACTCCTTTAATAATGCAGCAGAGCCCTTAAATAATGCAATAAAGTCCTTAAATAATGCAGCAGAGTCCTTAAATACGGAATCAGAGTCCTTAAATATTGCAGCAAAGTCCTTAAATAATGCAGCAGAGTCCTTAAATAATGCAACAAAGTCCTTAAATAATGCAGCGGAGTCCTTAAATAATGCAGCAAAGTCCTTAACTAATGCAGCAGAGTAATTAAATAATGCAACAAAGTCCTTAAATAATGCAACAGAGTCCTTAAATACCGCAGCAAAGTGCTTAAATAATGCAGCAGAGTCCTCAAATGCTTCAGCAGAGTCCTTAAATAATGCAGCAGAGTCCTTAAATAATGCAGCAGAGTCCTTAAATAATGTAACAAAGTCCTTAAACAATGCAGCAGAGTCCTTAAATACTGAAGCAGAGTCCTTAAATATTGCAGCAAAGTCCTTAAATAATGCAGCAGAGTCATTAAATAATGCAACAAAGTCCTTAATATTGCAGCAGAGTACTTAAATAATGCAACAAAGTCCTTAAATAATGCAGCAGAGTCCTTAAATATTGCAGCAAAGTCCTTTAATAATGCAGCAGAGCCCTTAAATAATGCAATAAAGTCATTAAATAATGCAGCAGAGTCCTTAAATACGGAAGCAGAGTCCTTAAATACTGCAGCAAAGTCCTTAAATAATGCAGCAGAGTCCTTAAATAATGCAACAAAGTCCTTAAATAATGCAGCAGAGTCCTTAAATAATGCAACAAAGTCCTTAAATAATGCAGCAGAGTCCTTAAATAATGCAGCACAGTCCTCAAATGCTTCAGCAGAGTGAATAAATAATGCAGCAGAGTCCTTAAATAATGCAGCAAATTCCTTAAATATGCAGCAAATTCCTTAAATAATACAGCAGAGTACTAAAATAATCCAACAAAGTCCTTAAATAATGCAGCAAAGTCCTTAAATAATGCAGCAGAGTCCTCAAATAATGCAGCAGAGTCCTCAAATGCTTCAGCAGAGTCATTAAATAATGCAGCAGAGTCCTTAAATAATGCAGCAAATTCCTTAAATAATGCATCAGAGTCCTTAAATAATGCAACAAAGTCCTTAATTAATGCAGCAAAGTTCTTAAATAATGCAGCAGAGTCCTTAAATAATGCAACAAAGTCCTTAAATAATGCAGCAGAGTCCTTAAATACTGAAGCAAAGTCCTTAAATATTGCAGCAAAGTCCTTAAATAATGCAGCAGAGTCCTTAAATAATGCAACAAAGTCCTTAAATAATGCAGCAGAGTCCTTAAATAATGCAGCAAAGTCCTTAAATAATGCAGCAGAGTCCTTAAATAATGCAGCAGAGTCCTTAAATACCGCAGCAGAGTACTTAAATACTGAAGCAGAGTCCTTTAATATAGCAGCAAGTTCCTTAAATAATGCAGCAGAGTCCTTAAAAAATCCAACAAAGTCATTAAATAATGCAGCAAGTCCTTAAATAATGCAGCAGAGTCCTCTAATAATGCAGCAGAGTCCTCAAATGCTTCAGCAAAGTCATTAAATAATGCAGCATAGTCCTTAAATAATGCAGCAAAGTCCTTAAATAATGCAGCACAGTTCTTAAATAGTGCAACAACGTCGGTAAATAATGCAGCAGAGTCCTTAAATAATGCAGCAAAGTCCTTAACTAATGCAGCAGAGTCCTTAAATAATGCAAAAAAGTCCTTAAATAATGCAGCAGACTCCTTAAATACCGCAGCAAAGTCCTTAAATAATGCAGCAGAGTCCTTAAATAATGCAACAAAGTCCTTAATTAATGCAGCAGAGTCCTTAAATAATGCAGCAAAGTCCTTTAATAATGCAGCAGAGTCCTTAAATAATGAAACAAAGTCCTTAAATAATGCAGCAGAGTCCTTAAATACTGAAGCAGAGTCCTTAAATAATGCAGCAATGTCCTTAAATAATGCAGCAGAGTCCTTAAATAATGCAACAAAGTCCTTAAATAATGCAGCAGAGTCCTTAAATAATGCAGCAGAGTCCTTAAATAATGCAGCAGAGTGAATAAATAATGCAGCAGAGTCCTTAAATAATCCAACAAAGTCCTTAAATAATGCAGCAAAGTCCTTAAATAATGCAGCAGAGTCCTTAAATAATGCAGCAAAGTCCTTAAATAATGCAGCAGAGTCCTTAAATAATGCAACAAAGTCCTTAAATAATGCAGCAGAGTCCTTAAATACTGAAGCAGAGTCCTTAAATATTGCAGCAAAGTCCTTAAATAATGCAGCAGAGTCATTAAATAATGCAACAAAGTCCTTAAATAATGCAGCAGAGTCCTTAAATAATGCAATAAAGTCCTTAAATAATGCAGCAGAGTACTTAAATAATGCAACAAAGTCCTTAAATAATGCAGCAAAGTCCTTAAATACCACAGCAGAGTCATTAAATAATTCAGCAAAGTCCTTAAATAATGCAGCATAGTCCTTAAATAATGCAGCAAAGTCCTTAAATAATGCAGCACAGTTCTTAAATAGTGCAACAACGTCGGTAAATAATGCAGCAGAGTCCTTAAATAATGCAGCAAAGTCCTTAACTAATGCAGCAGAGTCCTTAAATAATGCAACAAAGTCCTTAAATAATGCAGCAGAGTCCTTAAATACCGCAGCAAAGTCCTTAAATAATGCAGCAGAGTCCTTAAATAATGCAACAAAGTCCTTAAATAATGCAGCAGAGTCCTTAAATAATGCAGCAAAGTCCTTTAATAATGCAGCAGAGTAATTAAATAATGCAACAAAGTCCTTAAATAATGCAACAGAGTCCTTAAATACCGCAGCAAAGTGCTTAAATAATGCAGCAGAGTCCTCAAATGCTTCAGCAGAGTCCTTAAATAATGCAGCAGAGTCCTTAAATAATGCAACAGAGTCCTTAAATAATGTAACAAAGTCCTTAAATAATGCAGCAGAGTCCTTAAATACTGAAGCAGAGTCCTTAAATATTGCAGCAAAGTCCTTAAATAATGCAGCAGAGTCATTAAATAATGCAACAAAGTCCTTAATAATGCAGCAGAGTCCTTAAATAATGCAACAAAGTCCTTAAATAATGCAGCAGAGTACTTAAATAATGCAACAAAGTCCTTAAATAATGCAGCAAAGTCCTTATATACCACAGCAGAGTCATTAAATAATTCAGCAAAGTCCTTAAATAATGCAGCAGAGTCCTTAATTAATGCAGCAGACTCCTTAAGTAATTCAGCAAAGTCCTTAAATAATGCAGCAGAGTCCTTAAATAATGCAACAAAGTCCTTAAATAATGCAGCAGAGTCCTTAAATATTGCAGCAAAGTCCTTTAATAATGCAGCAGAGCCCTTAAATAATGCAATAAAGTCATTAAATAATGCAGCAGAGTCCTTAAATACGGAAGCAGAGTCCTTAAATACTGCAGCAAAGTCCTTAAATAATGCAGCAGAGTCCTTAAATAATGCAACAAAGTCCTTAAATAATGCAGCAAAGTCCTTAGATACCACAGCAGAGTCATTAAATAATTCAGCAAAGTCCTTAAATAATGCAGCAGAGTCCTTAAATAATGCAGCAGACTCCTTAAGTAATTCAGCAAAGTCCTTAAATAATGCAGCAGAGTCCTTAAATAATGCAGCAAAGTCCTTTAATAATGCAGCAGAGCCCTTAAATAATGCAATAAAGTCATTAAATAATGCAGCAGAGTCCTTAAATACGGAAGCAGAGTCCTTAAATACTGCAGCAAAGTCCTTAAATAATGCAGCAGAGTCATTAAATAATGCAACAAAGTCCTTAAATAATGCAGCAGAGTCCTTAAATAATGCAACAAAGTCCTTAAATAATGCAGCAGAGTCCTTAAATAATGCAGCACAGTCCTCAAATGCTTCAGCAGAGTGAATAAATAATGCAGCAGAGTCCTTAAATAATGCAGCAAATTCCTTAAATATGCAGCAAATTCCTTAAATAATACAGCAGAGTACTAAAATAATCCAACAAAGTCCTTAAATAATGCACCAAAGTCCTTAAATAATGCAGCAGAGTCCTCAAATAATGCAGCAGAGTCCTCAAATGCTTCAGCAGAGTCATTAAATAATGCAGCAGAGTCCTTAAATAATGCAGCAAATTCCTTAAATAATGCATCAGAGTCCTTAAATAATGCAACAAAGTCCTTAATTAATGCAGCAAAGTTCTTAAATAATGCAGCAGAGTCCTTAAATAATGCAACAAAGTCCTTAAATAATGCAGCAGAGTCCTTAAATACTGAAACAGAGTCCTTAAATATTGCAGCAAAGTCCTTAAATAATGCAGCAGAGTCCTTAAATAGTGCAACAAAGTCCTTAAATAATGCAGCAGAGTCCTTAAATAATGCAGCAAAGTCCTTAAATAATGCAGCAGAGTCCTTAAATAATGCAGCAGAGTCCTTAAATACCGCAGCAGAGTACTTAAATACTGAAGCAGAGTCCTTTAATATAGCAGCAAGTTCCTTAAATAATGCAGCAGAGTCCTTAAAAAATCCAACAAAGTCATTAAATAATGCAGCAAGTGCTTAAATAATGCAGCAGAGTCCTCTAATAATGCAGCAGAGTCCTCAAATGCTTCAGCAAAGTCATTAAATAATGCAGCATAGTCCTTAAATAATGCAGCAAAGTCCTTAAATAATGCAGCACAGTTCTTAAATAGTGCAACAACGTCGGTAAATAATGCAGCAGAGTCCTTAAATAATGCAGCAAAGTCCTTAACTAATGCAGCAGAGTCCTTAAATAATGCAACAAAGTCCTTAAATAATGCAGTAGAGTCCTTAAATACTGCAGCAAAGTCCTTAAATAATGCAGCAGAGTCCTTAAATAATGCAACAAAGTCCTTAAATAATGCAGCAGAGTCCTTAAATAATGCAGCAAAGTCCTTTAATAATGCAGCAGAGTCCTTAAATAATGAAACAAAGTCCTTAAATAATGCAGCAGAGTCCTTAAATACTGAAGCAGAGTCCTTAAATAATGCAGCAATGTCCTTAAATAATGCAGCAGAGTCCTTAAATAATGCAACAAAGTCCTTAAATAATGCAGCAGAGTCCTTAAATAATGCAGCAGAGTCCTTAAATAATGCAGCAGAGTGAATAAATAATGCAGCAGAGTCCTTAAATAATCCAACAAAGTCCTTAAATAATGCAGCAAAGTCCTTAAATAATGCAGCAGAGTCCTTAAATAATGCAGCAAAGTCCTTAAATAATGCAGCAGAGTCCTTAAATAATGCAACGAAGTCCTTACATAATGCAGCAGAGTCCTTAAATACTGAAGCAGAGTCCTTAAATATTGCAGCAAAGTCCTTAAATAATGCAGCAGAGTCATTAAATAATGCAACAAAGTCCTTAAATAATGCAGCAGAGTCCTTAAATAATGCAACAAAGTCCTTAAATAATGCAGCAGAGTACTTAAATAATGCAACAAAGTCCTTAAATAATGCAGCAAAGTCCTTAAATACCACAGCAGAGTCATTAAATAATTCAGCAAAGTCCTTAAATAATGCAGCAGAGTCCTTAAATAATGCAGCAGACTCCTTAAATAATTCAGCAAAGTCCTTAAATAATGCAGCAGAGTCCTTAAATAATGCAACAAAGTCCTTAAATAATGCAGCAGAGTACTTAAATAATGCAGCAAAGTCCTTTAATAATGCAGCAGAGCCCTTAGATAATGCAATAAAGTCCTTAAATAATGCAGCAGAGTCCTTAAATACGGAAGCAGAGTCCTTAAATATTGCAGCAAAGTCCTTAAATAATGCAGCAGAGTCCTTAAATAATGCAGCAAAGTCCTTAAATAATGCAGCAGAGTCCTTAAATAATGCAACAAAGTCCTTAAATAATGCAGCAGAGTCCTTAAATAATGCAGCACAGTCCTCAAATGCTTCAGCAGAGTGAATAATTAATGCAGCAGAGTCCTTAAATAATGCAGCAAATTCCTTACATATGCAGCAAATTCCTTAAATATGCAGCAAATTCCTTAAATAATACAGCAGAGTACTTAAATAATCCAACAAAGTCCTTAAATAATGCAGCAAAGTCCTTAAATAATGCAGCAGAGTCCTCAAATAATGCAGCAGAGTCCTCAAATGCTTCAGCAGAGTCATTAAATAATGCAGCAGAGTCCTTAAATAATGCAGCAAATTCCTTAAATAATGAATCAGAGTCCTTAAATAATGCAGCAAAGTTCTTAAATAATGCAGCAGAGTCCTTAAATAATGCAACAAAGTCCTTAAATAATGCAGCAGAGTCCTTAAATAATGAAGCAAAGTCCTTAAATATTGCAGCAAAGTCCTTAAATAATGCAGCAGAGTCCTTAAATAATGCAACAAAGTCCTTAAATAATGCAGCAGAGTCCTTAAATAATGCAGCAAAGTCCTTAAATAATGCAGCAGAGTCATTAAATAATGCAGCAGAGTCCTTAAATACCGCAGCAGAGTACCTAAATACTGAAGCAGAGTCCTTTAATATAGCAGCAAGTTCCTTAAATAATGCAGCAGAGTCCTTAAAAAATCCAACAAAGTCATTAAATAATGCAGCAACTCCTTAAATAATGCAGCAGAGTCCTCTAATAATGCAGCAGAGTCCTCAAATGCTTCAGCAAAGTCATTCAATAATGCAGCATAGTCCTTAAATAATGCAGCAAAGTCCTTAAATAATGCAGCACAGTTCTTAAATAGTGCAACAACGTCGGTAAATAAGGCAGCAGAGTCCTTAAATAATGCAGCAAAGTCCTTAACTAATGCAGCAGAGTCCTTAAATAATGCAACAAAGTCCTTAAATAATGCAGCAGAGTCCTTAAATACCGCAGCAAAGTCCTTAAATAATGCAGCAGAGTCCTTAAATAATGCAACAAAGTCCTTAAATAATGCAGCAGAGTCCTTAAATAATGCAGCAAAGTCCTTTAATAATGCAGCAGAGTCCTTAAATAATGCAACAAAGTCCTTAAATAATGCAGCAGAGTCCTTAAATACTGAAGCAGAGTCCTTAAATAATGCAGAAAAGTCCTTAAATAATGCAACAAAGTCCTTAAATAATGCAGCAGAGTCCTTAAATAATGCATCAAATTCCTTAAATATGCAGCAAATTCCTTAAATAATACAGCAGAGTCCTTAAATAATCCAACAAAGTCCTTAAATAATGCAGCAAAGTCCTTAAATAATGCAGCAGAGTCCTTAAATAATGCAGCAAAGTCCTTAAATAATGCAGCAGAGTCCTTAAATAATGCAACAAAGTCCTTAAATAATGCAGCAGAGTCCTTAAATACTGAAGCAGAGTCCTTAAATATTGCAGCAAAGTCCTTAAATAATGCAGCAGAGTCATTAAATAATGCAACAAAGTCCTTAAATAATGCAGCAGAGTCCTTAAATAATGCAACAAAGTCCTTAAATAATGCAGCAGAGTACTTAAATAATGCAACAAAGTCCTTAAATAATGCAGCAAAGTCCTTAAATACCACAGCAGAGTCATTAAATAATTCAGCAAAGTCCTTAAATAATGCAGCAGAGTCCTTAAATAATGCAGCAGACTCCTTAAATAATTCAGCAAAGTCCTTAAATAATGCAGCAGAGTCCTTAAATAATGCAACAAAGTCCTTAAATAATGCAGCAGAGTACTTAAATAATGCAGCAAACTCCTTTAATAATGCAGCAGAGCCCTTAAATAATGCAATAAAGTCCTTAAATAATGCAGCAGAGTCCTTAAATACGGAATCAGAGTCCTTAAATATTGCAGCAAAGTCCTTAAATAATGCAGCAGAGTCCTTAAATAATGCAACAAAGTCCTTAAATAATGCAGCGGAGTCCTTAAATAATGCAGCAAAGTCCTTAACTAATGCAGCAGAGTAATTAAATAATGCAACAAAGTCCTTAAATAATGCAACAGAGTCCTTAAATACCGCAGCAAAGTGCTTAAATAATGCAGCAGAGTCCTCAAATGCTTCAGCAGAGTCCTTAAATAATGCAGCAGAGTCCTTAAATAATGCAGCAGAGTCCTTAAATAATGTAACAAAGTCCTTAAACAATGCAGCAGAGTCCTTAAATACTGAAGCAGAGTCCTTAAATATTGCAGCAAAGTCCTTAAATAATGCAGCAGAGTCATTAAATAATGCAACAAAGTCCTTAATATTGCAGCAGAGTACTTAAATAATGCAACAAAGTCCTTAAATAATGCAGCAGAGTCCTTAAATATTGCAGCAAAGTCCTTTAATAATGCAGCAGAGCCCTTAAATAATGCAATAAAGTCATTAAATAATGCAGCAGAGTCCTTAAATACGGAAGCAGAGTCCTTAAATACTGCAGCAAAGTCCTTAAATAATGCAGCAGAGTCCTTAAATAATGCAACAAAGTCCTTAAATAATGCAGCAGAGTCCTTAAATAATGCAACAAAGTCCTTAAATAATGCAGCAGAGTCCTTAAATAATGCAGCACAGTCCTCAAATGCTTCAGCAGAGTGAATAAATAATGCAGCAGAGTCCTTAAATAATGCAGCAAATTCCTTAAATATGCAGCAAATTCCTTAAATAATACAGCAGAGTACTAAAATAATCCAACAAAGTCCTTAAATAATGCAGCAAAGTCCTTAAATAATGCAGCAGAGTCCTCAAATAATGCAGCAGAGTCCTCAAATGCTTCAGCAGAGTCATTAAATAATGCAGCAGAGTCCTTAAATAATGCAGCAAATTCCTTAAATAATGCATCAGAGTCCTTAAATAATGCAACAAAGTCCTTAATTAATGCAGCAAAGTTCTTAAATAATGCAGCAGAGTCCTTAAATAATGCAACAAAGTCCTTAAATAATGCAGCAGAGTCCTTAAATACTGAAGCAAAGTCCTTAAATATTGCAGCAAAGTCCTTAAATAATGCAGCAGAGTCCTTAAATAATGCAACAAAGTCCTTAAATAATGCAGCAGAGTCCTTAAATAATGCAGCAAAGTCCTTAAATAATGCAGCAGAGTCCTTAAATAATGCAGCAGAGTCCTTAAATACCGCAGCAGAGTACTTAAATACTGAAGCAGAGTCCTTTAATATAGCAGCAAGTTCCTTAAATAATGCAGCAGAGTCCTTAAAAAATCCAACAAAGTCATTAAATAATGCAGCAAGTCCTTAAATAATGCAGCAGAGTCCTCTAATAATGCAGCAGAGTCCTCAAATGCTTCAGCAAAGTCATTAAATAATGCAGCATAGTCCTTAAATAATGCAGCAAAGTCCTTAAATAATGCAGCACAGTTCTTAAATAGTGCAACAACGTCGGTAAATAATGCAGCAGAGTCCTTAAATAATGCAGCAAAGTCCTTAACTAATGCAGCAGAGTCCTTAAATAATGCAAAAAAGTCCTTAAATAATGCAGCAGACTCCTTAAATACCGCAGCAAAGTCCTTAAATAATGCAGCAGAGTCCTTAAATAATGCAACAAAGTCCTTAATTAATGCAGCAGAGTCCTTAAATAATGCAGCAAAGTCCTTTAATAATGCAGCAGAGTCCTTAAATAATGAAACAAAGTCCTTAAATAATGCAGCAGAGTCCTTAAATACTGAAGCAGAGTCCTTAAATAATGCAGCAATGTCCTTAAATAATGCAGCAGAGTCCTTAAATAATGCAACAAAGTCCTTAAATAATGCAGCAGAGTCCTTAAATAATGCAGCAGAGTCCTTAAATAATGCAGCAGAGTGAATAAATAATGCAGCAGAGTCCTTAAATAATCCAACAAAGTCCTTAAATAATGCAGCAAAGTCCTTAAATAATGCAGCAGAGTCCTTAAATAATGCAGCAAAGTCCTTAAATAATGCAGCAGAGTCCTTAAATAATGCAACAAAGTCCTTAAATAATGCAGCAGAGTCCTTAAATACTGAAGCAGAGTCCTTAAATATTGCAGCAAAGTCCTTAAATAATGCAGCAGAGTCATTAAATAATGCAACAAAGTCCTTAAATAATGCAGCAGAGTCCTTAAATAATGCAATAAAGTCCTTAAATAATGCAGCAGAGTACTTAAATAATGCAACAAAGTCCTTAAATAATGCAGCAAAGTCCTTAAATACCACAGCAGAGTCATTAAATAATTCAGCAAAGTCCTTAAATAATGCAGCATAGTCCTTAAATAATGCAGCAAAGTCCTTAAATAATGCAGCACAGTTCTTAAATAGTGCAACAACGTCGGTAAATAATGCAGCAGAGTCCTTAAATAATGCAGCAAAGTCCTTAACTAATGCAGCAGAGTCCTTAAATAATGCAACAAAGTCCTTAAATAATGCAGCAGAGTCCTTAAATACCGCAGCAAAGTCCTTAAATAATGCAGCAGAGTCCTTAAATAATGCAACAAAGTCCTTAAATAATGCAGCAGAGTCCTTAAATAATGCAGCAAAGTCCTTTAATAATGCAGCAGAGTAATTAAATAATGCAACAAAGTCCTTAAATAATGCAACAGAGTCCTTAAATACCGCAGCAAAGTGCTTAAATAATGCAGCAGAGTCCTCAAATGCTTCAGCAGAGTCCTTAAATAATGCAGCAGAGTCCTTAAATAATGCAACAGAGTCCTTAAATAATGTAACAAAGTCCTTAAATAATGCAGCAGAGTCCTTAAATACTGAAGCAGAGTCCTTAAATATTGCAGCAAAGTCCTTAAATAATGCAGCAGAGTCATTAAATAATGCAACAAAGTCCTTAATAATGCAGCAGAGTCCTTAAATAATGCAACAAAGTCCTTAAATAATGCAGCAGAGTACTTAAATAATGCAACAAAGTCCTTAAATAATGCAGCAAAGTCCTTATATACCACAGCAGAGTCATTAAATAATTCAGCAAAGTCCTTAAATAATGCAGCAGAGTCCTTAATTAATGCAGCAGACTCCTTAAGTAATTCAGCAAAGTCCTTAAATAATGCAGCAGAGTCCTTAAATAATGCAACAAAGTCCTTAAATAATGCAGCAGAGTCCTTAAATATTGCAGCAAAGTCCTTTAATAATGCAGCAGAGCCCTTAAATAATGCAATAAAGTCATTAAATAATGCAGCAGAGTCCTTAAATACGGAAGCAGAGTCCTTAAATACTGCAGCAAAGTCCTTAAATAATGCAGCAGAGTCCTTAAATAATGCAACAAAGTCCTTAAATAATGCAGCAGAGTCCTTAAATAATGCAACAAAGTCCTTAAATAATGCAGCAGAGTCCTTAAATAATGCAGCACAGTCCTCAAATGCTTCAGCAGAGTGAATAAATAATGCAGCAGAGTCCTTAAATAATGCAGCAAATTCCTTAAATATGCAGCAAATTCCTTAAATAATACAGCAGAGTACTAAAATAATCCAACAAAGTCCTTAAATAATGCAGCAAAGTCCTTAAATAATGCAGCAGAGTTATCAAATAATGCAGCAGAGTCCTCAAATGCTTCAGCAGAGTCATTAAATAATGCAGCAGAGTCCTTAAATAATGCAGCAAATTCCTTAAATAATGCATCAGAGTCCTTAAATAATGCAACAAAGTCCTTAATTAATGCAGCAAAGTTCTTAAATAATGCAGCAGAGTCCTTAAATAATGCAACAAAGTCCTTAAATAATGCAGCAGAGTCCTTAAATACTGAAACAGAGTCCTTAAATATTGCAGCAAAGTCCTTAAATAATGCAGCAGAGTCCTTAAATAGTGCAACAAAGTCCTTAAATAATGCAGCAGAGTCCTTAAATAATGCAGCAAAGTCCTTAAATAATGCAGCAGAGTCCTTAAATAATGCAGCAGAGTCCTTAAATACCGCAGCAGAGTACTTAAATACTGAAGCAGAGTCCTTTAATATAGCAGCAAGTTCCTTAAATAATGCAGCAGAGTCCTTAAAAAATCCAACAAAGTCATTAAATAATGCAGCAAGTGCTTAAATAATGCAGCAGAGTCCTCTAATAATGCAGCAGAGTCCTCAAATGCTTCAGCAAAGTCATTAAATAATGCAGCATAGTCCTTAAATAATGCAGCAAAGTCCTTAAATAATGCAGCACAGTTCTTAAATAGTGCAACAACGTCGGTAAATAATGCAGCAGAGTCCTTAAATAATGCAGCAAAGTCCTTAACTAATGCAGCAGAGTCCTTAAATAATGCAACAAAGTCCTTAAATAATGCAGTAGAGTCCTTAAATACCGCAGCAAAGTCCTTAAATAATGCAGCAGAGTCCTTAAATAATGCAACAAAGTCCTTAAATAATGCAGCAGAGTCCTTAAATAATGCAGCAAAGTCCTTTAATAATGCAGCAGAGTCCTTAAATAATGAAACAAAGTCCTTAAATAATGCAGCAGAGTCCTTAAATACTGAAGCAGAGTCCTTAAATAATGCAGCAATGTCCTTAAATAATGCAGCAGAGTCCTTAAATAATGCAACAAAGTCCTTAAATAATGCAGCAGAGTCCTTAAATAATGCAGCAGAGTCCTTAAATAATGCAGCAGAGTGAATAAATAATGCAGCAGAGTCCTTAAATAATCCAACAAAGTCCTTAAATAATGCAGCAAAGTCCTTAAATAATGCAGCAGAGTCCTTAAATAATGCAGCAACGTCCTTAAATAATGCAGCAGAGTCCTTAAATAATGCAACAAAGTCCTTAAATAATGCAGCAGAGTCCTTAAATACTGAAGCAGAGTCCTTAAATATTGCAGCAAAGTCCTTAAATAATGCAGCAGAGTCATTAAATAATGCAACAAAGTCCTTAAATAATGCAGCAGAGTCCTTAAATAATGCAATAAAGTCCTTAAATAATGCAGCAGAGTACTTAAATAATGCAACAAAGTCCTTAAATAATGCAGCAAAGTCCTTAAATACCACAGCAGAGTCATTAAATAATTCAGCAAAGTCCTTAAATAATGCAGCAGAGTCCTTAAATAATGCAGCAGACTCCTTAAATAATTCAGCAAAGTCCTTAAATAATGCAGCAGAGTCCTTAAATAATGCAACAAAGTCCTTAAATAATGCAGCAGAGTACTTAAATAATGCAGCAAAGTCCTTTAATAATGCAGCAGAGCCCTTACATAATGCAATAAAGTCCTTAAATAATGCATCAGAGTCCTTAAATACGGAAGCAGAGTCCTTAAATATTGCAGCAAAGTCCTTAAATAATGCAGCAGAGTCCTTAAATAATGCAGCAAAGTCATTAAATAATGCAGCGGAGTCCTTAAATAATGCAACACAGTCCTTAAATAATGCAGCAGAGTCCTTAAATAATGCAGCACAGTCCTCAAATGCTTCAGCAGAGTGAATAATTAATGCAGCAGAGTCCTTAAATAATGCAGCAAATTCCTTAAATATGCAGCAAATTCCTTAAATAATACAGCAGAGTACTTAAATAATCGAACAAAGTCCTTAAATAATGCAGCAAAGTCCTTAAATAATGCAGCAGAGTCCTCAAATAATGCAGCAGAGTCCTCAAATGCTTCAGCAGAGTCATTAAATAATGCAGCAGAGTCCTTAAATAATGCAGCAAATTCCTTAAATAATGAATCAGAGTCCTTAAATAATGCAGCAAAGTTCTTAAATAATGCAGCAGAGTCCTTAAATAATGCAACAAAGTCCTTAAATAATGCAGCAGAGTCCTTAAATTATGAAGCAAAGTCCTTAAATATTGCAGCAAAGTCCTTAAATAATGCAGCAGAGTCCTTAAATAATGCAACAAAGTCCTTAAATAATGCAGCAGAGTCCTTAAATAATGCAGCAAAGTCCTTAAATAATGCAGCAGAGTCATTAAATAATGCAGCAGAGTCCTTAAATACCGCAGCAGAGTACTTAAATACTGAAGCAGAGTCCTTTAATATAGCAGCAAGTTCCTTAAATAATGCAGCAGAGTCCTTAAAAAATCCAACAAAGTCATTAAATAATGCAGCAAGTCCTTAAATAATGCAGCAGAGTCCTCAAATAATGCAGCAGAGTCCTCAAATGCTTCAGCAAAGTCATTCAATAATGCAGCATAGTCCTTAAATAATGCAGCAAAGTCCTTAAATAATGCAGCACAGTTCTTAAATAGTGCAATAACGTCGGTAAATAAGGCAGCAGAGTCCTTAAATAATGCAGCAAAGTCCTTAACTAATGCAGCAGAGTCCTTAAATAATGCAACAAAGTCCTTAAATAATGCAGCAGAGTCCTTAAATACCGCAGCAAAGTCCTTAAATAATGCAGCAGAGTCCTTAAATAATGCAACAAAGTCCTTAAATAATGCAGCAGAGTCCTTAAATAATGCAGCAAAGTCCTTTAATAATGCAGCAGAGTCCTTAAATAATGCAACAAAGTCCTTAATTAATGCAGCAAAGTTCTTAAATAATGCAGCAGAGTCCTTAAATAATGCAACAAAGTCCTTAAATAATGCAGCAGAGTCCTTAAATACTGAAGCAAAGTCCTTAAATATTGCAGCAAAGTCCTTAAATAATGCAGCAGAGTCCTTAAATAATGCAACAAAGTCCTTAAATAATGCAGCAGAGTCCTTAAATAATGCAGCAAAGTCCTTAAATAATGCAGCAGAGTCCTTAAATAATGCAGCAGAGTCCTTAAATACCGCAGCAGAGTACTTAAATACTGAAGCAGAGTCCTTTAATATAGCAGCAAGTTCCTTAAATAATGCAGCAGAGTCCTTAAAAAATCCAACAAAGTCATTAAATAATGCAGTAAGTCCTTAAATAATGCAGCAGAGTCCTCTAATAATGCAGCAGAGTCCTCAAATGCTTCAGCAAAGTCATTAAATAATGCAGCATAGTCCTTAAATAATGCAGCAAAGTCCTTAAATAATGCAGCACAGTTCTTAAATAGTGCAACAACGTCGGTAAATAATGCAGCAGAGTCCTTAAATAATGCAGCAAAGTCCTTAACTAATGCAGCAGAGTCCTTAAATAATGCAAAAAAGTCCTTAAATAATGCAGCAGACTCCTTAAATACCGCAGCAAAGTCCTTAAATAATGCAGCAGAGTCCTTAAATAATGCAACAAAGTCCTTAATTAATGCAGCAGAGTCCTTAAATAATGCAGCAAAGTCCTTTAATAATGCAGCAGAGTCCTTAAATAATGAAACAAAGTCCTTAAATAATGCAGCAGAGTCCTTAAATACTGAAGCAGAGTCCTTAAATAATGCAGCAATGTCCTTAAATAATGCAGCAGAGTCCTTAAATAATGCAACAAAGTCCTTAAATAATGCAGCAGAGTCCTTAAATAATGCAGCAGAGTGAATAAATAATGCAGCAGAGTCCTTAAATAATCCAACAAAGTCCTTAAATAATGCAGCAAAGTCCTTAAATAATGCAGCAGAGTCCTTAAATAATGCAGCAAAGTCCTTAAATAATGCAGCAGAGTCCTTAAATAATGCAACAAAGTCCTTAAATAATGCAGCAGAGTCCTTAAATACTGAAGCAGAGTCCTTAAATATTGCAGCAAAGTCCTTAAATAATGCAGCAGAGTCATTAAATAATGCAACAAAGTCCTTAAATAATGCAGCAGAGTCCTTAAATAATGCAATAAAGTCCTTAAATAATGCAGCAGAGTACTTAAATAATGCAACAAAGTCCTTAAATAATGCAGCAAAGTCCTTAAATACCACAGCAGAGTCATTAAATAATTCAGCAAAGTCCTTAAATAATGCAGCATAGTCCTTAAATAATGCAGCAAAGTCCTTAAATAATGCAGCACAGTTCTTAAATAGTGCAACAACGTCGGTAAATAATGCAGCAGAGTCCTTAAATAATGCAGCAAAGTCCTTAACTAATGCAGCAGAGTCCTTAAATAATGCAACAAAGTCCTTAAATAATGCAGCAGAGTCCTTAAATACCGCAGCAAAGTCCTTAAATAATGCAGCAGAGTCCTTAAATAATGCAACAAAGTCCTTAAATAATGCAGCAGAGTCCTTAAATAATGCAGCAAAGTCCTTTAATAATGCAGCAGAGTAATTAAATAATGCAACAAAGTCCTTAAATAATGCAACAGAGTCCTTAAATACCGCAGCAAAGTGCTTAAATAATGCAGCAGAGTCCTCAAATGCTTCAGCAGAGTCCTTAAATAATGCAGCAGAGTCCTTAAATAATGCAACAGAGTCCTTAAATAATGTAACAAAGTCCTTAAATAATGCAGCAGAGTCCTTAAATACTGAAGCAGAGTCCTTAAATATTGCAGCAAAGTCCTTAAATAATGCAGCAGAGTCATTAAATAATGCAACAAAGTCCTTAATAATGCAGCAGAGTCCTTAAATAATGCAACAAAGTCCTTAAATAATGCAGCAGAGTACTTAAATAATGCAACAAAGTCCTTAAATAATGCAGCAAAGTCCTTATATACCACAGCAGAGTCATTAAATAATTCAGCAAAGTCCTTAAATAATGCAGCAGAGTCCTTAATTAATGCAGCAGACTCCTTAAGTAATTCAGCAAAGTCCTTAAATAATGCAGCAGAGTCCTTAAATAATGCAACAAAGTCCTTAAATAATGCAGCAGAGTCCTTAAATATTGCAGCAAAGTCCTTTAATAATGCAGCAGAGCCCTTAAATAATGCAATAAAGTCATTAAATAATGCAGCAGAGTCCTTAAATACGGAAGCAGAGTCCTTAAATACTGCAGCAAAGTCCTTAAATAATGCAGCAGAGTCCTTAAATAATGCAACAAAGTCCTTAAATAATGCAGCAGAGTCCTTAAATAATGCAACAAAGTCCTTAAATAATGCAGCAGAGTCCTTAAATAATGCAGCACAGTCCTCAAATGCTTCAGCAGAGTGAATAAATAATGCAGCAGAGTCCTTAAATAATGCAGCAAATTCCTTAAATATGCAGCAAATTCCTTAAATAATACAGCAGAGTACTAAAATAATCCAACAAAGTCCTTAAATAATGCAGCAAAGTCCTTAAATAATGCAGCAGAGTTATCAAATAATGCAGCAGAGTCCTCAAATGCTTCAGCAGAGTCATTAAATAATGCAGCAGAGTCCTTAAATAATGCAGCAAATTCCTTAAATAATGCATCAGAGTCCTTAAATAATGCAACAAAGTCCTTAATTAATGCAGCAAAGTTCTTAAATAATGCAGCAGAGTCCTTAAATAATGCAACAAAGTCCTTAAATAATGCAGCAGAGTCCTTAAATACTGAAACAGAGTCCTTAAATATTGCAGCAAAGTCCTTAAATAATGCAGCAGAGTCCTTAAATAGTGCAACAAAGTCCTTAAATAATGCAGCAGAGTCCTTAAATAATGCAGCAAAGTCCTTAAATAATGCAGCAGAGTCCTTAAATAATGCAGCAGAGTCCTTAAATACCGCAGCAGAGTACTTAAATACTGAAGCAGAGTCCTTTAATATAGCAGCAAGTTCCTTAAATAATGCAGCAGAGTCCTTAAAAAATCCAACAAAGTCATTAAATAATGCAGCAAGTGCTTAAATAATGCAGCAGAGTCCTCTAATAATGCAGCAGAGTCCTCAAATGCTTCAGCAAAGTCATTAAATAATGCAGCATAGTCCTTAAATAATGCAGCAAAGTCCTTAAATAATGCAGCACAGTTCTTAAATAGTGCAACAACGTCGGTAAATAATGCAGCAGAGTCCTTAAATAATGCAGCAAAGTCCTTAACTAATGCAGCAGAGTCCTTAAATAATGCAACAAAGTCCTTAAATAATGCAGTAGAGTCCTTAAATACCGCAGCAAAGTCCTTAAATAATGCAGCAGAGTCCTTAAATAATGCAACAAAGTCCTTAAATAATGCAGCAGAGTCCTTAAATAATGCAGCAAAGTCCTTTAATAATGCAGCAGAGTCCTTAAATAATGAAACAAAGTCCTTAAATAATGCAGCAGAGTCCTTAAATACTGAAGCAGAGTCCTTAAATAATGCAGCAATGTCCTTAAATAATGCAGCAGAGTCCTTAAATAATGCAACAAAGTCCTTAAATAATGCAGCAGAGTCCTTAAATAATGCAGCAGAGTCCTTAAATAATGCAGCAGAGTGAATAAATAATGCAGCAGAGTCCTTAAATAATCCAACAAAGTCCTTAAATAATGCAGCAAAGTCCTTAAATAATGCAGCAGAGTCCTTAAATAATGCAGCAACGTCCTTAAATAATGCAGCAGAGTCCTTAAATAATGCAACAAAGTCCTTAAATAATGCAGCAGAGTCCTTAAATACTGAAGCAGAGTCCTTAAATATTGCAGCAAAGTCCTTAAATAATGCAGCAGAGTCATTAAATAATGCAACAAAGTCCTTAAATAATGCAGCAGAGTCCTTAAATAATGCAATAAAGTCCTTAAATAATGCAGCAGAGTACTTAAATAATGCAACAAAGTCCTTAAATAATGCAGCAAAGTCCTTAAATACCACAGCAGAGTCATTAAATAATTCAGCAAAGTCCTTAAATAATGCAGCAGAGTCCTTAAATAATGCAGCAGACTCCTTAAATAATTCAGCAAAGTCCTTAAATAATGCAGCAGAGTCCTTAAATAATGCAACAAAGTCCTTAAATAATGCAGCAGAGTACTTAAATAATGCAGCAAAGTCCTTTAATAATGCAGCAGAGCCCTTACATAATGCAATAAAGTCCTTAAATAATGCATCAGAGTCCTTAAATACGGAAGCAGAGTCCTTAAATATTGCAGCAAAGTCCTTAAATAATGCAGCAGAGTCCTTAAATAATGCAGCAAAGTCATTAAATAATGCAGCGGAGTCCTTAAATAATGCAACACAGTCCTTAAATAATGCAGCAGAGTCCTTAAATAATGCAGCACAGTCCTCAAATGCTTCAGCAGAGTGAATAATTAATGCAGCAGAGTCCTTAAATAATGCAGCAAATTCCTTAAATATGCAGCAAATTCCTTAAATATGCAGCAAATTCCTTAAATAATACAGCAGAGTACTTAAATAATCCAACAAAGTCCTTAAATAATGCAGCAAAGTCCTTAAATAATGCAGCAGAGTCCTCAAATAATGCAGCAGAGTCCTCAAATGCTTCAGCAGAGTCATTAAATAATGCAGCAGAGTCCTTAAATAATGCAGCAAATTCCTTAAATAATGAATCAGAGTCCTTAAATAATGCAGCAAAGTTCTTAAATAATGCAGCAGAGTCCTTAAATAAGGCAACAAAGTCCTTAAATAATGCAGCAGAGTCCTTAAATTATGAAGCAAAGTCCTTAAATATTGCAGCAAAGTCCTTAAATAATGCAGCAGAGTCCTTAAATAATGCAACAAAGTCCTTAAATAATGCAGCAGAGTCCTTAAATAATGCAGCAAAGTCCTTAAATAATGCAGCAGAGTCATTAAATAATGCAGCAGAGTCCTTAAATACCGCAGCAGAGTACTTAAATACTGAAGCAGAGTCCTTTAATATAGCAGCAAGTTCCTTAAATAATGCAGCAGAGTCCTTAAAAAATCCAACAAAGTCATTAAATAATGCAGCAAGTCCTTAAATAATGCAGCAGAGTCCTCAAATAATGCAGCAGAGTCCTCAAATGCTTCAGCAAAGTCATTCAATAATGCAGCATAGTCCTTAAATAATGCAGCAAAGTCCTTAAATAATGCAGCACAGTTCTTAAATAGTGCAATAACGTCGGTAAATAAGGCAGCAGAGTCCTTAAATAATGCAGCAAAGTCCTTAACTAATGCAGCAGAGTCCTTAAATAATGCAACAAAGTCCTTAAATAATGCAGCAGAGTCCTTAAATACCGCAGCAAAGTCCTTAAATAATGCAGCAGAGTCCTTAAATAATGCAACAAAGTCCTTAAATAATGCAGCAGAGTCCTTAAATAATGCAGCAAAGTCCTTTAATAATGCAGCAGAGTCCTTAAATAATGCAACAAAGTCCTTAAATAATGCAGCAGAGTCCTTAAATACTGAAGCAGAGTCCTTAAATAATGCAGAAAAGTCCTTAAATAATGCAACAAAGTCCTTAAATAATGCAGCAGAGTCCTTAAATAATGCATCAAATTCCTTAAATATGCAGCAAATTCCTTAAATAATACAGCAGAGTCCTTAAATAATCCAACAAAGTCCTTAAATAATGCAGCAAAGTCCTTAAATAATGCAGCAGAGTCCTTAAATAATGCAGCAAAGTCCTTAAATAATGCAGCAGAGTCCTTAAATAATGCAACAAAGTCCTTAAATAATGCAGCAGAGTCCTTAAATACTGAAGCAGAGTCCTTAAATATTGCAGCAAAGTCCTTAAATAATGCAGCAGAGTCATTAAATAATGCAACAAAGTCCTTAAATAATGCAGCAGAGTCCTTAAATAATGCAACAAAGTCCTTAAATAATGCAGCAGAGTACTTAAATAATGCAACAAAGTCCTTAAATAATGCAGCAAAGTCCTTAAATACCACAGCAGAGTCATTAAATAATTCAGCAAAGTCCTTAAATAATGCAGCAGAGTCCTTAAATAATGCAGCAGACTCCTTAAATAATTCAGCAAAGTCCTTAAATAATGCAGCAGAGTCCTTAAATAATGCCACAAAGTCCTTAAATAATGCAGCAGAGTACTTAAATAATGCAGCAAACTCCTTTAATAATGCAGCAGAGCCCTTAAATAATGCAATAAAGTCCTTAAATAATGCAGCAGAGTCCTTAAATACGGAATCAGAGTCCTTAAATATTGCAGCAAAGTCCTTAAATAATGCAGCAGAGTCCTTAAATAATGCAACAAAGTCCTTAAATAATGCAGCGGAGTCCTTAAATAATGCAGCAAAGTCCTTAACTAATGCAGCAGAGTAATTAAATAATGCAACAAAGTCCTTAAATAATGCAACAGAGTCCTTAAATACCGCAGCAAAGTGCTTAAATAATGCAGCAGAGTCCTCAAATGCTTCAGCAGAGTCCTTAAATAATGCAGCAGAGTCCTTAAATAATGCAGCAGAGTCCTTAAATAATGTAACAAAGTCCTTAAACAATGCAGCAGAGTCCTTAAATACTGAAGCAGAGTCCTTAAATATTGCAGCAAAGTCCTTAAATAATGCAGCAGAGTCATTAAATAATGCAACAAAGTCCTTAATAATGCAGCAGAGTACTTAAATAATGCAACAAAGTCCTTAAATAATGCAGCAGAGTCCTTAAATATTGCAGCAAAGTCCTTTAATAATGCAGCAGAGCCCTTACATAATGCAATAAAGTCCTTAAATAATGCATCAGAGTCCTTAAATACGGAAGCAGAGTCCTTAAATATTGCAGCAAAGTCCTTAAATAATGCAGCAGAGTCCTTAAATAATGCAGCAAAGTCATTAAATAATGCAGCGGAGTCCTTAAATAATGCAACACAGTCCTTAAATAATGCAGCAGAGTCCTTAAATAATGCAGCACAGTCCTCAAATGCTTCAGCAGAGTGAATAATTAATGCAGCAGAGTCCTTAAATAATGCAGCAAATTCCTTAAATATGCAGCAAATTCCTTAAATATGCAGCAAATTCCTTAAATAATACAGCAGAGTACTTAAATAATCCAACAAAGTCCTTAAATAATGCAGCAAAGTCCTTAAATAATGCAGCAGAGTCCTCAAATAATGCAGCAGAGTCCTCAAATGCTTCAGCAGAGTCATTAAATAATGCAGCAGAGTCCTTAAATAATGCAGCAAATTCCTTAAATAATGAATCAGAGTCCTTAAATAATGCAGCAAAGTTCTTAAATAATGCAGCAGAGTCCTTAAATAATGCAACAAAGTCCTTAAATAATGCAGCAGAGTCCTTAAATTATGAAGCAAAGTCCTTAAATATTGCAGCAAAGTCCTTAAATAATGCAGCAGAGTCCTTAAATAATGCAACAAAGTCCTTAAATAATGCAGCAGAGTCCTTAAATAATGCAGCAAAGTCCTTAAATAATGCAGCAGAGTCATTAAATAATGCAGCAGAGTCCTTAAATACCGCAGCAGAGTACTTAAATACTGAAGCAGAGTCCTTTAATATAGCAGCAAGTTCCTTAAATAATGCAGCAGAGTCCTTAAAAAATCCAACAAAGTCATTAAATAATGCAGCAAGTCCTTAAATAATGCAGCAGAGTCCTCAAATAATGCAGCAGAGTCCTCAAATGCTTCAGCAAAGTCATTCAATAATGCAGCATAGTCCTTAAATAATGCAGCAAAGTCCTTAAATAATGCAGCACAGTTCTTAAATAGTGCAATAACGTCGGTAAATAAGGCAGCAGAGTCCTTAAATAATGCAGCAAAGTCCTTAACTAATGCAGCAGAGTCCTTAAATAATGCAACAAAGT
The DNA here is from genome assembly GCF_046119375.1 of Phyllobates terribilis. Classification (NCBI taxonomy): domain Eukaryota; kingdom Metazoa; phylum Chordata; class Amphibia; order Anura; family Dendrobatidae; genus Phyllobates; species Phyllobates terribilis. The sequence continues at coordinate 648,629,599 of NW_027362765.1, forward strand.
CCTTAAATAATGCAGCAGAGTCCTTAAATACCGCAGCAAAGTCCTTAAATAATGCAGCAGAGTCCTTAAATAATGCAACAAAGTCCTTAAATAATGCAGCAGAGTCCTTAAATAATGCAGCAAAGTCCTTTAATAATGCAGCAGAGTCCTTAAATAATGCAACAAAGTCCTTAAATAATGCAGCAGAGTCCTTAAATACTGAAGCAGAGTCCTTAAATAATGCAGAAAAGTCCTTAAATAATGCAACAAAGTCCTTAAATAATGCAGCAGAGTCCTTAAATAATGCATCAAATTCCTTAAATATGCAGCAAATTCCTTAAATAATACAGCAGAGTCCTTAAATAATCCAACAAAGTCCTTAAATAATGCAGCAAAGTCCTTAAATAATGCAGCAGAGTCCTTAAATAATGCAGCAAAGTCCTTAAATAATGCAGCAGAGTCCTTAAATAATGCAACAAAGTCCTTAAATAATGCAGCAGAGTCCTTAAATACTGAAGCAGAGTCCTTAAATATTGCAGCAAAGTCCTTAAATAATGCAGCAGAGTCATTAAATAATGCAACAAAGTCCTTAAATAATGCAGCAGAGTCCTTAAATAATGCAACAAAGTCCTTAAATAATGCAGCAGAGTACTTAAATAATGCAACAAAGTCCTTAAATAATGCAGCAAAGTCCTTAAATACCACAGCAGAGTCATTAAATAATTCAGCAAAGTCCTTAAATAATGCAGCAGAGTCCTTAAATAATGCAGCAGACTCCTTAAATAATTCAGCAAAGTCCTTAAATAATGCAGCAGAGTCCTTAAATAATGCAACAAAGTCCTTAAATAATGCAGCAGAGTACTTAAATAATGCAGCAAACTCCTTTAATAATGCAGCAGAGCCCTTAAATAATGCAATAAAGTCCTTAAATAATGCAGCAGAGTCCTTAAATACGGAATCAGAGTCCTTAAATATTGCAGCAAAGTCCTTAAATAATGCAGCAGAGTCCTTAAATAATGCAACAAAGTCCTTAAATAATGCAGCGGAGTCCTTAAATAATGCAGCAAAGTCCTTAACTAATGCAGCAGAGTAATTAAATAATGCAACAAAGTCCTTAAATAATGCAACAGAGTCCTTAAATACCGCAGCAAAGTGCTTAAATAATGCAGCAGAGTCCTCAAATGCTTCAGCAGAGTCCTTAAATAATGCAGCAGAGTCCTTAAATAATGTAACAAAGTCCTTAAACAATGCAGCAGAGTCCTTAAATACTGAAGCAGAGTCCTTAAATATTGCAGCAAAGTCCTTAAATAATGCAGCAGAGTCATTAAATAATGCAACAAAGTCCTTAATAATGCAGCAGAGTACTTAAATAATGCAACAAAGTCCTTAAATAATGCAGCAGAGTCCTTAAATATTGCAGCAAAGTCCTTTAATAATGCAGCAGAGCCCTTAAATAATGCAATAAAGTCATTAAATAATGCAGCAGAGTCCTTAAATACGGAAGCAGAGTCCTTAAATACTGCAGCAAAGTCCTTAAATAATGCAGCAGAGTCCTTAAATAATGCAACAAAGTCCTTAAATAATGCAGCAGAGTCCTTAAATAATGCAACAAAGTCCTTAAATAATGCAGCAGAGTCCTTAAATAATGCAGCACAGTCCTCAAATGCTTCAGCAGAGTGAATAAATAATGCAGCAGAGTCCTTAAATAATGCAGCAAATTCCTTAAATATGCAGCAAATTCCTTAAATAATACAGCAGAGTACTAAAATAATCCAACAAAGTCCTTAAATAATGCAGCAAAGTCCTTAAATAATGCAGCAGAGTCCTCAAATAATGCAGCAGAGTCCTCAAATGCTTCAGCAGAGTCATTAAATAATGCAGCAGAGTCCTTAAGTAATGCAGCAAATTCCTTAAATAATGCATCAGAGTCCTTAAATAATGCAACAAAGTCCTTAATTAATGCAGCAAAGTTCTTAAATAATGCAGCAGAGTCCTTAAATAATGCAGCAAAGTCCTTAAATAATGCAGCAGAGTCCTTAAATACTGAAGCAAAGTCCTTAAATATTGCAGCAAAGTCCTTAAATAATGCAGCAGAGTCCTTAAATAATGCAACAAAGTCCTTAAATAATGCAGCAGAGTCCTTAAATAATGCAGCAAAGTCCTTAAATAATGCAGCAGAGTCCTTAAATAATGCAGCAGAGTCCTTAAATACCGCAGCAGAGTACTTAAATACTGAAGCAGAGTCCTTTAATATAGCAGCAAGTTCCTTAAATAATGCAGCAGAGTCCTTAAAAAATCCAACAAAGTCATTAAATAATGCAGCAAGTCCTTAAATAATGCAGCAGAGTCCTCTAATAATGCAGCAGAGTCCTCAAATGCTTCAGCAAAGTCATTAAATAATGCAGCATAGTCCTTAAATAATGCAGCAAAGTCCTTAAATAATGCAGCACAGTTCTTAAATAGTGCAACAACGTCGGTAAATAATGCAGCAGAGTCCTTAAATAATGCAGCAAAGTCCTTAACTAATGCAGCAGAGTCCTTAAATAATGCAAAAAAGTCCTTAAATAATGCAGCAGACTCCTTAAATACCGCAGCAAAGTCCTTAAATAATGCAGCAGAGTCCTTAAATAATGCAACAAAGTCCTTAATTAATGCAGCAGAGTCCTTAAATAATGCAGCAAAGTCCTTTAATAATGCAGCAGAGTCCTTAAATAATGAAACAAAGTCCTTAAATAATGCAGCAGAGTCCTTAAATACTGAAGCAGAGTCCTTAAATAATGCAGCAATGTCCTTAAATAATGCAGCAGAGTCCTTAAATAATGCAACAAAGTCCTTAAATAATGCAGCAGAGTCCTTAAATAATGCAGCAGAGTCCTTAAATAATGCAGCAGAGTGAATAAATAATGCAGCAGAGTCCTTAAATAATCCAACAAAGTCCTTAAATAATGCAGCAAAGTCCTTAAATAATGCAGCAGAGTCCTTAAATAATGCAGCAAAGTCCTTAAATAATGCAGCAGAGTCCTTAAATAATGCAACAAAGTCCTTAAATAATGCAGCAGAGTCCTTAAATACTGAAGCAGAGTCCTTAAATATTGCAGCAAAGTCCTTAAATAATGCAGCAGAGTCATTAAATAATGCAACAAAGTCCTTAAATAATGCAGCAGAGTCCTTAAATAATGCAATAAAGTCCTTAAATAATGCAGCAGAGTACTTAAATAATGCAACAAAGTCCTTAAATAATGCAGCAAAGTCCTTAAATACCACAGCAGAGTCATTAAATAATTCAGCAAAGTCCTTAAATAATGCAGCATAGTCCTTAAATAATGCAGCAAAGTCCTTAAATAATGCAGCACAGTTCTTAAATAGTGCAACAACGTCGGTAAATAATGCAGCAGAGTCCTTAAATAATGCAGCAAAGTCCTTAACTAATGCAGCAGAGTCCTTAAATAATGCAACAAAGTCCTTAAATAATGCAGCAGAGTCCTTAAATACCGCAGCAAAGTCCTTAAATAATGCAGCAGAGTCCTTAAATAATGCAACAAAGTCCTTAAATAATGCAGCAGAGTCCTTAAATAATGCAGCAAAGTCCTTTAATAATGCAGCAGAGTAATTAAATAATGCAACAAAGTCCTTAAATAATGCAACAGAGTCCTTAAATACCGCAGCAAAGTGCTTAAATAATGCAGCAGAGTCCTCAAATGCTTCAGCAGAGTCCTTAAATAATGCAGCAGAGTCCTTAAATAATGCAGCAGAGTCCTTAAATAATGTAACAAAGTCCTTAAATAATGCAGCAGAGTCCTTAAATACTGAAGCAGAGTCCTTAAATATTGCAGCAAAGTCCTTAAATAATGCAGCAGAGTCATTAAATAATGCAACAAAGTCCTTAATAATGCAGCAGAGTCCTTAAATAATGCAACAAAGTCCTTAAATAATGCAGCAGAGTACTTAAATAATGCAACAAAGTCCTTAAATAATGCAGCAAAGTCCTTATATACCACAGCAGAGTCATTAAATAATTCAGCAAAGTCCTTAAATAATGCAGCAGAGTCCTTAAATAATGCAGCAGACTCCTTAAGTAATTCAGCAAAGTCCTTAAATAATGCAGCAGAGTCCTTAAATAATGCAACAAAGTCCTTAAATAATGCAGCAGAGTCCTTAAATATTGCAGCAAAGTCCTTTAATAATGCAGCAGAGCCCTTAAATAATGCAATAAAGTCATTAAATAATGCAGCAGAGTCCTTAAATACGGAAGCAGAGTCCTTAAATACTGCAGCAAAGTCCTTAAATAATGCAGCAGAGTCCTTAAATAATGCAACAAAGTCCTTAAATAATGCAGCAGAGTCCTTAAATAATGCAACAAAGTCCTTAAATAATGCAGCAGAGTCCTTAAATAATGCAGCACAGTCCTCAAATGCTTCAGCAGAGTGAATAAATAATGCAGCAGAGTCCTTAAATAATGCAGCAAATTCCTTAAATATGCAGCAAATTCCTTAAATAATACAGCAGAGTACTAAAATAATCCAACAAAGTCCTTAAATAATGCAGCAAAGTCCTTAAATAATGCAGCAGAGTCCTCAAATAATGCAGCAGAGTCCTCAAATGCTTCAGCAGAGTCATTAAATAATGCAGCAGAGTCCTTAAATAATGCAGCAAATTCCTTAAATAATGCATCAGAGTCCTTAAATAATGCAACAAAGTCCTTAATTAATGCAGCAAAGTTCTTAAATAATGCAGCAGAGTCCTTAAATAATGCAACAAAGTCCTTAAATAATGCAGCAGAGTCCTTAAATACTGAAGCAAAGTCCTTAAATATTGCAGCAAAGTCCTTAAATAATGCAGCAGAGTCCTTAAATAATGCAACAAAGTCCTTAAATAATGCAGCAGAGTCCTTAAATAATGCAGCAAAGTCCTTAAATAATGCAGCAGAGTCCTTAAATAATGCAGCAGAGTCCTTAAATACCGCAGCAGAGTACTTAAATACTGAAGCAGAGTCCTTTAATATAGCAGCAAGTTCCTTAAATAATGCAGCAGAGTCCTTAAAAAATCCAACAAAGTCATTAAATAATGCAGCAAGTCCTTAAATAATGCAGCAGAGTCCTCTAATAATGCAGCAGAGTCCTCAAATGCTTCAGCAAAGTCATTAAATAATGCAGCATAGTCCTTAAATAATGCAGCAAAGTCCTTAAATAATGCAGCACAGTTCTTAAATAGTGCAACAACGTCGGTAAATAATGCAGCAGAGTCCTTAAATAATGCAGCAAAGTCCTTAACTAATGCAGCAGAGTCCTTAAATAATGCAAAAAAGTCCTTAAATAATGCAGCAGACTCCTTAAATACCGCAGCAAAGTCCTTAAATAATGCAGCAGAGTCCTTAGATAATGCAACAAAGTCGTTAAATAATGCAGCAGAGTCCTTAAATAATGCAGCAAAGTCCTTTAATAATGCAGCAGAGTCCTTAAATAATGAAACAAAGTCCTTAAATAATGCAGCAGAGTCCTTAAATACTGAAGCAGAGTCCTTAAATAATGCAGCAATGTCCTTAAATAATGCAGCAGAGTCCTTAAATAATGCAACAAAGTCCTTAAATAATGCAGCAGAGTCCTTAAATAATGCAGCAGAGTGAATAAATAATGCAGCAGAGTCCTTAAATAATCCAACAAAGTCCTTAAATAATGCAGCAAAGTCCTTAAATAATGCAGCAGAGTCCTTAAATAATGCAGCAAAGTCCTTAAATAATGCAGCAGAGTCCTTAAATAATGCAACAAAGTCCTTAAATAATGCAGCAGAGTCCTTAAATACTGAAGCAGAGTCCTTAAATATTGCAGCAAAGTCCTTAAATAATGCAGCAGAGTCATTAAATAATGCAACAAAGTCCTTAAATAATGCAGCAGAGTCCTTAAATAATGCAATAAAGTCCTTAAATAATGCAGCAGAGTACTTAAATAATGCAACAAAGTCCTTAAATAATGCAGCAAAGTCCTTAAATACCACAGCAGAGTCATTAAATAATTCAGCAAAGTCCTTAAATAATGCAGCATAGTCCTTAAATAATGCAGCAAAGTCCTTAAATAATGCAGCACAGTTCTTAAATAGTGCAACAACGTCGGTAAATAATGCAGCAGAGTCCTTAAATAATGCAGCAAAGTCCTTAACTAATGCAGCAGAGTCCTTAAATAATGCAACAAAGTCCTTAAATAATGCAGCAGAGTCCTTAAATACCGCAGCAAAGTCCTTAAATAATGCAGCAGAGTCCTTAAATAATGCAACAAAGTCCTTAAATAATGCAGCAGAGTCCTTAAATAATGCAGCAAAGTCCTTTAATAATGCAGCAGAGTAATTAAATAATGCAACAAAGTCCTTAAATAATGCAACAGAGTCCTTAAATACCGCAGCAAAGTGCTTAAATAATGCAGCAGAGTCCTCAAATGCTTCAGCAGAGTCCTTAAATAATGCAGCAGAGTCCTTAAATAATGCAACAGAGTCCTTAAATAATGTAACAAAGTCCTTAAATAATGCAGCAGAGTCCTTAAATACTGAAGCAGAGTCCTTAAATATTGCAGCAAAGTCCTTAAATAATGCAGCAGAGTCATTAAATAATGCAACAAAGTCCTTAATAATGCAGCAGAGTCCTTAAATAATGCAACAAAGTCCTTAAATAATGCAGCAGAGTACTTAAATAATGCAACAAAGTCCTTAAATAATGCAGCAAAGTCCTTATATACCACAGCAGAGTCATTAAATAATTCAGCAAAGTCCTTAAATAATGCAGCAGAGTCCTTAATTAATGCAGCAGACTCCTTAAGTAATTCAGCAAAGTCCTTAAATAATGCAGCAGAGTCCTTAAATAATGCAACAAAGTCCTTAAATAATGCAGCAGAGTCCTTAAATATTGCAGCAAAGTCCTTTAATAATGCAGCAGAGCCCTTAAATAATGCAATAAAGTCATTAAATAATGCAGCAGAGTCCTTAAATACGGAAGCAGAGTCCTTAAATACTGCAGCAAAGTCCTTAAATAATGCAGCAGAGTCCTTAAATAATGCAACAAAGTCCTTAAATAATGCAGCAGAGTCCTTAAATAATGCAACAAAGTCCTTAAATAATGCAGCAGAGTCCTTAAATAATGCAGCACAGTCCTCAAATGCTTCAGCAGAGTGAATAAATAATGCAGCAGAGTCCTTAAATAATGCAGCAAATTCCTTAAATATGCAGCAAATTCCTTAAATAATACAGCAGAGTACTAAAATAATCCAACAAAGTCCTTAAATAATGCAGCAAAGTCCTTAAATAATGCAGCAGAGTTATCAAATAATGCAGCAGAGTCATCAAATGCTTCAGCAGAGTCATTAAATAATGCAGCAGAGTCCTTAAATAATGCAGCAAATTCCTTAAATAATGCATCAGAGTCCTTAAATAATGCAACAAAGTCCTTAATTAATGCAGCAAAGTTCTTAAATAATGCAGCAGAGTCCTTAAATAATGCAACAAAGTCCTTAAATAATGCAGCAGAGTCCTTAAATACTGAAACAGAGTCCTTAAATATTGCAGCAAAGTCCTTAAATAATGCAGCAGAGTCCTTAAATAGTGCAACAAAGTCCTTAAATAATGCAGCAGAGTCCTTAAATAATGCAGCAAAGTCCTTAAATAATGCAGCAGAGTCCTTAAATAATGCAGCAGAGTCCTTAAATACCGCAGCAGAGTACTTAAATACTGAAGCAGAGTCCTTTAATATAGCAGCAAGTTCCTTAAATAATGCAGCAGAGTCCTTAAAAAATCCAACAAAGTCATTAAATAATGCAGCAAGTGCTTAAATAATGCAGCAGAGTCCTCTAATAATGCAGCAGAGTCCTCAAATGCTTCAGCAAAGTCATTAAATAATGCAGCATAGTCCTTAAATAATGCAGCAAAGTCCTTAAATAATGCAGCACAGTTCTTAAATAGTGCAACAACGTCGGTAAATAATGCAGCAGAGTCCTTAAATAATGCAGCAAAGTCCTTAACTAATGCAGCAGAGTCCTTAAATAATGCAACAAAGTCCTTAAATAATGCAGTAGAGTCCTTAAATACCGCAGCAAAGTCCTTAAATAATGCAGCAGAGTCCTTAAATAATGCAACAAAGTCCTTAAATAATGCAGCAGAGTCCTTAAATAATGCAGCAAAGTCCTTTAATAATGCAGCAGAGTCCTTAAATAATGAAACAAAGTCCTTAAATAATGCAGCAGAGTCCTTAAATACTGAAGCAGAGTCCTTAAATAATGCAGCAATGTCCTTAAATAATGCAGCAGAGTCCTTAAATAATGCAACAAAGTCCTTAAATAATGCAGCAGAGTCCTTAAATAATGCAGCAGAGTCCTTAAATAATGCAGCAGAGTGAATAAATAATGCAGCAGAGTCCTTAAATAATCCAACAAAGTCCTTAAATAATGCAGCAAAGTCCTTAAATAATGCAGCAGAGTCCTTAAATAATGCAGCAACGTCCTTAAATAATGCAGCAGAGTCCTTAAATAATGCAACAAAGTCCTTAAATAATGCAGCAGAGTCCTTAAATACTGAAGCAGAGTCCTTAAATATTGCAGCAAAGTCCTTAAATAATGCAGCAGAGTCATTAAATAATGCAACAAAGTCCTTAAATAATGCAGCAGAGTCCTTAAATAATGCAATAAAGTCCTTAAATAATGCAGCAGAGTACTTAAATAATGCAACAAAGTCCTTAAATAATGCAGCAAAGTCCTTAAATACCACAGCAGAGTCATTAAATAATTCAGCAAAGTCCTTAAATAATGCAGCAGAGTCCTTAAATAATGCAGCAGACTCCTTAAATAATTCAGCAAAGTCCTTAAATAATGCAGCAGAGTCCTTAAATAATGCAACAAAGTCCTTAAATAATGCAGCAGAGTACTTAAATAATGCAGCAAAGTCCTTTAATAATGCAGCAGAGCCCTTACATAATGCAATAAAGTCCTTAAATAATGCATCAGAGTCCTTAAATACGGAAGCAGAGTCCTTAAATATTGCAGCAAAGTCCTTAAATAATGCAGCAGAGTCCTTAAATAATGCAGCAAAGTCATTAAATAATGCAGCGGAGTCCTTAAATAATGCAACACAGTCCTTAAATAATGCAGCAGAGTCCTTAAATAATGCAGCACAGTCCTCAAATGCTTCAGCAGAGTGAATAATTAATGCAGCAGAGTCCTTAAATAATGCAGCAAATTCCTTAAATATGCAGCAAATTCCTTAAATATGCAGCAAATTCCTTAAATAATACAGCAGAGTACTTAAATAATCCAACAAAGTCCTTAAATAATGCAGCAAAGTCCTTAAATAATGCAGCAGAGTCCTCAAATAATGCAGCAGAGTCCTCAAATGCTTCAGCAGAGTCATTAAATAATGCAGCAGAGTCCTTAAATAATGCAGCAAATTCCTTAAATAATGAATCAGAGTCCTTAAATAATGCAGCAAAGTTCTTAAATAATGCAGCAGAGTCCTTAAATAATGCAACAAAGTCCTTAAATAATGCAGCAGAGTCCTTAAATTATGAAGCAAAGTCCTTAAATATTGCAGCAAAGTCCTTAAATAATGCAGCAGAGTCCTTAAATAATGCAACAAAGTCCTTAAATAATGCAGCAGAGTCCTTAAATAATGCAGCAAAGTCCTTAAATAATGCAGCAGAGTCATTAAATAATGCAGCAGAGTCCTTAAATACCGCAGCAGAGTACTTAAATACTGAAGCAGAGTCCTTTAATATAGCAGCAAGTTCCTTAAATAATGCAGCAGAGTCCTTAAAAAATCCAACAAAGTCATTAAATAATGCAGCAAGTCGTTAAATAATGCAGCAGAGTCCTCAAATAATGCAGCAGAGTCCTCAAATGCTTCAGCAAAGTCATTCAATAATGCAGCATAGTCCTTAAATAATGCAGCAAAGTCCTTAAATAATGCAGCACAGTTCTTAAATAGTGCAATAACGTCGGTAAATAAGGCAGCAGAGTCCTTAAATAATGCAGCAAAGTCCTTAACTAATGCAGCAGAGTCCTTAAATAATGCAACAAAGTCCTTAAATAATGCAGCAGAGTCCTTAAATACCGCAGCAAAGTCCTTAAATAATGCAGCAGAGTCCTTAAATAATGCAACAAAGTCCTTAAATAATGCAGCAGAGTTCTTAAATAATGCAGCAAAGTCCTTTAATAATGCAGCAGAGTCCTTAAATAATGCAACAAAGTCCTTAAATAATGCAGCAGAGTCCTTAAATACTGAAGCAGAGTCCTTAAATAATGCAGAAAAGTCCTTAAATAATGCAACAAAGTCCTTAAATAATGCAGCAGAGTCCTTAAATAATGCATCAAATTCCTTAAATATGCAGCAAATTCCTTAAATAATACAGCAGAGTCCTTAAATAATCCAACAAAGTCCTTAAATAATGCAGCAAAGTCCTTAAATAATGCAGCAGAGTCCTTAAATAATGCAGCAAAGTCCTTAAATAATGCAGCAGAGTCCTTAAATAATGCAACAAAGTCCTTAAATAATGCAGCAGAGTCCTTAAATACTGAAGCAGAGTCCTTAAATATTGCAGCAAAGTCCTTAAATAATGCAGCAGAGTCATTAAATAATGCAACAAAGTCCTTAAATAATGCAGCAGAGTCCTTAAATAATGCAACAAAGTCCTTAAATAATGCAGCAGAGTACTTAAATAATGCAACAAAGTCCTTAAATAATGCAGCAAAGTCCTTAAATACCACAGCAGAGTCATTAAATAATTCAGCAAAGTCCTTAAATAATGCAGCAGAGTCCTTAAATAATGCAGCAGACTCCTTAAATAATTCAGCAAAGTCCTTAAATAATGCAGCAGAGTCCTTAAATAATGCCACAAAGTCCTTAAATAATGCAGCAGAGTACTTAAATAATGCAGCAAACTCCTTTAATAATGCAGCAGAGCCCTTAAATAATGCAATAAAGTCCTTAAATAATGCAGCAGAGTCCTTAAATACGGAATCAGAGTCCTTAAATATTGCAGCAAAGTCCTTAAATAATGCAGCAGAGTCCTTAAATAATGCAACAAAGTCCTTAAATAATGCAGCGGAGTCCTTAAATAATGCAGCAAAGTCCTTAACTAATGCAGCAGAGTAATTAAATAATGCAACAAAGTCCTTAAATAATGCAACAGAGTCCTTAAATACCGCAGCAAAGTGCTTAAATAATGCAGCAGAGTCCTCAAATGCTTCAGCAGAGTCCTTAAATAATGCAGCAGAGTCCTTAAATAATGCAGCAGAGTCCTTAAATAATGTAACAAAGTCCTTAAACAATGCAGCAGAGTCCTTAAATACTGAAGCAGAGTCCTTAAATATTGCAGCAAAGTCCTTAAATAATGCAGCAGAGTCATTAAATAATGCAACAAAGTCCTTAATAATGCAGCAGAGTACTTAAATAATGCAACAAAGTCCTTAAATAATGCAGCAGAGTCCTTAAATATTGCAGCAAAGTCCTTTAATAATGCAGCAGAGCCCTTACATAATGCAATAAAGTCCTTAAATAATGCATCAGAGTCCTTAAATACGGAAGCAGAGTCCTTAAATATTGCAGCAAAGTCCTTAAATAATGCAGCAGAGTCCTTAAATAATGCAGCAAAGTCATTAAATAATGCAGCGGAGTCCTTAAATAATGCAACACAGTCCTTAAATAATGCAGCAGAGTCCTTAAATAATGCAGCACAGTCCTCAAATGCTTCAGCAGAGTGAATAATTAATGCAGCAGAGTCCTTAAATAATGCAGCAAATTCCTTAAATATGCAGCAAATTCCTTAAATATGCAGCAAATTCCTTAAATAATACAGCAGAGTACTTAAATAATCCAACAAAGTCCTTAAATAATGCAGCAAAGTCCTTAAATAATTCAGCAGAGTCCTCAAATAATGCAGCAGAGTCCTCAAATGCTTCAGCAGAGTCATTAAATAATGCAGCAGAGTCCTTAAATAATGCAGCAAATTCCTTAAATAATGAATCAGAGTCCTTAAATAATGCAGCAAAGTTCTTAAATAATGCAGCAGAGTCCTTAAATAATGCAACAAAGTCCTTAAATAATGCAGCAGAGTCCTTAAATTATGAAGCAAAGTCCTTAAATATTGCAGCAAAGTCCTTAAATAATGCAGCAGAGTCCTTAAATAATGCAACAAAGTCCTTAAATAATGCAGCAGAGTCCTTAAATAATGCAGCAAAGTCCTTAAATAATGCAGCAGAGTCATTAAATAATGCAGCAGAGTCCTTAAATACCGCAGCAGAGTACTTAAATACTGAAGCAGAGTCCTTTAATATAGCAGCAAGTTCCTTAAATAATGCAGCAGAGTCCTTAAAAAATCCAACAAAGTCATTAAATAATGCAGCAAGTCGTTAAATAATGCAGCAGAGTCCTCAAATAATGCAGCAGAGTCCTCAAATGCTTCAGCAAAGTCATTCAATAATGCAGCATAGTCCTTAAATAATGCAGCAAAGTCCTTAAATAATGCAGCACAGTTCTTAAATAGTGCAATAACGTCGGTAAATAAGGCAGCAGAGTCCTTAAATAATGCAGCAAAGTCCTTAACTAATGCAGCAGAGTCCTTAAATAATGCAACAAAGTCCTTAAATAATGCAGCAGAGTCCTTAAATACCGCAGCAAAGTCCTTAAATAATGCAGCAGAGTCCTTAAATAATGCAACAAAGTCCTTAAATAATGCAGCAGAGTCCTTAAATAATGCAGCAAAGTCCTTTAATAATGCAGCAGAGTCCTTAAATAATGCAACAAAGTCCTTAAATAATGCAGCAGAGTCCTTAAATACTGAAGCAGAGTCCTTAAATAATGCAGAAAAGTCCTTAAATAATGCAACAAAGTCCTTAAATAATGCAGCAGAGTCCTTAAATAATGCATCAAATTCCTTAAATATGCAGCAAATTCCTTAAATAATACAGCAGAGTCCTTAAATAATCCAACAAAGTCCTTAAATAATGCAGCAAAGTCCTTAAATAATGCAGCAGAGTCCTTAAATAATGCAGCAAAGTCCTTAAATAATGCAGCAGAGTCCTTAAATAATGCAACAAAGTCCTTAAATAATGCAGCAGAGTCCTTAAATACTGAAGCAGAGTCCTTAAATATTGCAGCAAAGTCCTTAAATAATGCAGCAGAGTCATTAAATAATGCAACAAAGTCCTTAAATAATGCAGCAGAGTCCTTAAATAATGCAACAAAGTCCTTAAATAATGCAGCAGAGTACTTAAATAATGCAACAAAGTCCTTAAATAATGCAGCAAAGTCCTTAAATACCACAGCAGAGTCATTAAATAATTCAGCAAAGTCCTTAAATAATGCAGCAGAGTCCTTAAATAATGCAGCAGACTCCTTAAATAATTCAGCAAAGTCCTTAAATAATGCAGCAGAGTCCTTAAATAATGCAACAAAGTCCTTAAATAATGCAGCAGAGTACTTAAATAATGCAGCAAACTCCTTTAATAATGCAGCAGAGCCCTTAAATAATGCAATAAAGTCCTTAAATAATGCAGCAGAGTCCTTAAATACGGAATCAGAGTCCTTAAATATTGCAGCAAAGTCCTTAAATAATGCAGCAGAGTCCTTAAATAATGCAACAAAGTCCTTAAATAATGCAGCGGAGTCCTTAAATAATGCAGCAAAGTCCTTAACTAATGCAGCAGAGTAATTAAATAATGCAACAAAGTCCTTAAATAATGCAACAGAGTCCTTAAATACCGCAGCAAAGTGCTTAAATAATGCAGCAGAGTCCTCAAATGCTTCAGCAGAGTCCTTAAATAATGCAGCAGAGTCCTTAAATAATGCAGCAGAGTCCTTAAATAATGTAACAAAGTCCTTAAACAATGCAGCAGAGTCCTTAAATACTGAAGCAGAGTCCTTAAATATTGCAGCAAAGTCCTTAAATAATGCAGCAGAGTCATTAAATAATGCAACAAAGTCCTTAATAATGCAGCAGAGTACTTAAATAATGCAACAAAGTCCTTAAATAATGCAGCAGAGTCCTTAAATATTGCAGCAAAGTCCTTTAATAATGCAGCAGAGCCCTTACATAATGCAATAAAGTCCTTAAATAATGCATCAGAGTCCTTAAATACGGAAGCAGAGTCCTTAAATATTGCAGCAAAGTCCTTAAATAATGCAGCAGAGTCCTTAAATAATGCAGCAAAGTCATTAAATAATGCAGCGGAGTCCTTAAATAATGCAACACAGTCCTTAAATAATGCAGCAGAGTCCTTAAATAATGCAGCACAGTCCTCAAATGCTTCAGCAGAGTGAATAATTAATGCAGCAGAGTCCTTAAATAATGCAGCAAATTCCTTAAATATGCAGCAAATTCCTTAAATATGCAGCAAATTCCTTAAATAATACAGCAGAGTACTTAAATAATCCAACAAAGTCCTTAAATAATGCAGCAAAGTCCTTAAATAATTCAGCAGAGTCCTCAAATAATGCAGCAGAGTCCTCAAATGCTTCAGCAGAGTCATTAAATAATGCAGCAGAGTCCTTAAATAATGCAGCAAATTCCTTAAATAATGAATCAGAGTCCTTAAATAATGCAGCAAAGTTCTTAAATAATGCAGCAGAGTCCTTAAATAATGCAACAAAGTCCTTAAATAATGCAGCAGAGTCCTTAAATTATGAAGCAAAGTCCTTAAATATTGCAGCAAAGTCCTTAAATAATGCAGCAGAGTCCTTAAATAATGCAACAAAGTCCTTAAATAATGCAGCAGAGTCCTTAAATAATGCAGCAAAGTCCTTAAATAATGCAGCAGAGTCATTAAATAATGCAGCAGAGTCCTTAAATACCGCAGCAGAGTACTTAAATACTGAAGCAGAGTCCTTTAATATAGCAGCAAGTTCCTTAAATAATGCAGCAGAGTCCTTAAAAAATCCAACAAAGTCATTAAATAATGCAGCAAGTCCTTAAATAATGCAGCAGAGTCCTCAAATAATGCAGCAGAGTCCTCAAATGCTTCAGCAAAGTCATTCAATAATGCAGCATAGTCCTTAAATAATGCAGCAAAGTCCTTAAATAATGCAGCACAGTTCTTAAATAGTGCAATAACGTCGGTAAATAAGGCAGCAGAGTCCTTAAATAATGCAGCAAAGTCCTTAACTAATGCAGCAGAGTCCTTAAATAATGCAACAAAGTCCTTAAATAATGCAGCAGAGTCCTTAAATACCGCAGCAAAGTCCTTAAATAATGCAGCAGAGTCCTTAAATAATGCAACAAAGTCCTTAAATAATGCAGCAGAGTCCTTAAATAATGCAGCAAAGTCCTTTAATAATGCAGCAGAGTCCTTAAATAATGCAACAAAGTCCTTAAATAATGCAGCAGAGTCCTTAAATACTGAAGCAGAGTCCTTAAATAATGCAGAAAAGTCCTTAAATAATGCAACAAAGTCCTTAAATAATGCAGCAGAGTCCTTAAATAATGCATCAAATTCCTTAAATATGCAGCAAATTCCTTAAATAATACAGCAGAGTCCTTAAATAATCCAACAAAGTCCTTAAATAATGCAGCAAAGTCCTTAAATAATGCAGCAGAGTCCTTAAATAATGCAGCAAAGTCCTTAAATAATGCAGCAGAGTCCTTAAATAATGCAACAAAGTCCTTAAATAATGCAGCAGAGTCCTTAAATACTGAAGCAGAGTCCTTAAATATTGCAGCAAAGTCCTTAAATAATGCAGCAGAGTCATTAAATAATGCAACAAAGTCCTTAAATAATGCAGCAGAGTCCTTAAATAATGCAACAAAGTCCTTAAATAATGCAGCAGAGTACTTAAATAATGCAACAAAGTCCTTAAATAATGCAGCAAAGTCCTTAAATACCACAGCAGAGTCATTAAATAATTCAGCAAAGTCCTTAAATAATGCAGCAGAGTCCTTAAATAATGCAGCAGACTCCTTAAATAATTCAGCAAAGTCCTTAAATAATGCAGCAGAGTCCTTAAATAATGCAACAAAGTCCTTAAATAATGCAGCAGAGTACTTAAATAATGCAGCAAACTCCTTTAATAATGCAGCAGAGCCCTTAAATAATGCAATAAAGTCCTTAAATAATGCAGCAGAGTCCTTAAATACGGAATCAGAGTCCTTAAATATTGCAGCAAAGTCCTTAAATAATGCAGCAGAGTCCTTAAATAATGCAACAAAGTCCTTAAATAATGCAGCGGAGTCCTTAAATAATGCAGCAAAGTCCTTAACTAATGCAGCAGAGTAATTAAATAATGCAACAAAGTCCTTAAATAATGCAACAGAGTCCTTAAATACCGCAGCAAAGTGCTTAAATAATGCAGCAGAGTCCTCAAATGCTTCAGCAGAGTCCTTAAATAATGCAGCAGAGTCCTTAAATAATGTAACAAAGTCCTTAAACAATGCAGCAGAGTC
Source organism: Phyllobates terribilis (assembly GCF_046119375.1). Classification (NCBI taxonomy): domain Eukaryota; kingdom Metazoa; phylum Chordata; class Amphibia; order Anura; family Dendrobatidae; genus Phyllobates; species Phyllobates terribilis. The sequence continues at coordinate 648,645,977 of NW_027362765.1, forward strand.
CTTAAATACTGAAGCAGAGTCCTTAAATATTGCAGCAAAGTCCTTAAATAATGCAGCAGAGTCATTAAATAATGCAACAAAGTCCTTAATAATGCAGCAGAGTACTTAAATAATGCAACAAAGTCCTTAAATAATGCAGCAGAGTCCTTAAATATTGCAGCAAAGTCCTTTAATAATGCAGCAGAGCCCTTAAATAATGCAATAAAGTCATTAAATAATGCAGCAGAGTCCTTAAATACGGAAGCAGAGTCCTTAAATACTGCAGCAAAGTCCTTAAATAATGCAGCAGAGTCCTTAAATAATGCAACAAAGTCCTTAAATAATGCAGCAGAGTCCTTAAATAATGCAACAAAGTCCTTAAATAATGCAGCAGAGTCCTTAAATAATGCAGCACAGTCCTCAAATGCTTCAGCAGAGTGAATAAATAATGCAGCAGAGTCCTTAAATAATGCAGCAAATTCCTTAAATATGCAGCAAATTCCTTAAATAATACAGCAGAGTACTAAAATAATCCAACAAAGTCCTTAAATAATGCAGCAAAGTCCTTAAATAATGCAGCAGAGTCCTCAAATAATGCAGCAGAGTCCTCAAATGCTTCAGCAGAGTCATTAAATAATGCAGCAGAGTCCTTAAGTAATGCAGCAAATTCCTTAAATAATGCATCAGAGTCCTTAAATAATGCAACAAAGTCCTTAATTAATGCAGCAAAGTTCTTAAATAATGCAGCAGAGTCCTTAAATAATGCAGCAAAGTCCTTAAATAATGCAGCAGAGTCCTTAAATACTGAAGCAAAGTCCTTAAATATTGCAGCAAAGTCCTTAAATAATGCAGCAGAGTCCTTAAATAATGCAACAAAGTCCTTAAATAATGCAGCAGAGTCCTTAAATAATGCAGCAAAGTCCTTAAATAATGCAGCAGAGTCCTTAAATAATGCAGCAGAGTCCTTAAATACCGCAGCAGAGTACTTAAATACTGAAGCAGAGTCCTTTAATATAGCAGCAAGTTCCTTAAATAATGCAGCAGAGTCCTTAAAAAATCCAACAAAGTCATTAAATAATGCAGCAAGTCCTTAAATAATGCAGCAGAGTCCTCTAATAATGCAGCAGAGTCCTCAAATGCTTCAGCAAAGTCATTAAATAATGCAGCATAGTCCTTAAATAATGCAGCAAAGTCCTTAAATAATGCAGCACAGTTCTTAAATAGTGCAACAACGTCGGTAAATAATGCAGCAGAGTCCTTAAATAATGCAGCAAAGTCCTTAACTAATGCAGCAGAGTCCTTAAATAATGCAAAAAAGTCCTTAAATAATGCAGCAGACTCCTTAAATACCGCAGCAAAGTCCTTAAATAATGCAGCAGAGTCCTTAAATAATGCAACAAAGTCCTTAATTAATGCAGCAGAGTCCTTAAATAATGCAGCAAAGTCCTTTAATAATGCAGCAGAGTCCTTAAATAATGAAACAAAGTCCTTAAATAATGCAGCAGAGTCCTTAAATACTGAAGCAGAGTCCTTAAATAATGCAGCAATGTCCTTAAATAATGCAGCAGAGTCCTTAAATAATGCAACAAAGTCCTTAAATAATGCAGCAGAGTCCTTAAATAATGCAGCAGAGTGAATAAATAATGCAGCAGAGTCCTTAAATAATCCAACAAAGTCCTTAAATAATGCAGCAAAGTCCTTAAATAATGCAGCAGAGTCCTTAAATAATGCAGCAAAGTCCTTAAATAATGCAGCAGAGTCCTTAAATAATGCAACAAAGTCCTTAAATAATGCAGCAGAGTCCTTAAATACTGAAGCAGAGTCCTTAAATATTGCAGCAAAGTCCTTAAATAATGCAGCAGAGTCATTAAATAATGCAACAAAGTCCTTAAATAATGCAGCAGAGTCCTTAAATAATGCAATAAAGTCCTTAAATAATGCAGCAGAGTACTTAAATAATGCAACAAAGTCCTTAAATAATGCAGCAAAGTCCTTAAATACCACAGCAGAGTCATTAAATAATTCAGCAAAGTCCTTAAATAATGCAGCATAGTCCTTAAATAATGCAGCAAAGTCCTTAAATAATGCAGCACAGTTCTTAAATAGTGCAACAACGTCGGTAAATAATGCAGCAGAGTCCTTAAATAATGCAGCAAAGTCCTTAACTAATGCAGCAGAGTCCTTAAATAATGCAACAAAGTCCTTAAATAATGCAGCAGAGTCCTTAAATACCGCAGCAAAGTCCTTAAATAATGCAGCAGAGTCCTTAAATAATGCAACAAAGTCCTTAAATAATGCAGCAGAGTCCTTAAATAATGCAGCAAAGTCCTTTAATAATGCAGCAGAGTAATTAAATAATGCAACAAAGTCCTTAAATAATGCAACAGAGTCCTTAAATACTGCAGCAAAGTGCTTAAATAATGCAGCAGAGTCCTCAAATGCTTCAGCAGAGTCCTTAAATAATGCAGCAGAGTCCTTAAATAATGCAGCAGAGTCCTTAAATAATGTAACAAAGTCCTTAAATAATGCAGCAGAGTCCTTAAATACTGAAGCAGAGTCCTTAAATATTGCAGCAAAGTCCTTAAATAATGCAGCAGAGTCATTAAATAATGCAACAAAGTCCTTAATAATGCAGCAGAGTCCTTCAATAATGCAACAAAGTCCTTAAATAATGCAGCAGAGTACTTAAATAATGCAACAAAGTCCTTAAATAATGCAGCAAAGTCCTTATATACCACAGCAGAGTCATTAAATAATTCAGCAAAGTCCTTAAATAATGCAGCAGAGTCCTTAAATAATGCAGCAGACTCCTTAAGTAATTCAGCAAAGTCCTTAAATAATGCAGCAGAGTCCTTAAATAATGCAACAAAGTCCTTAAATAATGCAGCAGAGTCCTTAAATATTGCAGCAAAGTCCTTTAATAATGCAGCAGAGCCCTTAAATAATGCAATAAAGTCATTAAATAATGCAGCAGAGTCCTTAAATACGGAAGCAGAGTCCTTAAATACTGCAGCAAAGTCCTTAAATAATGCAGCAGAGTCCTTAAATAATGCAACAAAGTCCTTAAATAATGCAGCAGAGTCCTTAAATAATGCAACAAAGTCCTTAAATAATGCAGCAGAGTCCTTAAATAATGCAGCACAGTCCTCAAATGCTTCAGCAGAGTGAATAAATAATGCAGCAGAGTCCTTAAATAATGCAGCAAATTCCTTAAATATGCAGCAAATTCCTTAAATAATACAGCAGAGTACTAAAATAATCCAACAAAGTCCTTAAATAATGCAGCAAAGTCCTTAAATAATGCAGCAGAGTCCTCAAATAATGCAGCAGAGTCCTCAAATGCTTCAGCAGAGTCATTAAATAATGCAGCAGAGTCCTTAAATAATGCAGCAAATTCCTTAAATAATGCATCAGAGTCCTTAAATAATGCAACAAAGTCCTTAATTAATGCAGCAAAGTTCTTAAATAATGCAGCAGAGTCCTTAAATAATGCAACAAAGTCCTTAAATAATGCAGCAGAGTCCTTAAATACTGAAGCAAAGTCCTTAAATATTGCAGCAAAGTCCTTAAATAATGCAGCAGAGTCCTTAAATAATGCAACAAAGTCCTTAAATAATGCAGCAGAGTCCTTAAATAATGCAGCAAAGTCCTTAAATAATGCAGCAGAGTCCTTAAATAATGCAGCAGAGTCCTTAAATACCGCAGCAGAGTACTTAAATACTGAAGCAGAGTCCTTTAATATAGCAGCAAGTTCCTTAAATAATGCAGCAGAGTCCTTAAAAAATCCAACAAAGTCATTAAATAATGCAGCAAGTCCTTAAATAATGCAGCAGAGTCCTCTAATAATGCAGCAGAGTCCTCAAATGCTTCAGCAAAGTCATTAAATAATGCAGCATAGTCCTTAAATAATGCAGCAAAGTCCTTAAATAATGCAGCACAGTTCTTAAATAGTGCAACAACGTCGGTAAATAATGCAGCAGAGTCCTTAAATAATGCAGCAAAGTCCTTAACTAATGCAGCAGAGTCCTTAAATAATGCAAAAAAGTCCTTAAATAATGCAGCAGACTCCTTAAATACCGCAGCAAAGTCCTTAAATAATGCAGCAGAGTCCTTAGATAATGCAACAAAGTCGTTAAATAATGCAGCAGAGTCCTTAAATAATGCAGCAAAGTCCTTTAATAATGCAGCAGAGTCCTTAAATAATGAAACAAAGTCCTTAAATAATGCAGCAGAGTCCTTAAATACTGAAGCAGAGTCCTTAAATAATGCAGCAATGTCCTTAAATAATGCAGCAGAGTCCTTAAATAATGCAACAAAGTCCTTAAATAATGCAGCAGAGTCCTTAAATAATGCAGCAGAGTCCTTAAATAATGCAGCAGAGTGAATAAATAATGCAGCAGAGTCCTTAAATAATCCAACAAAGTCCTTAAATAATGCAGCAAAGTCCTTAAATAATGCAGCAGAGTCCTTAAATAATGCAGCAAAGTCCTTAAATAATGCAGCAGAGTCCTTAAATAATGCAACAAAGTCCTTAAATAATGCAGCAGAGTCCTTAAATACTGAAGCAGAGTCCTTAAATATTGCAGCAAAGTCCTTAAATAATGCAGCAGAGTCATTAAATAATGCAACAAAGTCCTTAAATAATGCAGCAGAGTCCTTAAATAATGCAATAAAGTCCTTAAATAATGCAGCAGAGTACTTAAATAATGCAACAAAGTCCTTAAATAATGCAGCAAAGTCCTTAAATACCACAGCAGAGTCATTAAATAATTCAGCAAAGTCCTTAAATAATGCAGCATAGTCCTTAAATAATGCAGCAAAGTCCTTAAATAATGCAGCACAGTTCTTAAATAGTGCAACAACGTCGGTAAATAATGCAGCAGAGTCCTTAAATAATGCAGCAAAGTCCTTAACTAATGCAGCAGAGTCCTTAAATAATGCAACAAAGTCCTTAAATAATGCAGCAGAGTCCTTAAATACCGCAGCAAAGTCCTTAAATAATGCAGCAGAGTCCTTAAATAATGCAACAAAGTCCTTAAATAATGCAGCAGAGTCCTTAAATAATGCAGCAAAGTCCTTTAATAATGGAGCAGAGTCCTTAAATAATGAAACAAAGTCCTTAAATAATGCAGCAGAGTCCTTAAATACTGAAGCAGAGTCCTTAAATAATGCAGCAATGTCCTTAAATAATGCAGCAGAGTCCTTAAATAATGCAACAAAGTCCTTAAATAATGCAGCAGAGTCCTTAAATAATGCAGCAGAGTCCTTAAATAATGCAGCAGAGTGAATAAATAATGCAGCAGAGTCCTTAAATAATCCAACAAAGTCCTTAAATAATGCAGCAAAGTCCTTAAATAATGCAGCAGAGTCCTTAAATAATGCAGCAAAGTCCTTAAATAATGCAGCAGAGTCCTTAAATAATGCAATAAGTCCTTAAATAATGCAGCAGAGTCCTTAAATACTGAAGCAGAGTCCTTAAATATTGCAGCAAAGTCCTTAAATAATGCAGCAGAGTCATTAAATAATGCAACAAAGTCCTTAAATAATGCAGCAGAGTCCTTAAATAATGCAATAAAGTCCTAAAATAATGCAGCAGAGTACTTAAATAATGCAACAAAGTCCTTAAATAATGCAGCAAAGTCCTTAAATACCACAGCAGAGTCATTAAATAATTCAGCAAAGTCCTTAAATAATGCAGCAGAGTCCTTAAATACCGCAGCAAAGTCCTTAAATAATGCAGCAGAGTCCTTAAATAATGCAACAAAGTCCTTAAATAATGCAGCAGAGTCCTTAAATAATGCAGCAAAGTCCTTTAATAATGCAGCAGAGTCCTTAAATAATGCAACAAAGTCCTTAAATAATGCAGCAGAGTCCTTAAATACTGAAGCAGAGTCCTTAAATAATCCAGAAAAGTCCTTAAATAATGCAACAAAGTCCTTAAATAATGCAGCAGAGTCCTTAAATAATTCAGCAGAGTCCTCAAATGCTTCAGCAGAGTGAATAAATAATGCAGCAGAGTCCTTAAATCATGCATCAAATTCCTTAAATATGCAGCAAATTCATTAAATAATACAGCAGAGTCCTTAAATAATCCAACAAAGTCCTTAAATAATGCAGCAAAGTCCTTAAATAATGCAGCAGAGTCCTTAAATAATGCAGCAAAGTCCTTAAATAATGCAGCAGAGTCCTTAAATAATGCAACAAAGTCCTTAAATAATGCAGCAGAGTCCTTAAATACTGAAGCAGAATCCTTAAATATTGCAGCAAAGTCCTTAAATAATGCAGCAGAGTCATTAAATAATGCAACAAAGTCCTTAAATAATGCAGCAGAGTCCTTAAATAATGCAACAAAGTCCTTAAATAATGCAGCAGAGTACTTAAATAATGCAACAAAGTCCTTAAATAATGCAACAAAGTCCTTAAATACCACAGCAGAGTCATTAAATAATTCAGCAAAGTCCTTAAATAATGCAGCAGAGTCCTTAAATAATGCAGCAGACTCCTTAAATAATTCAGCAAAGTCCTTAAATAATGCAGCAGAGTCCTTAAATAATGCAACAAAGTCCTTAAATAATGCAGCAGAGTACTTAAATAATGCAGCAAAGTCCTTTAATAATGCAGCAGAGCCCTTAAATAATGCAATAAAGTCCTTAAATAATGCAGCAGAGTCCTTAAATACGGAAGCAGAGTCCTTAAATATTGCAGCAAAGTCCTTAAATAATGCAGCAGAGTCCTTAAATAATGCAACAAAGTCCTTAAATAATGCAGCAGAGTCCTTAAATAATGCAGCAAAGTACTTAAATAATGCAGCAGAGTAATTAAATAATGCAACAAAGTCCTTAAATAATGCAACAGAGTCCTTAAATACCGCAGCAAAGTGCTTAAATAATGCAGCAGAGTCCTCAAATGCTTCAGCAGAGTCCTTAAATAATGCAGCAGAGTCCTTAAATAATGTAACAAAGTCCTTAAATAATGCAGCAGAGTCCTTAAATACTGAAGCAGAGTCCTTAAATATTGCAGCAAAGTTCTTAAATAATGCAGCAGAGTCATTAAATAATGCAACAAAGTCCTTAATAATGCAGCAGAGTCCTTAAATAATGCAACAAAGTCCTTAAATAATGCAGCAGAGTACTTAAATAATGCAACAAAGACCTTAAATAATGCAGCAGAGTCATTAAATAATGCAACAAAGTCCTTAAATAATTCAGCAGAGTCCTTAAATAATGCAATAAAGTCCTTAAATAATGCAGCAGAGTACTTAAATAATGCAACAAAGTCCTTAAATAATGCAGCAAAGTCCTTAAATACCACAGCAGAGTCATTAAATAATTCAGCAAAGTCCTTAAATAATGCAGCATAGTCCTTAAATAATGCAACAAAGTCCTTAAATAATGCAGCACAGTTCTTAAATAGTGCAACAACGTCGGTAAATAATGCAGCAGAGTCCTTAAATAATGCAGCAAAGTCCTTAACTAATGCAGCAGAGTCCTTAAATAATGCAACAAAGTCCTTAAATAATGCAGCAGAGTCCTTAAATACCGCAGCAAAGTCCTTAAATAATGCAGCAGAGTCCTTAAATAATGCAACAAAGTCCTTAAATAATGCAGCAGAGTCCTTAAATAATGCAGCAAAGTCCTTTAATAATGCAGCAGAGTAATTAAATAATGCAACAAAGTCCTTAAATAATGCAACAGAGTCTTTAAATACCGCAGCAAAGTGCTTAAATAATGCAGCAGAGTCCTCAAATGCTTCAGCAGAGTCCTTAAATAATGCAGCAGAGTCCTTAAATAATGCAGCAGAGTCCTTAAATAATGTAACAAAGTCCTTAAATAATGCAGCAGAGTCCTTAAATACTGAAGCAGAGTCCTTAAATATTGCAGCAAAGTCCTTAAATAATGCAGCAGAGTCATTAAATAATGCAACAAAGTCCTTAATAATGCAGCAGAGTCCTTAAATAATGCAACAAAGTCCTTAAATAATGCAGCAGAGTACTTAAATAATGCAACAAAGTCCTTAAATAATGCAGCAAAGTCCTTATATACCACAGCAGAGTCATTAAATAATTCAGCAAAGTCCTTAAATAATGCAGCAGAGTCCTTAAATAATGCAGCAGACTCCTTAAGTAATTCAGCAAAGTCCTTAAATAATGCAGCAGAGTCCTTAAATAATGCAACAAAGTCCTTAAATAATGCAGCAGAGTCCTTAAATATTGCAGCAAAGTCCTTTAATAATGCAGCAGAGCCCTTAAATAATGCAATAAAGTCATTAAATAATGCAGCAGAGTCCTTAAATACGGAAGCAGAGTCCTTAAATACTGCAGCAAAGTCCTTAAATAATGCAGCAGAGTCCTTAAATAATGCAACAAAGTCCTTAAATAATGCAGCAGAGTCCTTAAATAATGCAACAAAGTCCTTAAATAATGCAGCAGAGTCCTTAAATAATGCAGCACAGTCCTCAAATGCTTCAGCAGAGTGAATAAATAATGCAGCAGAGTCCTTAAATAATGCAGCAAATTCCTTAAATATGCAGCAAATTCCTTAAATAATACAGCAGAGTACTAAAATAATCCAACAAAGTCCTTAAATAATGCAGCAAAGTCCTTAAATAATGCAGCAGAGTCCTCAAATAATGCAGCAGAGTCCTCAAATGCTTCAGCAGAGTCATTAAATAATGCAGCAGAGTCCTTAAATAATGCAGCAAATTCCTTAAATAATGCATCAGAGTCCTTAAATAATGCAACAAAGTCCTTAATTAATGCAGCAAAGTTCTTAAATAATGCAGCAGAGTCCTTAAATAATGCAACAAAGTCCTTAAATAATGCAGCAGAGTCCTTAAATACTGAAGCAAAGTCCTTAAATATTGCAGCAAAGTCCTTAAATAATGCAGCAGAGTCCTTAAATAATGCAACAAAGTCCTTAAATAATGCAGCAGAGTCCTTAAATAATGCAGCAAAGTCCTTAAATAATGCAGCAGAGTCCTTAAATAATGCAGCAGAGTCCTTAAATACCGCAGCAGAGTACTTAAATACTGAAGCAGAGTCCTTTAATATAGCAGCAAGTTCCTTAAATAATGCAGCAGAGTCCTTAAAAAATCCAACAAAGTCATTAAATAATGCAGCAAGTCCTTAAATAATGCAGCAGAGTCCTCTAATAATGCAGCAGAGTCCTCAAATGCTTCAGCAAAGTCATTAAATAATGCAGCATAGTCCTTAAATAATGCAGCAAAGTCCTTAAATAATGCAGCACAGTTCTTAAATAGTGCAACAACGTCGGTAAATAATGCAGCAGAGTCCTTAAATAATGCAGCAAAGTCCTTAACTAATGCAGCAGAGTCCTTAAATAATGCAAAAAAGTCCTTAAATAATGCAGCAGACTCCTTAAATACCGCAGCAAAGTCCTTAAATAATGCAGCAGAGTCCTTAAATAATGCAACAAAGTCGTTAAATAATGCAGCAGAGTCCTTAAATAATGCAGCAAAGTCCTTTAATAATGCAGCAGAGTCCTTAAATAATGAAACAAAGTCCTTAAATAATGCAGCAGAGTCCTTAAATACTGAAGCAGAGTCCTTAAATAATGCAGCAATGTCCTTAAATAATGCAGCAGAGTCCTTAAATAATGCAACAAAGTCCTTAAATAATGCAGCAGAGTCCTTAAATAATGCAGCAGAGTGAATAAATAATGCAGCAGAGTCCTTAAATAATCCAACAAAGTCCTTAAATAATGCAGCAAAGTCCTTAAATAATGCAGCAGAGTCCTTAAATAATGCAGCAAAGTCCTTAAATAATGCAGCAGAGTCCTTAAATAATGCAACAAAGTCCTTAAATAATGCAGCAGAGTCCTTAAATACTGAAGCAGAGTCCTTAAATATTGCAGCAAAGTCCTTAAATAATGCAGCAGAGTCATTAAATAATGCAACAAAGTCCTTAAATAATGCAGCAGAGTCCTTAAATAATGCAATAAAGTCCTTAAATAATGCAGCAGAGTACTTAAATAATGCAACAAAGTCCTTAAATAATGCAGCAAAGTCCTTAAATACCACAGCAGAGTCATTAAATAATTCAGCAAAGTCCTTAAATAATGCAGCATAGTCCTTAAATAATGCAGCAAAGTCCTTAAATAATGCAGCACAGTTCTTAAATAGTGCAACAACGTCGGTAAATAATGCAGCAGAGTCCTTAAATAATGCAGCAAAGTCCTTAACTAATGCAGCAGAGTCCTTAAATAATGCAACAAAGTCCTTAAATAATGCAGCAGAGTCCTTAAATACCGCAGCAAAGTCCTTAAATAATGCAGCAGAGTCCTAAAATAATGCAACAAAGTCCTTAAATAATGCAGCAGAGTCCTTAAATAATGCAGCAAAGTCCTTTAATAATGCAGCAGAGTCCTTAAATAATGAAACAAAGTCCTTAAATAATGCAGCAGAGTCCTTAAATACTGAAGCAGAGTCCTTAAATAATGCAGCAATGTCCTTAAATAATGCAGCAGAGTCCTTAAATAATGCAACAAAGTCCTTAAATAATGCAGCAGAGTCCTTAAATAATGCAGCAGAGTCCTTAAATAATGCAGCAGAGTGAATAAATAATGCAGCAGAGTCCTTAAATAATCCAACAAAGTCCTTAAATAATGCAGCAAAGTCCTTAAATAATGCAGCAGAGTCCTTAAATAATGCAGCAAAGTCCTTAAATAATGCAGCAGAGTCCTTAAATACTGAAGCAGAGTCCTTAAATATTGCAGCAAAGTCCTTAAATAATGCAGCAGAGTCATTAAATAATGCAACAAAGTCCTTAAATAATGCAGCAGAGTCCTTAAATAATGCAATAAAGTCCTTAAATAATGCAGCAGAGTACTTATATAATGCAACAAAGTCCTTAAATAATGCAGCAAGGTCCTTAAATACCACAGCAGAGTCATTAAATAATTCAGCAAAGTCCTTAAATAATGCAGCAGAGTCCTTAAATACCGCAGCAAAGTCCTTAAATAATGCAGCAGAGTCCTTAAATAATGCAACAAAGTCCTTAAATAATGCAGCAGAGTCCTTAAATAATGCAGCAAAGTCCTTTAATAATGCAGCAGAGTCCTTAAATAATGCAACAAAGTCCTTAAATAATGCAGCAGAGTCCTTAAATACTGAAGCAGAGTCCTTAAATAATGCAGAAAAGTCCTTAAATAATGCAACAAAGTCCTTAAATAATGCAGCAGAGTCCTTAAATAATTCAGCAGAGTCCTCAAATGCTTCAGCAGAGTGAATAAATAATGCAGCAGAGTCCTTAAATCATGCATCAAATTCCTTAAATATGCAGCAAATTCATTAAATAATACAGCAGAGTCCTTAAATAATCCAACAAAGTCCTTAAATAATGCAGCAAAGTCCTTAAATAATGCAGCAGAGTCCTTAAATAATGCAGCAAAGTCCTTAAATAATGCAGCAGAGTCCTTAAATAATGCAACAAAGTCCTTAAATAGTGCAGCAGAGTCCTTAAATACTGAAGCAGAATCCTTAAATATTGCAGCAAAGTCCTTAAATAATGCAGCAGAGTCATTAAATAATGCAACAAAGTCCTTAAATAATGCAGCAGAGTCCTTAAATAATGCAACAAAGTCCTTAAATAATGCAGCAGAGTACTTAAATAATGCAACAAAGTCCTTAAATAATGCAGCAAAGTCCTTAAATACCACAGCAGAGTCATTAAATAATTCAGCAAAGTCCTTAAATAATGCAGCAGAGTCCTTAAATAATGCAGCAGACTCCTTAAATAATTCAGCAAAGTCCTTAAATAATGCAGCAGAGTCCTTAAATAATGCAACAAAGTCCTTAAATAATGCAGCAGAGTACTTAAATAATGCAGCAAAGTCCTTTAATAATGCAGCAGAGCCCTTAGATAATGCAATAAAGTCCTTAAATAATGCAGCAGAGTCCTTAAATACGGAAGAAGAGTCCTTATATATTGCAGCAAAGTCCTTAAATAATGCAGCAGAGTCCTTAAATAATGCAACGAAGTCCTTAAATAATGCAGCAGAGTCCTTAAATAATGCAGCAAAGTCCTTAACTAATGCAGCAGAGTAATTAAATAATGCAACAAAGTCCTTAAATAATGCAACAGAGTCCTTAAATACCGCAGCAAAGTGCTTAAATAATGCAGCAGACTCCTCAAATGCTTCAGCAGAGTCCTTAAATAATGCAGCAGAGTCCTTAAATAATGTAACAAAGTCCTTAAACAATGCAGCAGAGTCCTTAAATACTGAAGCAGAGTCCTTAAATATTGCAGCAAAGTCCTTAAATAATGCAGCAGAGTCATTAAATAATGCAACAAAGTCCTTAATAATGCAGCAGAGTACTTAAATAATGCAACAAAGTCCTTAAATAATGCAGCAGAGTCCTTAAATATTGCAGCAAAGTCCTTTAATAATGCAGCAGAGCCCTTAAATAATGCAATAAAGTCATTAAATAATGCAGCAGAGTCCTTAAATACGGAAGCAGAGTCCTTAAATACTGCAGCAAAGTCCTTAAATAATGCAGCAGAGTCCTTAAATAATGCAACAAAGTCCTTAAATAATGCAGCAGAGTCCTTAAATAATGCAACAAAGTCCTTAAATAATGCAGCAGAGTCCTTAAATAATGCAGCACAGTCCTCAAATGCTTCAGCAGAGTGAATAAATAATGCAGCAGAGTCCTTAAATAATGCAGCAAATTCCTTAAATATGCAGCAAATTCCTTAAATAATACAGCAGAGTACTAAAATAATCCAACAAAGTCCTTAAATAATGCAGCAAAGTCCTTAAATAATGCAGCAGAGTCCTCAAATAATGCAGCAGAGTCCTCAAATGCTTCAGCAGAGTCATTAAATAATGCAGCAGAGTCCTTAAGTAATGCAGCAAATTCCTTAAATAATGCATCAGAGTCCTTAAATAATGCAACAAAGTCCTTAATTAATGCAGCAAAGTTCTTAAATAATGCAGCAGAGTCCTTAAATAATGCAGCAAAGTCCTTAAATAATGCAGCAGAGTCCTTAAATACTGAAGCAAAGTCCTTAAATATTGCAGCAAAGTCCTTAAATAATGCAGCAGAGTCCTTAAATAATGCAACAAAGTCCTTAAATAATGCAGCAGAGTCCTTAAATAATGCAGCAAAGTCCTTAAATAATGCAGCAGAGTCCTTAAATAATGCAGCAGAGTCCTTAAATACCGCAGCAGAGTACTTAAATACTGAAGCAGAGTCCTTTAATATAGCAGCAAGATCCTTAAATAATGCAGCAGAGTCCTTAAAAAATCCAACAAAGTCATTAAATAATGCAGCAAGTCCTTAAATAATGCAGCAGAGTCCTCTAATAATGCAGCAGAGTCCTCAAATGCTTCAGCAAAGTCATTAAATAATGCAGCATAGTCCTTAAATAATGCAGCAAAGTCCTTAAATAATGCAGCACAGTTCTTAAATAGTGCAACAACGTCGGTAAATAATGCAGCAGAGTCCTTAAATAATGCAGCAAAGTCCTTAACTAATGCAGCAGAGTCCTTAAATAATGCAAAAAAGTCCTTAAATAATGCAGCAGACTCCTTAAATACCGCAGCAAAGTCCTTAAATAATGCAGCAGAGTCCTTAAATAATGCAACAAAGTCCTTAATTAATGCAGCAGAGTCCTTAAATAATGCAGCAAAGTCCTTTAATAATGCAGCAGAGTCCTTAAATAATGAAACAAAGTCCTTAAATAATGCAGCAGAGTCCTTAAATACTGAAGCAGAGTCCTTAAATAATGCAGCAATGTCCTTAAATAATGCAGCAGAGTCCTTAAATAATGCAACAAAGTCCTTAAATAATGCAGCAGAGTCCTTAAATAATGCAGCAGAGTCCTTAAATAATGCAGCAGAGTGAATAAATAATGCAGCAGAGTCCTTAAATAATCCAACAAAGTCCTTAAATAATGCAGCAAAGTCCTTAAATAATGCAGCAGAGTCCTTAAATAATGCAGCAAAGTCCTTAAATAATGCAGCAGAGTCCTTAAATAATTCAACAAAGTCCTTAAATAATGCAGCAGAGGCCTTAAATACTGAAGCAGAGTCCTTAAATATTGCAGCAAAGTCCTTAAATAATGCAGCAGAGTCATTAAATAATGCAACAAAGTCCTTAAATAATGCAGCAGAGTCCTTAAATAATGCAATAAAGTCCTTAAATAATGCAGCAGAGTACTTAAATAATGCAACAAAGTCCTTAAATAATGCAGCAAAGTCCTTAAATACCACAGCAGAGTCATTAAATAATTCAGCAAAGTCCTTAAATAATGCAGCATAGTCCTTAAATAATGCAGCAAAGTCCTTAAATAATGCAGCACAGTTCTTAAATAGTGCAACAACGTCGGTAAATAATGCAGCAGAGTCCTTAAATAATGCAGCAAAGTCCTTAACTAATGCAGCAGAGTCCTTAAATAATGCAACAAAGTCCTTAAATAATGCAGCAGAGTCCTTAAATACCGCAGCAAAGTCCTTAAATAATGCAGCAGAGTCCTTAAATAATGCAACAAAGTCCTTAAATAATGCAGCAGAGTCCTTAAATAATGCAGCAAAGTCCTTTAATAATGCAGCAGAGTAATTAAATAATGCAACAAAGTCCTTAAATAATGCAACAGAGTCCTTAAATACCGCAGCAAAGTGCTTAAATAATGCAGCAGAGTCCTCAAATGCTTCAGCAGAGTCCTTAAATAATGCAGCAGAGTCCTTAAATAATGCAGCAGAGTCCTTAAATAATGTAACAAAGTCCTTAAATAATGCAGCAGAGTCCTTAAATACTGAAGCAGAGTCCTTAAATATTGCAGCAAAGTCCTTAAATAATGCAGCAGAGTCATTAAATAATGCAACAAAGTCCTTAATAATGCAGCAGAGTCCTTAAATAATGCAACAAAGTCCTTAAATAATGCAGCAGAGTACATAAATAATGCAACAAAGTCCTTAAATAATGCAGCAAAGTCCTTATATACCACAGCAGAGTCATTAAATAATTCAGCAAAGTCCTTAAATAATGCAGCAGAGTCCTTAAATAATGCAGCAGACTCCTTAAGTAATTCAGCAAAGTCCTTAAATAATGCAGCAGAGTCCTTAAATAATGCAACAAAGTCCTTAAATAATGCAGCAGAGTCCTTAAATATTGCAGCAAAGTCCTTTAATAATGCAGCAGAGCCCTTAAATAATGCAATAAAGTCATTAAATAATGCAGCAGAGTCCTTAAATACGGAAGCAGAGTCCTTAAATACTGCAGCAAAGTCCTTAAATAATGCAGCAGAGTCCTTAAATAATGCAACAAAGTCCTTAAATAATGCAGCAGAGTCCTTAAATAATGCAACAAAGTCCTTAAATAATGCAGCAGAGTCCTTAAATAATGCAGCACAGTCCTCAAATGCTTCAGCAGAGTGAATAAATAATGCAGCAGAGTCCTTAAATAATGCAGCAAATTCCTTAAATATGCAGCAAATTCCTTAAATAATACAGCAGAGTACTAAAATAATCCAACAAAGTCCTTAAATAATGCAGCAAAGTCCTTAAATAATGCAGCAGAGTCCTCAAATAATGCAGCAGAGTCCTCAAATGCTTCAGCAGAGTCATTAAATAATGCAGCAGAGTCCTTAAATAATGCAGCAAATTCCTTAAATAATGCATCAGAGTCCTTAAATAATGCAACAAAGTCCTTAATTAATGCAGCAAAGTTCTTAAATAATGCAGCAGAGTCCTTAAATAATGCAACAAAGTCCTTAAATAATGCAGCAGAGTCCTTAAATACTGAAGCAAAGTCCTTAAATATTGCAGCAAAGTCCTTAAATAATGCAGCAGAGTCCTTAAATAATGCAACAAAGTCCTTAAATAATGCAGCAGAGTCCTTAAATAATGCAGCAAAGTCCTTAAATAATGCAGCAGAGTCCTTAAATAATGCAGCAGAGTCCTTAAATACCGCAGCAGAGTACTTAAATACTGAAGCAGAGTCCTTTAATATAGCAGCAAGTTCCTTAAATAATGCAGCAGAGTCCTTAAAAAATCCAACAAAGTCATTAAATAATGCAGCAAGTCCTTAAATAATGCAGCAGAGTCCTCTAATAATGCAGCAGAGTCCTCAAATGCTTCAGCAAAGTCATTAAATAATGCAGCATAGTCCTTAAATAATGCAGCAAAGTCCTTAAATAATGCAGCACAGTTCTTAAATAGTGCAACAACGTCGGTAAATAATGCAGCAGAGTCCTTAAATAATGCAGCAAAGTCCTTAACTAATGCAGCAGAGTCCTTAAATAATGCAAAAAAGTCCTTAAATAATGCAGCAGACTCCTTAAATACCGCAGCAAAGTCCTTAAATAATGCAGCAGAGTCCTTAGATAATGCAACAAAGTCGTTAAATAATGCAGCAGAGTCCTTAAATAATGCAGCAAAGTCCTTTAATAATGCAGCAGAGTCCTTAAATAATGAAACAAAGTCCTTAAATAATGCAGCAGAGTCCTTAAATACTGAAGCAGAGTCCTTAAATAATGCAGCAATGTCCTTAAATAATGCAGCAGAGTCCTTAAATAATGCAACAAAGTCCTTAAATAATGCAGCAGAGTCCTTAAATAATGCAGCAGAGTCCTTAAATAATGCAGCAGAGTGAATAAATAATGCAGCAGAGTCCTTAAATAATCCAACAAAGTCCTTAAATAATGCAGCAAAGTCCTTAAATAATGCAGCAGAGTCCTTAAATAATGCAGCAAAGTCCTTAAATAATGCAGCAGAGTCCTTAAATAATGCAACAAAGTCCTTAAATAATGCAGCAGAGTCCTTAAATACTGAAGCAGAGTCCTTAAATATTGCAGCAAAGTCCTTAAATAATGCAGCAGAGTCATTAAATAATGCAACAAAGTCCTTAAATAATGCAGCAGAGTCCTTAAATAATGCAATAAAGTCCTTAAATAATGCAGCAGAGTACTTAAATAATGCAACAAAGTCCTTAAATAATGCAGCAAAGTCCTTAAATACCACAGCAGAGTCATTAAATAATTCAGCAAAGTCCTTAAATAATGCAGCATAGTCCTTAAATAATGCAGCAAAGTCCTTAAATAATGCAGCACAGTTCTTAAATAGTGCAACAACGTCGGTAAATAATGCAGCAGAGTCCTTAAATAATGCAGCAAAGTCCTTAACTAATGCAGCAGAGTCCTTAAATAATGCAACAAAGTCCTTAAATAATGCAGCAGAGTCCTTAAATACCGCAGCAAAGTCCTTAAATAATGCAGCAGAGTCCTTAAATAATGCAACAAAGTCCTTAAATAATGCAGCAGAGTCCTTAAATAATGCAGCAAAGTCCTTTAATAATGGAGCAGAGTCCTTAAATAATGAAACAAAGTCCTTAAATAATGCAGCAGAGTCCTTAAATACTGAAGCAGAGTCCTTAAATAATGCAGCAATGTCCTTAAATAATGCAGCAGAGTCCTTAAATAATGCAACAAAGTCCTTAAATAATGCAGCAGAGTCCTTAAATAATGCAGCAGAGTCCTTAAATAATGCAGCAGAGTGAATAAATAATGCAGCAGAGTCCTTAAATAATCCAACAAAGTCCTTAAATAATGCAGCAAAGTCCTTAAATAATGCAGCAGAGTCCTTAAATAATGCAGCAAAGTCCTTAAATAATGCAGCAGAGTCCTTAAATAATGCAATAAGTCCTTAAATAATGCAGCAGAGTCCTTAAATACTGAAGCAGAGTCCTTAAATATTGCAGCAAAGTCCTTAAATAATGCAGCAGAGTCATTAAATAATGCAACAAAGTCCTTAAATAATGCAGCAGAGTCCTTAAATAATGCAATAAAGTCCTAAAATAATGCAGCAGAGTACTTAAATAATGCAACAAAGTCCTTAAATAATGCAGCAAAGTCCTTAAATACCACAGCAGAGTCATTAAATAATTCAGCAAAGTCCTTAAATAATGCAGCAGAGTCCTTAAATACCGCAGCAAAGTCCTTAAATAATGCAGCAGAGTCCTTAAATAATGCAACAAAGTCCTTAAATAATGCAGCAGAGTCCTTAAATAATGCAGCAAAGTCCTTTAATAATGCAGCAGAGTCCTTAAATAATGCAACAAAGTCCTTAAATAATGCAGCAGAGTCCTTAAATACTGAAGCAGAGTCCTTAAATAATCCAGAAAAGTCCTTAAATAATGCAACAAAGTCCTTAAATAATGCAGCAGAGTCCTTAAATAATTCAGCAGAGTCCTCAAATGCTTCAGCAGAGTGAATAAATAATGCAGCAGAGTCCTTAAATCATGCATCAAATTCCTTAAATATGCAGCAAATTCATTAAATAATACAGCAGAGTCCTTAAATAATCCAACAAAGTCCTTAAATAATGCAGCAAAGTCCTTAAATAATGCAGCAGAGTCCTTAAATAATGCAGCAAAGTCCTTAAATAATGCAGCAGAGTCCTTAAATAATGCAACAAAGTCCTTAAATAATGCAGCAGAGTCCTTAAATACTGAAGCAGAATCCTTAAATATTGCAGCAAAGTCCTTAAATAATGCAGCAGAGTCATTAAATAATGCAACAAAGTCCTTAAATAATGCAGCAGAGTCCTTAAATAATGCAACAAAGTCCTTAAATAATGCAGCAGAGTACTTAAATAATGCAACAAAGTCCTTAAATAATGCAACAAAGTCCTTAAATACCACAGCAGAGTCATTAAATAATTCAGCAAAGTCCTTAAATAATGCAGCAGAGTCCTTAAATAATGCAGCAGACTCCTTAAATAATTCAGCAAAGTCCTTAAATAATGCAGCAGAGTCCTTAAATAATGCAACAAAGTCCTTAAATAATGCAGCAGAGTACTTAAATAATGCAGCAAAGTCCTTTAATAATGCAGCAGAGCCCTTAAATAATGCAATAAAGTCCTTAAATAATGCAGCAGAGTCCTTAAATACGGAAGCAGAGTCCTTAAATATTGCAGCAAAGTCCTTAAATAATGCAGCAGAGTCCTTAAATAATGCAACAAAGTCCTTAAATAATGCAGCAGAGTCCTTAAATAATGCAGCAAAGTACTTAAATAATGCAGCAGAGTAATTAAATAATGCAACAAAGTCCTTAAATAATGCAACAGAGTCCTTAAATACCGCAGCAAAGTGCTTAAATAATGCAGCAGAGTCCTCAAATGCTTCAGCAGAGTCCTTAAATAATGCAGCAGAGTCCTTAAATAATGTAACAAAGTCCTTAAATAATGCAGCAGAGTCCTTAAATACTGAAGCAGAGTCCTTAAATATTGCAGCAAAGTTCTTAAATAATGCAGCAGAGTCATTAAATAATGCAACAAAGTCCTTAATAATGCAGCAGAGTCCTTAAATAATGCAACAAAGTCCTTAAATAATGCAGCAGAGTACTTAAATAATGCAACAAAGTCCTTAAATAATGCAGCAGAGTCATTAAATAATGCAACAAAGTCCTTAAATAATTCAGCAGAGTCCTTAAATAATGCAATAAAGTCCTTAAATAATGCAGCAGAGTACTTAAATAATGCAACAAAGTCCTTAAATAATGCAGCAAAGTCCTTAAATACCACAGCAGAGTCATTAAATAATTCAGCAAAGTCCTTAAATAATGCAGCATAGTCCTTAAATAATGCAACAAAGTCCTTAAATAATGCAGCACAGTTCTTAAATAGTGCAACAACGTCGGTAAATAATGCAGCAGAGTCCTTAAATAATGCAGCAAAGTCCTTAACTAATGCAGCAGAGTCCTTAAATAATGCAACAAAGTCCTTAAATAATGCAGCAGAGTCCTTAAATACCGCAGCAAAGTCCTTAAATAATGCAGCAGAGTCCTTAAATAATGCAACAAAGTCCTTAAATAATGCAGCAGAGTCCTTAAATAATGCAGCAAAGTCCTTTAATAATGCAGCAGAGTAATTAAATAATGCAACAAAGTCCTTAAATAATGCAACAGAGTCCTTAAATACCGCAGCAAAGTGCTTAAATAATGCAGCAGAGTCCTCAAATGCTTCAGCAGAGTCCTTAAATAATGCAGCAGAGTCCTTAAATAATGCAACAAAGTCCTTAAATAGTGCAGCAGAGTCCTTAAATACTGAAGCAGAATCCTTAAATATTGCAGCAAAGTCCTTAAATAATGCAGCAGAGTCATTAAATAATGCAACAAAGTCCTTAAATAATGCAGCAGAGTCCTTAAATAATGCAACAAAGTCCTTAAATAATGCAGCAGAGTACTTAAATAATGCAACAAAGTCCTTAAATAATGCAGCAAAGTCCTTAAATACCACAGCAGAGTCATTAAATAATTCAGCAAAGTCCTTAAATAATGCAGCAGAGTCCTTAAATAATGCAGCAGACTCCTTAAATAATTCAGCAAAGTCCTTAAATAATGCAGCAGAGTCCTTAAATAATGCAACAAAGTCCTTAAATAATGCAGCAGAGTACTTAAATAATGCAGCAAAGTCCTTTAATAATGCAGCAGAGCCCTTAGATAATGCAATAAAGTCCTTAAATAATGCAGCAGAGTCCTTAAATACGGAAGAAGAGTCCTTATATATTGCAGCAAAGTCCTTAAATAATGCAGCAGAGTCCTTAAATAATGCAACGAAGTCCTTAAATAATGCAGCAGAGTCCTTAAATAATGCAGCAAAGTCCTTAACTAATGCAGCAGAGTAATTAAATAATGCAACAAAGTCCTTAAATAATGCAACAGAGTCCTTAAATACCGCAGCAAAGTGCTTAAATAATGCAGCAGACTCCTCAAATGCTTCAGCAGAGTCCTTAAATAATGCAGCAGAGTCCTTAAATAATGTAACAAAGTCCTTAAACAATGCAGCAGAGTCCTTAAATACTGAAGCAGAGTCCTTAAATATTGCAGCAAAGTCCTTAAATAATGCAGCAGAGTCATTAAATAATGCAACAAAGTCCTTAATAATGCAGCAGAGTACTTAAATAATGCAACAAAGTCCTTAAATAATGCAGCAGAGTCCTTAAATATTGCAGCAAAGTCCTTTAATAATGCAGCAGAGCCCTTAAATAATGCAATAAAGTCATTAAATAATGCAGCAGAGTCCTTAAATACGGAAGCAGAGTCCTTAAATACTGCAGCAAAGTCCTTAAATAATGCAGCAGAGTCCTTAAATAATGCAACAAAGTCCTTAAATAATGCAGCAGAGTCCTTAAATAATGCAACAAAGTCCTTAAATAATGCAGCAGAGTCCTTAAATAATGCAGCACAGTCCTCAAATGCTTCAGCAGAGTGAATAAATAATGCAGCAGAGTCCTTAAATAATGCAGCAAATTCCTTAAATATGCAGCAAATTCCTTAAATAATACAGCAGAGTACTAAAATAATCCAACAAAGTCCTTAAATAATGCAGCAAAGTCCTTAAATAATGCAGCAGAGTCCTCAAATAATGCAGCAGAGTCCTCAAATGCTTCAGCAGAGTCATTAAATAATGCAGCAGAGTCCTTAAGTAATGCAGCAAATTCCTTAAATAATGCATCAGAGTCCTTAAATAATGCAACAAAGTCCTTAATTAATGCAGCAAAGTTCTTAAATAATGCAGCAGAGTCCTTAAATAATGCAGCAAAGTCCTTAAATAATGCAGCAGAGTCCTTAAATACTGAAGCAAAGTCCTTAAATATTGCAGCAAAGTCCTTAAATAATGCAGCAGAGTCCTTAAATAATGCAACAAAGTCCTTAAATAATGCAGCAGAGTCCTTAAATAATGCAGCAAAGTCCTTAAATAATGCAGCAGAGTCCTTAAATAATGCAGCAGAGTCCTTAAATACCGCAGCAGAGTACTTAAATACTGAAGCAGAGTCCTTTAATATAGCAGCAAGATCCTTAAATAATGCAGCAGAGTCCTTAAAAAATCCAACAAAGTCATTAAATAATGCAGCAAGTCCTTAAATAATGCAGCAGAGTCCTCTAATAATGCAGCAGAGTCCTCAAATGCTTCAGCAAAGTCATTAAATAATGCAGCATAGTCCTTAAATAATGCAGCAAAGTCCTTAAATAATGCAGCACAGTTCTTAAATAGTGCAACAACGTCGGTAAATAATGCAGCAGAGTCCTTAAATAATGCAGCAAAGTCCTTAACTAATGCAGCAGAGTCCTTAAATAATGCAAAAAAGTCCTTAAATAATGCAGCAGACTCCTTAAATACCGCAGCAAAGTCCTTAAATAATGCAGCAGAGTCCTTAAATAATGCAACAAAGTCCTTAATTAATGCAGCAGAGTCCTTAAATAATGCAGCAAAGTCCTTTAATAATGCAGCAGAGTCCTTAAATAATGAAACAAAGTCCTTAAATAATGCAGCAGAGTCCTTAAATACTGAAGCAGAGTCCTTAAATAATGCAGCAATGTCCTTAAATAATGCAGCAGAGTCCTTAAATAATGCAACAAAGTCCTTAAATAATGCAGCAGAGTCCTTAAATAATGCAGCAGAGTCCTTAAATAATGCAGCAGAGTGAATAAATAATGCAGCAGAGTCCTTAAATAATCCAACAAAGTCCTTAAATAATGCAGCAAAGTCCTTAAATAATGCAGCAGAGTCCTTAAATAATGCAGCAAAGTCCTTAAATAATGCAGCAGAGTCCTTAAATAATTCAACAAAGTCCTTAAATAATGCAGCAGAGGCCTTAAATACTGAAGCAGAGTCCTTAAATATTGCAGCAAAGTCCTTAAATAATGCAGCAGAGTCATTAAATAATGCAACAAAGTCCTTAAATAATGCAGCAGAGTCCTTAAATAATGCAATAAAGTCCTTAAATAATGCAGCAGAGTACTTAAATAATGCAACAAAGTCCTTAAATAATGCAGCAAAGTCCTTAAATACCACAGCAGAGTCATTAAATAATTCAGCAAAGTCCTTAAATAATGCAGCATAGTCCTTAAATAATGCAGCAAAGTCCTTAAATAATGCAGCACAGTTCTTAAATAGTGCAACAACGTCGGTAAATAATGCAGCAGAGTCCTTAAATAATGCAGCAAAGTCCTTAACTAATGCAGCAGAGTCCTTAAATAATGCAACAAAGTCCTTAAATAATGCAGCAGAGTCCTTAAATACCGCAGCAAAGTCCTTAAATAATGCAGCAGAGTCCTTAAATAATGCAACAAAGTCCTTAAATAATGCAGCAGAGTCCTTAAATAATGCAGCAAAGTCCTTTAATAATGCAGCAGAGTAATTAAATAATGCAACAAAGTCCTTAAATAATGCAACAGAGTCCTTAAATACCGCAGCAAAGTGCTTAAATAATGCAGCAGAGTCCTCAAATGCTTCAGCAGAGTCCTTAAATAATGCAGCAGAGTCCTTAAATAATGCAGCAGAGTCCTTAAATAATGTAACAAAGTCCTTAAATAATGCAGCAGAGTCCTTAAATACTGAAGCAGAGTCCTTAAATATTGCAGCAAAGTCCTTAAATAATGCAGCAGAGTCATTAAATAATGCAACAAAGTCCTTAATAATGCAGCAGAGTCCTTAAATAATGCAACAAAGTCCTTAAATAATGCAGCAGAGTACATAAATAATGCAACAAAGTCCTTAAATAATGCAGCAAAGTCCTTATATACCACAGCAGAGTCATTAAATAATTCAGCAAAGTCCTTAAATAATGCAGCAGAGTCCTTAAATAATGCAGCAGACTCCTTAAGTAATTCAGCAAAGTCCTTAAATAATGCAGCAGAGTCCTTAAATAATGCAACAAAGTCCTTAAATAATGCAGCAGAGTCCTTAAATATTGCAGCAAAGTCCTTTAATAATGCAGCAGAGCCCTTAAATAATGCAATAAAGTCATTAAATAATGCAGCAGAGTCCTTAAATACGGAAGCAGAGTCCTTAAATACTGCAGCAAAGTCCTTAAATAATGCAGCAGAGTCCTTAAATAATGCAACAAAGTCCTTAAATAATGCAGCAGAGTCCTTAAATAATGCAACAAAGTCCTTAAATAA
Organism: Phyllobates terribilis; assembly: GCF_046119375.1. Classification (NCBI taxonomy): domain Eukaryota; kingdom Metazoa; phylum Chordata; class Amphibia; order Anura; family Dendrobatidae; genus Phyllobates; species Phyllobates terribilis. The sequence goes on from NW_027362765.1 coordinate 648,669,879, forward strand.
TGCAGCAGAGTCCTTAAATAATGCAGCACAGTCCTCAAATGCTTCAGCAGAGTGAATAAATAATGCAGCAGAGTCCTTAAATAATGCAGCAAATTCCTTAAATATGCAGCAAATTCCTTAAATAATACAGCAGAGTACTAAAATAATCCAACAAAGTCCTTAAATAATGCAGCAAAGTCCTTAAATAATGCAGCAGAGTCCTCAAATAATGCAGCAGAGTCCTCAAATGCTTCAGCAGAGTCATTAAATAATGCAGCAGAGTCCTTAAATAATGCAGCAAATTCCTTAAATAATGCATCAGAGTCCTTAAATAATGCAACAAAGTCCTTAATTAATGCAGCAAAGTTCTTAAATAATGCAGCAGAGTCCTTAAATAATGCAACAAAGTCCTTAAATAATGCAGCAGAGTCCTTAAATACTGAAGCAAAGTCCTTAAATATTGCAGCAAAGTCCTTAAATAATGCAGCAGAGTCCTTAAATAATGCAACAAAGTCCTTAAATAATGCAGCAGAGTCCTTAAATAATGCAGCAAAGTCCTTAAATAATGCAGCAGAGTCCTTAAATAATGCAGCAGAGTCCTTAAATACCGCAGCAGAGTACTTAAATACTGAAGCAGAGTCCTTTAATATAGCAGCAAGTTCCTTAAATAATGCAGCAGAGTCCTTAAAAAATCCAACAAAGTCATTAAATAATGCAGCAAGTCCTTAAATAATGCAGCAGAGTCCTCTAATAATGCAGCAGAGTCCTCAAATGCTTCAGCAAAGTCATTAAATAATGCAGCATAGTCCTTAAATAATGCAGCAAAGTCCTTAAATAATGCAGCACAGTTCTTAAATAGTGCAACAACGTCGGTAAATAATGCAGCAGAGTCCTTAAATAATGCAGCAAAGTCCTTAACTAATGCAGCAGAGTCCTTAAATAATGCAAAAAAGTCCTTAAATAATGCAGCAGACTCCTTAAATACCGCAGCAAAGTCCTTAAATAATGCAGCAGAGTCCTTAGATAATGCAACAAAGTCGTTAAATAATGCAGCAGAGTCCTTAAATAATGCAGCAAAGTCCTTTAATAATGCAGCAGAGTCCTTAAATAATGAAACAAAGTCCTTAAATAATGCAGCAGAGTCCTTAAATACTGAAGCAGAGTCCTTAAATAATGCAGCAATGTCCTTAAATAATGCAGCAGAGTCCTTAAATAATGCAACAAAGTCCTTAAATAATGCAGCAGAGTCCTTAAATAATGCAGCAGAGTCCTTAAATAATGCAGCAGAGTGAATAAATAATGCAGCAGAGTCCTTAAATAATCCAACAAAGTCCTTAAATAATGCAGCAAAGTCCTTAAATAATGCAGCAGAGTCCTTAAATAATGCAGCAAAGTCCTTAAATAATGCAGCAGAGTCCTTAAATAATGCAACAAAGTCCTTAAATAATGCAGCAGAGTCCTTAAATACTGAAGCAGAGTCCTTAAATATTGCAGCAAAGTCCTTAAATAATGCAGCAGAGTCATTAAATAATGCAACAAAGTCCTTAAATAATGCAGCAGAGTCCTTAAATAATGCAATAAAGTCCTTAAATAATGCAGCAGAGTACTTAAATAATGCAACAAAGTCCTTAAATAATGCAGCAAAGTCCTTAAATACCACAGCAGAGTCATTAAATAATTCAGCAAAGTCCTTAAATAATGCAGCATAGTCCTTAAATAATGCAGCAAAGTCCTTAAATAATGCAGCACAGTTCTTAAATAGTGCAACAACGTCGGTAAATAATGCAGCAGAGTCCTTAAATAATGCAGCAAAGTCCTTAACTAATGCAGCAGAGTCCTTAAATAATGCAACAAAGTCCTTAAATAATGCAGCAGAGTCCTTAAATACCGCAGCAAAGTCCTTAAATAATGCAGCAGAGTCCTTAAATAATGCAACAAAGTCCTTAAATAATGCAGCAGAGTCCTTAAATAATGCAGCAAAGTCCTTTAATAATGGAGCAGAGTCCTTAAATAATGAAACAAAGTCCTTAAATAATGCAGCAGAGTCCTTAAATACTGAAGCAGAGTCCTTAAATAATGCAGCAATGTCCTTAAATAATGCAGCAGAGTCCTTAAATAATGCAACAAAGTCCTTAAATAATGCAGCAGAGTCCTTAAATAATGCAGCAGAGTCCTTAAATAATGCAGCAGAGTGAATAAATAATGCAGCAGAGTCCTTAAATAATCCAACAAAGTCCTTAAATAATGCAGCAAAGTCCTTAAATAATGCAGCAGAGTCCTTAAATAATGCAGCAAAGTCCTTAAATAATGCAGCAGAGTCCTTAAATAATGCAATAAGTCCTTAAATAATGCAGCAGAGTCCTTAAATACTGAAGCAGAGTCCTTAAATATTGCAGCAAAGTCCTTAAATAATGCAGCAGAGTCATTAAATAATGCAACAAAGTCCTTAAATAATGCAGCAGAGTCCTTAAATAATGCAATAAAGTCCTAAAATAATGCAGCAGAGTACTTAAATAATGCAACAAAGTCCTTAAATAATGCAGCAAAGTCCTTAAATACCACAGCAGAGTCATTAAATAATTCAGCAAAGTCCTTAAATAATGCAGCAGAGTCCTTAAATACCGCAGCAAAGTCCTTAAATAATGCAGCAGAGTCCTTAAATAATGCAACAAAGTCCTTAAATAATGCAGCAGAGTCCTTAAATAATGCAGCAAAGTCCTTTAATAATGCAGCAGAGTCCTTAAATAATGCAACAAAGTCCTTAAATAATGCAGCAGAGTCCTTAAATACTGAAGCAGAGTCCTTAAATAATCCAGAAAAGTCCTTAAATAATGCAACAAAGTCCTTAAATAATGCAGCAGAGTCCTTAAATAATTCAGCAGAGTCCTCAAATGCTTCAGCAGAGTGAATAAATAATGCAGCAGAGTCCTTAAATCATGCATCAAATTCCTTAAATATGCAGCAAATTCATTAAATAATACAGCAGAGTCCTTAAATAATCCAACAAAGTCCTTAAATAATGCAGCAAAGTCCTTAAATAATGCAGCAGAGTCCTTAAATAATGCAGCAAAGTCCTTAAATAATGCAGCAGAGTCCTTAAATAATGCAACAAAGTCCTTAAATAATGCAGCAGAGTCCTTAAATACTGAAGCAGAATCCTTAAATATTGCAGCAAAGTCCTTAAATAATGCAGCAGAGTCATTAAATAATGCAACAAAGTCCTTAAATAATGCAGCAGAGTCCTTAAATAATGCAACAAAGTCCTTAAATAATGCAGCAGAGTACTTAAATAATGCAACAAAGTCCTTAAATAATGCAACAAAGTCCTTAAATACCACAGCAGAGTCATTAAATAATTCAGCAAAGTCCTTAAATAATGCAGCAGAGTCCTTAAATAATGCAGCAGACTCCTTAAATAATTCAGCAAAGTCCTTAAATAATGCAGCAGAGTCCTTAAATAATGCAACAAAGTCCTTAAATAATGCAGCAGAGTACTTAAATAATGCAGCAAAGTCCTTTAATAATGCAGCAGAGCCCTTAAATAATGCAATAAAGTCCTTAAATAATGCAGCAGAGTCCTTAAATACGGAAGCAGAGTCCTTAAATATTGCAGCAAAGTCCTTAAATAATGCAGCAGAGTCCTTAAATAATGCAACAAAGTCCTTAAATAATGCAGCAGAGTCCTTAAATAATGCAGCAAAGTACTTAAATAATGCAGCAGAGTAATTAAATAATGCAACAAAGTCCTTAAATAATGCAACAGAGTCCTTAAATACCGCAGCAAAGTGCTTAAATAATGCAGCAGAGTCCTCAAATGCTTCAGCAGAGTCCTTAAATAATGCAGCAGAGTCCTTAAATAATGTAACAAAGTCCTTAAATAATGCAGCAGAGTCCTTAAATACTGAAGCAGAGTCCTTAAATATTGCAGCAAAGTTCTTAAATAATGCAGCAGAGTCATTAAATAATGCAACAAAGTCCTTAATAATGCAGCAGAGTCCTTAAATAATGCAACAAAGTCCTTAAATAATGCAGCAGAGTACTTAAATAATGCAACAAAGTCCTTAAATAATGCAGCAGAGTCATTAAATAATGCAACAAAGTCCTTAAATAATTCAGCAGAGTCCTTAAATAATGCAATAAAGTCCTTAAATAATGCAGCAGAGTACTTAAATAATGCAACAAAGTCCTTAAATAATGCAGCAAAGTCCTTAAATACCACAGCAGAGTCATTAAATAATTCAGCAAAGTCCTTAAATAATGCAGCATAGTCCTTAAATAATGCAACAAAGTCCTTAAATAATGCAGCACAGTTCTTAAATAGTGCAACAACGTCGGTAAATAATGCAGCAGAGTCCTTAAATAATGCAGCAAAGTCCTTAACTAATGCAGCAGAGTCCTTAAATAATGCAACAAAGTCCTTAAATAATGCAGCAGAGTCCTTAAATACCGCAGCAAAGTCCTTAAATAATGCAGCAGAGTCCTTAAATAATGCAACAAAGTCCTTAAATAATGCAGCAGAGTCCTTAAATAATGCAGCAAAGTCCTTTAATAATGCAGCAGAGTAATTAAATAATGCAACAAAGTCCTTAAATAATGCAACAGAGTCCTTAAATACCGCAGCAAAGTGCTTAAATAATGCAGCAGAGTCCTCAAATGCTTCAGCAGAGTCCTTAAATAATGCAGCAGAGTCCTTAAATAATGCAACAAAGTCCTTAAATAGTGCAGCAGAGTCCTTAAATACTGAAGCAGAATCCTTAAATATTGCAGCAAAGTCCTTAAATAATGCAGCAGAGTCATTAAATAATGCAACAAAGTCCTTAAATAATGCAGCAGAGTCCTTAAATAATGCAACAAAGTCCTTAAATAATGCAGCAGAGTACTTAAATAATGCAACAAAGTCCTTAAATAATGCAGCAAAGTCCTTAAATACCACAGCAGAGTCATTAAATAATTCAGCAAAGTCCTTAAATAATGCAGCAGAGTCCTTAAATAATGCAGCAGACTCCTTAAATAATTCAGCAAAGTCCTTAAATAATGCAGCAGAGTCCTTAAATAATGCAACAAAGTCCTTAAATAATGCAGCAGAGTACTTAAATAATGCAGCAAAGTCCTTTAATAATGCAGCAGAGCCCTTAGATAATGCAATAAAGTCCTTAAATAATGCAGCAGAGTCCTTAAATACGGAAGAAGAGTCCTTATATATTGCAGCAAAGTCCTTAAATAATGCAGCAGAGTCCTTAAATAATGCAACGAAGTCCTTAAATAATGCAGCAGAGTCCTTAAATAATGCAGCAAAGTCCTTAACTAATGCAGCAGAGTAATTAAATAATGCAACAAAGTCCTTAAATAATGCAACAGAGTCCTTAAATACCGCAGCAAAGTGCTTAAATAATGCAGCAGACTCCTCAAATGCTTCAGCAGAGTCCTTAAATAATGCAGCAGAGTCCTTAAATAATGTAACAAAGTCCTTAAACAATGCAGCAGAGTCCTTAAATACTGAAGCAGAGTCCTTAAATATTGCAGCAAAGTCCTTAAATAATGCAGCAGAGTCATTAAATAATGCAACAAAGTCCTTAATAATGCAGCAGAGTACTTAAATAATGCAACAAAGTCCTTAAATAATGCAGCAGAGTCCTTAAATATTGCAGCAAAGTCCTTTAATAATGCAGCAGAGCCCTTAAATAATGCAATAAAGTCATTAAATAATGCAGCAGAGTCCTTAAATACGGAAGCAGAGTCCTTAAATACTGCAGCAAAGTCCTTAAATAATGCAGCAGAGTCCTTAAATAATGCAACAAAGTCCTTAAATAATGCAGCAGAGTCCTTAAATAATGCAACAAAGTCCTTAAATAATGCAGCAGAGTCCTTAAATAATGCAGCACAGTCCTCAAATGCTTCAGCAGAGTGAATAAATAATGCAGCAGAGTCCTTAAATAATGCAGCAAATTCCTTAAATATGCAGCAAATTCCTTAAATAATACAGCAGAGTACTAAAATAATCCAACAAAGTCCTTAAATAATGCAGCAAAGTCCTTAAATAATGCAGCAGAGTCCTCAAATAATGCAGCAGAGTCCTCAAATGCTTCAGCAGAGTCATTAAATAATGCAGCAGAGTCCTTAAGTAATGCAGCAAATTCCTTAAATAATGCATCAGAGTCCTTAAATAATGCAACAAAGTCCTTAATTAATGCAGCAAAGTTCTTAAATAATGCAGCAGAGTCCTTAAATAATGCAGCAAAGTCCTTAAATAATGCAGCAGAGTCCTTAAATACTGAAGCAAAGTCCTTAAATATTGCAGCAAAGTCCTTAAATAATGCAGCAGAGTCCTTAAATAATGCAACAAAGTCCTTAAATAATGCAGCAGAGTCCTTAAATAATGCAGCAAAGTCCTTAAATAATGCAGCAGAGTCCTTAAATAATGCAGCAGAGTCCTTAAATACCGCAGCAGAGTACTTAAATACTGAAGCAGAGTCCTTTAATATAGCAGCAAGATCCTTAAATAATGCAGCAGAGTCCTTAAAAAATCCAACAAAGTCATTAAATAATGCAGCAAGTCCTTAAATAATGCAGCAGAGTCCTCTAATAATGCAGCAGAGTCCTCAAATGCTTCAGCAAAGTCATTAAATAATGCAGCATAGTCCTTAAATAATGCAGCAAAGTCCTTAAATAATGCAGCACAGTTCTTAAATAGTGCAACAACGTCGGTAAATAATGCAGCAGAGTCCTTAAATAATGCAGCAAAGTCCTTAACTAATGCAGCAGAGTCCTTAAATAATGCAAAAAAGTCCTTAAATAATGCAGCAGACTCCTTAAATACCGCAGCAAAGTCCTTAAATAATGCAGCAGAGTCCTTAAATAATGCAACAAAGTCCTTAATTAATGCAGCAGAGTCCTTAAATAATGCAGCAAAGTCCTTTAATAATGCAGCAGAGTCCTTAAATAATGAAACAAAGTCCTTAAATAATGCAGCAGAGTCCTTAAATACTGAAGCAGAGTCCTTAAATAATGCAGCAATGTCCTTAAATAATGCAGCAGAGTCCTTAAATAATGCAACAAAGTCCTTAAATAATGCAGCAGAGTCCTTAAATAATGCAGCAGAGTCCTTAAATAATGCAGCAGAGTGAATAAATAATGCAGCAGAGTCCTTAAATAATCCAACAAAGTCCTTAAATAATGCAGCAAAGTCCTTAAATAATGCAGCAGAGTCCTTAAATAATGCAGCAAAGTCCTTAAATAATGCAGCAGAGTCCTTAAATAATTCAACAAAGTCCTTAAATAATGCAGCAGAGGCCTTAAATACTGAAGCAGAGTCCTTAAATATTGCAGCAAAGTCCTTAAATAATGCAGCAGAGTCATTAAATAATGCAACAAAGTCCTTAAATAATGCAGCAGAGTCCTTAAATAATGCAATAAAGTCCTTAAATAATGCAGCAGAGTACTTAAATAATGCAACAAAGTCCTTAAATAATGCAGCAAAGTCCTTAAATACCACAGCAGAGTCATTAAATAATTCAGCAAAGTCCTTAAATAATGCAGCATAGTCCTTAAATAATGCAGCAAAGTCCTTAAATAATGCAGCACAGTTCTTAAATAGTGCAACAACGTCGGTAAATAATGCAGCAGAGTCCTTAAATAATGCAGCAAAGTCCTTAACTAATGCAGCAGAGTCCTTAAATAATGCAACAAAGTCCTTAAATAATGCAGCAGAGTCCTTAAATACCGCAGCAAAGTCCTTAAATAATGCAGCAGAGTCCTTAAATAATGCAACAAAGTCCTTAAATAATGCAGCAGAGTCCTTAAATAATGCAGCAAAGTCCTTTAATAATGCAGCAGAGTAATTAAATAATGCAACAAAGTCCTTAAATAATGCAACAGAGTCCTTAAATACCGCAGCAAAGTGCTTAAATAATGCAGCAGAGTCCTCAAATGCTTCAGCAGAGTCCTTAAATAATGCAGCAGAGTCCTTAAATAATGCAGCAGAGTCCTTAAATAATGTAACAAAGTCCTTAAATAATGCAGCAGAGTCCTTAAATACTGAAGCAGAGTCCTTAAATATTGCAGCAAAGTCCTTAAATAATGCAGCAGAGTCATTAAATAATGCAACAAAGTCCTTAATAATGCAGCAGAGTCCTTAAATAATGCAACAAAGTCCTTAAATAATGCAGCAGAGTACATAAATAATGCAACAAAGTCCTTAAATAATGCAGCAAAGTCCTTATATACCACAGCAGAGTCATTAAATAATTCAGCAAAGTCCTTAAATAATGCAGCAGAGTCCTTAAATAATGCAGCAGACTCCTTAAGTAATTCAGCAAAGTCCTTAAATAATGCAGCAGAGTCCTTAAATAATGCAACAAAGTCCTTAAATAATGCAGCAGAGTCCTTAAATATTGCAGCAAAGTCCTTTAATAATGCAGCAGAGCCCTTAAATAATGCAATAAAGTCATTAAATAATGCAGCAGAGTCCTTAAATACGGAAGCAGAGTCCTTAAATACTGCAGCAAAGTCCTTAAATAATGCAGCAGAGTCCTTAAATAATGCAACAAAGTCCTTAAATAATGCAGCAGAGTCCTTAAATAATGCAACAAAGTCCTTAAATAATGCAGCAGAGTCCTTAAATAATGCAGCACAGTCCTCAAATGCTTCAGCAGAGTGAATAAATAATGCAGCAGAGTCCTTAAATAATGCAGCAAATTCCTTAAATATGCAGCAAATTCCTTAAATAATACAGCAGAGTACTAAAATAATCCAACAAAGTCCTTAAATAATGCAGCAAAGTCCTTAAATAATGCAGCAGAGTCCTCAAATAATGCAGCAGAGTCCTCAAATGCTTCAGCAGAGTCATTAAATAATGCAGCAGAGTCCTTAAATAATGCAGCAAATTCCTTAAATAATGCATCAGAGTCCTTAAATAATGCAACAAAGTCCTTAATTAATGCAGCAAAGTTCTTAAATAATGCAGCAGAGTCCTTAAATAATGCAACAAAGTCCTTAAATAATGCAGCAGAGTCCTTAAATACTGAAGCAAAGTCCTTAAATATTGCAGCAAAGTCCTTAAATAATGCAGCAGAGTCCTTAAATAATGCAACAAAGTCCTTAAATAATGCAGCAGAGTCCTTAAATAATGCAGCAAAGTCCTTAAATAATGCAGCAGAGTCCTTAAATAATGCAGCAGAGTCCTTAAATACCGCAGCAGAGTACTTAAATACTGAAGCAGAGTCCTTTAATATAGCAGCAAGTTCCTTAAATAATGCAGCAGAGTCCTTAAAAAATCCAACAAAGTCATTAAATAATGCAGCAAGTCCTTAAATAATGCAGCAGAGTCCTCTAATAATGCAGCAGAGTCCTCAAATGCTTCAGCAAAGTCATTAAATAATGCAGCATAGTCCTTAAATAATGCAGCAAAGTCCTTAAATAATGCAGCACAGTTCTTAAATAGTGCAACAACGTCGGTAAATAATGCAGCAGAGTCCTTAAATAATGCAGCAAAGTCCTTAACTAATGCAGCAGAGTCCTTAAATAATGCAAAAAAGTCCTTAAATAATGCAGCAGACTCCTTAAATACCGCAGCAAAGTCCTTAAATAATGCAGCAGAGTCCTTAGATAATGCAACAAAGTCGTTAAATAATGCAGCAGAGTCCTTAAATAATGCAGCAAAGTCCTTTAATAATGCAGCAGAGTCCTTAAATAATGAAACAAAGTCCTTAAATAATGCAGCAGAGTCCTTAAATACTGAAGCAGAGTCCTTAAATAATGCAGCAATGTCCTTAAATAATGCAGCAGAGTCCTTAAATAATGCAACAAAGTCCTTAAATAATGCAGCAGAGTCCTTAAATAATGCAGCAGAGTCCTTAAATAATGCAGCAGAGTGAATAAATAATGCAGCAGAGTCCTTAAATAATCCAACAAAGTCCTTAAATAATGCAGCAAAGTCCTTAAATAATGCAGCAGAGTCCTTAAATAATGCAGCAAAGTCCTTAAATAATGCAGCAGAGTCCTTAAATAATGCAACAAAGTCCTTAAATAATGCAGCAGAGTCCTTAAATACTGAAGCAGAGTCCTTAAATATTGCAGCAAAGTCCTTAAATAATGCAGCAGAGTCATTAAATAATGCAACAAAGTCCTTAAATAATGCAGCAGAGTCCTTAAATAATGCAATAAAGTCCTTAAATAATGCAGCAGAGTACTTAAATAATGCAACAAAGTCCTTAAATAATGCAGCAAAGTCCTTAAATACCACAGCAGAGTCATTAAATAATTCAGCAAAGTCCTTAAATAATGCAGCATAGTCCTTAAATAATGCAGCAAAGTCCTTAAATAATGCAGCACAGTTCTTAAATAGTGCAACAACGTCGGTAAATAATGCAGCAGAGTCCTTAAATAATGCAGCAAAGTCCTTAACTAATGCAGCAGAGTCCTTAAATAATGCAACAAAGTCCTTAAATAATGCAGCAGAGTCCTTAAATACCGCAGCAAAGTCCTTAAATAATGCAGCAGAGTCCTTAAATAATGCAACAAAGTCCTTAAATAATGCAGCAGAGTCCTTAAATAATGCAGCAAAGTCCTTTAATAATGGAGCAGAGTCCTTAAATAATGAAACAAAGTCCTTAAATAATGCAGCAGAGTCCTTAAATACTGAAGCAGAGTCCTTAAATAATGCAGCAATGTCCTTAAATAATGCAGCAGAGTCCTTAAATAATGCAACAAAGTCCTTAAATAATGCAGCAGAGTCCTTAAATAATGCAGCAGAGTCCTTAAATAATGCAGCAGAGTGAATAAATAATGCAGCAGAGTCCTTAAATAATCCAACAAAGTCCTTAAATAATGCAGCAAAGTCCTTAAATAATGCAGCAGAGTCCTTAAATAATGCAGCAAAGTCCTTAAATAATGCAGCAGAGTCCTTAAATAATGCAATAAGTCCTTAAATAATGCAGCAGAGTCCTTAAATACTGAAGCAGAGTCCTTAAATATTGCAGCAAAGTCCTTAAATAATGCAGCAGAGTCATTAAATAATGCAACAAAGTCCTTAAATAATGCAGCAGAGTCCTTAAATAATGCAATAAAGTCCTAAAATAATGCAGCAGAGTACTTAAATAATGCAACAAAGTCCTTAAATAATGCAGCAAAGTCCTTAAATACCACAGCAGAGTCATTAAATAATTCAGCAAAGTCCTTAAATAATGCAGCAGAGTCCTTAAATACCGCAGCAAAGTCCTTAAATAATGCAGCAGAGTCCTTAAATAATGCAACAAAGTCCTTAAATAATGCAGCAGAGTCCTTAAATAATGCAGCAAAGTCCTTTAATAATGCAGCAGAGTCCTTAAATAATGCAACAAAGTCCTTAAATAATGCAGCAGAGTCCTTAAATACTGAAGCAGAGTCCTTAAATAATCCAGAAAAGTCCTTAAATAATGCAACAAAGTCCTTAAATAATGCAGCAGAGTCCTTAAATAATTCAGCAGAGTCCTCAAATGCTTCAGCAGAGTGAATAAATAATGCAGCAGAGTCCTTAAATCATGCATCAAATTCCTTAAATATGCAGCAAATTCATTAAATAATACAGCAGAGTCCTTAAATAATCCAACAAAGTCCTTAAATAATGCAGCAAAGTCCTTAAATAATGCAGCAGAGTCCTTAAATAATGCAGCAAAGTCCTTAAATAATGCAGCAGAGTCCTTAAATAATGCAACAAAGTCCTTAAATAATGCAGCAGAGTCCTTAAATACTGAAGCAGAATCCTTAAATATTGCAGCAAAGTCCTTAAATAATGCAGCAGAGTCATTAAATAATGCAACAAAGTCCTTAAATAATGCAGCAGAGTCCTTAAATAATGCAACAAAGTCCTTAAATAATGCAGCAGAGTACTTAAATAATGCAACAAAGTCCTTAAATAATGCAACAAAGTCCTTAAATACCACAGCAGAGTCATTAAATAATTCAGCAAAGTCCTTAAATAATGCAGCAGAGTCCTTAAATAATGCAGCAGACTCCTTAAATAATTCAGCAAAGTCCTTAAATAATGCAGCAGAGTCCTTAAATAATGCAACAAAGTCCTTAAATAATGCAGCAGAGTACTTAAATAATGCAGCAAAGTCCTTTAATAATGCAGCAGAGCCCTTAAATAATGCAATAAAGTCCTTAAATAATGCAGCAGAGTCCTTAAATACGGAAGCAGAGTCCTTAAATATTGCAGCAAAGTCCTTAAATAATGCAGCAGAGTCCTTAAATAATGCAACAAAGTCCTTAAATAATGCAGCAGAGTCCTTAAATAATGCAGCAAAGTACTTAAATAATGCAGCAGAGTAATTAAATAATGCAACAAAGTCCTTAAATAATGCAACAGAGTCCTTAAATACCGCAGCAAAGTGCTTAAATAATGCAGCAGAGTCCTCAAATGCTTCAGCAGAGTCCTTAAATAATGCAGCAGAGTCCTTAAATAATGTAACAAAGTCCTTAAATAATGCAGCAGAGTCCTTAAATACTGAAGCAGAGTCCTTAAATATTGCAGCAAAGTTCTTAAATAATGCAGCAGAGTCATTAAATAATGCAACAAAGTCCTTAATAATGCAGCAGAGTCCTTAAATAATGCAACAAAGTCCTTAAATAATGCAGCAGAGTACTTAAATAATGCAACAAAGTCCTTAAATAATGCAGCAGAGTCATTAAATAATGCAACAAAGTCCTTAAATAATTCAGCAGAGTCCTTAAATAATGCAATAAAGTCCTTAAATAATGCAGCAGAGTACTTAAATAATGCAACAAAGTCCTTAAATAATGCAGCAAAGTCCTTAAATACCACAGCAGAGTCATTAAATAATTCAGCAAAGTCCTTAAATAATGCAGCATAGTCCTTAAATAATGCAACAAAGTCCTTAAATAATGCAGCACAGTTCTTAAATAGTGCAACAACGTCGGTAAATAATGCAGCAGAGTCCTTAAATAATGCAGCAAAGTCCTTAACTAATGCAGCAGAGTCCTTAAATAATGCAACAAAGTCCTTAAGTAATGCAGCAGAGTCCTTAAATACCGCAGCAAAGTCCTTAAATAATGCAGCAGAGTCCTTAAATAATGCAACAAAGTCCTTAAATAATGCAGCAGAGTCCTTAAATAATGCAGCAAAGTCCTTTAATAATGCAGCAGAGTAATTAAATAATGCAACAAAGTCCTTAAATAATGCAACAGAGTCCTTAAATACCGCAGCAAAGTGCTTAAATAATGCAGCAGAGTCCTCAAATGCTTCAGCAGAGTCCTTAAATAATGCAGCAGAGTCCTTAAATAATGCAGCAGAGTCCTTAAATAATGTAACAAAGTCCTTAAATAATGCAGCAGAGTCCTTAAATACTGAAGCAGAGTCCTTAAATATTGCAGCAAAGTCCTTAAATAATGCAGCAGAGTCATTAAATAATGCAACAAAGTCCTTAATAATGCAGCAGAGTCCTTAAATAATGCAACAAAGTCCTTAAATAATGCAGCAGAGTACTTAAATAATGCAACAAAGTCCTTAAATAATGCAGCAAAGTCCTTATATACCACAGCAGAGTCATTAAATAATTCAGCAAAGTCCTTAAATAATGCAGCAGAGTCCTTAAATAATGCAGCAGACTCCTTAAGTAATTCAGCAAAGTCCTTAAATAATGCAGCAGAGTCCTTAAATAATGCAACAAAGTCCTTAAATAATGCAGCAGAGTCCTTAAATATTGCAGCAAAGTCCTTTAATAATGCAGCAGAGCCCTTAAATAATGCAATAAAGTCATTAAATAATGCAGCAGAGTCCTTAAATACGGAAGCAGAGTCCTTAAATACTGCAGCAAAGTCCTTAAATAATGCAGCAGAGTCCTTAAATAATGCAACAAAGTCCTTAAATAATGCAGCAGAGTCCTTAAATAATGCAACAAAGTCCTTAAATAATGCAGCAGAGTCCTTAAATAATGCAGCACAGTCCTCAAATGCTTCAGCAGAGTGAATAAATAATGCAGCAGAGTCCTTAAATAATGCAGCAAATTCCTTAAATATGCAGCAAATTCCTTAAATAATACAGCAGAGTACTAAAATAATCCAACAAAGTCCTTAAATAATGCAGCAAAGTCCTTAAATAATGCAGCAGAGTCCTCAAATAATGCAGCAGAGTCCTCAAATGCTTCAGCAGAGTCATTAAATAATGCAGCAGAGTCCTTAAATAATGCAGCAAATTCCTTAAATAATGCATCAGAGTCCTTAAATAATGCAACAAAGTCCTTAATTAATGCAGCAAAGTTCTTAAATAATGCAGCAGAGTCCTTAAATAATGCAACAAAGTCCTTAAATAATGCAGCAGAGTCCTTAAATACTGAAGCAAAGTCCTTAAATATTGCAGCAAAGTCCTTAAATAATGCAGCAGAGTCCTTAAATAATGCAACAAAGTCCTTAAATAATGCAGCAGAGTCCTTAAATAATGCAGCAAAGTCCTTAAATAATGCAGCAGAGTCCTTAAATAATGCAGCAGAGTCCTTAAATACCGCAGCAGAGTACTTAAATACTGAAGCAGAGTCCTTTAATATAGCAGCAAGTTCCTTAAATAATGCAGCAGAGTCCTTAAAAAATCCAACAAAGTCATTAAATAATGCAGCAAGTCCTTAAATAATGCAGCAGAGTCCTCTAATAATGCAGCAGAGTCCTCAAATGCTTCAGCAAAGTCATTAAATAATGCAGCATAGTCCTTAAATAATGCAGCAAAGTCCTTAAATAATGCAGCACAGTTCTTAAATAGTGCAACAACGTCGGTAAATAATGCAGCAGAGTCCTTAAATAATGCAGCAAAGTCCTTAACTAATGCAGCAGAGTCCTTAAATAATGCAAAAAAGTCCTTAAATAATGCAGCAGACTCCTTAAATACCGCAGCAAAGTCCTTAAATAATGCAGCAGAGTCCTTAAATAATGCAACAAAGTCGTTAAATAATGCAGCAGAGTCCTTAAATAATGCAGCAAAGTCCTTTAATAATGCAGCAGAGTCCTTAAATAATGAAACAAAGTCCTTAAATAATGCAGCAGAGTCCTTAAATACTGAAGCAGAGTCCTTAAATAATGCAGCAATGTCCTTAAATAATGCAGCAGAGTCCTTAAATAATGCAACAAAGTCCTTAAATAATGCAGCAGAGTCCTTAAATAATGCAGCAGAGTCCTTAAATAATGCAGCAGAGTGAATAAATAATGCAGCAGAGTCCTTAAATAATCCAACAAAGTCCTTAAATAATGCAGCAAAGTCCTTAAATAATGCAGCAGAGTCCTTAAATAATGCAGCAAAGTCCTTAAATAATGCAGCAGAGTCCTTAAATAATGCAACAAAGTCCTTAAATAATGCAGCAGAGTCCTTAAATACTGAAGCAGAGTCCTTAAATATTGCAGCAAAGTCCTTAAATAATGCAGCAGAGTCATTAAATAATGCAACAAAGTCCTTAAATAATGCAGCAGAGTCCTTAAATAATGCAATAAAGTCCTTAAATAATGCAGCAGAGTACTTAAATAATGCAACAAAGTCCTTAAATAATGCAGCAAAGTCCTTAAATACCACAGCAGAGTCATTAAATAATTCAGCAAAGTCCTTAAATAATGCAGCATAGTCCTTAAATAATGCAGCAAAGTCCTTAAATAATGCAGCACAGTTCTTAAATAGTGCAACAACGTCGGTAAATAATGCAGCAGAGTCCTTAAATAATGCAGCAAAGTCCTTAACTAATGCAGCAGAGTCCTTAAATAATGCAACAAAGTCCTTAAATAATGCAGCAGAGTCCTTAAATACCGCAGCAAAGTCCTTAAATAATGCAGCAGAGTCCTAAAATAATGCAACAAAGTCCTTAAATAATGCAGCAGAGTCCTTAAATAATGCAGCAAAGTCCTTTAATAATGCAGCAGAGTCCTTAAATAATGAAACAAAGTCCTTAAATAATGCAGCAGAGTCCTTAAATACTGAAGCAGAGTCCTTAAATAATGCAGCAATGTCCTTAAATAATGCAGCAGAGTCCTTAAATAATGCAACAAAGTCCTTAAATAATGCAGCAGAGTCCTTAAATAATGCAGCAGAGTCCTTAAATAATGCAGCAGAGTGAATAAATAATGCAGCAGAGTCCTTAAATAATCCAACAAAGTCCTTAAATAATGCAGCAAAGTCCTTAAATAATGCAGCAGAGTCCTTAAATAATGCAGCAAAGTCCTTAAATAATGCAGCAGAGTCCTTAAATACTGAAGCAGAGTCCTTAAATATTGCAGCAAAGTCCTTAAATAATGCAGCAGAGTCATTAAATAATGCAACAAAGTCCTTAAATAATGCAGCAGAGTCCTTAAATAATGCAATAAAGTCCTTAAATAATGCAGCAGAGTACTTATATAATGCAACAAAGTCCTTAAATAATGCAGCAAGGTCCTTAAATACCACAGCAGAGTCATTAAATAATTCAGCAAAGTCCTTAAATAATGCAGCAGAGTCCTTAAATACCGCAGCAAAGTCCTTAAATAATGCAGCAGAGTCCTTAAATAATGCAACAAAGTCCTTAAATAATGCAGCAGAGTCCTTAAATAATGCAGCAAAGTCCTTTAATAATGCAGCAGAGTCCTTAAATAATGCAACAAAGTCCTTAAATAATGCAGCAGAGTCCTTAAATACTGAAGCAGAGTCCTTAAATAATGCAGAAAAGTCCTTAAATAATGCAACAAAGTCCTTAAATAATGCAGCAGAGTCCTTAAATAATTCAGCAGAGTCCTCAAATGCTTCAGCAGAGTGAATAAATAATGCAGCAGAGTCCTTAAATCATGCATCAAATTCCTTAAATATGCAGCAAATTCATTAAATAATACAGCAGAGTCCTTAAATAATCCAACAAAGTCCTTAAATAATGCAGCAAAGTCCTTAAATAATGCAGCAGAGTCCTTAAATAATGCAGCAAAGTCCTTAAATAATGCAGCAGAGTCCTTAAATAATGCAACAAAGTCCTTAAATAGTGCAGCAGAGTCCTTAAATACTGAAGCAGAATCCTTAAATATTGCAGCAAAGTCCTTAAATAATGCAGCAGAGTCATTAAATAATGCAACAAAGTCCTTAAATAATGCAGCAGAGTCCTTAAATAATGCAACAAAGTCCTTAAATAATGCAGCAGAGTACTTAAATAATGCAACAAAGTCCTTAAATAATGCAGCAAAGTCCTTAAATACCACAGCAGAGTCATTAAATAATTCAGCAAAGTCCTTAAATAATGCAGCAGAGTCCTTAAATAATGCAGCAGACTCCTTAAATAATTCAGCAAAGTCCTTAAATAATGCAGCAGAGTCCTTAAATAATGCAACAAAGTCCTTAAATAATGCAGCAGAGTACTTAAATAATGCAGCAAAGTCCTTTAATAATGCAGCAGAGCCCTTAGATAATGCAATAAAGTCCTTAAATAATGCAGCAGAGTCCTTAAATACGGAAGAAGAGTCCTTATATATTGCAGCAAAGTCCTTAAATAATGCAGCAGAGTCCTTAAATAATGCAACGAAGTCCTTAAATAATGCAGCAGAGTCCTTAAATAATGCAGCAAAGTCCTTAACTAATGCAGCAGAGTAATTAAATAATGCAACAAAGTCCTTAAATAATGCAACAGAGTCCTTAAATACTGCAGCAAAGTGCTTAAATAATGCAGCAGAGTCCTCAAATGCTTCAGCAGAGTCCTTAAATAATGCAGCAGAGTCCTTAAATAATGTAACAAAGTCCTTAAATAATGCAGCAGAGTCCTTAAATTCTGAAGCAGAGTCCTTAAATATTGCAGCAAAGTCCTTAAATAATGCAGCAGAGTAATTAAATAATGCAACAAAGTCCTTAATAATGCAGCAGAGTCCTTAAATAATGCAACAAAGTCCTTAAATAATGCAGCAGAGTACTTAAATAATGCAACAAAGTCCTTAAATAATGCAGCAAAGTCCTTAAATACCGCAGCAAAGTGCTTAAATAATGCAGCAGAGTCCTCAAATGCTTCAGCAGAGTCCTTAAATAATGCAGCAGAGTCCTTAAATAATGTAACAAAGTCCTTAAATAATGCAGCAGAGTCCTTAAATTCTGAAGCAGAGTCCTTAAATATTGCAGCAAAGTCCTTAAATAATGCAGCAGAGTCATTAAATAATGCAACAAAGTCCTTAATAATGCAGCAGAGTCCTTAAATAATGCAACAAAGTCCTTAAATAATGCAGCAGAGTACTTAAATAATGCAACAAAGTCCTTAAATAATGCAGCAAAGTCCTTAAATACCACAGCAGAGTCATTAAATAATTCAGCAAAGTCCTTAAATAATGCAGCAGAGTCCTTAAATAATGCAGCAGACTCCTTAAGTAATTCAGCAAAGTCCTTAAATAATGCAGCAGAGTCCTTAAATAATGCAGCAAAGTCCTTTAATAATGCAGCAGAGCCCTTAAATAATGCAATAAAGTCATTAAATAATGCAGCAGAGTCCTTAAATACGGAAGCAGAGTCCTTAAATACTGCAGCAAAGTCCTTAAATAATGCAGCAGAGTCCTTAAATAATGCAACAAAGTCCTTAAATAATGCAGCAGAGTCCTTAAATAATGCAACAAAGTCCTTAAATAATGCAGCAGAGTCCTTAAATAATGCAGCACAGTCCTCAAATGCTTCAGCAGAGTGAATAAATAATGCAGCAGAGTCCTTAAATAATGCAGCAAATTCCTTAAATATGCAGCAAATTCCTTAAATAATACAGCAGAGTACTAAAATAATCCAACAAAGTCCTTAAATAATGCACCAAAGTCCTTAAATAATGCAGCAGAGTCCTCAAATAATGCAGCAGAGTCCTCAAATGCTTCAGCAGAGTCATTAAATAATGCAGCAGAGTCCTTAAATAATACAGCAAATTCCTTAAATAATGCATCAGAGTCCTTAAATAATGCAACAAAGTCCTTAATTAATGCAGCAAAGTTCTTAAATAATGCAGCAGAGTCCTTAAATAATGCAACAAAGTCCTTAAATAATGCAGCAGAGTCCTTAAATACTGAAACAGAGTCCTTAAATATTGCAGCAAAGTCCTTAAATAATGCAGCAGAGTCCTTAAATAGTGCAACAAAGTCCTTAAATAATGCAGCAGAGTCCTTAAATAATGCAGCAAAGTCCTTAAATAATGCAGCAGAGTCCTTAAATAATGCAGCAGAGTCCTTAAATACCGCAGCAGAGTACTTAAATACTGAAGCAGAGTCCTTTAATATAGCAGCAAGTTCCTTAAATAATGCAGCAGAGTCCTTAAAAAATCCAACAAAGTCATTAAATAATGCAGCAAGTGCTTAAATAATGCAGCAGAGTCCTCTAATAATGCAGCAGAGTCCTCAAATGCTTCAGCAAAGTCATTAAATAATGCAGCATAGTCCTTAAATAATGCAGCAAAGTCCTTAAATAATGCAGCACAGTTCTTAAATAGTGCAACAATGTCGGTAAATAATGCAGCAGAGTCCTTAAATAATGCAGCAAAGTCCTTAACTAATGCAGCAGAGTCCTTAAATAATGCAACAAAGTCCTTAAATAATGCAGCAGAGTCCTTAAATACCGCAGCAAAGTCCTTAAATAATGCAGCAGAGTCCTTAAATAATGCAACAAAGTCCTTAAATAATGCAGCAGAGTCCTTAAATAATGCAGCAAAGTCCTTTAATAATGCAGCAGAGTCCTTAAATAATGAAACAAAGTCCTTAAATAATGCAGCAGAGTCCTTAAATACTGAAGCAGAGTCCTTAAATAATGCAGCAATGTCCTTAAATAATGCAGCAGAGTCCTTAAATAATGCAACAAAGTCCTTAAATAATGCAGCAGAGTCCTTAAATAATGCAGCAGAGTCCTTAAATAATGCAGCAGAGTGAATAAATAATGCAGCAGAGTCCTTAAATAATGCAGCAGAGTGAATAAATAATGCAGCAGAGTCCTTAAATAATCCAACAAAGTCCTTAAATAATGCAGCAAAGTCCTTAAATAATGCAGCAGAGTCCTTAAATAATGCAGCAGACTCCTTAAATAATTCAGCAAAGTCCTTAAATAATGCAGCAGAGTCCTTAAATAATGCAACAAAGTCCTTAAATAATGCAGCAGAGTACTTAAATAATGCAGCAAAGTCCTTTAATAATGCAGCAGAGCCCTTACATAATGCAATAAAGTCCTTAAATAATGCATCAGAGTCCTTAAATACGGAAGCAGAGTCCTTAAATATTGCAGCAAAGTCCTTAAATAATGCAGCAGAGTCCTTAAATAATGCAGCAAAGTCCTTAAATAATGCAGCGGAGTCCTTAAATAATGCAACAAAGTCCTTAAATAATGCAGCAGAGTCCTTAAATAATGCAGCACAGTCCTCAAATGCTTCAGCAGAGTGAATAATTAATGCAGCAGAGTCCTTAAATAATGCAGCAAATTCCTTAAATATGCAGCAAATTCCTTAAATATGCAGCAAATTCCTTAAATAATACAGCAGAGTACTTAAATAATCCAACAAAGTCCTTAAATAATGCAGCAAAGTCCTTAAATAATGCAGCAGAGTCCTCAAATAATGCAGCAGAGTCCTCAAATGCTTCAGCAGAGTCATTAAATAATGCAGCAGAGTCCTTAAATAATGCAGCAAATTCCTTAAATAATGAATCAGAGTCCTTAAATAATGCAGCAAAGTTCTTAAATAATGCAGCAGAGTCCTTAAATAATGCAACAAAGTCCTTAAATAATGCAGCAGAGTCCTTAAATAATGAAGCAAAGTCCTTAAATATTGCAGCAAAGTCCTTAAATAATGCAGCAGAGTCCTTAAATAATGCAACAAAGTCCTTAAATAATGCAGCAGAGTCCTTAAATAATGCAGCAAAGTCCTTAAATAATGCAGCAGAGTCATTAAATAATGCAGCAGAGTCCTTAAATACCGCAGCAGAGTACTTAAATACTGAAGCAGAGTCCTTTAATATAGCAGCAAGTTCCTTAAATAATGCAGCAGAGTCCTTAAAAAATCCAACAAAGTCATTAAATAATGCAGCAAGTCCTTAAATAATGCAGCAGAGTCCTCTAATAATGCAGCAGAGTCCTCAAATGCTTCAGCAAAGTCATTCAATAATGCAGCATAGTCCTTAAATAATGCAGCAAAGTCCTTAAATAATGCAGCACAGTTCTTAAATAGTGCAATAACGTCGGTAAATAAGGCAGCAGAGTCCTTAATTTATGCAGCAAAGTCCTTAACTAATGCAGCAGAGTCCTTAAATAATGCAACAAAGTCCTTAAATAATGCAGCAGAGTCCTTAAATACCGCAGCAAAGTCCTTAAATAATGCAGCAGAGTCCTTAAATAATGCAACAAAGTCCTTAAATAATGCAGCAGAGTCCTTAAATAATGCAGCAAAGTCCTTTAATAATGCAGCAGAGTCCTTAAATAATGCAACAAAGTCCTTAAATAATGCAGCAGAGTCCTTAAATACTGAAGCAGAGTCCTTAAATAATGCAGAAAAGTCCTTAAATAATGCAACAAAGTCCTTAAATAATGCAGCAGAGTCCTTAAATAATGCATCAAATTCCTTAAATATGCAGCAAATTCCTTAAATAATACAGCATAGTCCTTAAATAATCCAACAAAGTCCTTAAATAATGCAGCAAAGTCCTTAAATAATGCAGCAGAGTCCTTAAATAATGCAGCAAAGTCCTTAAATAATGCAGCAGAGTCCTTAAATAATGCAACAAAGTCCTTAAATAATGCAGCAGAGTCCTTAAATACTGAAGCAGAGTCCTTAAATATTGCAGCAAAGTCCTTAAATAATGCAGCAGTCATTAAATAATGCAACAAAGTCCTTAAATAATGCAGCAGAGTCCTTAAATAATGCAACAAAGTCCTTAAATAATGCAGCAGAGTACTTAAATAATGCAACAAAGTCCTTAAATAATGCAGCAAAGTCCTTAAATACCACAGCAGAGTCATTAAATAATTCAGCAAAGTCCTTAAATAATGCAGCAGAGTCCTTAAATAATGCAGCAGACTCCTTAAATAATTCAGCAAAGTCCTTAAATAATGCAGCAGAGTCCTTAAATAATGCAACAAAGTCCTTAAATAATGCAGCAGAGTACTTAAATAATGCAGCAAACTCCTTTAATAATGCAGCAGAGCCCTTAAATAATGCAATAAAGTCCTTAAATAATACAGCAGAGTCCTTAAATACGGAAGCAGAGTCCTTAAATATTGCAGCAAAGTCCTTAAATAATGCAGCAGAGTCCTTAAATAATGCAACAAAGTCCTTAAATAATGCAGCAGAGTCCTTAAATAATGCAGCAAAGTCCTTAACTAATGCAGCAGAGTAATTAAATAATGCAACAAAGTCCTTAAATAATGCAACAGAGTCCTTAAATACCGCAGCAAAGTGCTTAAATAATGCAGCAGAGTCCTCAAATGCTTCAGCAGAGTCCTTAAATAATGCAGCAGAGTCCTTAAATAATGTAACAAAGTCCTTAAATAATGCAGCAGAGTCCTTAAATTCTGAAGCAGAGTCCTTAAATATTGCAGCAAAGTCCTTAAATAATGCAGCAGAGTCATTAAATAATGCAACAAAGTCCTTAATAATGCAGCAGAGTCCTTAAATAATGCAACAAAGTCCTTAAATAATGCAGCAGAGTACTTAAATAATGCAACAAAGTCCTTAAATAATGCAGCAAAGTCCTTAAATACCACAGCAGAGTCATTAAATAATTCAGCAAAGTCCTTAAATAATGCAGCAGAGTCCTTAAATAATGCAGCAGACTCCTTAAGTAATTCAGCAAAGTCCTTAAATAATGCAGCAGAGTCCTTAAATAATGCAGCAAAGTCCTTTAATAATGCAGCAGAGCCCTTAAATAATGCAATAAAGTCATTAAATAATGCAGCAGAGTCCTTAAATACGGAAGCAGAGTCCTTAAATACTGCAGCAAAGTCCTTAAATAATGCAGCAGAGTCCTTAAATAATGCAACAAAGTCCTTAAATAATGCAGCAGAGTCCTTAAATAATGCAACAAAGTCCTTAAATAATGCAGCAGAGTCCTTAAATAATGCAGCACAGTCCTCAAATGCTTCAGCAGAGTGAATAAATAATGCAGCAGAGTCCTTAAATAATGCAGCAAATTCCTTAAATATGCAGCAAATTCCTTAAATAATACAGCAGAGTACTAAAATAATCCAACAAAGTCCTTAAATAATGCACCAAAGTCCTTAAATAATGCAGCAGAGTCCTCAAATAATGCAGCAGAGTCCTCAAATGCTTCAGCAGAGTCATTAAATAATGCAGCAGAGTCCTTAAATAATACAGCAAATTCCTTAAATAATGCATCAGAGTCCTTAAATAATGCAACAAAGTCCTTAATTAATGCAGCAAAGTTCTTAAATAATGCAGCAGAGTCCTTAAATAATGCAACAAAGTCCTTAAATAATGCAGCAGAGTCCTTAAATACTGAAACAGAGTCCTTAAATATTGCAGCAAAGTCCTTAAATAATGCAGCAGAGTCCTTAAATAGTGCAACAAAGTCCTTAAATAATGCAGCAGAGTCCTTAAATAATGCAGCAAAGTCCTTAAATAATGCAGCAGAGTCCTTAAATAATGCAGCAGAGTCCTTAAATACCGCAGCAGAGTACTTAAATACTGAAGCAGAGTCCTTTAATATAGCAGCAAGTTCCTTAAATAATGCAGCAGAGTCCTTAAAAAATCCAACAAAGTCATTAAATAATGCAGCAAGTGCTTAAATAATGCAGCAGAGTCCTCTAATAATGCAGCAGAGTCCTCAAATGCTTCAGCAAAGTCATTAAATAATGCAGCATAGTCCTTAAATAATGCAGCAAAGTCCTTAAATAATGCAGCACAGTTCTTAAATAGTGCAACAATGTCGGTAAATAATGCAGCAGAGTCCTTAAATAATGCAGCAAAGTCCTTAACTAATGCAGCAGAGTCCTTAAATAATGCAACAAAGTCCTTAAATAATGCAGCAGAGTCCTTAAATACCGCAGCAAAGTCCTTAAATAATGCAGCAGAGTCCTTAAATAATGCAACAAAGTCCTTAAATAATGCAGCAGAGTCCTTAAATAATGCAGCAAAGTCCTTTAATAATGCAGCAGAGTCCTTAAATAATGAAACAAAGTCCTTAAATAATGCAGCAGAGTCCTTAAATACTGAAGCAGAGTCCTTAAATAATGCAGCAATGTCCTTAAATAATGCAGCAGAGTCCTTAAATAATGCAACAAAGTCCTTAAATAATGCAGCAGAGTCCTTAAATAATGCAGCAGAGTCCTTAAATAATGCAGCAGAGTGAATAAATAATGCAGCAGAGTCCTTAAATAATGCAGCAGAGTGAATAAATAATGCAGCAGAGTCCTTAAATAATCCAACAAAGTCCTTAAATAATGCAGCAAAGTCCTTAAATAATGCAGCAGAGTCCTTAAATAATGCAGCAGACTCCTTAAATAATTCAGCAAAGTCCTTAAATAATGCAGCAGAGTCCTTAAATAATGCAACAAAGTCCTTAAATAATGCAGCAGAGTACTTAAATAATGCAGCAAAGTCCTTTAATAATGCAGCAGAGCCCTTACATAATGCAATAAAGTCCTTAAATAATGCATCAGAGTCCTTAAATACGGAAGCAGAGTCCTTAAATATTGCAGCAAAGTCCTTAAATAATGCAGCAGAGTCCTTAAATAATGCAGCAAAGTCCTTAAATAATGCAGCGGAGTCCTTAAATAATGCAACAAAGTCCTTAAATAATGCAGCAGAGTCCTTAAATAATGCAGCACAGTCCTCAAATGCTTCAGCAGAGTGAATAATTAATGCAGCAGAGTCCTTAAATAATGCAGCAAATTCCTTAAATATGCAGCAAATTCCTTAAATATGCAGCAAATTCCTTAAATAATACAGCAGAGTACTTAAATAATCCAACAAAGTCCTTAAATAATGCAGCAAAGTCCTTAAATAATGCAGCAGAGTCCTCAAATAATGCAGCAGAGTCCTCAAATGCTTCAGCAGAGTCATTAAATAATGCAGCAGAGTCCTTAAATAATGCAGCAAATTCCTTAAATAATGAATCAGAGTCCTTAAATAATGCAGCAAAGTTCTTAAATAATGCAGCAGAGTCCTTAAATAATGCAACAAAGTCCTTAAATAATGCAGCAGAGTCCTTAAATAATGAAGCAAAGTCCTTAAATATTGCAGCAAAGTCCTTAAATAATGCAGCAGAGTCCTTAAATAATGCAACAAAGTCCTTAAATAATGCAGCAGAGTCCTTAAATAATGCAGCAAAGTCCTTAAATAATGCAGCAGAGTCATTAAATAATGCAGCAGAGTCCTTAAATACCGCAGCAGAGTACTTAAATACTGAAGCAGAGTCCTTTAATATAGCAGCAAGTTCCTTAAATAATGCAGCAGAGTCCTTAAAAAATCCAACAAAGTCATTAAATAATGCAGCAAGTCCTTAAATAATGCAGCAGAGTCCTCTAATAATGCAGCAGAGTCCTCAAATGCTTCAGCAAAGTCATTCAATAATGCAGCATAGTCCTTAAATAATGCAGCAAAGTCCTTAAATAATGCAGCACAGTTCTTAAATAGTGCAATAACGTCGGTAAATAAGGCAGCAGAGTCCTTAATTTATGCAGCAAAGTCCTTAACTAATGCAGCAGAGTCCTTAAATAATGCAACAAAGTCCTTAAATAATGCAGCAGAGTCCTTAAATACCGCAGCAAAGTCCTTAAATAATGCAGCAGAGTCCTTAAATAATGCAACAAAGTCCTTAAATAATGCAGCAGAGTCCTTAAATAATGCAGCAAAGTCCTTTAATAATGCAGCAGAGTCCTTAAATAATGCAACAAAGTCCTTAAATAATGCAGCAGAGTCCTTAAATACTGAAGCAGAGTCCTTAAATAATGCAGAAAAGTCCTTAAATAATGCAACAAAGTCCTTAAATAATGCAGCAGAGTCCTTAAATAATGCATCAAATTCCTTAAATATGCAGCAAATTCCTTAAATAATACAGCATAGTCCTTAAATAATCCAACAAAGTCCTTAAATAATGCAGCAAAGTCCTTAAATAATGCAGCAGAGTCCTTAAATAATGCAGCAAAGTCCTTAAATAATGCAGCAGAGTCCTTAAATAATGCAACAAAGTCCTTAAATAATGCAGCAGAGTCCTTAAATACTGAAGCAGAGTCCTTAAATATTGCAGCAAAGTCCTTAAATAATGCAGCAGTCATTAAATAATGCAACAAAGTCCTTAAATAATGCAGCAGAGTCCTTAAATAATGCAACAAAGTCCTTAAATAATGCAGCAGAGTACTTAAATAATGCAACAAAGTCCTTAAATAATGCAGCAAAGTCCTTAAATACCACAGCAGAGTCATTAAATAATTCAGCAAAGTCCTTAAATAATGCAGCAGAGTCCTTAAATAATGCAGCAGACTCCTTAAATAATTCAGCAAAGTCCTTAAATAATGCAGCAGAGTCCTTAAATAATGCAACAAAGTCCTTAAATAATGCAGCAGAGTACTTAAATAATGCAGCAAACTCCTTTAATAATGCAGCAGAGCCCTTAAATAATGCAATAAAGTCCTTAAATAATACAGCAGAGTCCTTAAATACGGAAGCAGAGTCCTTAAATATTGCAGCAAAGTCCTTAAATAATGCAGCAGAGTCCTTAAATAATGCAACAAAGTCCTTAAATAATGCAGCAGAGTCCTTAAATAATGCAGCAAAGTCCTTAACTAATGCAGCAGAGTAATTAAATAATGCAACAAAGTCCTTAAATAATGCAACAGAGTCCTTAAATACCGCAGCAAAGTGCTTAAATAATGCAGCAGAGTCCTCAAATGCTTCAGCAGAGTCCTTAAATAATGCAGCAGAGTCCTTAAATAATGTAACAAAGTCCTTAAATAATGCAGCAGAGTCCTTAAATTCTGAAGCAGAGTCCTTAAATATTGCAGCAAAGTCCTTAAATAATGCAGCAGAGTCATTAAATAATGCAACAAAGTCCTTAATAATGCAGCAGAGTCCTTAAATAATGCAACAAAGTCCTTAAATAATGCAGCAGAGTACTTAAATAATGCAACAAAGTCCTTAAATAATGCAGCAAAGTCCTTAAATACCACAGCAGAGTCATTAAATAATTCAGCAAAGTCCTTAAATAATGCAGCAGAGTCCTTAAATAATGCAGCAGACTCCTTAAGTAATTCAGCAAAGTCCTTAAATAATGCAGCAGAGTCCTTAAATAATGCAGCAAAGTCCTTTAATAATGCAGCAGAGCCCTTAAATAATGCAATAAAGTCATTAAATAATGCAGCAGAGTCCTTAAATACGGAAGCAGAGTCCTTAAATACTGCAGCAAAGTCCTTAAATAATGCAGCAGAGTCCTTAAATAATGCAACAAAGTCCTTAAATAATGCAGCAGAGTCATTAAATAATGCAACAAAGTCCTTAAATAATGCAGCAGAGTCCTTAAATAATGCAGCAAAGTCCTTAAATAATGCAGCAGAGTCATTAAATAATGCAACAAAGTCCTTAAATAATGCAGCAGAGTCCTTAAATAATGCAATAAAGTCCTAAAATAATGCAGCAGAGTACTTAAATAATGCAACAAAGTCCTTAAATAATGCAGCAAAGTCCTTAAATACCACAGCAGAGTCATTAAATAATTCAGCAAAGTCCTTAAATAATGCAGCAGAGTCCTTAAATACCGCAGCAAAGTCCTTAAATAATGCAGCAGAGTCCTTAAATAATGCAACAAAGTCCTTAAATAATGCAGCAGAGTCCTTAAATAATGCAGCAAAGTCCTTTAATAATGCAGCAGAGTCCTTAAATAATGCAACAAAGTCCTTAAATAATGCAGCAGAGTCCTTAAATACTGAAGCAGAGTCCTTAAATAATCCAGAAAAGTCCTTAAATAATGCAACAAAGTCCTTAAATAATGCAGCAGAGTCCTTAAATAATTCAGCAGAGTCCTCAAATGCTTCAGCAGAGTGAATAAATAATGCAGCAGAGTCCTTAAATCATGCATCAAATTCCTTAAATATGCAGCAAATTCATTAAATAATACAGCAGAGTCCTTAAATAATCCAACAAAGTCCTTAAATAATGCAGCAAAGTCCTTAAATAATGCAGCAGAGTCCTTAAATAATGCAGCAAAGTCCTTAAATAATGCAGCAGAGTCCTTAAATAATGCAACAAAGTCCTTAAATAATGCAGCAGAGTCCTTAAATACTGAAGCAGAATCCTTAAATATTGCAGCAAAGTCCTTAAATAATGCAGCAGAGTCATTAAATAATGCAACAAAGTCCTTAAATAATGCAGCAGAGTCCTTAAATAATGCAACAAAGTCCTTAAATAATGCAGCAGAGTACTTAAATAATGCAACAAAGTCCTTAAATAATGCAACAAAGTCCTTAAATACCACAGCAGAGTCATTAAATAATTCAGCAAAGTCCTTAAATAATGCAGCAGAGTCCTTAAATAATGCAGCAGACTCCTTAAATAATTCAGCAAAGTCCTTAAATAATGCAGCAGAGTCCTTAAATAATGCAACAAAGTCCTTAAATAATGCAGCAGAGTACTTAAATAATGCAGCAAAGTCCTTTAATAATGCAGCAGAGCCCTTAAATAATGCAATAAAGTCCTTAAATAATGCAGCAGAGTCCTTAAATACGGAAGCAGAGTCCTTAAATATTGCAGCAAAGTCCTTAAATAATGCAGCAGAGTCCTTAAATAATGCAACAAAGTCCTTAAATAATGCAGCAGAGTCCTTAAATAATGCAGCAAAGTACTTAAATAATGCAGCAGAGTAATTAAATAATGCAACAAAGTCCTTAAATAATGCAACAGAGTCCTTAAATACCGCAGCAAAGTGCTTAAATAATGCAGCAGAGTCCTCAAATGCTTCAGCAGAGTCCTTAAATAATGCAGCAGAGTCCTTAAATAATGTAACAAAGTCCTTAAATAATGCAGCAGAGTCCTTAAATACTGAAGCAGAGTCCTTAAATATTGCAGCAAAGTTCTTAAATAATGCAGCAGAGTCATTAAATAATGCAACAAAGTCCTTAATAATGCAGCAGAGTCCTTAAATAATGCAACAAAGTCCTTAAATAATGCAGCAGAGTACTTAAATAATGCAACAAAGTCCTTAAATAATGCAGCAGAGTCATTAAATAATGCAACAAAGTCCTTAAATAATTCAGCAGAGTCCTTAAATAATGCAATAAAGTCCTTAAATAATGCAGCAGAGTACTTAAATAATGCAACAAAGTCCTTAAATAATGCAGCAAAGTCCTTAAATACCACAGCAGAGTCATTAAATAATTCAGCAAAGTCCTTAAATAATGCAGCATAGTCCTTAAATAATGCAACAAAGTCCTTAAATAATGCAGCACAGTTCTTAAATAGTGCAACAACGTCGGTAAATAATGCAGCAGAGTCCTTAAATAATGCAGCAAAGTCCTTAACTAATGCAGCAGAGTCCTTAAATAATGCAACAAAGTCCTTAAATAATGCAGCAGAGTCCTTAAATACCGCAGCAAAGTCCTTAAATAATGCAGCAGAGTCCTTAAATAATGCAACAAAGTCCTTAAATAATGCAGCAGAGTCCTTAAATAATGCAGCAAAGTCCTTTAATAATGCAGCAGAGTAATTAAATAATGCAACAAAGTCCTTAAATAATGCAACAGAGTCCTTAAATACCGCAGCAAAGTGCTTAAATAATGCAGCAGAGTCCTCAAATGCTTCAGCAGAGTCCTTAAATAATGCAGCAGAGTCCTTAAATAATGCAGCAGAGTCCTTAAATAATGTAACAAAGTCCTTAAATAATGCAGCAGAGTCCTTAAATACTGAAGCAGAGTCCTTAAATATTGCAGCAAAGTCCTTAAATAATGCAGCAGAGTCATTAAATAATGCAACAAAGTCCTTAATAATGCAGCAGAGTCCTTAAATAATGCAACAAAGTCCTTAAATAATGCAGCAGAGTACTTAAATAATGCAACAAAGTCCTTAAATAATGCAGCAAAGTCCTTATATACCACAGCAGAGTCATTAAATAATTCAGCAAAGTCCTTAAATAATGCAGCAGAGTCCTTAAATAATGCAGCAGACTCCTTAAGTAATTCAGCAAAGTCCTTAAATAATGCAGCAGAGTCCTTAAATAATGCAACAAAGTCCTTAAATAATGCAGCAGAGTCCTTAAATATTGCAGCAAAGTCCTTTAATAATGCAGCAGAGCCCTTAAATAATGCAATAAAGTCATTAAATAATGCAGCAGAGTCCTTAAATACGGAAGCAGAGTCCTTAAATACTGCAGCAAAGTCCTTAAATAATGCAGCAGAGTCCTTAAATAATGCAACAAAGTCCTTAAATAATGCAGCAGAGTCCTTAAATAATGCAACAAAGTCCTTAAATAATGCAGCAGAGTCCTTAAATAATGCAGCACAGTCCTCAAATGCTTCAGCAGAGTGAATAAATAATGCAGCAGAGTCCTTAAATAATGCAGCAAATTCCTTAAATATGCAGCAAATTCCTTAAATAATACAGCAGAGTACTAAAATAATCCAACAAAGTCCTTAAATAATGCACCAAAGTCCTTAAATAATGCAGCAGAGTCCTCAAATAATGCAGCAGAGTCCTCAAATGCTTCAGCAGAGTCATTAAATAATGCAGCAGAGTCCTTAAATAATGCAGCAAATTCCTTAAATAATGCATCAGAGTCCTTAAATAATGCAACAAAGTCCTTAATTAATGCAGCAAAGTTCTTAAATAATGCAGCAGAGTCCTTAAATAATGCAACAAAGTCCTTAAATAATGCAGCAGAGTCCTTAAATACTGAAGCAAAGTCCTTAAATATTGCAGCAAAGTCCTTAAATAATGCAGCAGAGTCCTTAAATAATGCAACAAAGTCCTTAAATAATGCAGCAGAGTCCTTAAATAATGCAGCAAAGTCCTTAAATAATGCAGCAGAGTCCTTAAATAATGCAGCAGAGTCCTTAAATACCGCAGCAGAGTACTTAAATACTGAAGCAGAGTCCTTTAATATAGCAGCAAGTTCCTTAAATAATGCAGCAGAGTCCTTAAAAAATCCAACAAAGTCATTAAATAATGCAGCAAGTCCTTAAATAATGCAGCAGAGTCCTCTAATAATGCAGCAGAGTCCTCAAATGCTTCAGCAAAGTCATTAAATAATGCAGCATAGTCCTTAAATAATGCAGCAAAGTCCTTAAATAATGCAGCACAGTTCTTAAATAGTGCAACAACGTCGGTAAATAATGCAGCAGAGTCCTTAAATAATGCAGCAAAGTCCTTAACTAATGCAGCAGAGTCCTTAAATAATGCAAAAAAGTCCTTAAATAATGCAGCAGACTCCTTAAATACCGCAGCAAAGTCCTTAAATAATGCAGCAGAGTCCTTAAATAATGCAACAAAGTCGTTAAATAATGCAGCAGAGTCCTTAAATAATGCAGCAAAGTCCTTTAATAATGCAGCAGAGTCCTTAAATAATGAAACAAAGTCCTTAAATAATGCAGCAGAGTCCTTAAATACTGAAGCAGAGTCCTTAAATAATGCAGCAATGTCCTTAAATAATGCAGCAGAGTCCTTAAATAATGCAACAAAGTCCTTAAATAATGCAGCAGAGTCCTTAAATAATGCAGCAGAGTCCTTAAATAATGCAGCAGAGTGAATAAATAATGCAGCAGAGTCCTTAAATAATCCAACAAAGTCCTTAAATAATGCAGCAAAGTCCTTAAATAATGCAGCAGAGTCCTTAAATAATGCAGCAAAGTCCTTAAATAATGCAGCAGAGTCCTTAAATAATGCAACAAAGTCCTTAAATAATGCAGCAGAGTCCTTAAATACTGAAGCAGAGTCCTTAAATATTGCAGCAAAGTCCTTAAATAATGCAGCAGAGTCATTAAATAATGCAACAAAGTCCTTAAATAATGCAGCAGAGTCCTTAAATAATGCAATAAAGTCCTTAAATAATGCAGCAGAGTACTTAAATAATGCAACAAAGTCCTTAAATAATGCAGCAAAGTCCTTAAATACCACAGCAGAGTCATTAAATAATTCAGCAAAGTCCTTAAATAATGCAGCATAGTCCTTAAATAATGCAGCAAAGTCCTTAAATAATGCAGCACAGTTCTTAAATAGTGCAACAACGTCGGTAAATAATGCAGCAGAGTCCTTAAATAATGCAGCAAAGTCCTTAACTAATGCAGCAGAGTCCTTAAATAATGCAACAAAGTCCTTAAATAATGCAGCAGAGTCCTTAAATACCGCAGCAAAGTCCTTAAATAATGCAGCAGAGTCCTTAAATAATGAAACAAAGTCCTTAAATAATGCAGCAGAGTCCTTAAATACTGAAGCAGAGTCCTTAAATAATGCAGCAATGTCCTTAAATAATGCAGCAGAGTCCTTAAATAATGCAACAAAGTCCTTAAATAATGCAGCAGAGTCCTTAAATAATGCAGCAGAGTCCTTAAATAATGCAGCAGAGTGAATAAATAATGCAGCAGAGTCCTTAAATAATCCAACAAAGTCCTTAAATAATGCAGCAAAGTCCTTAAATAATGCAGCAGAGTCCTTAAATAATGCAGCAAAGTCCTTAAATAATGCAGCAGAGTCCTTAAATACTGAAGCAGAGTCCTTAAATATTGCAGCAAAGTCCTTAAATAATGCAGCAGAGTCATTAAATAATGCAACAAAGTCCTTAAATAATGCAGCAGAGTCCTTAAATAATGCAATGAAGTCCTTAAATAATGCAGCAGAGTACTTATATAATGCAACAAAGTCCTTAAATAATGCAGCAAGGTCCTTAAATACCACAGCAGAGTCATTAAATAATTCAGCAAAGTCCTTAAATAATGCAGCAGAGTCCTTAAATACCGCAGCAAAGTCCTTAAATAATGCAGCAGAGTCCTTAAATAATGCAACAAAGTCCTTAAATAATGCAGCAGAGTCCTTAAATAATGCAGCAAAGTCCTTTAATAATGCAGCAGAGTCCTTAAATAATGCAACAAAGTCCTTAAATAATGCAGCAGAGTCCTTAAATACTGAAGCAGAGTCCTTAAATAATGCAGAAAAGTCCTTAAATAATGCAACAAAGTCCTTAAATAATGCAGCAGAGTCCTTAAATAATTCAGCAGAGTCCTCAAATGCTTCAGCAGAGTGAATAAATAATGCAG
Organism: Phyllobates terribilis; assembly: GCF_046119375.1. Classification (NCBI taxonomy): domain Eukaryota; kingdom Metazoa; phylum Chordata; class Amphibia; order Anura; family Dendrobatidae; genus Phyllobates; species Phyllobates terribilis. The sequence continues at coordinate 648,703,021 of NW_027362765.1, forward strand.
CAGAGTCCTTAAATCATGCATCAAATTCCTTAAATATGCAGCAAATTCATTAAATAATACAGCAGAGTCCTTAAATAATCCAACAAAGTCCTTAAATAATGCAGCAAAGTCCTTAAATAATGCAGCAGAGTCCTTAAATAATGCAGCAAAGTCCTTAAATAATGCAGCAGAGTCCTTAAATAATGCAACAAAGTCCTTAAATAGTGCAGCAGAGTCCTTAAATACTGAAGCAGAATCCTTAAATATTGCAGCAAAGTCCTTAAATAATGCAGCAGAGTCATTAAATAATGCAACAAAGTCCTTAAATAATGCAGCAGAGTCCTTAAATAATGCAACAAAGTCCTTAAATAATGCAGCAGAGTACTTAAATAATGCAACAAAGTCCTTAAATAATGCAGCAAAGTCCTTAAATACCACAGCAGAGTCATTAAATAATTCAGCAAAGTCCTTAAATAATGCAGCAGAGTCCTTAAATAATGCAGCAGACTCCTTAAATAATTCAGCAAAGTCCTTAAATAATGCAGCAGAGTCCTTAAATAATGCAACAAAGTCCTTAAATAATGCAGCAGAGTCCTTAAATACTGAAGCAGAGTCCTTAAATAATGCAGAAAAGTCCTTAAATAATGCAACAAAGTCCTTAAATAATGCAGCAGAGTCCTTAAATAATGCATCAAATTCCTTAAATATGCAGCAAATTCCTTAAATAATACAGCATAGTCCTTAAATAATCCAACAAAGTCCTTAAATAATGCAGCAAAGTCCTTAAATAATGCAGCAGAGTCCTTAAATAATGCAGCAAAGTCCTTAAATAATGCAGCAGAGTCCTTAAATAATGCAACAAAGTCCTTAAATAATGCAGCAGAGTCCTTAAATACTGAAGCAGAGTCCTTAAATATTGCAGCAAAGTCCTTAAATAATGCAGCAGTCATTAAATAATGCAACAAAGTCCTTAAATAATGCAGCAGAGTCCTTAAATAATGCAACAAAGTCCTTAAATAATGCAGCAGAGTACTTAAATAATGCAACAAAGTCCTTAAATAATGCAGCAAAGTCCTTAAATACCACAGCAGAGTCATTAAATAATTCAGCAAAGTCCTTAAATAATGCAGCAGAGTCCTTAAATAATGCAGCAGACTCCTTAAATAATTCAGCAAAGTCCTTAAATAATGCAGCAGAGTCCTTAAATAATGCAACAAAGTCCTTAAATAATGCAGCAGAGTACTTAAATAATGCAGCAAACTCCTTTAATAATGCAGCAGAGCCCTTAAATAATGCAATAAAGTCCTTAAATAATACAGCAGAGTCCTTAAATACGGAAGCAGAGTCCTTAAATATTGCAGCAAAGTCCTTAAATAATGCAGCAGAGTCCTTAAATAATGCAACAAAGTCCTTAAATAATGCAGCAGAGTCCTTAAATAATGCAGCAAAGTCCTTAACTAATGCAGCAGAGTAATTAAATAATGCAACAAAGTCCTTAAATAATGCAACAGAGTCCTTAAATACCGCAGCAAAGTGCTTAAATAATGCAGCAGAGTCCTCAAATGCTTCAGCAGAGTCCTTAAATAATGCAGCAGAGTCCTTAAATAATGTAACAAAGTCCTTAAATAATGCAGCAGAGTCCTTAAATTCTGAAGCAGAGTCCTTAAATATTGCAGCAAAGTCCTTAAATAATGCAGCAGAGTCATTAAATAATGCAACAAAGTCCTTAATAATGCAGCAGAGTCCTTAAATAATGCAACAAAGTCCTTAAATAATGCAGCAGAGTACTTAAATAATGCAACAAAGTCCTTAAATAATGCAGCAAAGTCCTTAAATACCACAGCAGAGTCATTAAATAATTCAGCAAAGTCCTTAAATAATGCAGCAGAGTCCTTAAATAATGCAGCAGACTCCTTAAGTAATTCAGCAAAGTCCTTAAATAATGCAGCAGAGTCCTTAAATAATGCAGCAAAGTCCTTTAATAATGCAGCAGAGCCCTTAAATAATGCAATAAAGTCATTAAATAATGCAGCAGAGTCCTTAAATACGGAAGCAGAGTCCTTAAATACTGCAGCAAAGTCCTTAAATAATGCAGCAGAGTCCTTAAATAATGCAACAAAGTCCTTAAATAATGCAGCAGAGTCATTAAATAATGCAACAAAGTCCTTAAATAATGCAGCAGAGTCCTTAAATAATGCAGCAAAGTCCTTAAATAATGCAGCAGAGTCATTAAATAATGCAACAAAGTCCTTAAATAATGCAGCAGAGTCCTTAAATAATGCAATAAAGTCCTAAAATAATGCAGCAGAGTACTTAAATAATGCAACAAAGTCCTTAAATAATGCAGCAAAGTCCTTAAATACCACAGCAGAGTCATTAAATAATTCAGCAAAGTCCTTAAATAATGCAGCAGAGTCCTTAAATACCGCAGCAAAGTCCTTAAATAATGCAGCAGAGTCCTTAAATAATGCAACAAAGTCCTTAAATAATGCAGCAGAGTCCTTAAATAATGCAGCAAAGTCCTTTAATAATGCAGCAGAGTCCTTAAATAATGCAACAAAGTCCTTAAATAATGCAGCAGAGTCCTTAAATACTGAAGCAGAGTCCTTAAATAATCCAGAAAAGTCCTTAAATAATGCAACAAAGTCCTTAAATAATGCAGCAGAGTCCTTAAATAATTCAGCAGAGTCCTCAAATGCTTCAGCAGAGTGAATAAATAATGCAGCAGAGTCCTTAAATCATGCATCAAATTCCTTAAATATGCAGCAAATTCATTAAATAATACAGCAGAGTCCTTAAATAATCCAACAAAGTCCTTAAATAATGCAGCAAAGTCCTTAAATAATGCAGCAGAGTCCTTAAATAATGCAGCAAAGTCCTTAAATAATGCAGCAGAGTCCTTAAATAATGCAACAAAGTCCTTAAATAATGCAGCAGAGTCCTTAAATACTGAAGCAGAATCCTTAAATATTGCAGCAAAGTCCTTAAATAATGCAGCAGAGTCATTAAATAATGCAACAAAGTCCTTAAATAATGCAGCAGAGTCCTTAAATAATGCAACAAAGTCCTTAAATAATGCAGCAGAGTACTTAAATAATGCAACAAAGTCCTTAAATAATGCAACAAAGTCCTTAAATACCACAGCAGAGTCATTAAATAATTCAGCAAAGTCCTTAAATAATGCAGCAGAGTCCTTAAATAATGCAGCAGACTCCTTAAATAATTCAGCAAAGTCCTTAAATAATGCAGCAGAGTCCTTAAATAATGCAACAAAGTCCTTAAATAATGCAGCAGAGTACTTAAATAATGCAGCAAAGTCCTTTAATAATGCAGCAGAGCCCTTAAATAATGCAATAAAGTCCTTAAATAATGCAGCAGAGTCCTTAAATACGGAAGCAGAGTCCTTAAATATTGCAGCAAAGTCCTTAAATAATGCAGCAGAGTCCTTAAATAATGCAACAAAGTCCTTAAATAATGCAGCAGAGTCCTTAAATAATGCAGCAAAGTACTTAAATAATGCAGCAGAGTAATTAAATAATGCAACAAAGTCCTTAAATAATGCAACAGAGTCCTTAAATACCGCAGCAAAGTGCTTAAATAATGCAGCAGAGTCCTCAAATGCTTCAGCAGAGTCCTTAAATAATGCAGCAGAGTCCTTAAATAATGTAACAAAGTCCTTAAATAATGCAGCAGAGTCCTTAAATACTGAAGCAGAGTCCTTAAATATTGCAGCAAAGTTCTTAAATAATGCAGCAGAGTCATTAAATAATGCAACAAAGTCCTTAATAATGCAGCAGAGTCCTTAAATAATGCAACAAAGTCCTTAAATAATGCAGCAGAGTACTTAAATAATGCAACAAAGTCCTTAAATAATGCAGCAGAGTCATTAAATAATGCAACAAAGTCCTTAAATAATTCAGCAGAGTCCTTAAATAATGCAATAAAGTCCTTAAATAATGCAGCAGAGTACTTAAATAATGCAACAAAGTCCTTAAATAATGCAGCAAAGTCCTTAAATACCACAGCAGAGTCATTAAATAATTCAGCAAAGTCCTTAAATAATGCAGCATAGTCCTTAAATAATGCAACAAAGTCCTTAAATAATGCAGCACAGTTCTTAAATAGTGCAACAACGTCGGTAAATAATGCAGCAGAGTCCTTAAATAATGCAGCAAAGTCCTTAACTAATGCAGCAGAGTCCTTAAATAATGCAACAAAGTCCTTAAATAATGCAGCAGAGTCCTTAAATACCGCAGCAAAGTCCTTAAATAATGCAGCAGAGTCCTTAAATAATGCAACAAAGTCCTTAAATAATGCAGCAGAGTCCTTAAATAATGCAGCAAAGTCCTTTAATAATGCAGCAGAGTAATTAAATAATGCAACAAAGTCCTTAAATAATGCAACAGAGTCCTTAAATACCGCAGCAAAGTGCTTAAATAATGCAGCAGAGTCCTCAAATGCTTCAGCAGAGTCCTTAAATAATGCAGCAGAGTCCTTAAATAATGCAGCAGAGTCCTTAAATAATGTAACAAAGTCCTTAAATAATGCAGCAGAGTCCTTAAATACTGAAGCAGAGTCCTTAAATATTGCAGCAAAGTCCTTAAATAATGCAGCAGAGTCATTAAATAATGCAACAAAGTCCTTAATAATGCAGCAGAGTCCTTAAATAATGCAACAAAGTCCTTAAATAATGCAGCAGAGTACTTAAATAATGCAACAAAGTCCTTAAATAATGCAGCAAAGTCCTTATATACCACAGCAGAGTCATTAAATAATTCAGCAAAGTCCTTAAATAATGCAGCAGAGTCCTTAAATAATGCAGCAGACTCCTTAAGTAATTCAGCAAAGTCCTTAAATAATGCAGCAGAGTCCTTAAATAATGCAACAAAGTCCTTAAATAATGCAGCAGAGTCCTTAAATATTGCAGCAAAGTCCTTTAATAATGCAGCAGAGCCCTTAAATAATGCAATAAAGTCATTAAATAATGCAGCAGAGTCCTTAAATACGGAAGCAGAGTCCTTAAATACTGCAGCAAAGTCCTTAAATAATGCAGCAGAGTCCTTAAATAATGCAACAAAGTCCTTAAATAATGCAGCAGAGTCCTTAAATAATGCAACAAAGTCCTTAAATAATGCAGCAGAGTCCTTAAATAATGCAGCACAGTCCTCAAATGCTTCAGCAGAGTGAATAAATAATGCAGCAGAGTCCTTAAATAATGCAGCAAATTCCTTAAATATGCAGCAAATTCCTTAAATAATACAGCAGAGTACTAAAATAATCCAACAAAGTCCTTAAATAATGCACCAAAGTCCTTAAATAATGCAGCAGAGTCCTCAAATAATGCAGCAGAGTCCTCAAATGCTTCAGCAGAGTCATTAAATAATGCAGCAGAGTCCTTAAATAATGCAGCAAATTCCTTAAATAATGCATCAGAGTCCTTAAATAATGCAACAAAGTCCTTAATTAATGCAGCAAAGTTCTTAAATAATGCAGCAGAGTCCTTAAATAATGCAACAAAGTCCTTAAATAATGCAGCAGAGTCCTTAAATACTGAAGCAAAGTCCTTAAATATTGCAGCAAAGTCCTTAAATAATGCAGCAGAGTCCTTAAATAATGCAACAAAGTCCTTAAATAATGCAGCAGAGTCCTTAAATAATGCAGCAAAGTCCTTAAATAATGCAGCAGAGTCCTTAAATAATGCAGCAGAGTCCTTAAATACCGCAGCAGAGTACTTAAATACTGAAGCAGAGTCCTTTAATATAGCAGCAAGTTCCTTAAATAATGCAGCAGAGTCCTTAAAAAATCCAACAAAGTCATTAAATAATGCAGCAAGTCCTTAAATAATGCAGCAGAGTCCTCTAATAATGCAGCAGAGTCCTCAAATGCTTCAGCAAAGTCATTAAATAATGCAGCATAGTCCTTAAATAATGCAGCAAAGTCCTTAAATAATGCAGCACAGTTCTTAAATAGTGCAACAACGTCGGTAAATAATGCAGCAGAGTCCTTAAATAATGCAGCAAAGTCCTTAACTAATGCAGCAGAGTCCTTAAATAATGCAAAAAAGTCCTTAAATAATGCAGCAGACTCCTTAAATACCGCAGCAAAGTCCTTAAATAATGCAGCAGAGTCCTTAAATAATGCAACAAAGTCGTTAAATAATGCAGCAGAGTCCTTAAATAATGCAGCAAAGTCCTTTAATAATGCAGCAGAGTCCTTAAATAATGAAACAAAGTCCTTAAATAATGCAGCAGAGTCCTTAAATACTGAAGCAGAGTCCTTAAATAATGCAGCAATGTCCTTAAATAATGCAGCAGAGTCCTTAAATAATGCAACAAAGTCCTTAAATAATGCAGCAGAGTCCTTAAATAATGCAGCAGAGTCCTTAAATAATGCAGCAGAGTGAATAAATAATGCAGCAGAGTCCTTAAATAATCCAACAAAGTCCTTAAATAATGCAGCAAAGTCCTTAAATAATGCAGCAGAGTCCTTAAATAATGCAGCAAAGTCCTTAAATAATGCAGCAGAGTCCTTAAATAATGCAACAAAGTCCTTAAATAATGCAGCAGAGTCCTTAAATACTGAAGCAGAGTCCTTAAATATTGCAGCAAAGTCCTTAAATAATGCAGCAGAGTCATTAAATAATGCAACAAAGTCCTTAAATAATGCAGCAGAGTCCTTAAATAATGCAATAAAGTCCTTAAATAATGCAGCAGAGTACTTAAATAATGCAACAAAGTCCTTAAATAATGCAGCAAAGTCCTTAAATACCACAGCAGAGTCATTAAATAATTCAGCAAAGTCCTTAAATAATGCAGCATAGTCCTTAAATAATGCAGCAAAGTCCTTAAATAATGCAGCACAGTTCTTAAATAGTGCAACAACGTCGGTAAATAATGCAGCAGAGTCCTTAAATAATGCAGCAAAGTCCTTAACTAATGCAGCAGAGTCCTTAAATAATGCAACAAAGTCCTTAAATAATGCAGCAGAGTCCTTAAATACCGCAGCAAAGTCCTTAAATAATGCAGCAGAGTCCTTAAATAATGAAACAAAGTCCTTAAATAATGCAGCAGAGTCCTTAAATACTGAAGCAGAGTCCTTAAATAATGCAGCAATGTCCTTAAATAATGCAGCAGAGTCCTTAAATAATGCAACAAAGTCCTTAAATAATGCAGCAGAGTCCTTAAATAATGCAGCAGAGTCCTTAAATAATGCAGCAGAGTGAATAAATAATGCAGCAGAGTCCTTAAATAATCCAACAAAGTCCTTAAATAATGCAGCAAAGTCCTTAAATAATGCAGCAGAGTCCTTAAATAATGCAGCAAAGTCCTTAAATAATGCAGCAGAGTCCTTAAATACTGAAGCAGAGTCCTTAAATATTGCAGCAAAGTCCTTAAATAATGCAGCAGAGTCATTAAATAATGCAACAAAGTCCTTAAATAATGCAGCAGAGTCCTTAAATAATGCAATGAAGTCCTTAAATAATGCAGCAGAGTACTTATATAATGCAACAAAGTCCTTAAATAATGCAGCAAGGTCCTTAAATACCACAGCAGAGTCATTAAATAATTCAGCAAAGTCCTTAAATAATGCAGCAGAGTCCTTAAATACCGCAGCAAAGTCCTTAAATAATGCAGCAGAGTCCTTAAATAATGCAACAAAGTCCTTAAATAATGCAGCAGAGTCCTTAAATAATGCAGCAAAGTCCTTTAATAATGCAGCAGAGTCCTTAAATAATGCAACAAAGTCCTTAAATAATGCAGCAGAGTCCTTAAATACTGAAGCAGAGTCCTTAAATAATGCAGAAAAGTCCTTAAATAATGCAACAAAGTCCTTAAATAATGCAGCAGAGTCCTTAAATAATTCAGCAGAGTCCTCAAATGCTTCAGCAGAGTGAATAAATAATGCAGCAGAGTCATTAAATCATGCATCAAATTCCTTAAATATGCAGCAAATTCATTAAATAATACAGCAGAGTCCTTAAATAATCCAACAAAGTCCTTAAATAATGCAGCAAAGTCCTTAAATAATGCAGCAGAGTCCTTAAATAATGCAGCAAAGTCCTTAAATAATGCAGCAGAGTCCTTAAATAATGCAACAAAGTCCTTAAATAGTGCAGCAGAGTCCTTAAATACTGAAGCAGAATCCTTAAATATTGCAGCAAAGTCCTTAAATAATGCAGCAGAGTCATTAAATAATGCAACAAAGTCCTTAAATAATGCAGCAGAGTCCTTAAATAATGCAACAAAGTCCTTAAATAATGCAGCAGAGTACTTAAATAATGCAACAAAGTCCTTAAATAATGCAGCAAAGTCCTTAAATACCACAGCAGAGTCATTAAATAATTCAGCAAAGTCCTTAAATAATGCAGCAGAGTCCTTAAATAATGCAGCAGACTCCTTAAATAATTCAGCAAAGTCCTTAAATAATGCAGCAGAGTCCTTAAATAATGCAACAAAGTCCTTAAATAATGCAGCAGAGTCCTTAAATACTGAAGCAGAGTCCTTAAATAATGCAGAAAAGTCCTTAAATAATGCAACAAAGTCCTTAAATAATGCAGCAGAGTCCTTAAATAATGCATCAAATTCCTTAAATATGCAGCAAATTCCTTAAATAATACAGCATAGTCCTTAAATAATCCAACAAAGTCCTTAAATAATGCAGCAAAGTCCTTAAATAATGCAGCAGAGTCCTTAAATAATGCAGCAAAGTCCTTAAATAATGCAGCAGAGTCCTTAAATAATGCAACAAAGTCCTTAAATAATGCAGCAGAGTCCTTAAATACTGAAGCAGAGTCCTTAAATATTGCAGCAAAGTCCTTAAATAATGCAGCAGTCATTAAATAATGCAACAAAGTCCTTAAATAATGCAGCAGAGTCCTTAAATAATGCAACAAAGTCCTTAAATAATGCAGCAGAGTACTTAAATAATGCAACAAAGTCCTTAAATAATGCAGCAAAGTCCTTAAATACCACAGCAGAGTCATTAAATAATTCAGCAAAGTCCTTAAATAATGCAGCAGAGTCCTTAAATAATGCAGCAGACTCCTTAAATAATTCAGCAAAGTCCTTAAATAATGCAGCAGAGTCCTTAAATAATGCAACAAAGTCCTTAAATAATGCAGCAGAGTACTTAAATAATGCAGCAAACTCCTTTAATAATGCAGCAGAGCCCTTAAATAATGCAATAAAGTCCTTAAATAATACAGCAGAGTCCTTAAATACGGAAGCAGAGTCCTTAAATATTGCAGCAAAGTCCTTAAATAATGCAGCAGAGTCCTTAAATAATGCAACAAAGTCCTTAAATAATGCAGCAGAGTCCTTAAATAATGCAGCAAAGTCCTTAACTAATGCAGCAGAGTAATTAAATAATGCAACAAAGTCCTTAAATAATGCAACAGAGTCCTTAAATACCGCAGCAAAGTGCTTAAATAATGCAGCAGAGTCCTCAAATGCTTCAGCAGAGTCCTTAAATAATGCAGCAGAGTCCTTAAATAATGTAACAAAGTCCTTAAATAATGCAGCAGAGTCCTTAAATTCTGAAGCAGAGTCCTTAAATATTGCAGCAAAGTCCTTAAATAATGCAGCAGAGTCATTAAATAATGCAACAAAGTCCTTAATAATGCAGCAGAGTCCTTAAATAATGCAACAAAGTCCTTAAATAATGCAGCAGAGTACTTAAATAATGCAACAAAGTCCTTAAATAATGCAGCAAAGTCCTTAAATACCACAGCAGAGTCATTAAATAATTCAGCAAAGTCCTTAAATAATGCAGCAGAGTCCTTAAATAATGCAGCAGACTCCTTAAGTAATTCAGCAAAGTCCTTAAATAATGCAGCAGAGTCCTTAAATAATGCAGCAAAGTCCTTTAATAATGCAGCAGAGCCCTTAAATAATGCAATAAAGTCATTAAATAATGCAGCAGAGTCCTTAAATACGGAAGCAGAGTCCTTAAATACTGCAGCAAAGTCCTTAAATAATGCAGCAGAGTCCTTAAATAATGCAACAAAGTCCTTAAATAATGCAGCAGAGTCATTAAATAATGCAACAAAGTCCTTAAATAATGCAGCAGAGTCCTTAAATAATGCAGCAAAGTCCTTAAATAATGCAGCAGAGTCATTAAATAATGCAACAAAGTCCTTAAATAATGCAGCAGAGTCCTTAAATAATGCAATAAAGTCCTAAAATAATGCAGCAGAGTACTTAAATAATGCAACAAAGTCCTTAAATAATGCAGCAAAGTCCTTAAATACCACAGCAGAGTCATTAAATAATTCAGCAAAGTCCTTAAATAATGCAGCAGAGTCCTTAAATACCGCAGCAAAGTCCTTAAATAATGCAGCAGAGTCCTTAAATAATGCAACAAAGTCCTTAAATAATGCAGCAGAGTCCTTAAATAATGCAGCAAAGTCCTTTAATAATGCAGCAGAGTCCTTAAATAATGCAACAAAGTCCTTAAATAATGCAGCAGAGTCCTTAAATACTGAAGCAGAGTCCTTAAATAATCCAGAAAAGTCCTTAAATAATGCAACAAAGTCCTTAAATAATGCAGCAGAGTCCTTAAATAATTCAGCAGAGTCCTCAAATGCTTCAGCAGAGTGAATAAATAATGCAGCAGAGTCCTTAAATCATGCATCAAATTCCTTAAATATGCAGCAAATTCATTAAATAATACAGCAGAGTCCTTAAATAATCCAACAAAGTCCTTAAATAATGCAGCAAAGTCCTTAAATAATGCAGCAGAGTCCTTAAATAATGCAGCAAAGTCCTTAAATAATGCAGCAGAGTCCTTAAATAATGCAACAAAGTCCTTAAATAATGCAGCAGAGTCCTTAAATACTGAAGCAGAATCCTTAAATATTGCAGCAAAGTCCTTAAATAATGCAGCAGAGTCATTAAATAATGCAACAAAGTCCTTAAATAATGCAGCAGAGTCCTTAAATAATGCAACAAAGTCCTTAAATAATGCAGCAGAGTACTTAAATAATGCAACAAAGTCCTTAAATAATGCAACAAAGTCCTTAAATACCACAGCAGAGTCATTAAATAATTCAGCAAAGTCCTTAAATAATGCAGCAGAGTCCTTAAATAATGCAGCAGACTCCTTAAATAATTCAGCAAAGTCCTTAAATAATGCAGCAGAGTCCTTAAATAATGCAACAAAGTCCTTAAATAATGCAGCAGAGTACTTAAATAATGCAGCAAAGTCCTTTAATAATGCAGCAGAGCCCTTAAATAATGCAATAAAGTCCTTAAATAATGCAGCAGAGTCCTTAAATACGGAAGCAGAGTCCTTAAATATTGCAGCAAAGTCCTTAAATAATGCAGCAGAGTCCTTAAATAATGCAACAAAGTCCTTAAATAATGCAGCAGAGTCCTTAAATAATGCAGCAAAGTACTTAAATAATGCAGCAGAGTAATTAAATAATGCAACAAAGTCCTTAAATAATGCAACAGAGTCCTTAAATACCGCAGCAAAGTGCTTAAATAATGCAGCAGAGTCCTCAAATGCTTCAGCAGAGTCCTTAAATAATGCAGCAGAGTCCTTAAATAATGTAACAAAGTCCTTAAATAATGCAGCAGAGTCCTTAAATACTGAAGCAGAGTCCTTAAATATTGCAGCAAAGTTCTTAAATAATGCAGCAGAGTCATTAAATAATGCAACAAAGTCCTTAATAATGCAGCAGAGTCCTTAAATAATGCAACAAAGTCCTTAAATAATGCAGCAGAGTACTTAAATAATGCAACAAAGTCCTTAAATAATGCAGCAGAGTCATTAAATAATGCAACAAAGTCCTTAAATAATTCAGCAGAGTCCTTAAATAATGCAATAAAGTCCTTAAATAATGCAGCAGAGTACTTAAATAATGCAACAAAGTCCTTAAATAATGCAGCAAAGTCCTTAAATACCACAGCAGAGTCATTAAATAATTCAGCAAAGTCCTTAAATAATGCAGCATAGTCCTTAAATAATGCAACAAAGTCCTTAAATAATGCAGCACAGTTCTTAAATAGTGCAACAACGTCGGTAAATAATGCAGCAGAGTCCTTAAATAATGCAGCAAAGTCCTTAACTAATGCAGCAGAGTCCTTAAATAATGCAACAAAGTCCTTAAATAATGCAGCAGAGTCCTTAAATACCGCAGCAAAGTCCTTAAATAATGCAGCAGAGTCCTTAAATAATGCAACAAAGTCCTTAAATAATGCAGCAGAGTCCTTAAATAATGCAGCAAAGTCCTTTAATAATGCAGCAGAGTAATTAAATAATGCAACAAAGTCCTTAAATAATGCAACAGAGTCCTTAAATACCGCAGCAAAGTGCTTAAATAATGCAGCAGAGTCCTCAAATGCTTCAGCAGAGTCCTTAAATAATGCAGCAGAGTCCTTAAATAATGCAGCAGAGTCCTTAAATAATGTAACAAAGTCCTTAAATAATGCAGCAGAGTCCTTAAATACTGAAGCAGAGTCCTTAAATATTGCAGCAAAGTCCTTAAATAATGCAGCAGAGTCATTAAATAATGCAACAAAGTCCTTAATAATGCAGCAGAGTCCTTAAATAATGCAACAAAGTCCTTAAATAATGCAGCAGAGTACTTAAATAATGCAACAAAGTCCTTAAATAATGCAGCAAAGTCCTTATATACCACAGCAGAGTCATTAAATAATTCAGCAAAGTCCTTAAATAATGCAGCAGAGTCCTTAAATAATGCAGCAGACTCCTTAAGTAATTCAGCAAAGTCCTTAAATAATGCAGCAGAGTCCTTAAATAATGCAACAAAGTCCTTAAATAATGCAGCAGAGTCCTTAAATATTGCAGCAAAGTCCTTTAATAATGCAGCAGAGCCCTTAAATAATGCAATAAAGTCATTAAATAATGCAGCAGAGTCCTTAAATACGGAAGCAGAGTCCTTAAATACTGCAGCAAAGTCCTTAAATAATGCAGCAGAGTCCTTAAATAATGCAACAAAGTCCTTAAATAATGCAGCAGAGTCCTTAAATAATGCAACAAAGTCCTTAAATAATGCAGCAGAGTCCTTAAATAATGCAGCACAGTCCTCAAATGCTTCAGCAGAGTGAATAAATAATGCAGCAGAGTCCTTAAATAATGCAGCAAATTCCTTAAATATGCAGCAAATTCCTTAAATAATACAGCAGAGTACTAAAATAATCCAACAAAGTCCTTAAATAATGCACCAAAGTCCTTAAATAATGCAGCAGAGTCCTCAAATAATGCAGCAGAGTCCTCAAATGCTTCAGCAGAGTCATTAAATAATGCAGCAGAGTCCTTAAATAATGCAGCAAATTCCTTAAATAATGCATCAGAGTCCTTAAATAATGCAACAAAGTCCTTAATTAATGCAGCAAAGTTCTTAAATAATGCAGCAGAGTCCTTAAATAATGCAACAAAGTCCTTAAATAATGCAGCAGAGTCCTTAAATACTGAAGCAAAGTCCTTAAATATTGCAGCAAAGTCCTTAAATAATGCAGCAGAGTCCTTAAATAATGCAACAAAGTCCTTAAATAATGCAGCAGAGTCCTTAAATAATGCAGCAAAGTCCTTAAATAATGCAGCAGAGTCCTTAAATAATGCAGCAGAGTCCTTAAATACCGCAGCAGAGTACTTAAATACTGAAGCAGAGTCCTTTAATATAGCAGCAAGTTCCTTAAATAATGCAGCAGAGTCCTTAAAAAATCCAACAAAGTCATTAAATAATGCAGCAAGTCCTTAAATAATGCAGCAGAGTCCTCTAATAATGCAGCAGAGTCCTCAAATGCTTCAGCAAAGTCATTAAATAATGCAGCATAGTCCTTAAATAATGCAGCAAAGTCCTTAAATAATGCAGCACAGTTCTTAAATAGTGCAACAACGTCGGTAAATAATGCAGCAGAGTCCTTAAATAATGCAGCAAAGTCCTTAACTAATGCAGCAGAGTCCTTAAATAATGCAAAAAAGTCCTTAAATAATGCAGCAGACTCCTTAAATACCGCAGCAAAGTCCTTAAATAATGCAGCAGAGTCCTTAAATAATGCAACAAAGTCGTTAAATAATGCAGCAGAGTCCTTAAATAATGCAGCAAAGTCCTTTAATAATGCAGCAGAGTCCTTAAATAATGAAACAAAGTCCTTAAATAATGCAGCAGAGTCCTTAAATACTGAAGCAGAGTCCTTAAATAATGCAGCAATGTCCTTAAATAATGCAGCAGAGTCCTTAAATAATGCAACAAAGTCCTTAAATAATGCAGCAGAGTCCTTAAATAATGCAGCAGAGTCCTTAAATAATGCAGCAGAGTGAATAAATAATGCAGCAGAGTCCTTAAATAATCCAACAAAGTCCTTAAATAATGCAGCAAAGTCCTTAAATAATGCAGCAGAGTCCTTAAATAATGCAGCAAAGTCCTTAAATAATGCAGCAGAGTCCTTAAATAATGCAACAAAGTCCTTAAATAATGCAGCAGAGTCCTTAAATACTGAAGCAGAGTCCTTAAATATTGCAGCAAAGTCCTTAAATAATGCAGCAGAGTCATTAAATAATGCAACAAAGTCCTTAAATAATGCAGCAGAGTCCTTAAGTAATGCAATAAAGTCCTTAAATAATGCAGCAGAGTACTTAAATAATGCAACAAAGTCCTTAAATAATGCAGCAAAGTCCTTAAATACCACAGCAGAGTCATTAAATAATTCAGCAAAGTCCTTAAATAATGCAGCATAGTCCTTAAATAATGCAGCAAAGTCCTTAAATAATGCAGCACAGTTCTTAAATAGTGCAACAACGTCGGTAAATAATGCAGCAGAGTCCTTAAATAATGCAGCAAAGTCCTTAACTAATGCAGCAGAGTCCTTAAATAATGCAACAAAGTCCTTAAATAATGCAGCAGAGTCCTTAAATACCGCAGCAAAGTCCTTAAATAATGCAGCAGAGTCCTTAAATAATGAAACAAAGTCCTTAAATAATGCAGCAGAGTCCTTAAATACTGAAGCAGAGTCCTTAAATAATGCAGCAATGTCCTTAAATAATGCAGCAGAGTCCTTAAATAATGCAACAAAGTCCTTAAATAATGCAGCAGAGTCCTTAAATAATGCAGCAGAGTCCTTAAATAATGCAGCAGAGTGAATAAATAATGCAGCAGAGTCCTTAAATAATCCAACAAAGTCCTTAAATAATGCAGCAAAGTCCTTAAATAATGCAGCAGAGTCCTTAAATAATGCAGCAAAGTCCTTAAATAATGCAGCAGAGTCC
Source organism: Phyllobates terribilis (assembly GCF_046119375.1). NCBI lineage: Eukaryota > Metazoa > Chordata > Amphibia > Anura > Dendrobatidae > Phyllobates > Phyllobates terribilis. Next base: position 648,718,234 of record NW_027362765.1, read on the forward strand.
TTAAATACTGAAGCAGAGTCCTTAAATATTGCAGCAAAGTCCTTAAATAATGCAGCAGAGTCATTAAATAATGCAACAAAGTCCTTAAATAATGCAGCAGAGTCCTTAAATAATGCAATGAAGTCCTTAAATAATGCAGCAGAGTACTTATATAATGCAACAAAGTCCTTAAATAATGCAGCAAGGTCCTTAAATACCACAGCAGAGTCATTAAATAATTCAGCAAAGTCCTTAAATAATGCAGCAGAGTCCTTAAATACCGCAGCAAAGTCCTTAAATAATGCAGCAGAGTCCTTAAATAATGCAACAAAGTCCTTAAATAATGCAGCAGAGTCCTTAAATAATGCAGCAAAGTCCTTTAATAATGCAGCAGAGTCCTTAAATAATGCAACAAAGTCCTTAAATAATGCAGCAGAGTCCTTAAATACTGAAGCAGAGTCCTTAAATAATGCAGAAAAGTCCTTAAATAATGCAACAAAGTCCTTAAATAATGCAGCAGAGTCCTTAAATAATTCAGCAGAGTCCTCAAATGCTTCAGCAGAGTGAATAAATAATGCAGCAGAGTCATTAAATCATGCATCAAATTCCTTAAATATGCAGCAAATTCATTAAATAATACAGCAGAGTCCTTAAATAATCCAACAAAGTCCTTAAATAATGCAGCAAAGTCCTTAAATAATGCAGCAGAGTCCTTAAATAATGCAGCAAAGTCCTTAAATAATGCAGCAGAGTCCTTAAATAATGCAACAAAGTCCTTAAATAGTGCAGCAGAGTCCTTAAATACTGAAGCAGAATCCTTAAATATTGCAGCAAAGTCCTTAAATAATGCAGCAGAGTCATTAAATAATGCAACAAAGTCCTTAAATAATGCAGCAGAGTCCTTAAATAATGCAACAAAGTCCTTAAATAATGCAGCAGAGTACTTAAATAATGCAACAAAGTCCTTAAATAATGCAGCAAAGTCCTTAAATACCACAGCAGAGTCATTAAATAATTCAGCAAAGTCCTTAAATAATGCAGCAGAGTCCTTAAATAATGCAGCAGACTCCTTAAATAATTCAGCAAAGTCCTTAAATAATGCAGCAGAGTCCTTAAATAATGCAACAAAGTCCTTAAATAATGCAGCAGAGTACTTAAATAATGCAGCAAAGTCCTTTAATAATGCAGCAGAGCCCTTAGATAATGCAATAAAGTCCTTAAATAATGCAGCAGAGTCCTTAAATACGGAAGAAGAGTCCTTATATATTGCAGCAAAGTCCTTAAATAATGCAGCAGAGTCCTTAAATAATGCAACAAAGTCCTTAAATAATGCAGCAGAGTCCTTAAATAATGCAGCAAAGTCCTTAACTAATGCAGCAGAGTAATTAAATAATGCAACAAAGTCCTTAAATAATGCAACAGAGTCCTTAAATACCGCAGCAAAGTGCTTAAATAATGCAGCAGAGTCCTCAAATGCTTCAGCAGAGTCCTTAAATAATGCAGCAGAGTCCTTAAATAATGTAACAAAGTCCTTAAATAATGCAGCAGAGTCCTTAAATTCTGAAGCAGAGTCCTTAAATATTGCAGCAAAGTCCTTAAATAATGCAGCAGAGTCATTAAATAATGCAACAAAGTCCTTAATAATGCAGCAGAGTCCTTAAATAATGCAACAAAGTCCTTAAATAATGCAGCAGAGTACTTAAATAATGCAACAAAGTCCTTAAATAATGCAGCAAAGTCCTTAAATACCACAGCAGAGTCATTAAATAATTCAGCAAAGTCCTTAAATAATGCAGCAGAGTCCTTAAATAATGCAGCAGACTCCTTAAGTAATTCAGCAAAGTCCTTAAATAATGCAGCAGAGTCCTTAAATAATGCAGCAAAGTCCTTTAATAATGCAGCAGAGCCCTTAAATAATGCAATAAAGTCATTAAATAATGCAGCAGAGTCCTTAAATACGGAAGCAGAGTCCTTAAATACTGCAGCAAAGTCCTTAAATAATGCAGCAGAGTCCTTAAATAATGCAACAAAGTCCTTAAATAATGCAGCAGAGTCCTTAAATAATGCAACAAAGTCCTTAAATAATGCAGCAGAGTCCTTAAATAATGCAGCACAGTCCTCAAATGCTTCAGCAGAGTGAATAAATAATGCAGCAGAGTCCTTAAATAATGCAGCAAATTCCTTAAATATGCAGCAAATTCCTTAAATAATACAGCAGAGTACTAAAATAATCCAACAAAGTCCTTAAATAATGCACCAAAGTCCTTAAATAATGCAGCAGAGTCCTCAAATAATGCAGCAGAGTCCTCAAATGCTTCAGCAGAGTCATTAAATAATGCAGCAGAGTCCTTAAATAATACAGCAAATTCCTTAAATAATGCATCAGAGTCCTTAAATAATGCAACAAAGTCCTTAATTAATGCAGCAAAGTTCTTAAATAATGCAGCAGAGTCCTTAAATAATGCAACAAAGTCCTTAAATAATGCAGCAGAGTCCTTAAATACTGAAACAGAGTCCTTAAATATTGCAGCAAAGTCCTTAAATAATGCAGCAGAGTCCTTAAATAGTGCAACAAAGTCCTTAAATAATGCAGCAGAGTCCTTAAATAATGCAGCAAAGTCCTTAAATAATGCAGCAGAGTCCTTAAATAATGCAGCAGAGTCCTTAAATACCGCAGCAGAGTACTTAAATACTGAAGCAGAGTCCTTTAATATAGCAGCAAGTTCCTTAAATAATGCAGCAGAGTCCTTAAAAAATCCAACAAAGTCATTAAATAATGCAGCAAGTGCTTAAATAATGCAGCAGAGTCCTCTAATAATGCAGCAGAGTCCTCAAATGCTTCAGCAAAGTCATTAAATAATGCAGCATAGTCCTTAAATAATGCAGCAAAGTCCTTAAATAATGCAGCACAGTTCTTAAATAGTGCAACAATGTCGGTAAATAATGCAGCAGAGTCCTTAAATAATGCAGCAAAGTCCTTAACTAATGCAGCAGAGTCCTTAAATAATGCAACAAAGTCCTTAAATAATGCAGCAGAGTCCTTAAATACCGCAGCAAAGTCCTTAAATAATGCAGCAGAGTCCTTAAATAATGCAACAAAGTCCTTAAATAATGCAGCAGAGTCCTTAAATAATGCAGCAAAGTCCTTTAATAATGCAGCAGAGTCCTTAAATAATGAAACAAAGTCCTTAAATAATGCAGCAGAGTCCTTAAATACTGAAGCAGAGTCCTTAAATAATGCAGCAATGTCCTTAAATAATGCAGCAGAGTCCTTAAATAATGCAACAAAGTCCTTAAATAATGCAGCAGAGTCCTTAAATAATGCAGCAGAGTCCTTAAATAATGCAGCAGAGTGAATAAATAATGCAGCAGAGTCCTTAAATAATCCAACAAAGTCCTTAAATAATGCAGCAAAGTCCTTAAATAATGCAGCAGAGTCCTTAAATAATGCAGCAAAGTCCTTAAATAATGCAGCAGAGTCCTTAAATAATGCAACAAAGTCCTTAAATAATGCAGCAGAGTCCTTAAATACTGAAGCAGAGTCCTTAAATATTGCAGCAAAGTTCTTAAATAATGCAGCCAAGTCATTAAATAATGCAACAAAGTCCTTAAATAATGCAGCAGAGTCCTTAAATAATGCAATAAAGTCCTTAAATAATGCAGCAGAGTACTTAAATAATGCAACAAAGTCCTTAAATAATGCAGCAAAGTCCTTAAATACCACAGCAGAGTCATTAAATAATTCAGCAAAGTCCTTAATAATGCAGCAGAGTCCTTAAATAATGCAGCAGACTCCTTAAATAATTCAGCAAAGTCCTTAAATAATGCAGCAGAGTCCTTAAATAATGCAACAAAGTCCTTAAATAATGCAGCAGAGTACTTAAATAATGCAGCAAAGTCCTTTAATAATGCAGCAGAGCCCTTACATAATGCAATAAAGTCCTTAAATAATGCATCAGAGTCCTTAAATACGGAAGCAGAGTCCTTAAATATTGCAGCAAAGTCCTTAAATAATGCAGCAGAGTCCTTAAATAATGCAGCAAAGTCCTTAAATAATGCAGCGGAGTCCTTAAATAATGCAACAAAGTCCTTAAATAATGCAGCAGAGTCCTTAAATAATGCAGCACAGTCCTCAAATGCTTCAGCAGAGTGAATAATTAATGCAGCAGAGTCCTTAAATAATGCAGCAAATTCCTTAAATATGCAGCAAATTCCTTAAATATGCAGCAAATTCCTTAAATAATACAGCAGAGTACTTAAATAATCCAACAAAGTCCTTAAATAATGCAGCAAAGTCCTTAAATAATGCAGCAGAGTCCTCAAATAATGCAGCAGAGTCCTCAAATGCTTCAGCAGAGTCATTAAATAATGCAGCAGAGTCCTTAAATAATGCAGCAAATTCCTTAAATAATGAATCAGAGTCCTTAAATAATGCAGCAAAGTTCTTAAATAATGCAGCAGAGTCCTTAAATAATGCAACAAAGTCCTTAAATAATGCAGCAGAGTCCTTAAATAATGAAGCAAAGTCCTTAAATATTGCAGCAAAGTCCTTAAATAATGCAGCAGAGTCCTTAAATAATGCAACAAAGTCCTTAAATAATGCAGCAGAGTCCTTAAATAATGCAGCAAAGTCCTTAAATAATGCAGCAGAGTCATTAAATAATGCAGCAGAGTCCTTAAATACCGCAGCAGAGTACTTAAATACTGAAGCAGAGTCCTTTAATATAGCAGCAAGTTCCTTAAATAATGCAGCAGAGTCCTTAAAAAATCCAACAAAGTCATTAAATAATGCAGCAAGTCCTTAAATAATGCAGCAGAGTCCTCTAATAATGCAGCAGAGTCCTCAAATGCTTCAGCAAAGTCATTCAATAATGCAGCATAGTCCTTAAATAATGCAGCAAAGTCCTTAAATAATGCAGCACAGTTCTTAAATAGTGCAATAACGTCGGTAAATAAGGCAGCAGAGTCCTTAAATTATGCAGCAAAGTCCTTAACTAATGCAGCAGAGTCCTTAAATAATGCAACAAAGTCCTTAAATAATGCAGCAGAGTCCTTAAATACCGCAGCAAAGTCCTTAAATAATGCAGCAGAGTCCTTAAATAATGCAACAAAGTCCTTAAATAATGCAGCAGAGTCCTTAAATAATGCAGCAAAGTCCTTTAATAATGCAGCAGAGTCCTTAAATAATGCAACAAAGTCCTTAAATAATGCAGCAGAGTCCTTAAATACTGAAGCAGAGTCCTTAAATAATGCAGAAAAGTCCTTAAATAATGCAACAAAGTCCTTAAATAATGCAGCAGAGTCCTTAAATAATGCATCAAATTCCTTAAATATGCAGCAAATTCCTTAAATAATACAGCATAGTCCTTAAATAATCCAACAAAGTCCTTAAATAATGCAGCAAAGTCCTTAAATAATGCAGCAGAGTCCTTAAATAATGCAGCAAAGTCCTTAAATAATGCAGCAGAGTCCTTAAATAATGCAACAAAGTCCTTAAATAATGCAGCAGAGTCCTTAAATACTGAAGCAGAGTCCTTAAATATTGCAGCAAAGTCCTTAAATAATGCAGCAGAGTCATTAAATAATGCAACAAAGTCCTTAAATAATGCAGCAGAGTCCTTAAATAATGCAACAAAGTCCTTAAATAATGCAGCAGAGTACTTAAATAATGCAACAAAGTCCTTAAATAATGCAGCAAAGTCCTTAAATACCACAGCAGAGTCATTAAATAATTCAGCAAAGTCCTTAAATAATGCAGCAGAGTCCTTAAATAATGCAGCAGACTCCTTAAATAATTCAGCAAAGTCCTTAAATAATGCAGCAGAGTCCTTAAATAATGCAACAAAGTCCTTAAATAATGCAGCAGAGTACTTAAATAATGCAGCAAACTCCTTTAATAATGCAGCAGAGCCCTTAAATAATGCAATAAAGTCCTTAAATAATACAGCAGAGTCCTTAAATACGGAAGCAGAGTCCTTAAATATTGCAGCAAAGTCCTTAAATAATGCAGCAGAGTCCTTAAATAATGCAACAAAGTCCTTAAATAATGCAGCAGAGTCCTTAAATAATGCAGCAAAGTCCTTAACTAATGCAGCAGAGTAATTAAATAATGCAACAAAGTCCTTAAATAATGCAACAGAGTCCTTAAATACCGCAGCAAAGTGCTTAAATAATGCAGCAGAGTCCTCAAATGCTTCAGCAGAGTCCTTAAATAATGCAGCAGAGTCCTTAAATAATGTAACAAAGTCCTTAAATAATGCAGCAGAGTCCTTAAATTCTGAAGCAGAGTCCTTAAATATTGCAGCAAAGTCCTTAAATAATGCAGCAGAGTCATTAAATAATGCAACAAAGTCCTTAATAATGCAGCAGAGTCCTTAAATAATGCAACAAAGTCCTTAAATAATGCAGCAGAGTACTTAAATAATGCAACAAAGTCCTTAAATAATGCAGCAAAGTCCTTAAATACCACAGCAGAGTCATTAAATAATTCAGCAAAGTCCTTAAATAATGCAGCAGAGTCCTTAAATAATGCAGCAGACTCCTTAAGTAATTCAGCAAAGTCCTTAAATAATGCAGCAGAGTCCTTAAATAATGCAGCAAAGTCCTTTAATAATGCAGCAGAGCCCTTAAATAATGCAATAAAGTCATTAAATAATGCAGCAGAGTCCTTAAATACGGAAGCAGAGTCCTTAAATACTGCAGCAAAGTCCTTAAATAATGCAGCAGAGTCCTTAAATAATGCAACAAAGTCCTTAAATAATGCAGCAGAGTCCTTAAATAATGCAACAAAGTCCTTAAATAATGCAGCAGAGTCCTTAAATAATGCAGCACAGTCCTCAAATGCTTCAGCAGAGTGAATAAATAATGCAGCAGAGTCCTTAAATAATGCAGCAAATTCCTTAAATATGCAGCAAATTCCTTAAATAATACAGCAGAGTACTAAAATAATCCAACAAAGTCCTTAAATAATGCACCAAAGTCCTTAAATAATGCAGCAGAGTCCTCAAATAATGCAGCAGAGTCCTCAAATGCTTCAGCAGAGTCATTAAATAATGCAGCAGAGTCCCTAAATAATGCAGCAAATTCCTTAAATAATGCATCAGAGTCCTTAAATAATGCAACAAAGTCCTTAATTAATGCAGCAAAGTTCTTAAATAATGCAGCAGAGTCCTTAAATAATGCAACAAAGTCCTTAAATAATGCAGCAGAGTCCTTAAATACTGAAACAGAGTCCTTAAATATTGCAGCAAAGTCCTTAAATAATGCAGCAGAGTCCTTAAATAGTGCAACAAAGTCCTTAAATAATGCAGCAGAGTCCTTAAATAATGCAGCAAAGTCCTTAAATAATGCAGCAGAGTCCTTAAATAATGCAGCAGAGTCCTTAAATACCGCAGCAGAGTACTTAAATACTGAAGCAGAGTCCTTTAATATAGCAGCAAGTTCCTTAAATAATGCAGCAGAGTCCTTAAAAAATCCAACAAAGTCATTAAATAATGCAGCAAGTGCTTAAATAATGCAGCAGAGTCCTCTAATAATGCAGCAGAGTCCTCAAATGCTTCAGCAAAGTCATTAAATAATGCAGCATAGTCCTTAAATAATGCAGCAAAGTCCTTAAATAATGCAGCACAGTTCTTAAATAGTGCAACAACGTCAGTAAATAATGCAGCAGAGTCCTTAAATAATGCAGCAAAGTCCTTAACTAATGCAGCAGAGTCCTTAAATAATGCAACAAAGTCCTTAAATAATGCAGCAGAGTCCTTAAATACCGCAGCAAAGTCCTTAAATAATGCAGCAGAGTCCTTAAATAATGCAACAAAGTCCTTAAATAATGCAGCAGAGTCCTTAAATAATGCAGCAAAGTCCTTTAATAATGCAGCAGAGTCCTTAAATAATGAAACAAAGTCCTTAAATAATGCAGCAGAGTCCTTAAATACTGAAGCAGAGTCCTTAAATAATGCAGCAATGTCCTTAAATAATGCAGCAGAGTCCTTAAATAATGCAACAAAGTCCTTAAATAATGCAGCAGAGTCCTTAAATAATGCAGCAGAGTCCTTAAATAATGCAGCAGAGTGAATAAATAATGCAGCAGAGTCCTTAAATAATCCAACAAAGTCCTTAAATAATGCAGCAAAGTCCTTAAATAATGCAGCAGAGTCCTTAAATAATGCAGCAAAGTCCTTAAATAATGCAGCAGAGTCCTTAAATAATGCAACAAAGTCCTTAAATAATGCAGCAGAGTCCTTAAATACTGAAGCAGAGTCCTTAAATATTGCAGCAAAGTCCTTAAATAATGCAGCAGAGTCCTTAAATAATGCAGCAGAGTCCTTAAATACTGAAGCAGAGTCCTTAAATATTGCAGCAAAGTCCTTAAATAATGCAGCAGAGTCCTTAAATAATGCAATAAAGTCCTTAAATAATGCAGCAGAGTACTTAAATAATGCAACAAAGTCCTTAAATAATGCAGCAAAGTCCTTAAATACCACAGCAGAGTCATTAAATAATTCAGCAAAGTCCTTAAATAATGCAGCAGAGTCCTTAAATAATGCAGCAGACTCCTTAAATAATTCAGCAAAGTCCTTAAATAATGCAGCAGAGTCCTTAAATAATGCAACAAAGTCCTTAAATAATGCAGCAGAGTACTTAAATAATGCAGCAAAGTCCTTTAATAATGCAGCAGAGCTCTTACATAATGCAATAAAGTCCTTAAATAATGCATCAGAGTCCTTAAATACGGAAGCAGAGTCCTTAAATATTGCAGCAAAGTCCTTAAATAATGCAGCAGAGTCCTTAAATAATGCAGCAAATTCCTTAAATAATACAGCAGAGTACTTAAATAATCCAACAAAGTCCTTAAATAATGCAGCAAAGTCCTTAAATAATGCAGCAGAGTCCTCAAATAATGCAGCAGAGTCCTCAAATGCTTCAGCAGAGTCATTAAATAATGCAGCAGAGTCCTTAAATAATGCAGCAAATTCCTTAAATAATGAATCAGAGTCCTTAAATAATGCAGCAAAGTTCTTAAATAATGCAGCAGAGTCCTTAAATAATGCAACAAAGTCCTTAAATAATGCAGCAGAGTCCTTAAATAATGAAGCAAAGTCCTTAAATATTGCAGCAAAGTCCTTAAATAATGCAGCAGAGTCCTTAAATAATGCAACAAAGTCCTTAAATAATGCAGCAGAGTCCTTAAATAATGCAGCAAAGTCCTTAAATAATGCAGCAGAGTCATTAAATAATGCAGCAGAGTCCTTAAATACCGCAGCAGAGTACTTAAATACTGAAGCAGAGTCCTTTAATATAGCAGCAAGTTCCTTAAATAATGCAGCAGAGTCCTTAAAAAATCCAACAAAGTCATTAAATAATGCAGCAAGTCCTTAAATAATGCAGCCGAGTCCTCTAATAATGCAGCAGAGTCCTCAAATGCTTCAGCAAAGTCATTCAATAATGCAGCATAGTCCTTAAATAATGCAGCAAAGTCCTTAAATAATGCAGCACAGTTCTTAAATAGTGCAATAACGTCGGTAAATAAGGCAGCAGAGTCCTTAAATAATGCAGCAAAGTCCTTAACTAATGCAGCAGAGTCCTTAAATAATGCAACAAAGTCCTTAAATAATGCAGCAGAGTCCTTAAATACCGCAGCAAAGTCCTTAAATAATGCAGCAGAGTCCTTAAATAATGCAACAAAGTCCTTAAATAATGCAGCAGAGTCCTTAAATAATGCAGCAAAGTCCTTTAATAATGCAGCAGAGTCCTTAAATAATGCAACAAAGTCCTTAAATAATGCAGCAGAGTCCTTAAATACTGAAGCAGAGTCCTTAAATAATGCAGAAAAGTTGTTAAATAATGCAACAAAGTCCTTAAATAATGCAGCAGAGTCCTTAAATAATGCATCAAATTCCTTAAATATGCAGCAAATTCCTTAAATAATACAGCAGAGTCCTTAAATAATCCAACAAAGTCCTTAAATAATGCAGCAAAGTCCTTAAATAATGCAGCAGAGTCCTTAAATAATGCAGCAAAGTCCTTAAATAATGCAGCAGAGTCCTTAAATAATGCAACAAAGTCCTTAAATAATGCAGCAGAGTCCTTAAATACTGAAGCAGAGTCCTTAAATATTGCAGCAAAGTCCTTAAATAATGCAGCAGAGTCATTAAATAATGCAACAAAGTCCTTAAATAATGCAGCAGAGTCCTTAAATAATGCAACAAAGTCCTTAAATAATGCAGCAGAGTACTTAAATAATGCAACAAAGTCCTTAAATAATGCAGCAAAGTCCTTAAATACCACAGCAGAGTCATTAAATAATTCAGCAAAGTCCTTAAATAATGCAGCAGAGTCCTTAAATAATGCAGCAGACTCCTTAAATAATTCAGCAAAGTCCTTAAATAATGCAGCAGAGTCCTTAAATAATTCAGCAAAGTCCTTAAATAATGCAGCAGAGTACTTAAATAATGCAGCAAACTCCTTTAATAATGCAGCAGAGCCCTTAAATAATGCAATAAAGTCCTTAAATAATGCAGCAGAGTCCTTAAATACGGAAGCAGAGTCCTTAAATATTGCAGCAAAGTCCTTAAATAATGCAGCAGAGTCCTTAAATAATGCAACAAAGTCCTTAAATAATGCAGCAGAGTCCTTAAATAATGCAGCAAAGTCCTTAACTAATGCAGCAGAGTAATTAAATAATGCAACAAAGTCCTTAAATAATGCAACAGAGTCCTTAAATACCGCAGCAAAGTGCTTAAATAATGCAGCAGAGTCCTCAAATGCTTCAGCAGAGTCCTTAAATAATGCAGCAGAGTCCTTAAATAATGCAGCAGAGTCCTTAAATAATGTAACAAAGTCCTTAAATAATGCAGCAGAGTCCTTAAATACTGAAGCAGAGTCCTTAAATATTGCAGCAAAGTCCTTAAATAATGCAGCAGAGTCATTAAATAATGCAACAAAGTCCTTAATAATGCAGCAGAGTCCTTAAATAATGCAACAAAGTCCTTAAATAATGCAGCAAAGTCCTTATATACCACAGCAGAGTCATTAAATAATTCAGCAAAGTCCTTACATAATGCAGCAGAGTCCTTAAATAATGCAGCAGACTCCTTAAGTAATTCAGCAAAGTCCTTAAATAATGCAGCAGAGTCCTTAAATAATGCAACAAAGTCCTTAAATAATGCAGCAGAGTCCTTAAATATTGCAGCAAAGTCCTTTAATAATGCAGCAGAGCCCTTAAATAATGCAATAAAGTCAATAAATAATGCAGCAGAGTCCTTAAATACGGAAGCAGAGTCCTTAAATACTGCAGCAAAGTCCTTAAATAATGCAGCAGAGTCCTTAAATAATGCAACAAAGTCCTTAAATAATGCAGCAGAGTCCTTAAATAATGCAACAAAGTCCTTAAATAATGCAGCAGAGTCCTTAAATAATGCAGCACAGTCCTCAAATGCTTCAGCAGAGTGAATAAATAATGCAGCAGAGTCCTTAAATAATGCAGCAAATTCCTTAAATATGCAGCAAATTCCTTAAATAATACAGCAGAGTACTAAAATAATCCAACAAAGTCCTTAAATAATGCACCAAAGTCCTTAAATAATGCAGCAGAGTCCTCAAATAATGCAGCAGAGTCCTCAAATGCTTCAGCAGAGTCATTAAATAATGCAGCAGAGTCCTTAAATAATGCAGCAAATTCCTTAAATAATGCATCAGAGTCCTTAAATAATGCAACAAAGTCCTTAATTAATGCAGCAAAGTTCTTAAATAATGCAGCAGAGTCCTTAAATAATGCAACAAAGTCCTTAAATAATGCAGCAGAGTCCTTAAATACTGAAACAGAGTCCTTAAATATTGCAGCAAAGTCCTTAAATAATGCAGCAGAGTCCTTAAATAGTGCAACAAAGTCCTTAAATAATGCAGCAGAGTCCTTAAATAATGCAGCAAAGTCCTTAAATAATGCAGCAGAGTCCTTAAATAATGCAGCAGAGTCCTTAAATACCGCAGCAGAGTACTTAAATACTGAAGCAGAGTCCTTTAATATAGCAGCAAGTTCCTTAAATAATGCAGCAGAGTCCTTAAAAAATCCAACAAAGTCATTAAATAATGCAGCAAGTGCTTAAATAATGCAGCAGAGTCCTCTAATAATGCAGCAGAGTCCTCAAATGCTTCAGCAAAGTCATTAAATAATGCAGCAGAGTCCTTAAATAATGCAGCAAAGTCCTTAACTAATGCAGCAGAGTCCTTAAATAATGCAACAAAGTCCTTAAATAATGCAGCAGAGTCCTTAAATACCGCAGCAAAGTCCTTAAATAATGCAGCAGAGTCCTTAAATAATGCAACAAAGTCCTTAAATAATGCAGCAGAGTCCTTAAATAATGCAGCAAAGTCCTTTAATAATGCAGCAGAGTCCTTAAATAATGAAACAAAGTCCTTAAATAATGCAGCAGAGTCCTTAAATACTGAAGCAGAGTCCTTAAATAATGCAGCAATGTCCTTAAATAATGCAGCAGAGTCCTTAAATAATGCAACAAAGTCCTTAAATAATGCAGCAGAGTCATTAAATAATGCAACAAAGTCCTTAAATAATGCAGCAGAGTCCTTAAATAATGCAATAAAGTCCTTAAATAATGCAGCAGAGTACTTAAATAATGCAACAAAGTCCTTAAATAATGCAGCAAAGTCCTTAAATACCACAGCAGAGTCATTAAATAATTCAGCAAAGTCCTTAAATGATGCAGCAGAGTCCTTAAATAATGCAGCAGACTCCTTAAATAATTCAGCAAAGTCCTTAAATAATGCAGCAGAGTCCTTAAATAATGCAACAAAGTCCTTAAATAATGCAGCAGAGTACTTAAATAATGCAGCAAAGTCCTTTAATAATGCAGCAGAGCCCTTACATAATGCAATAAAGTCCTTAAATAATGCATCAGAGTCCTTAAATACGGAAGCAGAGTCCTTAAATATTGCAGCAAAGTCCTTAAATAATGCAGCAGAGTCCTTAAATAATGCAGCAAAGTCCTTAAATAATGCAGCGGAGTCCTTAAATAATGCAACAAAGTCCTTAAATAATGCAGCAGAGTCCTTAAATAATGCAGCACAGTCCTCAAATGCTTCAGCAGAGTGAATAATTAGTGCAGCAGAGTCCTTAAATAATGCAGCAAATTCCTTAAATATGCAGCAAATTCCTTAAATATGCAGCAAATTCCTTAAATAATACAGCAGAGTACTTAAATAATCCAACAAAGTCCTTAAATAATGCAGCAAAGTCCTTAAATAATGCAGCAGAGTCCTCAAATAATGCAGCAGAGTCCTCAAATGCTTCAGCAGAGTCATTAAATAATGCAGCAGAGTCCTTAAATAATGCAGCAAATTCCTTAAATAATGAATCAGAGTCCTTAAATAATGCAGCAAAGTTCTTAAATAATGCAGCAGAGTCCTTAAATAATGCAACAAAGTCCTTAAATAATGCAGCAGAGTCCTTAAATAATGAAGCAAAGTCCTTAAATATTGCAGCAAAGTCCTTAAATAATGCAGCAGAGTCCTTAAATAATGCAACAAAGTCCTTAAATAATGCAGCAGAGTCCTTAAATAATGCAGCAAAGTCCTTAAATAATGCAGCAGAGTCATTAAATAATGCAGCAGAGTCCTTAAATACCGCAGCAGAGTACTTAAATACTGAAGCAGAGTCCTTTAATATAGCAGCAAGTTCCTTAAATAATGCAGCAGAGTCCTTAAAAAATCCAACAAAGTCATTAAATAATGCAGCAAGTCCTTAAATAATGCAGCCGAGTCCTCTAATAATGCAGCAGAGTCCTCAAATGCTTCAGCAAAGTCATTCAATAATGCAGCATAGTCCTTAAATAATGCAGCAAAGTCCTTAAATAATGCAGCACAGTTCTTAAATAGTGCAATAACGTCGGTAAATAAGGCAGCAGAGTCCTTAAATAATGCAGCAAAGTCCTTAACTAATGCAGCAGAGTCCTTAAATAATGCAACAAAGTCCTTAAATAATGCAGCAGAGTCCTTAAATACCGCAGCAAAGTCCTTAAATAATGCAGCAGAGTCCTTAAATAATGCAACAAAGTCCTTAAATAATGCAGCAGAGTCCTTAAATAATGCAGCAAAGTCCTTTAATAATGCAGCAGAGTCCTTAAATAATGCAGCAGAGTCCTTAAATAATGCATCAAATTCCTTAAATATGCAGCAAATTCCTTAAATAATACAGCAGAGTCCTTAAATAATCCAACAAAGTCCTTAAATAATGCAGCAAAGTCCTTAAATAATGCAGCAGAGTCCTTAAATAATGCAGCAAAGTCCTTAAATAATGCAGCAGAGTCCTTAAATAATGTAACAAAGTCCTTAAATAATGCAGCAGAGTCCTTAAATACTGAAGCAGAGTCCTTAAATATTGCAGCAAAGTCCTTAAATAATGCAGCAGAGTCATTAAATAATGCAACAAAGTCCTTAAATAATGCAGCAGAGTCCTTAAATAATGCAACAAAGTCCTCTAATAATGCAGCAGAGTACTTAAATAATGCAGCAAAGTCCTTAAATAATGCAGCAGAGTCCTTAAATAATGTAACAAAGTCCTTAAATAATGCAGCAGAGTCCTTAAATACTGAAGCAGAGTCCTTAAATATTGCAGCAAAGTCCTTAAATAATGCAGCAGAGTCATTAAATAATGCAACAAAGTCCTTAAATAATGCAGCAGAGTCCTTAAATAATGCAACAAAGTCCTCTAATAATGCAGCAGAGTACTTAAATAATGCAACAAAGTCCTTAAATAATGCAGCAAAGTCCTTAAATACCACAGCAGAGTCATTAAATAATTCAGCAAAGTCCTTAAATAATGCAGCAGAGTCCTTAAATAATGCAGCAGACTCCTTAAATAATTCAGCAAAGTCCTTAAATAATGCAGCAGAGTCCTTAAATAATGCAACAAAGTCCTTAAATAATGCAGCAGAGTACTTAAATAATGCAGCAAACTCCTTTAATAATGCAGCAGAGCCCTTAAATAATGCAATAAAGTCCTTAAATAATGCAGCAGAGTCCTTAAATACGGAAGCAGAGTCCTTAAATATTGCAGCAAAGTCCTTAAATAATGCAGCAGAGTCCTTAAATAATGCAACAAAGTCCTTAAATAATGCAGCAGAGTCCTTAAATAATGCAGCAAAGTCCTTAACTAATGCAGCAGAGTAATTAAATAATGCAACAAAGTCCTTAAATAATGCAACAGAGTCCTTAAATACCGCAGCAAAGTGCTTAAATAATGCAGCAGAGTCCTCAAATGCTTCAGCAGAGTCCTTAAATAATGCAGCAGAGTCCTTAAATAATGCAGCAGAGTCCTTAAATAATGTAACAAAGTCCTTAAATAATGCAGCAGAGTCCTTAAATACTGAAGCAGAGTCCTTAAATATTGCAGCAAAGTCCTTAAATAATGCAGCAGAGTCATTAAATAATGCAACAAAGTCCTTAATAATGCAGCAGAGTCCTTAAATAATGCAACAAAGTCCTTAAATAATGCAGCAAAGTCCTTATATACCACAGCAGAGTCATTAAATAATTCAGCAAAGTCCTTAAATAATGCAGCAGAGTCCTTAAATAATGCAGCAGACTCCTTAAGTAATTCAGCAAAGTCCTTAAATAATGCAGCAGAGTCCTTAAATAATGCAACAAAGTCCTTAAATAATGCAGCAGAGTCCTTAAATATTGCAGCAAAGTCCTTTAATAATGCAGCAGAGCCCTTAAATAATGCAATAAAGTCAATAAATAATGCAGCAGAGTCATTAAATAATGCAGCAAATTCCTTAAATAATGCATCAGAGTCCTTAAATAATGCAACAAAGTCCTTAATTAATGCAGCAAAGTTCTTAAATAATGCAGCAGAGTCCTTAAATAATGCAACAAAGTCCTTAAATAATGCAGCAGAGTCCTTAAATACTGAAGCAAAGTCCTTAAATATTGCAGCAAAGTCCTTAAATAATGCAGCAGAGTCCTTAAATAATGCAACAAAGTCCTTAAATAATGCAGCAGAGTCCTTAAATAATGCAGCAAAGTCCTTAAATAATGCAGCAGAGTCCTTAAATACCGCAGCAGAGTACTTAAATACTGAAGCAGAGTCCTTTAATATAGCAGCAAGTTCCTTAAATAATGCAGCAGAGTCCTTAAAAAATCCAACAAAGTCATTAAATAATGCAGCAAGTCCTTAAATAATGCAGCAGAGTCCTCTAATAATGCAGCAGAGTCCTCAAATGCTTCAGCAAAGTCATTAAATAATGCAGCATAGTCCTTAAATAATGCAGCAAAGTCCTTAAATAATGCAGCACAGTTCTTAAATAGTGCAACAACGTCGGTAAATAATGCAGCAGAGTCCTTAAATAATGCAGCAAAGTCCTTAACTAATGCAGCAGAGTCCTTAAATAATGCAAAAAAGTCCTTAAATAATGCAGCAGACTCCTTAAATACCGCAGCAAAGTCCTTAAATAATGCAGCAGAGTCCTTAAATAATGCAACAAAGTCGTTAAATAATGCAGCAGAGTCCTTAAATAATGCAGCAAAGTCCTTTAATAATGCAGCAGAGTCCTTAAATAATGAAACAAAGTCCTTAAATAATGCAGCAGAGTCCTTAAATACTGAAGCAGAGTCCTTAAATAATGCAGCAATGTCCTTAAATAATGCAGCAGAGTCCTTAAATAATGCAACAAAGTCCTTAAATAATGCAGCAGAGTCCTTAAATAATGCAGCAGAGTCCTTAAATAATGCAGCAGAGTGAATAAATAATGCAGCAGAGTCCTTAAATAATCCAACAAAGTCCTTAAATAATGCAGCAAAGTCCTTAAATAATGCAGCAGAGTCCTTAAATAATGCAGCAAAGTCCTTAAATAATGCAGCAGAGTCCTTAAATAATGCAACAAAGTCCTTAAATAATGCAGCAGAGTCCTTAAATACTGAAGCAGAGTCCTTAAATATTGCAGCAAAGTCCTTAAATAATGCAGCAGAGTCATTAAATAATGCAACAAAGTCCTTAAATAATGCAGCAGAGTCCTTAAATAATGCAATAAAGTCCTTAAATAATGCAGCAGAGTACTTAAATAATGCAACAAAGTCCTTAAATAATGCAGCAAAGTCCTTAAATACCACAGCAGAGTCATTAAATAATTCAGCAAAGTCCTTAAATAATGCAGCATAGTCCTTAAATAATGCAGCAAAGTCCTTAAATAATGCAGCACAGTTCTTAAATAGTGCAACAACGTCGGTAAATAATGCAGCAGAGTGCTTAAATAATGCAGCAAAGTCCTTAACTAATGCAGCAGAGTCCTTAAATAATGCAACAAAGTCCTTAAATAATGCAGAAGATTCCTTAAATACCGCAGCAAAGTCCTTAAATAATGCAGCAGAGTCCTTAAATAATGCAACAAAGTCCTTAAATAATGCAGCAGAGTCCTTAAATAATGCAGCAAAGTCCTTTAATAATGCAGCAGAGTCCTTAAATAATGAAACAAAGTCCTTAAATAATGCAGCAGAGTCCTTAAATACTGAAGCAGAGTCCTTAAATAATGCAGCAATGTCCTTAAATAATGCAGCAGAGTCCTTAAATAATGCAACAAAGTCCTTAAATAATGCAGCAGAGTCCTTAAATAATGCAGCAGAGTCCTTAAATACCGCAGCAGAGTACTTAAATACTGAAGCAGAGTCCTTTAATATAGCAGCAAGTTCCTTAAATAATGCAGCAGAGTCCTTAAAAAATCCAACAAAGTCATTAAATAATGCAGCAAGTGCTTAAATAATGCAGCAGAGTCCTCTAATAATGCAGCAGAGTCCTCAAATGCTTCAGCAAAGTCATTAAATAATGCAGCATAGTCCTTAAATAATGCAGCAAAGTCCTTAAATAATGCAGCACAGTTCTTAAATAGTGCAACAACGTCGGTAAATAATGCAGCAGAGTCCTTAAATAATGCAGCAAAGTCCTTAACTAATGCAGCAGAGTCCTTACATAATGCAACAAAGTCCTTAAATAATGCAGCAGAGTCCTTAAATACCGCAGCAAAGTCCTTAAATAATGCAGCAGAGTCCTTAAATAATGCAACAAAGTCCTTAAATAATGCAGCAGAGTCCTTAAATAATGCAGCAAAGTCCTTTAATAATGCAGCAGAGTCCTTAAATAATGAAACAAAGTCCTTAAATAATGCAGCAGAGTCCTTAAATACTGAAGCAGAGTCCTTAAATAATGCAGCAATGTCCTTAAATAATGCAGCAGAGTCCTTAAATAATGCAACAAAGTCCTTAAATAATGCAGCAGAGTCATTAAATAATGCAACAAAGTCCTTAAATAATGCAGCAGAGTCCTTAAATAATGCAATAAAGTCCTTAAATAATGCAGCAGAGTACTTAAATAATGCAACAAAGTCCTTAAATAATGCAGCAAAGTCCTTAAATACCACAGCAGAGTCATTAAATAATTCAGCAAAGTCCTTAAATGATGCAGCAGAGTCCTTAAATAATGCAGCAGACTCCTTAAATAATTCAGCAAAGTCCTTAAATAATGCAGCAGAGTCCTTAAATAATGCAACAAAGTCCTTAAATAATGCAGCAGAGTACTTAAATAATGCAGCAAAGTCCTTTAATAATGCAGCAGAGCCCTTACATAATGCAATAAAGTCCTTAAATAATGCATCAGAGTCCTTAAATACGGAAGCAGAGTCCTTAAATATTGCAGCAAAGTCCTTAAATAATGCAGCAGAGTCCTTAAATAATGCAGCAAAGTCCTTAAATAATGCAGCGGAGTCCTTAAATAATGCAACAAAGTCCTTAAATAATGCAGCAGAGTCCTTAAATAATGCAGCACAGTCCTCAAATGCTTCAGCAGAGTGAATAATTAGTGCAGCAGAGTCCTTAAATAATGCAGCAAATTCCTTAAATATGCAGCAAATTCCTTAAATATGCAGCAAATTCCTTAAATAATACAGCAGAGTACTTAAATAATCCAACAAAGTCCTTAAATAATGCAGCAAAGTCCTTAAATAATGCAGCAGAGTCCTCAAATAATGCAGCAGAGTCCTCAAATGCTTCAGCAGAGTCATTAAATAATGCAGCAGAGTCCTTAAATAATGCAGCAAATTCCTTAAATAATGAATCAGAGTCCTTAAATAATGCAGCAAAGTTCTTAAATAATGCAGCAGAGTCCTTAAATAATGCAACAAAGTCCTTAAATAATGCAGCAGAGTCCTTAAATAATGAAGCAAAGTCCTTAAATATTGCAGCAAAGTCCTTAAATAATGCAGCAGAGTCCTTAAATAATGCAACAAAGTCCTTAAATAATGCAGCAGAGTCCTTAAATAATGCAGCAAAGTCCTTAAATAATGCAGCAGAGTCATTAAATAATGCAGCAGAGTCCTTAAATACCGCAGCAGAGTACTTAAATACTGAAGCAGAGTCCTTTAATATAGCAGCAAGTTCCTTAAATAATGCAGCAGAGTCCTTAAAAAATCCAACAAAGTCATTAAATAATGCAGCAAGTCCTTAAATAATGCAGCCGAGTCCTCTAATAATGCAGCAGAGTCCTCAAATGCTTCAGCAAAGTCATTCAATAATGCAGCATAGTCCTTAAATAATGCAGCAAAGTCCTTAAATAATGCAGCACAGTTCTTAAATAGTGCAATAACGTCGGTAAGTAAGGCAGCAGAGTCCTTAAATAATGCAGCAAAGTCCTTAACTAATGCAGAAGAGTCCTTAAATAATGCAACAAAGTCCTTAAATAATGCAGCAGAGTCCTTAAATACCGCAGCAAAGTCCTTAAATAATGCAGCAGAGTCCTTAAATAATGCAACAAAGTCCTTAAATAATGCAGCAGAGTCCTTAAATAATGCAGCAAAGTGATTTAATAATGCAGCAGAGTCCTTAAATAATGCAACAAAGTCCTTAAATAATGCAGCAGAGTCCTTAAATACTGAAGCAGAGTCCTTAAATAATGCAGAAAAGTCCGTAAATAATGCAACAAAGTCCTTAAATAATGCAGCAGAGTCCTTAAATAATG
Organism: Phyllobates terribilis; assembly: GCF_046119375.1. Classification (NCBI taxonomy): domain Eukaryota; kingdom Metazoa; phylum Chordata; class Amphibia; order Anura; family Dendrobatidae; genus Phyllobates; species Phyllobates terribilis. The sequence continues at coordinate 648,738,230 of NW_027362765.1, forward strand.
CATCAAATTCCTTAAATATGCAGCAAATTCCTTAAATAATACAGCAGAGTCCTTAAATAATCCAACAAAGTCCTTAAATAATGCAGCAAAGTCCTTAAATAATGCAGCAGAGTCCTTAAATAATGCAGCAAAGTCCTTAAATAATGCAGCAGAGTCCTTAAATAATGCAACAAAGTCCTTAAATAATGCAGCAGAGTCCTTAAATACTGAAGCAGAGTCCTTAAATATTGCAGCAAAGTCCTTAAATAATGCAGCAGAGTCATTAAATAATGCAACAAAGTCCTTAAATAATGCAGCAGAGTCCTTAAATAATGCAACAAAGTCCTTAAATAATGCAGCAGAGTACTTAAATAATGCAACAAAGTCCTTAAATAATGCAGCAAAGTCCTTAAATACCACAGCAGAGTCATTAAATAATTCAGCAAAGTCCTTAAATAATGCAGCAGAGTCCTTAAATAATGCAGCAGACTCCTTAAATAATTCAGCAAAGTCCTTAAATAATGCAGCAGAGTCCTTAAATAATGCAACAAAGTCCTTAAATAATGCAGCAGAGTACTTAAATAATGCAGCAAACTCCTTTAATAATGCAGCAGAGCCCTTAAATAATGCAATAAAGTCCTTAAATAATGCAGCAGAGTCCTTAAATACGGAAGCAGAGTCCTTAAATATTGCAGCAAAGTCCTTAAATAATGCAGCAGAATCCTTAAATAATGCAACAAAGTCCTTAAATAATGCAGCAGAGTCCTTAAATAATGCAGCAAAGTCCTTAACTAATGCAGCAGAGTAATTAAATAATGCAACAAAGTCCTTAAATAATGCAACAGAGTCCTTAAATACCACAGCAAAGTGCTTAAATAATGCAGCAGAGTCCTCAAATGCTTCAGCAGAGTCCTTAAATAATGCAGCAGAGTCCTTAAATAATGCAGCAGAGTCCTTAAATAATGTAACAAAGTCCTTAAATAATGCAGCAGAGTCCTTAAATACTGAAGCAGAGTCCTTAAATATTGCAGCAAAGTCCTTAAATAATGCAGCAGAGTCATTAAATAATGCAACAAAGTCCTTAATAATGCAGCAGAGTCCTTAAATAATGCAACAAAGTCCTTAAATAATGCAGCAAAGTCCTTATATACCACAGCAGAGTCATTAAATAATTCAGCAAAGTCCTTAAATAATGCAGCAGAGTCCTTAAATAATGCAGCAGACTCCTTAAGTAATTCAGCAAAGTCCTTAAATAATGCAGCAGAGTCCTTAAATAATGCAACAAAGTCCTTAAATAATGCAGCAGAGTCCTTAAATATTGCAGCAAAGTCCTTTAATAATGCAGCAGAGCCCTTAAATAATGCAATAAAGTCAATAAATAATGCAGCAGAGTCCTTAAATACGGAAGCAGAGTCCTTAAATACTGCAGCAAAGTCCTTAAATAATGCAGCAGAGTCCTTAAATAATGCAACAAAGTCCTTTAATAATGCAGCAGAGTCCTTAAATAATGCAACAAAGTCCTTAAATAATGCAGCAGAGTCCTTAAATAATGCAGCACAGTCCTCAAATGCTTCAGCAGAGTGAATAAATAATGCAGCAGAGTCCTTAAATAATGCAGCAAATTCCTTAAATATGCAGCAAATTCCTTAAATAATACAGCAGAGTACTAAAATAATCCAACAAAGTCCTTAAATAATGCAGCAAAGTCCTTAAATAATGCAGCAGAGTCCTCAAATAATGCAGCAGAGTCCTCAAATAATGCAGCAGAGTCATTAAATAATGCAGCAGAGTCCTTAAATAATGCAGCAAATTCCTTAAATAATGCATCAGAGTCCTTAAATAATGCAACAAAGTCCTTAATTAATGCAGCAAAGTTCTTAAATAATGCAGCAGAGTCCTTAAGTAATGCAACAAAGTCCTTAAATAATGCAGCAGAGTCCTTAAATACTGAAGCAAAGTCCTTAAATATTGCAGCAAAGTCCTTAAATAATGCAGCAGAGTCCTTAAATAATGCAACAAAGTCCTTAAATAATGCAGCAGAGTCCTTAAATAATGCAGCAAAGTCCTTAAATAATGCAGCAGAGTCCTTAAATAATGCAGCAGAGTCCTTAAATACCGCAGCAGAGTACTTAAATACTGAAGCAGAGTCCTTTAATATAGCAGCAAGTTCCTTAAATAATGCAGCAGAGTCCTTAAAAAATCCAACAAAGTCATTAAATAATGCAGCAAGTCCTTAAATAATGCAGCAGAGTCCTCTAATAATGCAGCAGAGTCCTCAAATGCTTCAGCAAAGTCATTAAATAATGCAGCATAGTCCTTAAATAATGCAGCAAAGTCCTTAAATAATGCAGCACAGTTCTTAAATAGTGCAACAACGTCGGTAAATAATGCAGCAGAGTCCTTAAATAATGCAGCAAAGTCCTTAACTAATGCAGCAGAGTCCTTAAATAATGCAAAAAAGTCCTTAAATAATGCAGCAGAGTCCTTAAATACCGCAGCAAAGTCCTTAAATAATGCAGCAGAGTCCTTAAATAATGCAACAAAGTCCTTAAATAATGCAGCAGAGTCCTTAAATAATGCAGCAAAGTCCTTTAATAATGCAGCAGAGTCCTTAAATAATGCAACAAAGTCCTTAAATAATGCAGCAGAGTCCTTAAATACTGAAGCAGAGTCCTTAAATAATGCAGAAAAGTCCTTAAATAATGCAACAAAGTCCTTAAATAATGCAGCAGAGTCCTTAAATAATGCAGCAGAGTCCTCAAATGCTTCAGCAGAGTTAATAAATAATGCAGCAGAGTCCTTAAATAATGCATCAAATTCCTTAAATATGCAGCAAATTCCTTAAATAATACAGCAGAGTCCTTAAATAATCCAACAAAGTCCTTAAATAATGCAGCAAAGTCCTTAAATAATGCAGCAGAGTCCTTAAATAATGCAGCAGAGTCCTTAAATAATGCAACAAAGTCCTTAAATAATGCAGCAGAGTCCTTAAATACTGAAGCAGAGTCCTTAAATATTGCAGCAAAGTCCTTAAATAATGCAGCAGAGTCATTAAATAATGCAACAAAGTCCTTAAATAATGCAGCAGAGTCCTTAAATATTGCAACAAAGTCCTTAAATAATGCAGCAGAGTACTTAAATAATGCAACAAAGTCCTTGAATAATGCAGCAAAGTCCTTAAATACCACAGCAGAGTCATTAAATAATTCAGCAAAGTCCTTAAATAATGCAGCAGAGTCCTTAAATAATGCAGCAGAGTCCTTAAATAATGCAGCAGACTCCTTAAATAATGCAGCAGAGTCCTTAAATAATGCAACAAAGTCCTTAAATAATGCAGCAGAGTACTTAAATAATGCAGCAAACTCCTTTAATAATGCAGCAGAGCCCTTAAATAATGCAATAAAGTCCTTAAATAATGCAGCAGAGTCCTTAAATACGGAAGCAGACTCCTTAAATATTGCAGCAAAGTCCTTAAATAATGCAGCAAAGTTCTTAAATAATGCAGCAGAGTCCTTAAATAATGCAACAAAGTCCTTAAATAATGCAGCAGAGTCCTTAAATAATGAAGCAAAGTCCTTAAATATTGCAGCAAAGTCCTTAAATAATGCAGCAGAGTCCTTAAATAATGCAACAAAGTCCTTAAATAATGCAGCAGAGTCCTTAAATAATGCAGCAAAGTCCTTAAATAATGCAGCAGAGTCATTAAATAATGCAGCAGAGTCCTTAAATACCGCAGCAGAGTACTTAAATACTGAAGCAGAGTCCTTTAATATAGCAGCAAGTTCCTTAAATAATGCAGCAGAGTCCTCTAATAATGCAGCAGAGTCCTCAAATGCTTCAGCAAAGTCATTCAATAATGCAGCATAGTCCTTAAATAATGCAGCAAAGTCCTTAAATAATGCAGCACAGTTCTTAAATAGTGCAATAACGTCGGTAAGTAAGGCAGCAGAGTCCTTAAATAATGCAGCAAAGTCCTTAACTAATGCAGCAGAGTCCTTAAATAATGCAACAAAGTCCTTAAATAATGCAGCAGAGTCCTTAAATACCGCAGCAAAGTCCTTAAATAATGCAGCAGAGTCCTTAAATAATGCAACAAAGTCCTTAAATAATGCAGCAGAGTCCTTAAATAATGCAGCAAAGTCCTTTAATAATGCAGCAGAGTCCTTAAATAATGCAACAAAGTCCTTAAATAATGCAGCAGAGTCCTTAAATACTGAAGCAGAGTCCTTAAATAATGCAGAAAAGTCCTTAAATAATGCAACAAAGTCCTTAAATAATGCAGCAGAGTCCTTAAATAATGCATCAAATTCCTTAAATATGCAGCAAATTCCTTAAATAATACAGCAGAGTCCTTAAATAATCCAACAAAGTCCTTAAATAATGCAGCAAAGTCCTTAAATAATGCAGCAGAGTCCTTAAATAATGCAGCAAAGTCCTTAAATAATGCAGCAGAGTCCTTAAATAATGCAACAAAGTCCTTAAATAATGCAGCAGAGTCCTTAAATACTGAAGCAGAGTCCTTAAATATTGCAGCAAAGTCCTTAAATAATGCAGCAGAGTCATTAAATAATGCAACAAAGTCCTTAAATAATGCAGCAGAGTCCTTAAATAATGCAACAAAGTCCTTAAATAATGCAGCAGAGTACTTAAATAATGCAACAAAGTCCTTAAATAATGCAGCAAAGTCCTTAAATACCACAGCAGAGTCATTAAATAATTCAGCAAAGTCCTTAAATAATGCAGCAGAGTCCTTAAATAATGCAGCAGACTCCTTAAATAATTCAGCAAAGTCCTTAAATAATGCAGCAGAGTCCTTAAATAATGCAACAAAGTCCTTAAATAATGCAGCAGAGTACTTAAATAATGCAGCAAACTCCTTTAATAATGCAGCAGAGCCCTTAAATAATGCAATAAAGTCCTTAAATAATGCAGCAGAGTCCTTAAATACGGAAGCAGAGTCCTTAAATATTGCAGCAAAGTCCTTAAATAATGCAGCAGAATCCTTAAATAATGCAACAAAGTCCTTAAATAATGCAGCAGAGTCCTTAAATAATGCAGCAAAGTCCTTAACTAATGCAGCAGAGTAATTAAATAATGCAACAAAGTCCTTAAATAATGCAACAGAGTCCTTAAATACCACAGCAAAGTGCTTAAATAATGCAGCAGAGTCCTCAAATGCTTCAGCAGAGTCCTTAAATAATGCAGCAGAGTCCTTAAATAATGCAGCAGAGTCCTTAAATAATGTAACAAAGTCCTTAAATAATGCAGCAGAGTCCTTAAATACTGAAGCAGAGTCCTTAAATATTGCAGCAAAGTCCTTAAATAATGCAGCAGAGTCATTAAATAATGCAACAAAGTCCTTAATAATGCAGCAGAGTCCTTAAATAATGCAACAAAGTCCTTAAATAATGCAGCAAAGTCCTTATATACCACAGCAGAGTCATTAAATAATTCAGCAAAGTCCTTAAATAATGCAGCAGAGTCCTTAAATAATGCAGCAGACTCCTTAAGTAATTCAGCAAAGTCCTTAAATAATGCAGCAGAGTCCTTAAATAATGCAACAAAGTCCTTAAATAATGCAGCAGAGTCCTTAAATATTGCAGCAAAGTCCTTTAATAATGCAGCAGAGCCCTTAAATAATGCAATAAAGTCAATAAATAATGCAGCAGAGTCCTTAAATACGGAAGCAGAGTCCTTAAATACTGCAGCAAAGTCCTTAAATAATGCAGCAGAGTCCTTAAATAATGCAACAAAGTCCTTTAATAATGCAGCAGAGTCCTTAAATAATGCAACAAAGTCCTTAAATAATGCAGCAGAGTCCTTAAATAATGCAGCACAGTCCTCAAATGCTTCAGCAGAGTGAATAAATAATGCAGCAGAGTCCTTAAATAATGCAGCAAATTCCTTAAATATGCAGCAAATTCCTTAAATAATACAGCAGAGTACTAAAATAATCCAACAAAGTCCTTAAATAATGCAGCAAAGTCCTTAAATAATGCAGCAGAGTCCTCAAATAATGCAGCAGAGTCCTCAAATAATGCAGCAGAGTCATTAAATAATGCAGCAGAGTCCTTAAATAATGCAGCAAATTCCTTAAATAATGCATCAGAGTCCTTAAATAATGCAACAAAGTCCTTAATTAATGCAGCAAAGTTCTTAAATAATGCAGCAGAGTCCTTAAGTAATGCAACAAAGTCCTTAAATAATGCAGCAGAGTCCTTAAATACTGAAGCAAAGTCCTTAAATATTGCAGCAAAGTCCTTAAATAATGCAGCAGAGTCCTTAAATAATGCAACAAAGTCCTTAAATAATGCAGCAGAGTCCTTAAATAATGCAGCAAAGTCCTTAAATAATGCAGCAGAGTCCTTAAATAATGCAGCAGAGTCCTTAAATACCGCAGCAGAGTACTTAAATACTGAAGCAGAGTCCTTTAATATAGCAGCAAGTTCCTTAAATAATGCAGCAGAGTCCTTAAAAAATCCAACAAAGTCATTAAATAATGCAGCAAGTCCTTAAATAATGCAGCAGAGTCCTCTAATAATGCAGCAGAGTCCTCAAATGCTTCAGCAAAGTCATTAAATAATGCAGCATAGTCCTTAAATAATGCAGCAAAGTCCTTAAATAATGCAGCACAGTTCTTAAATAGTGCAACAACGTCGGTAAATAATGCAGCAGAGTCCTTAAATAATGCAGCAAAGTCCTTAACTAATGCAGCAGAGTCCTTAAATAATGCAAAAAAGTCCTTAAATAATGCAGCAGAGTCCTTAAATACCGCAGCAAAGTCCTTAAATAATGCAGCAGAGTCCTTAAATAATGCAACAAAGTCCTTAAATAATGCAGCAGAGTCCTTAAATAATGCAGCAAAGTCCTTTAATAATGCAGCAGAGTCCTTAAATAATGCAACAAAGTCCTTAAATAATGCAGCAGAGTCCTTAAATACTGAAGCAGAGTCCTTAAATAATGCAGAAAAGTCCTTAAATAATGCAACAAAGTCCTTAAATAATGCAGCAGAGTCCTTAAATAATGCAGCAGAGTCCTCAAATGCTTCAGCAGAGTTAATAAATAATGCAGCAGAGTCCTTAAATAATGCATCAAATTCCTTAAATATGCAGCAAATTCATTAAATAATACAGCAGAGTCCTTAAATAATCCAACAAAGTCCTTAAATAATGCAGCAAAGTCCTTAAATAATGCAGCAGAGTCCTTAAATAATGCAGCAGAGTCCTTAAATAATGCAACAAAGTCCTTAAATAATGCAGCAGAGTCCTTAAATACTGAAGCAGAGTCCTTAAATATTGCAGCAAAGTCCTTAAATAATGCAGCAGAGTCATTAAATAATGCAACAAAGTCCTTAAATAATGCAGCAGAGTCCTTAAATATTGCAACAAAGTCCTTAAATAATGCAGCAGAGTACTTAAATAATGCAACAAAGTCCTTGAATAATGCAGCAAAGTCCTTAAATACCACAGCAGAGTCATTAAATAATTCAGCAAAGTCCTTAAATAATGCAGCAGAGTCCTTAAATAATGCAGCAGAGTCCTTAAATAATGCAGCAGACTCCTTAAATAATGCAGCAGAGTCCTTAAATAATGCAACAAAGTCCTTAAATAATGCAGCAGAGTACTTAAATAATGCAGCAAACTCCTTTAATAATGCAGCAGAGCCCTTAAATAATGCAATAAAGTCCTTAAATAATGCAGCAGAGTCCTTAAATACGGAAGCAGACTCCTTAAATATTGCAGCAAAGTCCTTAAATAATGCAGCAGAGTCCTTAAATAATGCAACAAAGTCCTTAAATAATGCAGCAGAGTCCTTAAATAATGCAGCAAAGTCCTTAACTAATGCAGCAGAGTAATTAAATAATGCAACAAAGTCCTTAAATAATGCAGCAGAGTCCTTAAATAATGCAACAAAGTCCTTAAATAATGCAGCAGAGTCCTTAAATAATGCAACAAAGTCCTTAAATAATGCAGCAGAGTCCTTAAATAATGCAACAAAGTCCTTAAATAATGCAGCAGAGTCCTTAAATAATGCAGCACAGTCCTCAAATGCTTCAGCAGAGTGAATAAATAATGCAGCAGAGTCCTTAAATAATGCAGCAAATTCCTTAAATATGCAGCAAATTCCTTAAATAATACAGCAGAGTACTAAAATAATCCAACAAAGTCCTTAAATAATGCAGCAAAGTCCTTAAATAATGCAGCAGAGTCCTCAAATAATGCAGCAGAGTCCTCAAATAATGCAGCAGAGTCATTAAATAATGCAGCAGAGTCCTTAAATAATGCAGCAAATTCCTTAAATAATGCATCAGAGTCCTTAAATAATGCAACAAAGTCCTTAATTAATGCAGCAAAGTTCTTAAATAATGCAGCAGAGTCCTTAAATAATGCAACAAAGTCCTTAAATAATGCAGCAGAGTCCTTAAATACTGAAGCAAAGTCCTTAAATATTGCAGCAAAGTCCTTAAATAATGCAGCAGAGTCCTTAAATAATGCAACAAAGTCCTTAAATAATGCAGCAGAGTCCTTAAATAATGCAGCAAAGTCCTTAAATAATGCAGCAGAGTCCTTAAATAATGCAGCAGAGTCCTTAAATACCGCAGCAGAGTACTTAAATACTGAAGCAGAGTCCTTTAATATAGCAGCAAGTTCCTTAAATAATGCAGCAGAGTCCTTAAAAAATCCAACAAAGTCATTAAATAATGCAGCAAGTCCTTAAATAATGCAGCAGAGTCCTCTAATAATGCAGCAGAGTCCTCAAATGCTTCAGCAAAGTCATTAAATAATGCAGCATAGTCCTTAAATAATGCAGCAAAGTCCTTAAATAATGCAGCACAGTTCTTAAATAGTGCAACAACGTCGGTAAATAATGCAGCAGAGTCCTTAAATAATGCAGCAAAGTCCTTAACTAATGCAGCAGAGTCCTTAAATAATGCAAAAAAGTCCTTAAATAATGCAGCAGACTCCTTAAATACCGCAGCAAAGTCCTTAAATAATGCAGCAGAGTCCTTAAATAATGCAACAAAGTCGTTAAATAATGCAGCAGAGTCCTTAAATAATGCAGCAAAGTCCTTTAATAATGCAGCAGAGTCCTTAAATAATGAAACAAAGTCCTTAAATAATGCAGCAGAGTCCTTAAATACTGAAGCAGAGTCCTTAAATAATGCAGCAATGTCCTTAAATAATGCAGCAGAGTCCTTAAATAATGCAACAAAGTCCTTAAATAATGCAGCAGAGTCCTTAAATAATGCAGCAGAGTCCTTAAATAATGCAGCAGAGTGAATAAATAATGCAGCAGAGTCCTTAAATAATCCAACAAAGTCCTTAAATAATGCAGCAAAGTCCTTAAATAATGCAGCAGAGTCCTTAAATAATGCAGCAAAGTCCTTAAATAATGCAGCAGAGTCCTTAAATAATGCAACAAAGTCCTTAAATAATGCAGCAGAGTCCTTAAATACTGAAGCAGAGTCCTTAAATATTGCAGCAAAGTCCTTAAATAATGCAGCAGAGTCATTAAATAATGCAACAAAGTCCTTAAATAATGCAGCAGAGTCCTTAAATAATGCAATAAAGTCCTTAAATAATGCAGCAGAGTACTTAAATAATGCAACAAAGTCCTTAAATAATGCAGCAAAGTCCTTAAATACCACAGCAGAGTCATTAAATAATTCAGCAAAGTCCTTAAATAATGCAGCATAGTCCTTAAATAATGCAGCAAAGTCCTTAAATAATGCAGCACAGTTCTTAAATAGTGCAACAACGTCGGTAAATAATGCAGCAGAGTCCTTAAATAATGCAGCAAAGTCCTTAACTAATGCAGCAGAGTCCTTAAATAATGCAACAAAGTCCTTAAATAATGCAGCAGAGTCCTTAAATACCGCAGCAAAGTCCTTAAATAATGCAGCAGAGTCCTTAAATAATGCAACAAAGTCCTTAAATAATGCAGCAGAGTCCTTAAATAATGCAGCAAAGTCCTTTAATAATGCAGCAGAGTCCTTAAATAATGAAACAAAGTCCTTAAATAATGCAGCAGAGTCCTTAAATACTGAAGCAGAGTCCTTAAATAATGCAGCAATGTCCTTAAATAATGCAGCAGAGTCCTTAAATAATGCAACAAAGTCCTTAAATAATGCAGCAGAGTCCTTAAATAATGCAGCAGAGTCCTTAAATAATGCAGCAGAGTGAATAAATAATACAGCAGAGTCCTTAAATAATCCAACAAAGTCCTTAAATAATGCAGCAAAGTCCTTAAATAATGCAGCAGAGTCCTTAAATAATGCAGCAAAGTCCTTAAATAATGCAGCAGAGTCCTTAAATAATGCAACAAAGTCCTTAAATAATGCAGCAGAGTGCTTAAATACTGAAGCAGAGTCCTTACATATTGCAGCAAAGTCCTTAAATAATGCAGCAGAGTCATTAAATAATGCAACAAAGTCCTTAAATAATGCAGCAGAGTCCTTAAATAATGCAGCAGAGTCCTTAAATAATGCAACAAAGTCCTTAAATAATGCAGCAAAGTCCTTAAATAATGCAGCAGAGTCCTTAAATAATGCAACAAAGTCCTTAAATAATGCAGCAGAGTCCTTAAATACTGAAGCAGAGTCCTTAAATATTGCAGCAAAGTCCTTAAATAATGCAGCAGAGTCATTAAATAATGCAACAAAGTCCTTAAATAATGCAGCAGAGTCCTTAAATGCTTCAGCAGAGTCATTAAATAATGCAGCAGAGTCCTTAAATAATGCAGCAAATTCCTTAAATAATGAATCAGAGTCCTTAAATAATGCAGCAAAGTTCTTAAATAATGCAGCAGAGTCCTTAAATAATGCAACAAAGTCCTTAAATAATGCAGCAGAGTCCTTAAATAATGAAGCAAAGTCCTTAAATATTGCAGCAAAGTCCTTAAATAATGCAGCAGAGTCCTTAAATAATGCAACAAAGTCCTTAAATAATGCAGCAGAGTCCTTAAATAATGAAGCAAAGTCCTTAAATATTGCAGCAAAGTCCTTAAATAATGCAGCAGAGTCCTTAAATAATGCAACAAAGTCCTTAAATAATGCAGCAGAGTCCTTAAATAATGCAGCAAAGTCCTTAAATAATGCAGCAGAGTCATTAAATAATGCAACAAAGTCCTTAAATAATGCAGCAGAGTCCTTAAATATTGCAACAAAGTCCTTAAATAATGCAGCAGAGTACTTAAATAATGCAACAAAGTCCTTGAATAATGCAGCAAAGTCCTTAAATACCACAGCAGAGTCATTAAATAATTCTGCAAAGTCCTTAAATAATGCAGCAGAGTCCTTAAATAATGCAGCAGAGTCCTTAAATAATGCAGCAGACTCCTTAAATAATGCAGCAGAGTCCTTAAATAATGCAACAAAGTCCTTAAATAATGCAGCAGAGTACTTAAATAATGCAGCAAACTCCTTTAATAATGCAGCAGAGCCCTTAAATAATGCAATAAAGTCCTTAAATAATGCAGCAGAGTCCTTAAATACGGAAGCAGACTCCTTAAATATTGCAGCAAAGTCCTTAAATAATGCAGCAAAGTTCTTAAATAATGCAGCAGAGTCCTTAAATAATGCAACAAAGTCCTTAAATAATGCAGCAGAGTCCTTAAATAATGAAGCAAAGTCCTTAAATATTGCAGCAAAGTCCTTAAATAATGCAGCAGAGTCCTTAAATAATGCAACAAAGTCCTTAAATAATGCAGCAGAGTCCTTAAATAATGCAGCAAAGTCCTTAAATAATGCAGCAGAGTCATTAAATAATGCAGCAGAGTCCTTAAATACCGCAGCAGAGTACTTAAATACTGAAGCAGAGTCCTTTAATATAGCAGCAAGTTCCTTAAATAATGCAGCAGAGTCCTTAAAAAATCCAACAAAGTCATTAAATAATGCAGCAAGTCCTTAAATAATGCAGCCGAGTCCTCTAATAATGCAGCAGAGTCCTCAAATGCTTCAGCAAAGTCATTCAATAATGCAGCATAGTCCTTAAATAATGCAGCAAAGTCCTTAAATAATGCAGCACAGTTCTTAAATAGTGCAATAACGTCGGTAAGTAAGGCAGCAGAGTCCTTAAATAATGCAGCAAGGTCCTTAACTAATGCAGCAGAGTCCTTAAATAATGCAACAAAGTCCTTAAATAATGCAGCAGAGTCCTTAAATACCGCAGCAAAGTCCTTAAATAATGCAGCAGAGTCCTTAAATAATGCAACAAAGTCCTTAAATAATGCAGCAGAGTCCTTAAATAATGCAGCAAAGTCCTTTAATAATGCAGCAGAGTCCTTAAATAATGCAACAAAGTCCTTAAATAATGCAGCAGAGTCCTTAAATACTGAAGCAGAGTCCTTAAATAATGCAGAAAAGTCCTTAAATAATGCAACAAAGTCCTTAAATAATGCAGCAGAGTCCTTAAATAATGCATCAAATTCCTTAAATATGCAGCAAATTCCTTAAATAATACAGCAGAGTCCTTAAATAATCCAACAAAGTCCTTAAATAATGCAGCAAAGTCCTTAAATAATGCAGCAGAGTCCTTAAATAATGCAGCAAAGTCCTTAAATAATGCAGCAGAGTCCTTAAATAATGCAACAAAGTCCTTAAATAATGCAGCAGAGTCCTTAAATACTGAAGCAGAGTCCTTAAATATTGCAGCAAAGTCCTTAAATAATGCAGCAGAGTCATTAAATAATGCAACAAAGTCCTTAAATAATGCAGCAGAGTCCTTAAATAATGCAACAAAGTCCTTAAATAATGCAGCAGAGTACTTAAATAATGCAACAAAGTCCTTAAATAATGCAGCAAAGTCCTTAAATACCACAGCAGAGTCATTAAATAATTCAGCAAAGTCCTTAAATAATGCAGCAGAGTCCTTAAATAATGCAGCAGACTCCTTAAATAATTCAGCAAAGTCCTTAAATAATGCAGCAGAGTCCTTAAATAATGCAACAAAGTCCTTAAATAATGCAGCAGAGTACTTAAATAATGCAGCAAACTCCTTTAATAATGCAGCAGAGCCCTTAAATAATGCAATAAAGTCCTTAAATAATGCAGCAGAGTCCTTAAATACGGAAGCAGAGTCCTTAAATATTGCAGCAAAGTCCTTAAATAATGCAGCAGAATCCTTAAATAATGCAACAAAGTCCTTAAATAATGCAGCAGAGTCCTTAAATAATGCAGCAAAGTCCTTAACTAATGCAGCAGAGTAATTAAATAATGCAACAAAGTCCTTAAATAATGCAACAGAGTCCTTAAATACCACAGCAAAGTGCTTAAATAATGCAGCAGAGTCCTCAAATGCTTCAGCAGAGTCCTTAAATAATGCAGCAGAGTCCTTAAATAATGCAGCAGAGTCCTTAAATAATGTAACAAAGTCCTTAAATAATGCAGCAGAGTCCTTAAATACTGAAGCAGAGTCCTTAAATATTGCAGCAAAGTCCTTAAATAATGCAGCAGAGTCATTAAATAATGCAACAAAGTCCTTAATAATGCAGCAGAGTCCTTAAATAATGCAACAAAGTCCTTAAATAATGCAGCAAAGTCCTTATATACCACAGCAGAGTCATTAAATAATTCAGCAAAGTCCTTAAATAATGCAGCAGAGTCCTTAAATAATGCAGCAGACTCCTTAAGTAATTCAGCAAAGTCCTTAAATAATGGAGCAGAGTCCTTAAATAATGCAACAAAGTCCTTAAATAATGCAGCAGAGTCCTTAAATATTGCAGCAAAGTCCTTTAATAATGCAGCAGAGCCCTTAAATAATGCAATAAAGTCAATAAATAATGCAGCAGAGTCCTTAAATACGGAAGCAGAGTCCTTAAATACTGCAGCAAAGTCCTTAAATAATGCAGCAGAGTCCTTAAATAATGCAACAAAGTCCTTTAATAATGCAGCAGAGTCCTTAAATAATGCAACAAAGTCCTTAAATAATGCAGCAGAGTCCTTAAATAATGCAGCACAGTCCTCAAATGCTTCAGCAGAGTGAATAAATAATGCAGCAGAGTCCTTAAATAATGCAGCAAATTCCTTAAATATGCAGCAAATTCCTTAAATAATACAGCAGAGTACTAAAATAATCCAACAAAGTCCTTAAATAATGCAGCAAAGTCCTTAAATAATGCAGCAGAGTCCTCAAATAATGCAGCAGAGTCCTCAAATAATGCAGCAGAGTCATTAAATAATGCAGCAGAGTCCTTAAATAATGCAGCAAATTCCTTAAATAATGCATCAGAGTCCTTAAATAATGCAACAAAGTCCTTAATTAATGCAGCAAAGTTCTTAAATAATGCAGCAGAGTCCTTAAGTAATGCAACAAAGTCCTTAAATAATGCAGCAGAGTCCTTAAATACTGAAGCAAAGTCCTTAAATATTGCAGCAAAGTCCTTAAATAATGCAGCAGAGTCCTTAAATAATGCAACAAAGTCCTTAAATAATGCAGCAGAGTCCTTAAATAATGCAGCAAAGTCCTTAAATAATGCAGCAGAGTCCTTAAATAATGCAGCAGAGTCCTTAAATACCGCAGCAGAGTACTTAAATACTGAAGCAGAGTCCTTTAATATAGCAGCAAGTTCCTTAAATAATGCAGCAGAGTCCTTAAAAAATCCAACAAAGTCATTAAATAATGCAGCAAGTCCTTAAATAATGCAGCAGAGTCCTCTAATAATGCAGCAGAGTCCTCAAATGCTTCAGCAAAGTCATTAAATAATGCAGCATAGTCCTTAAATAATGCAGCAAAGTCCTTAAATAATGCAGCACAGTTCTTAAATAGTGCAACAACGTCGGTAAATAATGCAGCAGAGTCCTTAAATAATGCAGCAAAGTCCTTAACTAATGCAGCAGAGTCCTTAAATAATGCAAAAAAGTCCTTAAATAATGCAGCAGAGTCCTTAAATACCGCAGCAAAGTCCTTAAATAATGCAGCAGAGTCCTTAAATAATGCAACAAAGTCCTTAAATAATGCAGCAGAGTCCTTAAATAATGCAGCAAAGTCCTTTAATAATGCAGCAGAGTCCTTAAATAATGCAACAAAGTCCTTAAATAATGCAGCAGAGTCCTTAAATACTGAAGCAGAGTCCTTAAATAATGCAGAAAAGTCCTTAAATAATGCAACAAAGTCCTTAAATAATGCAGCAGAGTCCTTAAATAATGCAGCAGAGTCCTCAAATGCTTCAGCAGAGTTAATAAATAATGCAGCAGAGTCCTTAAATAATGCATCAAATTCCTTAAATATGCAGCAAATTCCTTAAATAATACAGCAGAGTCCTTAAATAATCCAACAAAGTCCTTAAATAATGCAGCAAAGTCCTTAAATAATGCAGCAGAGTCCTTAAATAATGCAGCAGAGTCCTTAAATAATGCAACAAAGTCCTTAAATAATGCAGCAGAGTCCTTAAATACTGAAGCAGAGTCCTTAAATATTGCAGCAAAGTCCTTAAATAATGCAGCAGAGTCATTAAATAATGCAACAAAGTCCTTAAATAATGCAGCAGAGTCCTTAAATATTGCAACAAAGTCCTTAAATAATGCAGCAGAGTACTTAAATAATGCAACAAAGTCCTTGAATAATGCAGCAAAGTCCTTAAATACCACAGCAGAGTCATTAAATAATTCAGCAAAGTCCTTAAATAATGCAGCAGAGTCCTTAAATAATGCAGCAGAGTCCTTAAATAATGCAGCAGACTCCTTAAATAATGCAGCAGAGTCCTTAAATAATGCAACAAAGTCCTTAAATAATGCAGCAGAGTACTTAAATAATGCAGCAAACTCCTTTAATAATGCAGCAGAGCCCTTAAATAATGCAATAAAGTCCTTAAATAATGCAGCAGAGTCCTTAAATACGGAAGCAGACTCCTTAAATATTGCAGCAAAGTCCTTAAATAATGCAGCAGAGTCCTTAAATAATGCAACAAAGTCCTTAAATAATGCAGCAGAGTCCTTAAATAATGCAGCAAAGTCCTTAACTAATGCAGCAGAGTAATTAAATAATGCAACAAAGTCCTTAAATAATGCAGCAGAGTCCTTAAATAATGCAACAAAGTCCTTAAATAATGCAGCAGAGTCCTTAAATAATGCAACAAAGTCCTTAAATAATGCAGCAGAGTCCTTAAATAATGCAACAAAGTCCTTAAATAATGCAGCAGAGTCCTTAAATAATGCAGCACAGTCCTCAAATGCTTCAGCAGAGTGAATAAATAATGCAGCAGAGTCCTTAAATAATGCAGCAAATTCCTTAAATATGCAGCAAATTCCTTAAATAATACAGCAGAGTACTAAAATAATCCAACAAAGTCCTTAAATAATGCAGCAAAGTCCTTAAATAATGCAGCAGAGTCCTCAAATAATGCAGCAGAGTCCTCAAATAATGCAGCAGAGTCATTAAATAATGCAGCAGAGTCCTTAAATAATGCAGCAAATTCCTTAAATAATGCATCAGAGTCCTTAAATAATGCAACAAAGTCCTTAATTAATGCAGCAAAGTTCTTAAATAATGCAGCAGAGTCCTTAAATAATGCAACAAAGTCCTTAAATAATGCAGCAGAGTCCTTAAATACTGAAGCAAAGTCCTTAAATATTGCAGCAAAGTCCTTAAATAATGCAGCAGAGTCCTTAAATAATGCAACAAAGTCCTTAAATAATGCAGCAGAGTCCTTAAATAATGCAGCAAAGTCCTTAAATAATGCAGCAGAGTCCTTAAATAATGCAGCAGAGTCCTTAAATACCGCAGCAGAGTACTTAAATACTGAAGCAGAGTCCTTTAATATAGCAGCAAGTTCCTTAAATAATGCAGCAGAGTCCTTAAAAAATCCAACAAAGTCATTAAATAATGCAGCAAGTCCTTAAATAATGCAGCAGAGTCCTCTAATAATGCAGCAGAGTCCTCAAATGCTTCAGCAAAGTCATTAAATAATGCAGCATAGTCCTTAAATAATGCAGCAAAGTCCTTAAATAATGCAGCACAGTTCTTAAATAGTGCAACAACGTCGGTAAATAATGCAGCAGAGTCCTTAAATAATGCAGCAAAGTCCTTAACTAATGCAGCAGAGTCCTTAAATAATGCAAAAAAGTCCTTAAATAATGCAGCAGACTCCTTAAATACCGCAGCAAAGTCCTTAAATAATGCAGCAGAGTCCTTAAATAATGCAACAAAGTCGTTAAATAATGCAGCAGAGTCCTTAAATAATGCAGCAAAGTCCTTTAATAATGCAGCAGAGTCCTTAAATAATGAAACAAAGTCCTTAAATAATGCAGCAGAGTCCTTAAATACTGAAGCAGAGTCCTTAAATAATGCAGCAATGTCCTTAAATAATGCAGCAGAGTCCTTAAATAATGCAACAAAGTCCTTAAATAATGCAGCAGAGTCCTTAAATAATGCAGCAGAGTCCTTAAATAATGCAGCAGAGTGAATAAATAATGCAGCAGAGTCCTTAAATAATCCAACAAAGTCCTTAAATAATGCAGCAAAGTCCTTAAATAATGCAGCAGAGTCCTTAAATAATGC
This sequence comes from Phyllobates terribilis, assembly GCF_046119375.1. Classification (NCBI taxonomy): domain Eukaryota; kingdom Metazoa; phylum Chordata; class Amphibia; order Anura; family Dendrobatidae; genus Phyllobates; species Phyllobates terribilis. Next base: position 648,755,704 of record NW_027362765.1, read on the forward strand.
AGCAAAGTCTTTAAATAATGCAGCAGAGTCCTTAAATAATGCAACAAAGTCCTTAAATAATGCAGCAGAGTCCTTAAATACTGAAGCAGAGTCCTTAAATATTGCAGCAAAGTCCTTAAATAATGCAGCAGAGTCATTAAATAATGCAACAAAGTCCTTAAATAATGCAGCAGAGTCCTTAAATAATGCAATAAAGTCCTTAAATAATGCAGCAGAGTACTTAAATAATGCAACAAAGTCCTTAAATAATGCAGCAAAGTCCTTAAATACCACAGCAGAGTCATTAAATAATTCAGCAAAGTCCTTAAATAATGCAGCATAGTCCTTAAATAATGCAGCAAAGTCCTTAAATAATGCAGCACAGTTCTTAAATAGTGCAACAACGTCGGTAAATAATGCAGCAGAGTCCTTAAATAATGCAGCAAAGTCCTTAACTAATGCAGCAGAGTCCTTAAATAATGCAACAAAGTCCTTAAATAATGCAGCAGAGTCCTTAAATACCGCAGCAAAGTCCTTAAATAATGCAGCAGAGTCCTTAAATAATGCAACAAAGTCCTTAAATAATGCAGCAGAGTCCTTAAATAATGCAGCAAAGTCCTTTAATAATGCAGCAGAGTCCTTAAATAATGAAACAAAGTCCTTAAATAATGCAGCAGAGTCCTTAAATACTGAAGCAGAGTCCTTAAATAATGCAGCAATGTCCTTAAATAATGCAGCAGAGTCCTTAAATAATGCAACAAAGTCCTTAAATAATGCAGCAGAGTCCTTAAATAATGCAGCAGAGTCCTTAAATAATGCAGCAGAGTGAATAAATAATACAGCAGAGTCCTTAAATAATCCAACAAAGTCCTTAAATAATGCAGCAAAGTCCTTAAATAATGCAGCAGAGTCCTTAAATAATGCAGCAAAGTCCTTAAATAATGCAGCAGAGTCCTTAAATAATGCAGCAAAGTCCTTAAATACCACAGCAGAGTCATTAAATAATTCAGCAAAGTCCTTAAATAATGCAGCATAGTCCTTAAATAATGCAGCAAAGTCCTTAAATAATGCAGCACAGTTCTTAAATAGTGCAACAACGTCGGTAAATAATGCAGCAGAGTCCTTAAATAATGCAGCAAAGTCCTTAACTAATGCAGCAGAGTCCTTAAATAATGCAACAAAGTCCTTAAATAATGCAGCAGAGTCCTTAAATACCGCAGCAAAGTCCTTAAATAATGCAGCAGAGTCCTTAAATAATGCAACAAAGTCCTTAAATAATGCAGCAGAGTCCTTAAATAATGCAGCAAAGTCCTTTAATAATGCAGCAGAGTCCTTAAATAATGAAACAAAGTCCTTAAATAATGCAGCAGAGTCCTTAAATAATGCAGCAGAGTCCTTAAATAATGAAACAAAGTCCTTAAATAATGCAGCAGAGTCCTTAAATACTGAAGCAGAGTCCTTAAATAATGCAGCAATGTCCTTAAATAATGCAGCAGAGTCCTTAAATAATGCAACAAAGTCCTTAAATAATGCAGCAGAGTCCTTAAATAATGCAGCAGAGTCCTTAAATAATGCAGCAGAGTGAATAAATAATACAGCAGAGTCCTTAAATAATCCAACAAAGTCCTTAAATAATGCAGCAAAGTCCTTAAATAATGCAGCAGAGTCCTTAAATAATGCAGCAAAGTCCTTAAATAATGCAGCAGAGTCCTTAAATAATGCAGCACAGTCCTCAAATGCTTCAGCAGAGTGAATAAATAATGCAGCAGAGTCCTTAAATAATGCAGCAAATTCCTTAAATATGCAGCAAATTCCTTAAATAATACAGCAGAGTACTAAAATAATCCAACAAAGTCCTTAAATAATGCAGCAAAGTCCTTAAATAATGCAGCAGAGTCCTCAAATAATGCAGCAGAGTCCTCAAATAATGCAGCAGAGTCATTAAATAATGCAGCAGAGTCCTTAAATAATGCAGCAAATTCCTTAAATAATGCATCAGAGTCCTTAAATAATGCAACAAAGTCCTTAATTAATGCAGCAAAGTTCTTAAATAATGCAGCAGAGTCCTTAAGTAATGCAACAAAGTCCTTAAATAATGCAGCAGAGTCCTTAAATACTGAAGCAAAGTCCTTAAATATTGCAGCAAAGTCCTTAAATAATGCAGCAGAGTCCTTAAATAATGCAACAAAGTCCTTAAATAATGCAGCAGAGTCCTTAAATAATGCAGCAAAGTCCTTAAATAATGCAGCAGAGTCCTTAAATAATGCAGCAGAGTCCTTAAATACCGCAGCAGAGTACTTAAATACTGAAGCAGAGTCCTTTAATATAGCAGCAAGTTCCTTAAATAATGCAGCAGAGTCCTTAAAAAATCCAACAAAGTCATTAAATAATGCAGCAAGTCCTTAAATAATGCAGCAGAGTCCTCTAATAATGCAGCAGAGTCCTCAAATGCTTCAGCAAAGTCATTAAATAATGCAGCATAGTCCTTAAATAATGCAGCAAAGTCCTTAAATAATGCAGCACAGTTCTTAAATAGTGCAACAACGTCGGTAAATAATGCAGCAGAGTCCTTAAATAATGCAGCAAAGTCCTTAACTAATGCAGCAGAGTCCTTAAATAATGCAAAAAAGTCCTTAAATAATGCAGCAGAGTCCTTAAATACCGCAGCAAAGTCCTTAAATAATGCAGCAGAGTCCTTAAATAATGCAACAAAGTCCTTAAATAATGCAGCAGAGTCCTTAAATAATGCAGCAAAGTCCTTTAATAATGCAGCAGAGTCCTTAAATAATGCAACAAAGTCCTTAAATAATGCAGCAGAGTCCTTAAATACTGAAGCAGAGTCCTTAAATAATGCAGAAAAGTCCTTAAATAATGCAACAAAGTCCTTAAATAATGCAGCAGAGTCCTTAAATAATGCAGCAGAGTCCTCAAATGCTTCAGCAGAGTTAATAAATAATGCAGCAGAGTCCTTAAATAATGCATCAAATTCCTTAAATATGCAGCAAATTCCTTAAATAATACAGCAGAGTCCTTAAATAATCCAACAAAGTCCTTAAATAATGCAGCAAAGTCCTTAAATAATGCAGCAGAGTCCTTAAATAATGCATCAGAGTCCTTAAATAATGCAACAAAGTCCTTAAATAATGCAGCAGAGTCCTTAAATACTGAAGCAGAGTCCTTAAATATTGCAGCAAAGTCCTTAAATAATGCAGCAGAGTCATTAAATAATGCAACAAAGTCCTTAAATAATGCAGCAGAGTCCTTAAATATTGCAACAAAGTCCTTAAATAATGCAGCAGAGTACTTAAATAATGCAACAAAGTCCTTGAATAATGCAGCAAAGTCCTTAAATACCACAGCAGAGTCATTAAATAATTCAGCAAAGTCCTTAAATAATGCAGCAGAGTCCTTAAATAATGCAGCAGAGTCCTTAAATAATGCAGCAGACTCCTTAAATAATGCAGCAGAGTCCTTAAATAATGCAACAAAGTCCTTAAATAATGCAGCAGAGTACTTAAATAATGCAGCAAACTCCTTTAATAATGCAGCAGAGCCCTTAAATAATGCAATAAAGTCCTTAAATAATGCAGCAGAGTCCTTAAATACGGAAGCAGACTCCTTAAATATTGCAGCAAAGTCCTTAAATAATGCAGCAGAGTCCTTAAATAATGCAACAAAGTCCTTAAATAATGCAGCAGAGTCCTTAAATAATGCAGCAAAGTCCTTAACTAATGCAGCAGAGTAATTAAATAATGCAACAAAGTCCTTAAATAATGCAGCAGAGTCCTTAAATAATGCAACAAAGTCCTTAAATAATGCAGCAGAGTCCTTAAATAATGCAACAAAGTCCTTAAATAATGCAGCAGAGTCCTTAAATAATGCAACAAAGTCCTTAAATAATGCAGCAGAGTCCTTAAATAATGCAGCACAGTCCTCAAATGCTTCAGCAGAGTGAATAAATAATGCAGCAGAGTCCTTAAATAATGCAGCAAATTCCTTAAATATGCAGCAAATTCCTTAAATAATACAGCAGAGTACTAAAATAATCCAACAAAGTCCTTAAATAATGCAGCAAAGTCCTTAAATAATGCAGCAGAGTCCTCAAATAATGCAGCAGAGTCCTCAAATAATGCAGCAGAGTCATTAAATAATGCAGCAGAGTCCTTAAATAATGCAGCAAATTCCTTAAATAATGCATCAGAGTCCTTAAATAATGCAACAAAGTCCTTAATTAATGCAGCAAAGTTCTTAAATAATGCAGCAGAGTCCTTAAATAATGCAACAAAGTCCTTAAATAATGCAGCAGAGTCCTTAAATACTGAAGCAAAGTCCTTAAATATTGCAGCAAAGTCCTTAAATAATGCAGCAGAGTCCTTAAATAATGCAACAAAGTCCTTAAATAATGCAGCAGAGTCCTTAAATAATGCAGCAAAGTCCTTAAATAATGCAGCAGAGTCCTTAAATAATGCAGCAGAGTCCTTAAATACCGCAGCAGAGTACTTAAATACTGAAGCAGAGTCCTTTAATATAGCAGCAAGTTCCTTAAATAATGCAGCAGAGTCCTTAAAAAATCCAACAAAGTCATTAAATAATGCAGCAAGTCCTTAAATAATGCAGCAGAGTCCTCTAATAATGCAGCAGAGTCCTCAAATGCTTCAGCAAAGTCATTAAATAATGCAGCATAGTCCTTAAATAATGCAGCAAAGTCCTTAAATAATGCAGCACAGTTCTTAAATAGTGCAACAACGTCGGTAAATAATGCAGCAGAGTCCTTAAATAATGCAGCAAAGTCCTTAACTAATGCAGCAGAGTCCTTAAATAATGCAAAAAAGTCCTTAAATAATGCAGCAGACTCCTTAAATACCGCAGCAAAGTCCTTAAATAATGCAGCAGAGTCCTTAAATAATGCAACAAAGTCGTTAAATAATGCAGCAGAGTCCTTAAATAATGCAGCAAAGTCCTTTAATAATGCAGCAGAGTCCTTAAATAATGAAACAAAGTCCTTAAATAATGCAGCAGAGTCCTTAAATACTGAAGCAGAGTCCTTAAATAATGCAGCAATGTCCTTAAATAATGCAGCAGAGTCCTTAAATAATGCAACAAAGTCCTTAAATAATGCAGCAGAGTCCTTAAATAATGCAGCAGAGTCCTTAAATAATGCAGCAGAGTGAATAAATAATGCAGCAGAGTCCTTAAATAATCCAACAAAGTCCTTAAATAATGCAGCAAAGTCCTTAAATAATGCAGCAGAGTCCTTAAATAATGCAGCAAAGTCCTTAAATAATGCAGCAGAGTCCTTAAATAATGCAACAAAGTCCTTAAATAATGCAGCAGAGTCCTTAAATACTGAAGCAGAGTCCTTAAATATTGCAGCAAAGTCCTTAAATAATGCAGCAGAGTCATTAAATAATGCAACAAAGTCCTTAAATAATGCAGCAGAGTCCTTAAATAATGCAATAAAGTCCTTAAATAATGCAGCAGAGTACTTAAATAATGCAACAAAGTCCTTAAATAATGCAGCAAAGTCCTTAAATACCACAGCAGAGTCATTAAATAATTCAGCAAAGTCCTTAAATAATGCAGCATAGTCCTTAAATAATGCAGCAAAGTCCTTAAATAATGCAGCACAGTTCTTAAATAGTGCAACAACGTCGGTAAATAATGCAGCAGAGTCCTTAAATAATGCAGCAAAGTCCTTAACTAATGCAGCAGAGTCCTTAAATAATGCAACAAAGTCCTTAAATAATGCAGCAGAGTCCTTAAATACCGCAGCAAAGTCCTTAAATAATGCAGCAGAGTCCTTAAATAATGCAACAAAGTCCTTAAATAATGCAGCAGAGTCCTTAAATAATGCAGCAAAGTCCTTTAATAATGCAGCAGAGTCCTTAAATAATGAAACAAAGTCCTTAAATAATGCAGCAGAGTCCTTAAATACTGAAGCAGAGTCCTTAAATAATGCAGCAATGTCCTTAAATAATGCAGCAGAGTCCTTAAATAATGCAACAAAGTCCTTAAATAATGCAGCAGAGTCCTTAAATAATGCAGCAGAGTCCTTAAATAATGCAGCAGAGTGAATAAATAATACAGCAGAGTCCTTAAATAATCCAACAAAGTCCTTAAATAATGCAGCAAAGTCCTTAAATAATGCAGCAGAGTCCTTAAATAATGCAGCAAAGTCCTTAAATAATGCAGCAGAGTCCTTAAATAATGCAACAAAGTCCTTAAATAATGCAGCAGAGTGCTTAAATACTGAAGCAGAGTCCTTAAATATTGCAGCAAAGTCCTTAAATAATGCAGCAGAGTCATTAAATAATGCAACAAAGTCCTTAAATAATGCAGCAGAGTCCTTAAATAATGCAGCAGAGTCCTTAAATAATGCAACAAAGTCCTTAAATAATGCAGCAAAGTCCTTAAATAATGCAGCAGAGTCCTTAAATAATGCAACAAAGTCCTTAAATAATGCAGCAGAGTCCTTAAATACTGAAGCAGAGTCCTTAAATATTGCAGCAAAGTCCTTAAATAATGCAGCAGAGTCATTAAATAATGCAACAAAGTCCTTAAATAATGCAGCAGAGTCCTTAAATGCTTCAGCAGAGTCATTAAATAATGCAGCAGAGTCCTTAAATAATGCAGCAAATTCCTTAAATAATGAATCAGAGTCCTTAAATAATGCAGCAAAGTTCTTAAATAATGCAGCAGAGTCCTTAAATAATGCAACAAAGTCCTTAAATAATGCAGCAGAGTCCTTAAATAATGAAGCAAAGTCCTTAAATATTGCAGCAAAGTCCTTAAATAATGCAGCAGAGTCCTTAAATAATGCAACAAAGTCCTTAAATAATGCAGCAGAGTCCTTAAATAATGAAGCAAAGTCCTTAAATATTGCAGCAAAGTCCTTAAATAATGCAGCAGAGTCCTTAAATAATGCAACAAAGTCCTTAAATAATGCAGCAGAGTCCTTAAATAATGCAGCAAAGTCCTTAAATAATGCAGCAGAGTCATTAAATAATGCAACAAAGTCCTTAAATAATGCAGCAGAGTCCTTAAATATTGCAACAAAGTCCTTAAATAATGCAGCAGAGTACTTAAATAATGCAACAAAGTCCTTGAATAATGCAGCAAAGTCCTTAAATACCACAGCAGAGTCATTAAATAATTCAGCAAAGTCCTTAAATAATGCAGCAGAGTCCTTAAATAATGCAGCAGAGTCCTTAAATAATGCAGCAGACTCCTTAAATAATGCAGCAGAGTCCTTAAATAATGCAACAAAGTCCTTAAATAATGCAGCAGAGTACTTAAATAATGCAGCAAACTCCTTTAATAATGCAGCAGAGCCCTTAAATAATGCAATAAAGTCCTTAAATAATGCAGCAGAGTCCTTAAATACGGAAGCAGACTCCTTAAATATTGCAGCAAAGTCCTTAAATAATGCAGCAAAGTTCTTAAATAATGCAGCAGAGTCCTTAAATAATGCAACAAAGTCCTTAAATAATGCAGCAGAGTCCTTAAATAATGAAGCAAAGTCCTTAAATATTGCAGCAAAGTCCTTAAATAATGCAGCAGAGTCCTTAAATAATGCAACAAAGTCCTTAAATAATGCAGCAGAGTCCTTAAATAATGCAGCAAAGTCCTTAAATAATGCAGCAGAGTCATTAAATAATGCAGCAGAGTCCTTAAATACCGCAGCAGAGTACTTAAATACTGAAGCAGAGTCCTTTAATATAGCAGCAAGTTCCTTAAATAATGCAGCAGAGTCCTTAAAAAATCCAACAAAGTCATTAAATAATGCAGCAAGTCCTTAAATAATGCAGCCGAGTCCTCTAATAATGCAGCAGAGTCCTCAAATGCTTCAGCAAAGTCATTCAATAATGCAGCATAGTCCTTAAATAATGCAGCAAAGTCCTTAAATAATGCAGCACAGTTCTTAAATAGTGCAATACCGTCGGTAAGTAAGGCAGCAGAGTCCTTAAATAATGCAGCAAAGTCCTTAACTAATGCAGCAGAGTCCTTAAATAATGCAACAAAGTCCTTAAATAATGCAGCAGAGTCCTTAAATACCGCAGCAAAGTCCTTAAATAATGCAGCAGAGTCCTTAAATAATGCAACAAAGTCCTTAAATAATGCAGCAGAGTCCTTAAATAATGCAGCAAAGTCCTTTAATAATGCAGCAGAGTCCTTAAATAATGCAACAAAGTCCTTAAATAATGCAGCAGAGTCCTTAAATACTGAAGCAGAGTCCTTAAATAATGCAGAAAAGTCCTTAAATAATGCAACAAAGTCCTTAAATAATGCAGCAGAGTCCTTAAATAATGCATCAAATTCCTTAAATATGCAGCAAATTCCTTAAATAATACAGCAGAGTCCTTAAATAATCCAACAAAGTCCTTAAATAATGCAGCAAAGTCCTTAAATAATGCAGCAGAGTCCTTAAATAATGCAGCAAAGTCCTTAAATAATGCAGCAGAGTCCTTAAATAATGCAACAAAGTCCTTAAATAATGCAGCAGAGTCCTTAAATACTGAAGCAGAGTCCTTAAATATTGCAGCAAAGTCCTTAAATAATGCAGCAGAGTCATTAAATAATGCAACAAAGTCCTTAAATAATGCAGCAGAGTCCTTAAATAATGCAACAAAGTCCTTAAATAATGCAGCAGAGTACTTAAATAATGCAACAAAGTCCTTAAATAATGCAGCAAAGTCCTTAAATACCACAGCAGAGTCATTAAATAATTCAGCAAAGTCCTTAAATAATGCAGCAGAGTCCTTAAATAATGCAGCAGACTCCTTAAATAATTCAGCAAAGTCCTTAAATAATGCAGCAGAGTCCTTAAATAATGCAACAAAGTCCTTAAATAATGCAGCAGAGTACTTAAATAATGCAGCAAACTCCTTTAATAATGCAGCAGAGCCCTTAAATAATGCAATAAAGTCCTTAAATAATGCAGCAGAGTCCTTAAATACGGAAGCAGAGTCCTTAAATATTGCAGCAAAGTCCTTAAATAATGCAGCAGAATCCTTAAATAATGCAACAAAGTCCTTAAATAATGCAGCAGAGTCCTTAAATAATGCAGCAAAGTCCTTAACTAATGCAGCAGAGTAATTAAATAATGCAACAAAGTCCTTAAATAATGCAACAGAGTCCTTAAATACCACAGCAAAGTGCTTAAATAATGCAGCAGAGTCCTCAAATGCTTCAGCAGAGTCCTTAAATAATGCAGCAGAGTCCTTAAATAATGCAGCAGAGTCCTTAAATAATGTAACAAAGTCCTTAAATAATGCAGCAGAGTCCTTAAATACTGAAGCAGAGTCCTTAAATATTGCAGCAAAGTCCTTAAATAATGCAGCAGAGTCATTAAATAATGCAACAAAGTCCTTAATAATGCAGCAGAGTCCTTAAATAATGCAACAAAGTCCTTAAATAATGCAGCAAAGTCCTTATATACCACAGCAGAGTCATTAAATAATTCAGCAAAGTCCTTAAATAATGCAGCAGAGTCCTTAAATAATGCAGCAGACTCCTTAAGTAATTCAGCAAAGTCCTTAAATAATGCAGCAGAGTCCTTAAATAATGCAACAAAGTCCTTAAATAATGCAGCAGAGTCCTTAAATATTGCAGCAAAGTCCTTTAATAATGCAGCAGAGCCCTTAAATAATGCAATAAAGTCAATAAATAATGCAGCAGAGTCCTTAAATACGGAAGCAGAGTCCTTAAATACTGCAGCAAAGTCCTTAAATAATGCAGCAGAGTCCTTAAATAATGCAACAAAGTCCTTTAATAATGCAGCAGAGTCCTTAAATAATGCAACAAGGTCCTTAAATAATGCAGCAGAGTCCTTAAATAATGCAGCACAGTCCTCAAATGCTTCAGCAGAGTGAATAAATAATGCAGCAGAGTCCTTAAATAATGCAGCAAATTCCTTAAATATGCAGCAAATTCCTTAAATAATACAGCAGAGTACTAAAATAATCCAACAAAGTCCTTAAATAATGCAGCAAAGTCCTTAAATAATGCAGCAGAGTCCTCAAATAATGCAGCAGAGTCCTCAAATAATGCAGCAGAGTCATTAAATAATGCAGCAGAGTCCTTAAATAATGCAGCAAATTCCTTAAATAATGCATCAGAGTCCTTAAATAATGCAACAAAGTCCTTAATTAATGCAGCAAAGTTCTTAAATAATGCAGCAGAGTCCTTAAGTAATGCAACAAAGTCCTTAAATAATGCAGCAGAGTCCTTAAATACTGAAGCAAAGTCTTTAAATATTGCAGCAAAGTCCTTAAATAATGCAGCAGAGTCCTTAAATAATGCAACAAAGTCCTTAAATAATGCAGCAGAGTCCTTAAATAATGCAGCAAAGTCCTTAAATAATGCAGCAGAGTCCTTAAATAATGCAGCAGAGTCCTTAAATACCGCAGCAGAGTACTTAAATACTGAAGCAGAGTCCTTTAATATAGCAGCAAGTTCCTTAAATAATGCAGCAGAGTCCTTAAAAAATCCAACAAAGTCATTAAATAATGCAGCAAGTCCTTAAATAATGCAGCAGAGTCCTCTAATAATGCAGCAGAGTCCTCAAATGCTTCAGCAAAGTCATTAAATAATGCAGCATAGTCCTTAAATAATGCAGCAAAGTCCTTAAATAATGCAGCACAGTTCTTAAATAGTGCAACAACGTCGGTAAATAATGCAGCAGAGTCCTTAAATAATGCAGCAAAGTCCTTAACTAATGCAGCAGAGTCCTTAAATAATGCAAAAAAGTCCTTAAATAATGCAGCAGAGTCCTTAAATACCGCAGCAAAGTCCTTAAATAATGCAGCAGAGTCCTTAAATAATGCAACAAAGTCCTTAAATAATGCAGCAGAGTCCTTAAATAATGCAGCAAAGTCCTTTAATAATGCAGCAGAGTCCTTAAATAATGCAACAAAGTCCTTAAATAATGCAGCAGAGTCCTTAAATACTGAAGCAGAGTCCTTAAATAATGCAGAAAAGTCCTTAAATAATGCAACAAAGTCCTTAAATAATGCAGCAGAGTCCTTAAATAATGCAGCAGAGTCCTCAAATGCTTCAGCAGAGTTAATAAATAATGCAGCAGAGTCCTTAAATAATGCATCAAATTCCTTAAATATGCAGCAAATTCCTTAAATAATACAGCAGAGTCCTTAAATAATCCAACAAAGTCCTTAAATAATGCAGCAAAGTCCTTAAATAATGCAGCAGAGTCCTTAAATAATGCAGCAGAGTCCTTAAATAATGCAACAAAGTCCTTAAATAATGCAGCAGAGTCCTTAAATACTGAAGCAGAGTCCTTAAATATTGCAGCAAAGTCCTTAAATAATGCAGCAGAGTCATTAAATAATGCAACAAAGTCCTTAAATAATGCAGCAGAGTCCTTAAATATTGCAACAAAGTCCTTAAATAATGCAGCAGAGTACTTAAATAATGCAACAAAGTCCTTGAATAATGCAGCAAAGTCCTTAAATACCACAGCAGAGTCATTATATAATTCAGCAAAGTCCTTAAATAATGCAGCAGAGTCCTTAAATAATGCAGCAGAGTCCTTAAATAATGCAGCAGACTCCTTAAATAATGCAGCAGAGTCCTTAAATAATGCAACAAAGTCCTTAAATAATGCAGCAGAGTACTTAAATAATGCAGCAAACTCCTTTAATAATGCAGCAGAGCCCTTAAATAATGCAATAAAGTCCTTAAATAATGCAGCAGAGTCCTTAAATACGGAAGCAGACTCCTTAAATATTGCAGCAAAGTCCTTAAATAATGCAGCAGAGTCCTTAAATAATGCAACAAAGTCCTTAAATAATGCAGCAGAGTCCTTAAATAATGCAGCAAAGTCCTTAACTAATGCAGCAGAGTAATTAAATAATGCAACAAAGTCCTTAAATAATGCAGCAGAGTCCTTAAATAATGCAACAAAGTCCTTAAATAATGCAGCAGAGTCCTTAAATAATGCAACAAAGTCCTTAAATAATGCAGCAGAGTCCTTAAATAATGCAACAAAGTCCTTAAATAATGCAGCAGAGTCCTTAAATAATGCAGCACAGTCCTCAAATGCTTCAGCAGAGTGAATAAATAATGCAGCAGAGTCCTTAAATAATGCAGCAAATTCCTTAAATATGCAGCAAATTCCTTAAATAATACAGCAGAGTACTAAAATAATCCAACAAAGTCCTTAAATAATGCAGCAAAGTCCTTAAATAATGCAGCAGAGTCCTCAAATAATGCAGCAGAGTCCTCAAATAATGCAGCAGAGTCATTAAATAATGCAGCAGAGTCCTTAAATAATGCAGCAAATTCCTTAAATAATGCATCAGAGTCCTTAAATAATGCAACAAAGTCCTTAATTAATGCAGCAAAGTTCTTAAATAATGCAGCAGAGTCCTTAAATAATGCAACAAAGTCCTTAAATAATGCAGCAGAGTCCTTAAATACTGAAGCAAAGTCCTTAAATATTGCAGCAAAGTCCTTAAATAATGCAGCAGAGTCCTTAAATAATGCAACAAAGTCCTTAAATAATGCAGCAGAGTCCTTAAATAATGCAGCAAAGTCCTTAAATAATGCAGCAGAGTCCTTAAATAATGCAGCAGAGTCCTTAAATACCGCAGCAGAGTACTTAAATACTGAAGCAGAGTCCTTTAATATAGCAGCAAGTTCCTTAAATAATGCAGCAGAGTCCTTAAAAAATCCAACAAAGTCATTAAATAATGCAGCAAGTCCTTAAATAATGCAGCAGAGTCCTCTAATAATGCAGCAGAGTCCTCAAATGCTTCAGCAAAGTCATTAAATAATGCAGCATAGTCCTTAAATAATGCAGCAAAGTCCTTAAATAATGCAGCACAGTTCTTAAATAGTGCAACAACGTCGGTAAATAATGCAGCAGAGTCCTTAAATAATGCAGCAAAGTCCTTAACTAATGCAGCAGAGTCCTTAAATAATGCAAAAAAGTCCTTAAATAATGCAGCAGACTCCTTAAATACCGCAGCAAAGTCCTTAAATAATGCAGCAGAGTCCTTAAATAATGCAACAAAGTCGTTAAATAATGCAGCAGTGTCCTTAAATAATGCAGCAAAGTCCTTTAATAATGCAGCAGAGTCCTTAAATAATGAAACAAAGTCCTTAAATAATGCAGCAGAGTCCTTAAATACTGAAGCAGAGTCCTTAAATAATGCAGCAATGTCCTTAAATAATGCAGCAGAGTCCTTAAATAATGCAACAAAGTCCTTAAATAATGCAGCAGAGTCCTTAAATAATGCAGCAGAGTCCTTAAATAATGCAGCAGAGTGAATAAATAATGCAGCAGAGTCCTTAAATAATCCAACAAAGTCCTTAAATAATGCAGCAAAGTCCTTAAATAATGCAGCAGAGTCCTTAAATAATGCAGCAAAGTCCTTAAATAATGCAGCAGAGTCCTTAAATAATGCAACAAAGTCCTTAAATAATGCAGCAGAGTCCTTAAATACTGAAGCAGAGTCCTTAAATATTGCAGCAAAGTCCTTAAATAATGCAGCAGAGTCATTAAATAATGCAACAAAGTCCTTAAATAATGCAGCAGAGTCCTTAAATAATGCAATAAAGTCCTTAAATAATGCAGCAGAGTACTTAAATAATGCAACAAAGTCCTTAAATAATGCAGCAAAGTCCTTAAATACCACAGCAGAGTCATTAAATAATTCAGCAAAGTCCTTAAATAATGCAGCATAGTCCTTAAATAATGCAGCAAAGTCCTTAAATAATGCAGCACAGTTCTTAAATAGTGCAACAACGTCGGTAAATAATGCAGCAGAGTCCTTAAATAATGCAGCAAAGTCCTTAACTAATGCAGCAGAGTCCTTAAATAATGCAACAAAGTCCTTAAATAATGCAGCAGAGTCCTTAAATACCGCAGCAAAGTCCTTAAATAATGCAGCAGAGTCCTTAAATAATGCAACAAAGTCCTTAAATAATGCAGCAGAGTCCTTAAATAATGCAGCAAAGTCCTTTAATAATGCAGCAGAGTCCTTAAATAATGAAACAAAGTCCTTAAATAATGCAGCAGAGTCCTTAAATACTGAAGCAGAGTCCTTAAATAATGCAGCAATGTCCTTAAATAATGCAGCAGAGTCCTTAAATAATGCAACAAAGTCCTTAAATAATGCAGCAGAGTCCTTAAATAATGCAGCAGAGTCCTTAAATAATGCAGCAGAGTGAATAAATAATACAGCAGAGTCCTTAAATAATCCAACAAAGTCCTTAAATAATGCAGCAAAGTCCTTAAATAATGCAGCAGAGTCCTTAAATAATGCAGCAAAGTCCTTAAATAATGCAGCAGAGTCCTTAAATAATGCAACAAAGTCCTTAAATAATGCAGCAGAGTGCTTAAATACTGAAGCAGAGTCCTTAAATATTGCAGCAAAGTCCTTAAATAATGCAGCAGAGTCATTAAATAATGCAACAAAGTCCTTAAATAATGCAGCAGAGTCCTTAAATAATGCAGCAGAGTCCTTAAATAATGCAACAAAGTCCTTAAATAATGCAGCAAAGTCCTTAAATAATGCAGCAGAGTCCTTAAATAATGCAACAAAGTCCTTAAATAATGCAGCAGAGTCCTTAAATACTGAAGCAGAGTCCTTAAATATTGCAGCAAAGTCCTTAAATAATGCAGCAGAGTCATTAAATAATGCAACAAAGTCCTTAAATAATGCAGCAGAGTCCTTAAATGCTTCAGCAGAGTCATTAAATAATGCAGCAGAGTCCTTAAATAATGCAGCAAATTCCTTAAATAATGAATCAGAGTCCTTAAATAATGCAGCAAAGTTCTTAAATAATGCAGCAGAGTCCTTAAATAATGCAACAAAGTCCTTAAATAATGCAGCAGAGTCCTTAAATAATGAAGCAAAGTCCTTAAATATTGCAGCAAAGTCCTTAAATAATGCAGCAGAGTCCTTAAATAATGCAACAAAGTCCTTAAATAATGCAGCAGAGTCCTTAAATAATGAAGCAAAGTCCTTAAATATTGCAGCAAAGTCCTTAAATAATGCAGCAGAGTCCTTAAATAATGCAACAAAGTCCTTAAATAATGCAGCAGAGTCCTTAAATAATGCAGCAAAGTCCTTAAATAATGCAGCAGAGTCATTAAATAATGCAGCAGAGTCCTTAAGTACCGCAGCAGAGTACTTAAATACTGAAGCAGAGTCCTTTAATATAGCAGCAAGTTCCTTAAATAATGCAGCAGAGTCCTTAAAAAATCCAACAAAGTCATTAAATAATGCAGCAAGTCCTTAAGTAATGCAGCAGAGTCCTCTAATAATGCAGCAGAGTCCTCAAATGCTTCAGCAAAGTCATTCAATAATGCAGCATAGTCCTTAAATAATGCAGCAAAGTCCTTAAATAATGCAGCACAGTTCTTAAATAGTGCAATAAGGTCGGTAAATAAGGCAGCAGAGTCCTTAAATAATGCAGCAAAGTCCTTAAATAATGCAGCAGAGTCCTTAAATAATGCAGCAAAGTCCTTAAATAATGCAGCAGAGTCCTTAAATAATGCAACAAAGTCCTTAAATAATGCAGCAGAGTCCTTAAATACTGAAGCAGAGTCCTTAAATATTGCAGCAAAGTCCTTAAATAATGCAGCAGAGTCATTAAATAATGCAACAAAGTCCTTAAATAATGCAGCAGAGTCCTTAAATAATGCAATAAAGTCCTTAAATAATGCAGCAGAGTACTTAAATAATGCAACAAAGTCCTTAAATAATGCAGCAAAGTCCTTAAATACCACAGCAGAGTCATTAAATAATTCAGCAAAGTCCTTAAATAATGCAGCATAGTCCTTAAATAATGCAGCAAAGTCCTTAAATAATGCAGCACAGTTCTTAAATAGTGCAACAACGTCGGTAAATAATGCAGCAGAGTCCTTAAATAATGCAGCAAAGTCCTTAACTAATGCAGCAGAGTCCTTAAATAATGCAACAAAGTCCTTAAATAATGCAGCAGAGTCCTTAAATACCGCAGCAAAGTCCTTAAATAATGCAGCAGAGTCCTTAAATAATGCAACAAAGTCCTTAAATAATGCAGCAGAGTCCTTAAATAATGCAGCAAAGTCCTTTAATAATGCAGCAGAGTCCTTAAATAATGAAACAAAGTCCTTAAATAATGCAGCAGAGTCCTTAAATACTGAAGCAGAGTCCTAAAATAATGCAGCAATGTCCTTAAATAATGCAGCAGAGTCCTTAAATAATGCAACAAAGTCCTTAAATAATGCAGCAGAGTCCTTAAATAATGCAGCAGAGTCCTTAAATAATGCAGCAGAGTGAATAAATAATACAGCAGAGTCCTTAAATAATCCAACAAAGTCCTTAAATAATGCAGCAAAGTCCTTAAATAATGCAGCAGAGTCCTTAAATAATGCAGCAAAGTCCTTAAATAATGCAGCAGAGTCCTTAAATAATGCAGCACAGTCCTCAAATGCTTCAGCAGAGTGAATAAATAATGCAGCAGAGTCCTTAAATAATGCAGCAAATTCCTTAAATATGCAGCAAATTCCTTAAATAATACAGCAGAGTACTAAAATAATCCAACAAAGTCCTTAAATAATGCAGCAAAGTCCTTAAATAATGCAGCAGAGTCCTCAAATAATGCAGCAGAGTCCTCAAATGCTTCAGCAGAGTCATTAAATAATGCAGCAGAGTCCTTAAATAATGCAGCAAATTCCTTAAATAATGCATCAGAGTCCTTAAATAATGCAACAAAGTCCTTAATTAATGCAGCAAAGTTCTTAAATAATGCAGCAGAGTCCTTAAATAATGCAACAAAGTCCTTAAATAATGCAGCAGAGTCCTTAAATACTGAAGCAAAGTCCTTAAATATTGCAGCAAAGTCCTTAAATAATGCAGCAGAGTCCTTAAATAATGCAACAAAGTCCTTAAATAATGCAGCAAAGTCCTTAAATAATGCAGCAGAGTCCTTAAATAATGCAGCAAAGTCCTTAAATAATGCAGCAGAGTCCTTAAATAATGCAGCAGAGTCCTTAAATACCGCAGCAGAGTACTTAAATACTGAAGCAGAGTCCTTTAATATAGCAGCAAGTTCCTTAAATAATGCAGCAGAGTCCTTAAAAAATCCAACAAAGTCATTAAATAATGCAGCAAGTCCTTAAATAATGCAGCAGAGTCCTCTAATAATGCAGCAGAGTCCTCAAATGCTTCAGCAAAGTCATTAAATAATGCAGCATAGTCCTTAAATAATGCAGCAAAGTCCTTAAATAATGCAGCACAGTTCTTAAATAGTGCAACAACGTCGGTAAATAATGCAGCAGAGTCCTTAAATAATGCAGCAAAGTCCTTAACTAATGCAGCAGAGTCCTTAAATAATGCAAAAAAGTCCTTAAATAATGCAGCAGACTCCTTAAATACCGCAGCAAAGTCCTTAAATAATGCAGCAGAGTCCTTAAATAATGCAACAAAGTCGTTAAATAATGCAGCAGAGTCCTTAAATAATGCAGCAAAGTCCTTTAATAATGCAGCAGAGTCCTTAAATAATGAAACAAAGTCCTTAAATAATGCAGCAGAGTCCTTAAATACTGAAGCAGAGTCCTTAAATAATGCAGCAATGTCCTTAAATAATGCAGCAGAGTCCTTAAATAATGCAACAAAGTCCTTAAATAATGCAGCAGAGTCCTTAAATAATGCAGCAGAGTCCTTAAATAATGCAGCAGAGTGAATAAATAATGCAGCAGAGTCCTTAAATAATCCAACAAAGTCCTTAAATAATGCAGCAAAGTCCTTGAATAATGCAGCAGAGTCCTTAAATAATGCAGCAAAGTCCTTAAATAATGCAGCAGAGTCCTTAAATAATGCAACAAAGTCCTTAAATAATGCAGCAGAGTCCTTAAATACTGAAGCAGAGTCCTTAAATATTGCAGCAAAGTCCTTAAATAATGCAGCAGAGTCATTAAATAATGCAACAAAGTCCTTAAATAATGCAGCAGAGTCCTTAAATAATGCAATAAAGTCCTTAAATAATGCAGCAGAGTACTTAAATAATGCAACAAAGTCCTTAAATAATGCAGCAAAGTCCTTAAATACCACAGCAGAGTCATTAAATAATTCAGCAAAGTCCTTAAATAATGCAGCATAGTCCTTAAATAATGCAGCAAAGTCCTTAAATAATGCAGCACAGTTCTTAAATAGTGCAACAACGTCGGTAAATAATGCAGCAGAGTCCTTAAATAATGCAGCAAAGTCCTTAACTAATGCAGCAGAGTCCTTAAATAATGCAACAAAGTCCTTAAATAATGCAGCAGAGTCCTTAAATACTGCAGCAAAGTCCTTAAATAATGCAGCAGAGTCCTTAAATAATGCAACAAAGTCCTTAAATAATGCAGCAGAGTCCTTAAATAATGCAGCAAAGTCCTTTAATAATGCAGCAGAGTCCTTAAATAATGAAACAAAGTCCTTAAATAATGCAGCAGAGTCCTTAAATACTGAAGCAGAGTCCTTAAATAATGCAGCAATGTCCTTAAATAATGCAGCAGAGTCCTTAAATAATGCAACAAAGTCCTTAAATAATGCAGCAGAGTCCTTAAATAATGCAGCAGAGTCCTTAAATAATGCAGCAGAGTGAATAAATAATACAGCAGAGTCCTTAAATAATCCAACAAAGTCCTTAAATAATGCAGCAAAGTCCTTAAATAATGCAGCAGAGTCCTTAAATAATGCAGCAAAGTCCTTAAATAATGCAGCAGAGTCCTTAAATAATGCAACAAAGTCCTTAAATAATGCAGCAGAGTCCTTAAATACTGAAGCAGAGTCCTTAAATATTGCAGCAAAGTCCTTAAATAATGCAGCAGAGTCATTAAATAATGCAACAAAGTCCTTAAATAATGCAGCAGAGTCCTTAAATAATGCAGCAGAGTCCTTAAATAATGCAACAAAGTCCTTAAATAATGCAGCAAAGTCCTTAAATAATGCAGCAGAGTCCTTAAATAATGCAACAAAGTCCTTAAATAATGCAGCAGAGTCCTTAAATACTGAAGCAGAGTCCTTAAATATTGCAGCAAAGTCCTTAAATAATGCAGCAGAGTCATTAAATAATGCAACAAAGTCCTTAAATAATGCAGCAGAGTCCTTAAATGCTTCAGCAGAGTCATTAAATAATGCAGCAGAGTCCTTAAATAATGCAGCAAATTCCTTAAATAATGAATCAGAGTCCTTAAATAATGCAGCAAAGTTCTTAAATAATGCAGCAGAGTCCTTAAATAATGCAACAAAGTCCTTAAATAATGCAGCAGAGTCCTTAAATAATGAAGCAAAGTCCTTAAATATTGCAGCAAAGTCCTTAAATAATGCAGCAGAGTCCTTAAATAATGCAACAAAGTCCTTAAATAATGCAGCAGAGTCCTTAAATAATGAAGCAAAGTCCTTAAATATTGCAGCAAAGTCCTTAAATAATGCAGCAGAGTCCTTAAATAATGCAACAAAGTCCTTAAATAATGCAGCAGAGTCCTCTAATAATGCAGCAGAGTCCTCAAATGCTTCAGCAAAGTCATTAAATAATGCAGCATAGTCCTTAAATAATGCAGCAAAGTCCTTAAATAATGCAGCACAGTTCTTAAATAGTGCAACAACGTCGGTAAATAATGCAGCAGAGTCCTTAAATAATGCAGCAAAGTCCTTAACTAATGCAGCAGAGTCCTTAAATAATGCAAAAAAGTCCTTAAATAATGCAGCAGAGTCCTTAAATACCGCAGCAAAGTCCTTAAATAATGCAGCAGAGTCCTTAAATAATGCAACAAAGTCCTTAAATAATGCAGCAGAGTCCTTAAATAATGCAGCAAAGTCCTTTAATAATGCAGCAGAGTCCTTAAATAATGCAACAAAGTCCTTAAATAATGCAGCAGAGTCCTTAAATACTGAAGCAGAGTCCTTAAATAATGCAGAAAAGTCCTTAAATAATGCAACAAAGTCCTTAAATAATGCAGCAGAGTCCTTAAATAATGCAGCAGAGTCCTCAAATGCTTCAGCAGAGTTAATAAATAATGAAGCAGAGTCCTTAAATAATGCATCAAATTCCTTAAATATGCAGCAAATTCCTTAAATAATACAGCAGAGTCCTTAAATAATCCAACAAAGTCCTTAAATAATGCAGCAAAGTCCTTAAATAATGCAGCAGAGTCCTTAAATAATGCAGCAGAGTCCTTAAATAATGCAACAAAGTCCTTAAATAATGCAGCAGAGTCCTTAAATACTGAAGCAGAGTCCTTAAATATTGCAGCAAAGTCCTTAAATAATGCAGCAGAGTCATTAAATAATGCAACAAAGTCCTTAAATAATGCAGCAGAGTCCTTAAATATTGAAACAAAGTCCTTAAATAATGCAGCAGAGTACTTAAATAATGCAACAAAGTCCTTGAATAATGCAGCAAAGTCCTTAAATACCACAGCAGAGTCATTAAATAATTCAGCAAAGTCCTTAAATAATGCAGCAGAGTCCTTAAATAATGCAGCAGAGTCCTTAAATAATGCAGCAGACTCCTTAAATAATGCAGCAGAGTCCTTAAATAATGCAACAAAGTCCTTAAATAATGCAGCAGAGTACTTAAATAATGCAGCAAACTCCTTTAATAATGCAGCAGAGCCCTTAAATAATGCAATAAAGTCCTTAAATAATGCAGCAGAGTCCTTAAATACGGAAGCAGACTCCTTAAATATTGCAGCAAAGTCCTTAAATAATGCAGCAGAGTCCTTAAATAATGCAACAAAGTCCTTAAATAATGCAGCAGAGTCCTTAAATAATGCAGCAAAGTCCTTAACTAATGCAGCAGAGTAATTAAATAATGCAACAAAGTCCTTAAATAATGCAGCAGAGTCCTTAAATAATGCAACAAAGTCCTTAAATAATGCAGCAGAGTCCTTAAATAATGCAACAAAGTCCTTAAATAATGCAGCAGAGTCCTTAAATAATGCAACAAAGTCCTTAAATAATGCAGCATAGTCCTTAAATAATGCAGCACAGTCCTCAAATGCTTCAGCAGAGTAAATAAATAATGCAGCAGAGTCCTTAAATAATGCAGCAAATTCCTTAAATATGCAGCAAATTCCTTAAATAATACAGCAGAGTACTAAAATAATCCAACAAAGTCCTTAAATAATGCAGCAAAGTCCTTAAATAATGCAGCAGAGTCCTCAAATAATGCAGCAGAGTCCTCAAATAATGCAGCAGAGTCATTAAATAATGCAGCAGAGTCCTTAAATAATGCAGCAAATTCCTTAAATAATGCATCAGAGTCCTTAAATAATGCAACAAAGTCCTTAATTAATGCAGCAAAGTTCTTAAATAATGCAGCAGAGTCCTTAAATAATGCAACAAAGTCCTTAAATAATGCAGCAGAGTCCTTAAATACTGAAGCAAAGTCCTTAAATATTGCAGCAAAGTCCTTAAATAATGCAGCAGAGTCCTTAAATAATGCAACAAAGTCCTTAAATAATGCAGCAGAGTCCTTAAATAATGCAGCAAAGTCCTTAAATAATGCAGCAGAGTCCTTAAATAATGCAGCAGAGTCCTTAAATACCGCAGCAGAGTACTTAAATACTGAAGCAGAGTCCTTTAATATAGCAGCAAGTTCCTTAAATAATGCAGCAGAGTCCTTAAAAAATCCAACAAAGTCATTAAATAATGCAGCAAGTCCTTAAATAATGCAGCAGAGTCCTCTAATAATGCAGCAGAGTCCTCAAATGCTTCAGCAAAGTCATTAAATAATGCAGCATAGTCCTTAAATAATGCAGCAAAGTCCTTAAATAATGCAGCACAGTTCTTAAATAGTGCAACAACGTCGGTAAATAATGCAGCAGAGTCCTTAAATAATGCAGCAAAGTCCTTAACTAATGCAGCAGAGTCCTTAAATAATGCAAAAAAGTCCTTAAATAATGCAGCAGACTCCTTAAATACCGCAGCAAAGTCCTTAAATAATGCAGCAGAGTCCTTAAATAATGCAACAAAGTCGTTAAATAATGCAGCAGAGTCCTTAAATAATGCAGCAAAGTCCTTTAATAATGCAGCAGAGTCCTTAAATAATGAAACAAAGTCCTTAAATAATGCAGCAGAGTCCTTAAATACTGAAGCAGAGTCCTTAAATAATGCAGCAATGTCCTTAAATAATGCAGCAGAGTCCTTAAATAATGCAACAAAGTCCTTAAATAATGCAGCAGAGTCCTTAAATAATGCAGCAGAGTCCTTAAATAATGCAGCAGAGTGAATAAATAATGCAGCAGAGTCCTTAAATAATCCAACAAAGTCCTTAAATAATGCAGCAAAGTCCTTAAATAATGCAGCAGAGTCCTTAAATAATGCAGCAAAGTCCTTAAATAATGCAGCAGAGTCCTTAAATAATGCAACAAAGTCCTTAAATAATGCAGCAGAGTCCTTAAATACTGAAGCAGAGTCCTTAAATATTGCAGCAAAGTCCTTAAATAATGCAGCAGAGTCATTAAATAATGCAACAAAGTCCTTAAATAATGCAGCAGAGTCCTTAAATAATGCAATAAAGTCCTTAAATAATGCAGCAGAGTACTTAAATAATGCAACAAAGTCCTTAAATAATGCAGCAAAGTCCTTAAATACCACAGCAGAGTCATTAAATAATTCAGCAAAGTCCTTAAATAATGCAGCATAGTCCTTAAATAATGCAGCAAAGTCCTTAAATAATGCAGCACAGTTCTTAAATAGTGCAACAACGTCGGTAAATAATGCGGCAGAGTCCTTAAATAATGCAGCAAAGTCCTTAACTAATGCAGCAGAGTCCTTAAATAATGCAACAAAGTCCTTAAATAATGCAGCAGAGTCCTTAAATACCGCAGCAAAGTCCTTAAATAATGCAGCAGAGTCCTTAAATAATGCAACAAAGTCCTTAAATAATGCAGCAGAGTCCTTAAATAATGCAGCAAAGTCCTTTAATAATGCAGCAGAGTCCTTAAATAATGAAACAAAGTCCTTAAATAATGCAGCAGAGTCCTTAAATACTGAAGCAGAGTCCTTAAATAATGCAGCAATGTCCTTAAATAATGCAGCAGAGTCCTTAAATAATGCAACAAAGTCCTTAAATAATGCAGCAGAGTCCTTAAATAATGCAGCAGAGTCCTTAAATAATGCAGCAGAGTGAATAAATAATACAGCAGAGTCCTTAAATAATCCAACAAAGTCCTTAAATAATGCAGCAAAGTCCTTAAATAATGCAGCAGAGTCCTTAAATAATGCAGCAAAGTCCTTAAATAATGCAGCAGAGTCCTTAAATAATGCAACAAAGTCCTTAAATAATGCAGCAGAGTGCTTAAATACTGAAGCAGAGTCCTTAAATATTGCAGCAAAGTCCTTAAATAATGCAGCAGAGTCATTAAATAATGCAACAAAGTCCTTAAATAATGCAGCAGAGTCCTTAAATAATGCAGCAGAGTCCTTAAATAATGCAACAAAGTCCTTAAATAATGCAGCAAAGTCCTTAAATAATGCAGCAGAGTCCTTAAATAATGCAACAAAGTCCTTAAATAATGCAGCAGAGTCCTTAAATACTGAAGCAGAGTCCTTAAATATTGCAGCAAAGTCCTTAAATAATGCAGCAGAGTCATTAAATAATGCAACAAAGTCCTTAAATAATGCAGCAGAGTCCTTAAATGCTTCAGCAGAGTCATTAAATAATGCAGCAAAGTCCTTAAATAATGCAGCAAATTCCTTAAATAATGAATCAGAGTCCTTAAATAATGCAGCAAAGTTCTTAAATAATGCAGCAGAGTCCTTAAATAATGCAACAAAGTCCTTAAATAATGCAGCAGAGTCCTTAAATAATGAAGCAAAGTCCTTAAATATTGCAGCAAAGTCCTTAAATAATGCAGCAGAGTCCTTAAATAATGCAACAAAGTCCTTAAATAATGCAGCAGAGTCCTTAAATAATGAAGCAAAGTCCTTAAATATTGCAGCAAAGTCCTTAAATAATGCAGCAGAGTCCTTAAATAATGCAACAAAGTCCTTAAATAATGCAGCAGAGTCCTTAAATAATGCAGCAAAGTCCTTAAATAATGCAGCAGAGTCATTAAATAATGCAGCAGAGTCCTTAAGTACCGCAGCAGAGTACTTAAATACTGAAGCAGAGTCCTTTAATATAGCAGCAAGTTCCTTAAATAATGCAGCAGAGTCCTTAAAAAATCCAACAAAGTCATTAAATAATGCAGCAAGTCCTTAAGTAATGCAGCAGAGTCCTCTAATAATGCAGCAGAGTCCTCAAATGCTTCAGCAAAGTCATTCAATAATGCAGCATAGTCCTTAAATAATGCAGCAGAGTCCTTAAATAATGCAATAAAGTCCTTAAATAATGCAGCAGAGTACTTAAATAATGCAACAAAGTCCTTAAATAATGCAGCAAAGTCCTTAAATACCACAGCAGAGTCATTAAATAATTCAGCAAAGTCCTTAAATAATGCAGCATAGTCCTTAAATAATGCAGCAAAGTCCTTAAATAATGCAGCACAGTTCTTAAATAGTGCAACAACGTCGGTAAATAATGCAGCAGAGTCCTTAAATAATGCAGCAAAGTCCTTAACTAATGCAGCAGAGTCCTTAAATAATGCAACAAAGTCCTTAAATAATGCAGCAGAGTCCTTAAATACCGCAGCAAAGTCCTTAAATAATGCAGCAGAGTCCTTAAATAATGCAACAAAGTCCTTAAATAATGCAGCAGAGTCCTTAAATAATGCAGCAAAGTCCTTTAATAATGCAGCAGAGTCCTTAAATAATGAAACAAAGTCCTTAAATAATGCAGCAGAGTCCTTAAATACTGAAGCAGAGTCCTAAAATAATGCAGCAATGTCCTTAAATAATGCAGCAGAGTCCTTAAATAATGCAACAAAGTCCTTAAATAATGCAGCAGAGTCCTTAAATAATGCAGCAGAGTCCTTAAATAATGCAGCAGAGTGAATAAATAATACAGCAGAGTCCTTAAATAATCCAACAAAGTCCTTAAATAATGCAGCAAAGTCCTTAAATAATGCAGCAGAGTCCTTAAATAATGCAGCAAAGTCCTTAAATAATGCAGCAGAGTCCTTAAATAATGCAGCACAGTCCTCAAATGCTTCAGCAGAGTGAATAAATAATGCAGCAGAGTCCTTAAATAATGCAGCAAATTCCTTAAATATGCAGCAAATTCCTTAAATAATACAGCAGAGTACTAAAATAATCCAACAAAGTCCTTAAATAATGCAGCAAAGTCCTTAAATAATGCAGCAGAGTCCTCAAATAATGCAGCAGAGTCCTCAAATGCTTCAGCAGAGTCATTAAATAATGCAGCAGAGTCCTTAAATAATGCAGCAAATTCCTTAAATAATGCATCAGAGTCCTTAAATAATGCAACAAAGTCCTTAATTAATGCAGCAAAGTTCTTAAATAATGCAGCAGAGTCCTTAAATAATGCAACAAAGTCCTTAAATAATGCAGCAGAGTCCTTAAATACTGAAGCAAAGTCCTTAAATATTGCAGCAAAGTCCTTAAATAATGCAGCAGAGTCCTTAAATAATGCAACAAAGTCCTTAAATAATGCAGCAAAGTCCTTAAATAATGCAGCAGAGTCCTTAAATAATGCAGCAAAGTCCTTAAATAATGCAGCAGAGTCCTTAAATAATGCAGCAGAGTCCTTAAATACCGCAGCAGAGTACTTAAATACTGAAGCAGAGTCCTTTAATATAGCAGCAAGTTCCTTAAATAATGCAGCAGAGTCCTTAAAAAATCCAACAAAGTCATTAAATAATGCAGCAAGTCCTTAAATAATGCAGCAGAGTCCTCTAATAATGCAGCAGAGTCCTCAAATGCTTCAGCAAAGTCATTAAATAATGCAGCATAGTCCTTAAATAATGCAGCAAAGTCCTTAAATAATGCAGCACAGTTCTTAAATAGTGCAACAACGTCGGTAAATAATGCAGCAGAGTCCTTAAATAATGCAGCAAAGTCCTTAACTAATGCAGCAGAGTCCTTAAATAATGCAAAAAAGTCCTTAAATAATGCAGCAGACTCCTTAAATACCGCAGCAAAGTCCTTAAATAATGCAGCAGAGTCCTTAAATAATGCAACAAAGTCGTTAAATAATGCAGCAGAGTCCTTAAATAATGCAGCAAAGTCCTTTAATAATGCAGCAGAGTCCTTAAATAATGAAACAAAGTCCTTAAATAATGCAGCAGAGTCCTTAAATACTGAAGCAGAGTCCTTAAATAATGCAGCAATGTCCTTAAATAATGCAGCAGAGTCCTTAAATAATGCAACAAAGTCCTTAAATAATGCAGCAGAGTCCTTAAATAATGCAGCAGAGTCCTTAAATAATGCAGCAGAGTGAATAAATAATGCAGCAGAGTCCTTAAATAATCCAACAAAGTCCTTAAATAATGCAGCAAAGTCCTTGAATAATGCAGCAGAGTCCTTAAATAATGCAGCAAAGTCCTTAAATAATGCAGCAGAGTCCTTAAATAATGCAACAAAGTCCTTAAATAATGCAGCAGAGTCCTTAAATACTGAAGCAGAGTCCTTAAATATTGCAGCAAAGTCCTTAAATAATGCAGCAGAGTCATTAAATAATGCAACAAAGTCCTTAAATAATGCAGCAGAGTCCTTAAATAATGCAATAAAGTCCTTAAATAATGCAGCAGAGTACTTAAATAATGCAACAAAGTCCTTAAATAATGCAGCAAAGTCCTTAAATACCACAGCAGAGTCATTAAATAATTCAGCAAAGTCCTTAAATAATGCAGCATAGTCCTTAAATAATGCAGCAAAGTCCTTAAATAATGCAGCACAGTTCTTAAATAGTGCAACAACGTCGGTAAATAATGCAGCAGAGTCCTTAAATAATGCAGCAAAGTCCTTAACTAATGCAGCAGAGTCCTTAAATAATGCAACAAAGTCCTTAAATAATGCAGCAGAGTCCTTAAATACTGCAGCAAAGTCCTTAAATAATGCAGCAGAGTCCTTAAATAATGCAACAAAGTCCTTAAATAATGCAGCAGAGTCCTTAAATAATGCAGCAAAGTCCTTTAATAATGCAGCAGAGTCCTTAAATAATGAAACAAAGTCCTTAAATAATGCAGCAGAGTCCTTAAATACTGAAGCAGAGTCCTTAAATAATGCAGCAATGTCCTTAAATAATGCAGCAGAGTCCTTAAATAATGCAACAAAGTCCTTAAATAATGCAGCAGAGTCCTTAAATAATGCAGCAGAGTCCTTAAATAATGCAGCAGAGTGAATAAATAATACAGCAGAGTCCTTAAATAATCCAACAAAGTCCTTAAATAATGCAGCAAAGTCCTTAAATAATGCAGCAGAGTCCTTAAATAATGCAGCAAAGTCCTTAAATAATGCAGCAGAGTCCTTAAATAATGCAACAAAGTCCTTAAATAATGCAGCAGAGTCCTTAAATACTGAAGCAGAGTCCTTAAATATTGCAGCAAAGTCCTTAAATAATGCAGCAGAGTCATTAAATAATGCAACAAAGTCCTTAAATAATGCAGCAGAGTCCTTAAATAATGCAGCAGAGTCCTTAAATAATGCAACAAAGTCCTTAAATAATGCAGCAAAGTCCTTAAATAATGCAGCAGAGTCCTTAAATAATGCAACAAAGTCCTTAAATAATGCAGCAGAGTCCTTAAATACTGAAGCAGAGTCCTTAAATATTGCAGCAAAGTCCTTAAATAATGCAGCAGAGTCATTAAATAATGCAACAAAGTCCTTAAATAATGCAGCAGAGTCCTTAAATGCTTCAGCAGAGTCATTAAATAATGCAGCAGAGTCCTTAAATAATGCAGCAAATTCCTTAAATAATGAATCAGAGTCCTTAAATAATGCAGCAAAGTTCTTAAATAATGCAGCAGAGTCCTTAAATAATGCAACAAAGTCCTTAAATAATGCAGCAGAGTCCTTAAATAATGAAGCAAAGTCCTTAAATATTGCAGCAAAGTCCTTAAATAATGCAGCAGAGTCCTTAAATAATGCAACAAAGTCCTTAAATAATGCAGCAGAGTCCTTAAATAATGAAGCAAAGTCCTTAAATATTGCAGCAAAGTCCTTAAATAATGCAGCAGAGTCCTTAAATAATGCAACAAAGTCCTTAAATAATGCAGCAGAGTCCTTAAATAATGCAGCAAAGTCCTTAAATAATGCAGCAGAGTCATTAAATAATGCAGCAGAGTCCTTAAATACCGCAGCAGAGTACTTAAATACTGAAGCAGAGTCCTTTAATATAGCAGCAAGTTCCTTAAATAATGCAGCAGAGTCCTTAAAAAATCCAACAAAGTCATTAAATAATGCAGCAAGTCCTTAAGTAATGCAGCAGAGTCCTCTAATAATGCAGCAGAGTCCTCAAATGCTTCAGCAAAGTCATTCAATAATGCAGCATAGTCCTTAAATAATGCAGCAAAGTCCTTAAATAATGCAGCACAGTTCTTAAATAGTGCAATAACGTCGGTAAATAAGGCAGCAGAGTCCTTAAATAATGCAGCAAAGTCCTTAAATAATGCAGCAGAGTCCTTAAATAATGCAGCAAAGTCCTTAAATAATGCAGCAGAGTCCTTAAATAATGCAACAAAGTCCTTAAATAATGCAGCAGAGTCCTTAAATACTGAAGCAGAGTCCTTAAATATTGCAGCAAAGTCCTTAAATAATGCAGCAGAGTCATTAAATAATGCAACAAAGTCCTTAAATAATGCAGCAGAGTCCTTAAATAATGCAATAAAGTCCTTAAATAATGCAGCAGAGTACTTAAATAATGCAACAAAGTCCTTAAATAATGCAGCAAAGTCCTTAAATAATGCAGCACAGTTCTTAAATAGTGCAACAACGTCGGTAAATAATGCAGCAGAGTCCTTAAATAATGCAGCAAAGTCCTTAACTAATGCAGCAGAGTCCTTAAATAATGCAACAAAGTCCTTAAATAATGCAGCAGAGTCCTTAAATACCGCAGCAAAGTCCTTAAATAATGCAGCAGAGTCCTTAAATAATGCAACAAAGTCCTTAAATAATGCAGCAGAGTCCTTAAATAATGCAGCAAAGTCCTTTAATAATGCAGCAGAGTCCTTAAATAATGAAACAAAGTCCTTAAATAATGCAGCAGAGTCCTTAAATACTGAAGCAGAGTCCTAAAATAATGCAGCAATGTCCTTAAATAATGCAGCAGAGTCCTTAAATAATGCAACAAAGTCCTTAAATAATGCAGCAGAGTCCTTAAATAATGCAGCAGAGTCCTTAAATAATGCAGCAGAGTGAATAAATAATACAGCAGAGTCCTTAAATAATCCAACAAAGTCCTTAAATAATGCAGCAAAGTCCTTAAATAATGCAGCAGAGTCCTTAAATAATGCAGCAAAGTCCTTAAATAATGCAGCAGAGTCCTTAAATAATGCAACAAAGTCCTTAAATAATGCAGCAGAGTCCTTAAATACTGAAGCAGAGTCCTTAAATATTGCAGCAAAGTCCTTAAATAATGCAGCAGAGTCATTAAATAATGCAACAAAGTCCTTAAATAATGCAGCAGAGTCCTTAAATAATGCAGCAGAGTCCTTAAATAATGCAACAAAGTCCTTAAATAATGCAGCAAAGTCCTTAAATAATGCAGCAGAGTCCTTAAATAATGCAACAAAGTCCTTAAATAATGCAGCAGAGTCCTTAAATACTGAAGCAGAGTCCTTAAATATTGCAGAAAAGTCCTTAAATAATGCAGCAGAGTCATTAAATAATGCAACAAAGTCCTTAAATAATGCAGCAGAGTCCTTAAATGCTTCAGCAGAGTCATTAAATAATGCAGCAGAGTCCTTAAATAATGCAGCAAATTCCTTAAATAATGAATCAGAGTCCTTAAATAATGCAGCAAAGTTCTTAAATAATGCAGCAGAGTCCTTAAATAATGCAACAAAGTCCTTAAATAATGCAGCAGAGTCCTTAAATAATGAAGCAAAGTCCTTAAATATTGCAGCAAAGTCCTTAAATAATGCAGCAGAGTCCTTAAATAATGCAACAAAGTCCTTAAATAATGCAGCAGAGTCCTTAAATAATGAAGCAAAGTCCTTAAATATTGCAGCAAAGTCCTTAAATAATGCAGCAGAGTCCTTAAATAATGCAACAAAGTCCTTAAATAATGCAGCAGAGTCCTTAAATAATGCAGCAAAGTCCTTAAATAATGCAGCAGAGTCATTAAATAATGCAGCAGAGTCCTTAAATACCGCAGCAGAGTACTTAAATACTGAAGCAGAGTCCTTTAATATAGCAGCAAGTTCCTTAAATAATGCAGCAGAGTCCTTAAAAAATCCAACAAAGTCATTAAATAATGCAGCAAGTCCTTAAATAATGCAGCAGAGTCCTCTAATAATGCAGCAGAGTCCTCAAATGCTTCAGCAAAGTCATTCAATAATGCAGCATAGTCCTTAAATAATGCAGCAAAGTCCTTAAATAATGCAGCACAGTTCTTAAATAGTGCAATAACGTCGGTAAATAAGGCAGCAGAGTCCTTAAATAATGCAGCAAAGTCCTTAACTAATGCAGCAGAGTCCTTAAATAATGCAACAAAGTCCTTAAATAATGCAGCAGAGTCCTTAAATACCGCAGCAAAGTCCTTAAATAATGCAGCAGAGTCCTTAAATAATGCAACAAAGTCCTTAAATAATGCAGCAGAGTCCTTAAATAATGCAGCAAAGTCCTTTAATAATGCAGCAGAGTCCTTAAATAATGCAACAAAGTCCTTAAATAATGCAGCAGAGTCCTTAAATACTGAAGCAGAGTCCTTAAATAATGCAGAAAAGTCCTTAAATAATGCAACAAAGTCCTTAAATAATGCAGCAGAGTCCTTAAATAATGCATCAAATTCCTTAAATATGCAGCAAATTCCTTAAATAATTCAGCAGAGTCCTTAAATAATCCAACAAAGTCCTTAAATAATGCAGCAAAGTCCTTAAATAATGCAGCAGAGTCCTTAAATAATGCAGCAAAGTCCTTAACTAATGCAGCAGAGTCCTTAAATAATGCAACAAAGTCCTTAAATAATGCAGCAGAGTCCTTAAATACTGAAGCAGAGTCCTTAAATATTGCAGCAAAGTCCTTAAATAATGCAGCAGAGTCATTAAATAATGCAACAAAGTCCTTAAATAATGCAGCAGAGTCCTTAAATAATGCAACAAAGTCCTTAAATAATGCAGCAGAGTACTTAAATAATGCAACAAAGTCCTTAAATAATGCAGCAAAGTCCTTAAATACCACAGCAGAGTCATTAAATAATTCAGCAAAGTCCTTAAATAATGCAGCAGAGTCCTTAAATAATGCAGCAGACTCCTTAAATAATTCAGCAAAGTCCTTAAATAATGCAGCAAAGTCCTTAAATAATGCAACAAAGTCCTTAAATAATGCAGCAGAGTACTTAAATAATGCAGCAAACTCCTTTAATAATGCAGCAGAGCCCTTAAATAATGCAATAAAGTCCTTAAATAATGCAGCAGAGTCCTTAAATACGGAAGCAGAGTCCTTAAATATTGCAGCAAAGTCCTTAAATAATGCAGCAGAGTCCTTAAATAATGCAACAAAGTCCTTAAATAATGCAGCAAAGTCCTTAACTAATGCAGCAGAGTAATTAAATAATGCAACAAAGTCCTTAAATAATGCAACAGAGTCCTTAAATACCGCAGCAAAGTGCTTAAATAATGCAGCAGAGTCCTCAAATGCTTCAGCAGAGTCCTTAAATAATGCAGCAGAGTCCTTAAATAATGTAACAAAGTCCTTAAATAATGCAGCAGAGTCCTTAAATTCTGAAGCAGAGTCCTTAAATATTGCAGCAAAGTCCTTAAATAATGCAGCAGAGTCCTTAAATAATGCAACAAAGTCCTTAATAATGCAGCAGAGTCCTTAAATAATGCAACAAAGTCCTTAAATAATGCAGCAGAGTACTTAAATAATGCAACAAAGTCCTTAAATAATGCAGCAAAGTCCTTAAATACCACAGCAGAGTCATTAAATAATTCAGCAAAGTCCTTAAATAATGCAGCAGAGTCCTTAAATAATGCAGCAGACTCCTTAAGTAATTCAGCAAAGTCCTTAAATAATGCAGCAGAGTCCTTAAATAATGCAGCAAAGTCCTTTAATAATGCAGCAGAGCCCTTAAATAATGCAATAAAGTCATTAAATAATGCAGCAGAGTCCTTAAATACGGAAGCAGAGTCCTTAAATACTGCAGCAAAGTCCTTAAATAATGCAGCAGAGTCCTTAAATAATGCAACAAAGTCCTTAAATAATGCAGCAGAGTCCTTAAATAATGCAGCACAGTCCTCAAATGCTTCAGCAGAGTGAATAAATAATGCAGCAGAGTCCTTAAATAATGCAGCAAATTCCTTAAATATGCAGCAAATTCCTTAAATAATACAGCAGAGTACTAAAATAATCCAACAAAGTCCTTAAATAATGCACTAAAGTCCTTAAATAATGCAGCAGAGTCCTCAAATAATGCAGCAGAGTCCTCAAATGCTTCAGCAGAGTCCTTAAATAATGCAGCAGAGTCCTTAAATAATGCAGCAAATTCCTTAAATAATGCATCAGAGTCCTTAAATAATGCAACAAAGTCCTTAATTAATGCAGCAAAGTTCTTAAATAATGCAGCAGAGTCCTTAAATAATGCAACAAAGTCCTCAAATAATGCAGCAGAGTCCTTAAATACTGAAACAGAGTCCTTAAATATTGCAGCAAAGTCCTTAAATAATGCAGCAGAGTCCTTAAATAGTGCAACAAAGTCCTTAAATAATGCAGCAGAGTCCTTAAATAATGCAGCAAAGTCCTTAAATAATGCAGCAGAGTCCTTAAATAATGCAGCAGAGTCCTTAAATACCGCAGCAGAGTACTTAAATACTGAAGCAGAGTCCTTTAATATAGCAGCAAGTTCCTTAAATAATGCAGCAGAGTCCTTAAAAAATCCAACAAAGTCATTAAATAATGCAGCAAGTGCTTAAATAATGCAGCAGAGTCCTCTAATAATGCAGCAGAGTCCTCAAATGCTTCAGCAAAGTCATTAAATAATGCAGCATAGTCCTTAAATAATGCAGCAAAGTCCTTAAATAATGCAGCACAGTTCTTAAATAGTGCAACAACGTCGGTAAATAATGCAGCAGAGTCCTTAAATAATGCAGCAAAGTCCTTAACTAATGCAGCAGAGTCCTTAAATAATGCAACAAAGTCCTTAAATAATGCAGGAGAGTCCTTAAATACCGCAGCAAAGTCCTTAAATAATGCAGCAGAGTCCTTAAATAATGCAACAAAGTCCTTAAATAATGCAGCAGAGTCCTTAAATAATGCAGCAAAGTCCTTTAATAATGCAGCAGAGTCCTTAAATAATGAAACAAAGTCCTTAAATAATGCAGCAGAGTCCTTAAATACTGAAGCAGAGTCCTTAAATAATGCAGCAATGTCCATAAATAATGCAGCAGAGTCCTTAAATAATGCAACAAAGTCCTTAAATAATGCAGCAGAGTCCTTAAATAATGCAGCAGAGTCCTTAAATAATGCAGCAGAGTGAATAAATAATGCAGCAGAGTCCTTAAATAATCCAACAAAGTCCTTAAATAATGCAGCAAAGTCCTTAAATAATGCAGCAGAGTCCTTAAATAATGCAGCAAAGTCCTTAAATAATGCAGCAGAGTCCTTAAATAATGCAACAAAGTCCTTAAATAATGCAGCAGAGTCCTTAAATACTGAAGCAGAGTCCTTAAATATTGCAGCAAAGTCCTTAAATAATGCAGCAGAGTCATTAAATAATGCAACAAAGTCCTTAAATAATGCAGCAGAGTCCTTAAATAATGCAATAAAGTCCTTAAATAATGCAGCAGAGTACTTAAATAATGCAACAAAGTCCTTAAATAATGCAGCAAAGTCCTTAAATACCACAGCAGAGTCATTAAATAATTCAGCAAAGTCCTTAAATAATGCAGCAGAGTCCTTAAATAATGCAGCAGACTCCTTAAATAATTCAGCAAAGTCCTTAAATAATGCAGCAGAGTCCTTAAATAATGCAACAAAGTCCTTAAATAATGCAGCAGAGTACTTAAATAATGCAGCAAAGTCCTTTAATAATGCAGCAGAGCCCTTACATAATGCAATAAAGTCCTTAAATAATGCATCAGAGTCCTTAAATACGGAAGCAGAGTCCTTAAATATTGCAGCAAAGTCCTTAAATAATGCAGCAGAGTCCTTAAATAATGCAGCAAAGTCCTTAAATAATGCAGCGGAGTCCTTAAATAATGCAACAAAGTCCTTAAATAATGCAGCAGAGTCCTTAAATAATGCAGCACAGTCCTCAAATGCTTCAGCAGAGTGAATAATTAATGCAGCAGAGTCCTTAAATAATGCAGCAAATTCCTTAAATATGCAGCAAATTCCTTAAATATGCAGCAAATTCCTTAAATAATACAGCAGAGTACTTAAATAATCCAACAAAGTCCTTAAATAATGCAGCAAAGTCCTTAAATAATGCAGCAGAGTCCTCAAATAATGCAGCAGAGTCCTCAAATGCTTCAGCAGAGTCATTAAATAATGCAGCAGAGTCCTTAAATAATGCAGCAAATTCCTTAAATAATGAATCAGAGTCCTTAAATAATGCAGCAAAGTTCTTAAATAATGCAGCAGAGTCCTTAAATAATGCAACAAAGTCCTTAAATAATGCAGCAGAGTCCTTAAATAATGAAGCAAAGTCCTTAAATATTGCAGCAAAGTCCTTAAATAATGCAGCAGAGTCCTTAAATAATGCAACAAAGTCCTTAAATAATGCAGCAGAGTCCTTAAATAATGCAGCAAAGTCCTTAAATAATGCAGCAGAGTCATTAAATAATGCAGCAGAGTCCTTAAATACCGCAGCAGAGTACTTAAATACTGAAGCAGAGTCCTTTAATATAGCAGCAAGTTCCTTAAATAATGCAGCAGAGTCCTTAAAAAATCCAACAAAGTCATTAAATAATGCAGCAAGTCCTTAAATAATGCAGCCGAGTCCTCTAATAATGCAGCAGAGTCCTCAAATGCTTCAGCAAAGTCATTCAATAATGCAGCATAGTCCTTAAATAATGCAGCAAAGTCCTTAAATAATGCAGCACAGTTCTTAAATAGTGCAATAACGTCGGTAAATAAGGCAGCAGAGTCCTTAAATAATGCAACAAAGTCCTTAACTAATGCAGCAGAGTCCTTAAATAATGCAACAAAGTCCTTAAATAATGCAGCAGAGTCCTTAAATACCGCAGCAAAGTCCTTAAATAATGCAGCAGAGTCCTTAAATAATGCAACAAAGTCCTTAAATAATGCAGCAGAGTCCTTAAATAATGCAGCAAAGTCCTTTAATAATGCAGCAGAGTCCTTAAATAATGCAACAAAGTCCTTAAATAATGCAGCAGAGTCCTTAAATACTGAAGCAGAGTCCTTAAATAATGCAGAAAAGTCCTTAAATAATGCAACAAAGTCCTTAAATAATGCAGCAGAGTCCTTAAATAATGCATCAAATTCCTTAAATATGCAGCAAATTCCTTAAATAATACAGCAGAGTCCTTAAATAATCCAACAAAGTCCTTAAATAATGCAGCAAAGTCCTTAAATAATGCAGCAGAGTCCTTAAATAATGCAGCAAAGTCCTTAAATAATGCAGCAGAGTCCTTAAATAATGCAACAAAGTCCTTAAATAATGCAGCAGAGTCCTTAAATACTGAAGCAGAGTCCTTAAATATTGCAGCAAAGTCCTTAAATAATGCAGCAGAGTCATTAAATAATGCAACAAAGTCCTTAAATAATGCAGCAGAGTCCTTAAATAATGCAACAAAGTCCTTAAATAATGCAGCAGAGTACTTAAATAATGCAACAAAGTCCTTAAATAATGCAGCAAAGTCCTTAAATACCACAGCAGAGTCATTAAATAATTCAGCAAAGTCCTTAAATAATGCAGCAGAGTCCTTAAATAATGCAGCAGACTCCTTAAATAATTCAGCAAAGTCCTTAAATAATGCAGCAGAGTCCTTAAATAATGCAACAAAGTCCTTAAATAATGCAGCAGAGTACTTAAATAATGCAGCAAACTCCTTTAATAATGCAGCAGAGCCCTTAAATAATGCAATAAAGTCCTTAAATAATGCAGCAGAGTCCTTAAATACGGAAGCAGAGTCCTTAAATATTGCAGCAAAGTCCTTAAATAATGCAGCAGAGTCCTTAAATAATGCAACAAAGTCCTTAAATAATGCAGCAGAGTCCTTAAATAATGCAGCAAAGTCCTTAACTAATGCAGCAGAGTAATTAAATAATGCAACAAAGTCCTTAAATAATGCAACAGAGTCCTTAAATACCGCAGCAAAGTGCTTAAATAATGCAGCAGAGTCCTCAAATGCTTCAGCAGAGTCCTTAAATAATGCAGCAGAGTCCTTAAATAATGCAGCAGAGTCCTCAAATAATGCAGCAGAGTCCTCAAATGCTTCAGCAGAGTCATTAAATAATGCAGCAGAGTCCTTAAATAATGCAGCAAATTCCTTAAATAATGAATCAGAGTCCTTAAATAATGCAGCAAAGTTCTTAAATAATGCAGCAGAGTCCTTAAATAATGCAACAAAGTCCTTAAATAATGCAGCAGAGTCCTTAAATAATGAAGCAAAGTCCTTAAATATTGCAGCAAAGTCCTTAAATAATGCAGCAGAGTCCTTAAATAATGCAACAAAGTCCTTAAATAATGCAGCAGAGTCCTTAAATAATGCAGCAAAGTCCTTAAATAATGCAGCAGAGTCATTAAATAATGCAGCAGAGTCCTTAAATACCGCAGCAGAGAACTTAAATACTGAAGCAGAGTCCTTTAATATAGCAGCAAGTTCCTTAAATAATGCAGCAGAGTCCTTAAAAAATCCAACAAAGTCATTAAATAATGCAGCAAGTCCTTAAATAATGCAGCCGAGTCCTCTAATAATGCAGCAGAGTCCTCAAATGCTTCAGCAAAGTCATTCAATAATGCAGCATAGTCCTTAAATAATGCAGCAAAGTCCTTAAATAATGCAGCACAGTTCTTAAATAGTGCAATAACGTCGGTAAATAAGGCAGCAGAGTCCTTAAATAATGCAACAAAGTCCTTAAATAATGCAGCAGAGTCCTTAAATAATGCAGCAAAGTCCTTTAATAATGCAGCAGAGTCCTTAAATAATGCAACAAAGTCCTTAAATAATGCAGCAGAGTCCTTAAATAATGCATCAAATTCCTTAAATATGCAGCAAATTCCTTAAATAATACAGCAGAGTCCTTAAATAATCCAACAAAGTCCTTAAATAATGCAGCAAAGTCCTTAAATAATGCAGCAGAGTCCTTAAATAATGCAGCAAAGTCCTTAAATAATGCAGCAGAGTCCTTAAATAATGCAACAAAGTCCTTAAATAATGCAGCAGAGTCCTTAAATACTGAAGCAGAGTCCTTAAATATTGCAGCAAAGTCCTTAAATAATGCAGCAGAGTCATTAAATAATGCAACAAAGTCCTTAAATAATGCAGCAGAGTCCTTAAATAATGCAACAAAGTCCTTAAATAATGCAGCAGAGTACTTAAATAATGCAACAAAGTCCTTAAATAATGCAGCAAAGTCCTTAAATACCACAGCAGAGTCATTAAATAATTCAGCAAAGTCCTTAAATAATGCAGCAGAGTCCTTAAATAATGCAGCAGACTCCTTAAATAATTCAGCAAAGTCCTTAAATAATGCAGCAGAGTCCTTAAATAATGCAACAAAGTCCTTAAATAATGCAGCAGAGTACTTAAATAATGCAGCAAACTCCTTTAATAATGCAGCAGAGCCCTTAAATAATGCAATAAAGTCCTTAAATAATGCAGCATAGTCCTTAAATACGGAAGCAGAGTCCTTAAATATTGCAGCAAAGTCCTTAAATAATGCAGCAGAGTCCTTAAATAATGCAACAAAGTCCTTAAATAATGCAGCAGAGTCCTTAAATAATGCAGCAAAGTCCTTAACTAATGCAGCAGAGTAATTAAATAATGCAACAAAGTCCTTAAATAATGCAACAGAGTCCTTAAATACCGCAGCAAAGTGCTTAAATAATGCAGCAGAGTCCTCAAATGCTTCAGCAGAGTCCTTAAATAATGCAGCAGAGTCCTTAAATAATGCAGCAGAGTCCTTAAATAATGTAACAAAGTCCTTAAATAATGCAGCAGAGTCCTTAAATACTGAAGCAGAGTCCTTAAATATTGCAGCAAAGTCCTTAAATAATGCAGCAGAGTCATTAAATAATGCAACAAAGTCCTTAATAATGCAGCAGAGTCCTTAAATAATGCAACAAAGTCCTTAAATAATGCAGCAAAGTCCTTATATACCACAGCAGAGTCATTAAATAATTCAGCAAAGTCCTTAAATAATGCAGCAGAGTCCTTAAATAATGCAGCAGACTCCTTAAGTAATTCAGCAAAGTCCTTAAATAATGCAGCAGAGTCCTTAAATAATGCAACAAAGTCCTTAAATAATGCAGCAGAGTCCTTAAATATTGCAGCAAAGTCCTTTAATAATGCAGCAGAGCCCTTAAATAATGCAATAAAGTCATTAAATAATGCAGCAGAGTCCTTAAATACGGAAGCAGAGTCCTTAAATACTGCAGCAAAGTCCTTAAATAATGCAGCAGAGTCCTTAAATAATGCAACAAAGTCCTTAAATAATGCAGCAGAGTCCTTAAATAATGCAACAAAGTCCTTAAATAATGCAGCAGAGTCCTTAAATAATGCAGCACAGTCCTCAAATGCTTCAGCAGAGTGAATAAATAATGCAGCAGAGTCCTTAAATAATGCAGCAAATTCCTTAAATATGCAGCATATATCCTTAAATAATACAGCAGAGTACTAAAATAATCCAACAAAGTCATTAAATAATGCAGCAAAGTCCTTAAATAATGCAGCAGAGTCCTCAAATAATGCAGCAGAGTTCTCAAATGCTTCAGCAGAGTCATTAAATAATGCAGCAGAGTCCTTAAATAATGCAGCAAATTCCTTAAATAATGCATCAGAGTCCTTAAATAATGCAACAAAGTCCTTAATTAATGCAGCAAAGTTCTTAAATAATGCAGCAGAGTCCTTAAATAATGCAACAAAGTCCTTAAATAATGCAGCAGAGTCCTTAAATACTGAAGCAAAGTCCTTAAATATTGCAGCACAGTCCTTAAATAATGCAGCAGAGTCCTTAAATAATGCAACAAAGTCCTTAAATAATGCAGCAGAGTCCTTAAATAATGCAGCAAAGTCCTTAAATAATGCAGCAGAGTCCTTAAATAATGCAGCAGAGTCCTTAAATAATGCAACAAAGTCCTTAAATAATGCAGCAAAGTCCTTAAATACCACAGCAGAGTCATTAAATAATTCAGCAAAGTCCTTAAATAATGCAGCAGAGTCCTTAAATAATGCAGCAGACTCCTTAAGTAATTCAGCAAAGTCCTTAAATAATGCAGCAGAGTCCTTAAATAATGCAGCAAAGTCCTTTAATAATGCAGCAGAGCCCTTAAATAATGCAATAAAGTGATTAAATAATGCAGCAGAGTCCTTAAATACGGAAGCAGAGTCCTTAAATACTGCAGCAAAGTCCTTAAATAATGCAGCAGAGTCCTTAAATAATGCAACAAAGTCCTTAAATAATGCAGCAGAGTCCTTAAATAATGCAGCACAGTCCTCAAATGCTTCAGCAGAGTGAATAAATAATGCAGCAGAGTCCTTAAATAATGCAGCAAATTCCTTAAATATGCAGCAAATTCCTTAAATAATACAGCAGAGTACTAAAATAATCCAACAAAGTCCTTAAATAATGCACTAAAGTCCTTAAATAATGCAGCAGAGTCCTCAAATAATGCAGCAGAGTCCTCAAATGCTTCAGCAGAGTCCTTAAATAATGCAGCAGAGTCCTTAAATAATGCAGCAAATTCCTTAAATAATGCATCAGAGTCCTTAAATAATGCAACAAAGTCCTTAATTAATGCAGCAAAGTTCTTAAATAATGCAGCAGAGTCCTTAAATAATGCAACAAAGTCCTTAAATAATGCAGCAGAGTCCTTAAATACTGAAACAGAGTCCTTAAATATTGCAGCAAAGTCCTTAAATAATGCAGCAGAGTCCTTAAATAGTGCAACAAAGTCCTTAAATAATGCAGCAGAGTCCTTAAATAATGCAGCAAAGTCCTTAAATAATGCAGCAGAGTCCTTAAATAATGCAGCAGAGTCCTTAAATACCGCAGCAGAGTACTTAAATACTGAAGCAGAGTCCTTTAATATAGCAGCAAGTTCCTTAAATAATGCAGCAGAGTCCTTAAAAAATCCAACAAAGTCATTAAATAATGCAGCAAGTGCTTAAATAATGCAGCAGAGTCCTCTAATAATGCAGCAGAGTCCTCAAATGCTTCAGCAAAGTCATTAAATAATGCAGCATAGTCCTTAAATAATGCAGCAAAGTCCTTAAATAATGCAGCACAGTTCTTAAATAGTGCAACAACGTCGGTAAATAATGCAGCAGAGTCCTTAAATAATGCAGCAAAGTCCTTAACTAATGCAGCAGAGTCCTTAAATAATGCAACAAAGTCCTTAAATAATGCAGGAGAGTCCTTAAATACCGCAGCAAAGTCCTTAAATAATGCAGCAGAGTCCTTAAATAATGCAACAAAGTCCTTAAATAATGCAGCAGAGTCCTTAAATAATGCAGCAAAGTCCTTTAATAATGCAGCAGAGTCCTTAAATAATGAAACAAAGTCCTTAAATAATGCAGCAGAGTCCTTAAATACTGAAGCAGAGTCCTTAAATAATGCAGCAATGTCCATAAATAATGCAGCAGAGTCCTTAAATAATGCAACAAAGTCCTTAAATAATGCAGCAGAGTCCTTAAATAATGCAGCAGAGTCCTTAAATAATGCAGCAGAGTGAATAAATAATGCAGCAGAGTCCTTAAATAATCCAACAAAGTCCTTAAATAATGCAGCAAAGTCCTTAAATAATGCAGCAGAGTCCTTAAATAATGCAGCAAAGTCCTTAAATAATGCAGCAGAGTCCTTAAATAATGCAACAAAGTCCTTAAATAATGCAGCAGAGTCCTTAAATACTGAAGCAGAGTCCTTAAATATTGCAGCAAAGTCCTTAAATAATGCAGCAGAGTCATTAAATAATGCAACAAAGTCCTTAAATAATGCAGCAGAGTCCTTAAATAATGCAATAAAGTCCTTAAATAATGCAGCAGAGTACTTAAATAATGCAACAAAGTCCTTAAATAATGCAGCAAAGTCCTTAAATACCACAGCAGAGTCATTAAATAATTCAGCAAAGTCCTTAAATAATGCAGCAGAGTCCTTAAATAATGCAGCAGACTCCTTAAATAATTCAGCAAAGTCCTTAAATAATGCAGCAGAGTCCTTAAATAATGCAACAAAGTCCTTAAATAATGCAGCAGAGTACTTAAATAATGCAGCAAAGTCCTTTAATAATGCAGCAGAGCCCTTACATAATGCAATAAAGTCCTTAAATAATGCATCAGAGTCCTTAAATACGGAAGCAGAGTCCTTAAATATTGCAGCAAAGTCCTTAAATAATGCAGCAGAGTCCTTAAATAATGCAGCAAAGTCCTTAAATAATGCAGCGGAGTCCTTAAATAATGCAACAAAGTCCTTAAATAATGCAGCAGAGTCCTTAAATAATGCAGCACAGTCCTCAAATGCTTCAGCAGAGTGAATAATTAATGCAGCAGAGTCCTTAAATAATGCAGCAAATTCCTTAAATATGCAGCAAATTCCTTAAATATGCAGCAAATTCCTTAAATAATACAGCAGAGTACTTAAATAATCCAACAAAGTCCTTAAATAATGCAGCAAAGTCCTTAAATAATGCAGCAGAGTCCTCAAATAATGCAGCAGAGTCCTCAAATGCTTCAGCAGAGTCATTAAATAATGCAGCAGAGTCCTTAAATAATGCAGCAAATTCCTTAAATAATGAATCAGAGTCCTTAAATAATGCAGCAAAGTTCTTAAATAATGCAGCAGAGTCCTTAAATAATGCAACAAAGTCCTTAAATAATGCAGCAGAGTCCTTAAATAATGAAGCAAAGTCCTTAAATATTGCAGCAAAGTCCTTAAATAATGCAGCAGAGTCCTTAAATAATGCAACAAAGTCCTTAAATAATGCAGCAGAGTCCTTAAATAATGCAGCAAAGTCCTTAAATAATGCAGCAGAGTCATTAAATAATGCAGCAGAGTCCTTAAATATCGCAGCAGAGTACTTAAATACTGAAGCAGAGTCCTTTAATATAGCAGCAAGTTCCTTAAATAATGCAGCAGAGTCCTTAAAAAATCCAACAAAGTCATTAAATAATGCAGCAAGTCCTTAAATAATGCAGCCGAGTCCTCTAATAATGCAGCAGAGTCCTCAAATGCTTCAGCAAAGTCATTCAATAATGCAGCATAGTCCTTAAATAATGCAGCAAAGTCCTTAAATAATGCAGCACAGTTCTTAAATAGTGCAATAACGTCGGTAAATAAGGCAGCAGAGTCCTTAAATAATGCAACAAAGTCCTTAACTAATGCAGCAGAGTCCTTAAATAATGCAACAAAGTCCTTAAATAATGCAGCAGAGTCCTTAAATACCGCAGCAAAGTCCTTAAATAATGCAGCAGAGTCCTTAAATAATGCAACAAAGTCCTTAAATAATGCAGCAGAGTCCTTAAATAATGCAGCAAAGTCCTTTAATAATGCAGCAGAGTCCTTAAATAATGCAACAAAGTCCTTAAATAATGCAGCAGAGTCCTTAAATACTGAAGCAGAGTCCTTAAATAATGCAGAAAAGTCCTTAAATAATGCAACAAAGTCCTTAAATAATGCAGCAGAGTCCTTAAATAATGCATCAAATTCCTTAAATATGCAGCAAAT
Source organism: Phyllobates terribilis (assembly GCF_046119375.1). NCBI lineage: Eukaryota > Metazoa > Chordata > Amphibia > Anura > Dendrobatidae > Phyllobates > Phyllobates terribilis. The sequence goes on from NW_027362765.1 coordinate 648,798,594, forward strand.
TCCTTAAATAATACAGCAGAGTCCTTAAATAATCCAACAAAGTCCTTAAATAATGCAGCAAAGTCCTTAAATAATGCAGCAGAGTCCTTAAATAATGCAGCAAAGTCCTTAAATAATGCAGCAGAGTCCTTAAATAATGCAACAAAGTCCTTAAATAATGCAGCAGAGTCCTTAAATACTGAAGCAGAGTCCTTAAATATTGCAGCAAAGTCCTTAAATAATGCAGCAGAGTCATTAAATAATGCAACAAAGTCCTTAAATAATGCAGCAGAGTCCTTAAATAATGCAACAAAGTCCTTAAATAATGCAGCAGAGTACTTAAATAATGCAACAAAGTCCTTAAATAATGCAGCAAAGTCCTTAAATACCACAGCAGAGTCATTAAATAATTCAGCAAAGTCCTTAAATAATGCAGCAGAGTCCTTAAATAATGCAGCAGACTCCTTAAATAATTCAGCAAAGTCCTTAAATAATGCAGCAGAGTCCTTAAATAATGCAACAAAGTCCTTAAATAATGCAGCAGAGTACTTAAATAATGCAGCAAACTCCTTTAATAATGCAGCAGAGCCCTTAAATAATGCAATAAAGTCCTTAAATAATGCAGCAGAGTCCTTAAATACGGAAGCAGAGTCCTTAAATATTGCAGCAAAGTCCTTAAATAATGCAGCAGAGTCCTTAAATAATGCAACAAAGTCCTTAAATAATGCAGCAGAGTCCTTAAATAATGCAGCAAAGTCCTTAACTAATGCAGCAGAGTAATTAAATAATGCAACAAAGTCCTTAAATAATGCAACAGAGTCCTTAAATACCGCAGCAAAGTGCTTAGATAATGCAGCAGAGTCCTCAAATGCTTCAGCAGAGTCCTTAAATAATGCAGCAGAGTCCTTAAATAATGCAGCAGAGTCCTCAAATAATGCAGCAGAGTCCTCAAATGCTTCAGCAGAGTCATTAAATAATGCAGCAGAGTCCTTAAATAATGCAGCAAATTCCTTAAATAATGAATCAGAGTCCTTAAATAATGCAGCAAAGTTCTTAAATAATGCAGCAGAGTCCTTAAATAATGCAACAAAGTCCTTAAATAATGCAGCAGAGTCCTTAAATAATGAAGCAAAGTCCTTAAATATTGCAGCAAAGTCCTTAAATAATGCAGCAGAGTCCTTAAATAATGCAACAAAGTCCTTAAATAATGCAGCAGAGTCCTTAAATAATGCAGCAAAGTCCTTAAATAATGCAGCAGAGTCATTAAATAATGCAGCAGAGTCCTTAAATACCGCAGCAGAGTACTTAAATACTGAAGCAGAGTCCTTTAATATAGCAGCAAGTTCCTTAAATAATGCAGCAGAGTCCTTAAAAAATCCAACAAAGTCATTAAATAATGCAGCAAGTCCTTAAATAATGCAGCCGAGTCCTCTAATAATGCAGCAGAGTCCTCAAATGCTTCAGCAAAGTCATTCAATAATGCAGCATAGTCCTTAAATAATGCAGCAAAGTCCTTAAATAATGCAGCACAGTTCTTAAATAGTGCAATAACGTCGGTAAATAAGGCAGCAGAGTCCTTAAATAATGCAGCAAAGTCCTTAACTAATGCAGCAGAGTCCTTAAATAATGCAACAAAGTCCTTAAATAATGCAGCAGAGTCCTTAAATACCGCAGCAAAGTCCTTAAATAATGCAGCAGAGTCCTTAAATAATGCAACAAAGTCCTTAAATAATGCAGCAGAGTCCTTAAATAATGCAGCAAAGTCCTTTAATAATGCAGCAGAGTCCTTAAATAATGCAACAAAGTCCTTAAATAATGCAGCAGAGTCCTTAAATAATGCATCAAATTCCTTAAATATGCAGCAAATTCCTTAAATAATACAGCAGAGTCCTTAAATAATCCAACAAAGTCCTTAAATAATGCAGCAAAGTCCTTAAATAATGCAGCAGAGTCCTTAAATAATGCAGCAAAGTCCTTAAATAATGCAGCAGAGTCCTTAAATAATGCAACAAAGTCCTTAAATAATGCAGCAGAGTCCTTAAATACTGAAGCAGAGTCCTTAAATATTGCAGCAAAGTCCTTAAATAATGCAGCAGAGTCATTAAATAATGCAACAAAGTCCTTAAATAATGCAGCAGAGTCCTTAAATAATGCAGCAAAGTCCTTTAATAATGCAGCAGAGTCCTTAAATAATGAAACAAAGTCCTTAAATAATGCAGCAGAGTCCTTAAATACTGAAGCAGAGTCCTAAAATAATGCAGCAATGTCCTTAAATAATGCAGCAGAGTCCTTAAATAATGCAACAAAGTCCTTAAATAATGCAGCAGAGTCCTTAAATAATGCAGCAGAGTCCTTAAATAATGCAGCAGAGTGAATAAATAATACAGCAGAGTCCTTAAATAATCCAACAAAGTCCTTAAATAATGCAGCAAAGTCCTTAAATAATGCAGCAGAGTCCTTAAATAATGCAGCAAAGTCCTTAAATAATGCAGCAGAGTCCTTAAATAATGCAGCACAGTCCTCAAATGCTTCAGCAGAGTGAATAAATAATGCAGCAGAGTCCTTAAATAATGCAGCAAATTCCTTAAATATGCAGCAAATTCCTTAAATAATACAGCAGAGTACTAAAATAATCCATCAATGTCCTTAAATAATGCAGCAAAGTCCTTAAATAATGCAGCAGAGTCCTCAAATAATGCAGCAGAGTCCTCAAATGCTTCAGCAGAGTCATTAAATAATGCAGCAGAGTCCTTAAATAATGCAGCAAATTCCTTAAATAATGCATCAGAGTCCTTAAATAATGCAACAAAGTCCTTAATTAATGCAGCAAAGTTCTTAAATAATGCAGCAGAGTCCTTAAATAATGCAACAAAGTCCTTAAATAATGCAGCAGAGTCCTTAAATACTGAAGCAAAGTCCTTAAATATTGCAGCAAAGTCCTTAAATAATGCAGCAGAGTCCTTAAATAATGCAACAAAGTCCTTAAATAATGCAGCAAAGTCCTTAAATAATGCAGCAGAGTCCTTAAATAATGCAGCAAAGTCCTTAAATAATGCAGCAGAGTCCTTAAATAATGCAGCAGAGTCCTTAAATACCGCAGCAGAGTACTTAAATACTGAAGCAGAGTCCTTTAATATAGCAGCAAGTTCCTTAAATAATGCAGCAGAGTCCTTAAAAAATCCAACAAAGTCATTAAATAATGCAGCAAGTCCTTAAATAATGCAGCAGAGTCCTCTAATAATGCAGCAGAGTCCTCAAATGCTTCAGCAAAGTCATTAAATAATGCAGCATAGTCCTTAAATAATGCAGCAAAGTCCTTAAATAATGCAGCACAGTTCTTAAATAGTGCAACAACGTCGGTAAATAATGCAGCAGAGTCCTTAAATAATGCAGCAAAGTCCTTAACTAATGCAGCAGAGTCCTTAAATAATGCAAAAAAGTCCTTAAATAATGCAGCAGACTCCTTAAATACCGCAGCAAAGTCCTTAAATAATGCAGCAGAGTCCTTAAATAATGCAACAAAGTCGTTAAATAATGCAGCAGAGTCCTTAAATAATGCAGCAAAGTCCTTTAATAATGCAGCAGAGTCCTTAAATAATGAAACAAAGTCCTTAAATAATGCAGCAGAGTCCTTAAATACTGAAGCAGAGTCCTTAAATAATGCAGCAATGTCCTTAAATAATGCAGCAGAGTCCTTAAATAATGCAACAAAGTCCTTAAATAATGCAGCAGAGTCCTTAAATAATGCAGCAGAGTGAATAAATAATGCAGCAGAGTCCTTAAATAATCCAACAAAGTCCTTAAATAATGCAGCAAAGTCCTTGAATAATGCAGCAGAGTCCTTAAATAATGCAGCAAAGTCCTTAAATAATGCAGCAGAGTCCTTAAATAATGCAACAAAGTCCTTAAATAATGCAGCAGAGTCCTTAAATACTGAAGCAGAGTCCTTAAATATTGCAGCAAAGTCCTTAAATAATGCAGCAGAGTCATTAAATAATGCAACAAAGTCCTTAAATAATGCAGCAGAGTCCTTAAATAATGCAATAAAGTCCTTAAATAATGCAGCAGAGTACTTAAATAATGCAACAAAGTCCTTAAATAATGCAGCAAAGTCCTTAAATACCACAGCAGAGTCATTAAATAATTCAGCAAAGTCCTTAAATAATGCAGCATAGTCCTTAAATAATGCAGCAAAGTCCTTAAATAATGCAGCACAGTTCTTAAATAGTGCAACAACGTCGGTAAATAATGCAGCAGAGTCCTTAAATAATGCAGCAAAGTCCTTAACTAATGCAGCAGAGTCCTTAAATAATGCAACAAAGTCCTTAAATAATGCAGCAGAGTCCTTAAATACCGCAGCAAAGTCCTTAAATAATGCAGCAGAGTCCTTAAATAATGCAACAAAGTCCTTAAATAATGCAGCAGAGTCCTTAAATAATGCAGCAAAGTCCTTTAATAATGCAGCAGAGTCCTTAAATAATGAAACAAAGTCCTTAAATAATGCAGCAGAGTCCTTAAATACTACAGCAGAGTCCTTAAATAATCCAACAAAGTCCTTAAATAATGCAGCAAATCCTTAAATAATGCAGCAGAGTCCTTAAATAATGCAGCAAAGTCCTTAAATAATGCAGCAGAGTCCTTAAATAATGCAACAAAGTCCTTAAATAATGCAGCAGAGTCCTTAAATACTGAAGCAGAGTCCTTAAATATTGCAGCAAAGTCCTTAAATAATGCAGCAGAGTCAGTAAATAATGCAACAAAGTCCTTAAATAATGCAGCAGAGTCCTTAAATAATGCAGCAGAGTCCTTAAATAATGCAACAAAGTCCTTAAATAATGCAGCAAAGTCCTTAAATAATGCAGCAGAGTCCTTAAATAATGCAACAAAGTCCTTAAATAATGCAGCAGAGTCCTTAAATACTGAAGCAGAGTCCTTAAATATTGCAGCAAAGTCCTTAAATAATGCAGCAGAGTCATTAAATAATGCAACAAAGTCCTTAAATAATGCAGCAGAGTCCTTAAATGCTTCAGCAGAGTCATTAAATAATGCAGCAGAGTCCTTAAATAATGCAGCAAATTCCTTAAATAATGAATCAGAGTCCTTAAATAATGCAGCAAAGTTCTTAAATAATGCAGCAGAGTCCTTAAATAATGCAACAAAGTCCTTAAATAATGCAGCAGAGTCCTTAAATAATGAAGCAAAGTCCTTAAATATTGCAGCAAAGTCCTTAAATAATGCAGCAGAGTCCTTAAATAATGCAACAAAGTCCTTAAATAATGCAGCAGAGTCGTTAAATAATGAAGCAAAGTCCTTAAATATTGCAGCAAAGTCCTTAAATAATGCAGCAGAGTCCTTAAATAATGCAACAAAGTCCTTAAATAATGCAGCAGAGTCCTTAAATAATGCAGCAAAGTCCTTAAATAATGCAGCAGAGTCATTAAATAATGCAGCAGAGTCCTTAAATACCGCAGCAGAGTACTTAAATACTGAAGCAGAGTCCTTTAATATAGCAGCAAGTTCCTTAAATAATGCAGCAGAGTCCTTAAAAAATCCAACAAAGTCATTAAATAATGCAGCAAGTCCTTAAGTAATGCAGCAGAGTCCTCTAATAATGCAGCAGAGTCCTCAAATGCTTCAGCAAAGTCATTCAATAATGCAGCATAGTCCTTAAATAATGCAGCAAAGTCCTTAAATAATGCAGCACAGTTCTTAAATAGTGCAATAACGTCGGTAAATAAGGCAGCAGAGTCCTTAAATAATGCAGCAAAGTCCTTAAATAATGCAGCAGAGTCCTTAAATAATGCAGCAAAGTCCTTAAATAATGCAGCAGAGTCCTTAAATAATGCAACAAAGTCCTTAAATAATGCAGCAGAGTCCTTAAATACTGAAGCAGAGTCCTTAAATATTGCAGCAAAGTCCTTAAATAATGCAGCAGAGTCATTAAATAATGCAACAAAGTCCTTAAATAATGCAGCAGAGTCCTTAAATAATGCAATAAAGTCCTTAAATAATGCAGCAGAGTACTTAAATAATGCAACAAAGTCCTTAAATAATGCAGCAAAGTCCTTAAATACCACAGCAGAGTCATTAAATAATTCAGCAAAGTCATTAAATAATGCAGCATAGTCCTTAAATAATGCAGCAAAGTCCTTAAATAATGCAGCACAGTTCTTAAATAGTGCAACAACGTCGGTAAATAATGCAGCAGAGTCCTTAAATAATGCAGCAAAGTCCTTAACTAATGCAGCAGAGTCCTTAAATAATGCAACAAAGTCCTTAAATAATGCAGCAGAGTCCTTAAATACCGCAGCAAAGTCCTTAAATAATGCAGCAGAGTCCTTAAATAATGCAGCAAAGTCCTTAAATAATGCAGCAGAGTCCTTAAATAATGCAGCAAAGTCCTTTAATAATGCAGCAGAGTCCTTAAATAATGAAACAAAGTCCTTAAATAATGCAGCAGAGTCCTTAAATACTGAAGCAGAGTCCTAAAATAATGCAGCAATGTCCTTAAATAATGCAGCAGAGTCCTTAAATAATGCAACAAAGTCCTTAAATAATGCAGCAGAGTCCTTAAATAATGCAGCAGAGTCCTTAAATAATGCAGCAGAGTGAATAAATAATACAGCAGAGTCCTTAAATAATCCAACAAAGTCCTTAAATAATGCAGCAAAGTCCTTAAATAATGCAGCAGAGTCCTTAAATAATGCAGCAAAGTCCTTAAATAATGCAGCAGAGTCCTTAAATAATGCAACAAAGTCCTTAAATAATGCAGCAGAGTCCTTAAATACTGAAGCAGAGTCCTTAAATATTGCAGCAAAGTCCTTAAATAATGCAGCAGAGTCATTAAATAATGCAACAAAGTCCTTAAATAATGCAGCAGAGTCCTTAAATAATGCAGCAGAGTCCTTAAATAATGCAACAAAGTCCTTAAATAATGCAGCAAAGTCCTTAAATAATGCAGCAGAGTCCTTAAATAATGCAACAAAGTCCTTAAATAATGCAGCAGAGTCCTTAAATACTGAAGCAGAGTCCTTAAATATTGCAGAAAAGTCCTTAAATAATGCAGCAGAGTCATTAAATAATGCAACAAAGTCCTTAAATAATGCAGCAGAGTCCTTAAATGCTTCAGCAGAGTCATTAAATAATGCAGCAGAGTCCTTAAATAATGCAGCAAATTCCTTAAATAATGAATCAGAGTCCTTAAATAATGCAGCAAAGTTCTTAAATAATGCAGCAGAGTCCTTAAATAATGCAACAAAGTCCTTAAATAATGCAGCAGAGTCCTTAAATAATGAAGCAAAGTCCTTAAATATTGCAGCAAAGTCCTTAAATAATGCAGCAGAGTCCTTAAATAATGCAACAAAGTCCTTAAATAATGCAGCAGAGTCCTTAAATAATGAAGCAAAGTCCTTAAATATTGCAGCAAAGTCCTTAAATAATGCAGCAGAGTCCTTAAATAATGCAACAAAGTCCTTAAATAATGCAGCAGAGTCCTTAAATAATGCAGCAAAGTCCTTAAATAATGCAGCAGAGTCATTAAATAATGCAGCAGAGTCCTTAAATACCGCAGCAGAGTACTTAAATACTGAAGCAGAGTCCTTTAATATAGCAGCAAGTTCCTTAAATAATGCAGCAGAGTCCTTAAAAAATCCAACAAAGTCATTAAATAATGCAGCAAGTCCTTAAATAATGCAGCAGAGTCCTCTAATAATGCAGCAGAGTCCTCAAATGCTTCAGCAAAGTCATTCAATAATGCAGCATAGTCCTTAAATAATGCAGCAAAGTCCTTAAATAATGCAGCACAGTTCTTAAATAGTGCAATAACGTCGGTAAATAAGGCAGCAGAGTCCTTAAATAATGCAGCAAAGTCCTTAACTAATGCAGCAGAGTCCTTAAATAATGCAACAAAGTCCTTAAATAATGCAGCAGAGTCCTTAAATACCGCAGCAAAGTCCTTAAATAATGCAGCAGAGTCCTTAAATAATGCAACAAAGTCCTTAAATAATGCAGCAGAGTCCTTAAATAATGCAGCAAAGTCCTTTAATAATGCAGCAGAGTCCTTAAATAATGCAACAAAGTCCTTAAATAATGCAGCAGAGTCCTTAAATACTGAAGCAGAGTCCTTAAATAATGCAGAAAAGTCCTTAAATAATGCAACAAAGTCCTTAAATAATGCAGCAGAGTCCTTAAATAATGCATCAAATTCCTTAAATATGCAGCAAATTCCTTAAATAATTCAGCAGAGTCCTTAAATAATCCAACAAAGTCCTTAAATAATGCAGCAAAGTCCTTAAATAATGCAGCAGAGTCCTTAAATAATGCAGCAAAGTCCTTAACTAATGCAGCAGAGTCCTTAAATAATGCAACAAAGTCCTTAAATAATGCAGCAGAGTCCTTAAATACTGAAGCAGAGTCCTTAAATATTGCAGCAAAGTCCTTAAATAATGCAGCAGAGTCATTAAATAATGCAACAAAGTCCTTAAATAATGCAGCAGAGTCCTTAAATAATGCAACAAAGTCCTTAAATAATGCAGCAGAGTACTTAAATAATGCAACAAAGTCCTTAAATAATGCAGCAAAGTCCTTAAATACCACAGCAGAGTCATTAAATAATTCAGCAAAGTCCTTAAATAATGCAGCAGAGTCCTTAAATAATGCAGCAGACTCCTTAAATAATTCAGCAAAGTCCTTAAATAATGCAGCAAAGTCCTTAAATAATGCAACAAAGTCCTTAAATAATGCAGCAGAGTACTTAAATAATGCAGCAAACTCCTTTAATAATGCAGCAGAGCCCTTAAATAATGCAATAAAGTCCTTAAATAATGCAGCAGAGTCCTTAAATACGGAAGCAGAGTCCTTAAATATTGCAGCAAAGTCCTTAAATAATGCAGCAGTGTCCTTAAATAATGCAACAAAGTCCTTAAATAATGCAGCAAAGTCCTTAAATAATGCAGCAAAGTCCTTAACTAATGCAGCAGAGTAATTAAATAATGCAACAAAGTCCTTAAATAATGCAACAGAGTCCTTAAATACCGCAGCAAAGTGCTTAAATAATGCAGCAGAGTCCTCAAATGCTTCAGCAGAGTCCTTAAATAATGCAGCAGAGTCCTTAAATAATGTAACAAAGTCCTTAAATAATGCAGCAGAGTCCTTAAATTCTGAAGCAGAGTCCTTAAATATTGCAGCAAAGTCCTTAAATAATGCAGCAGAGTCCTTAAATAATGCAACAAAGTCCTTAATAATGCAGCAGAGTCCTTAAATAATGCAACAAAGTCCTTAAATAATGCAGCAGAGTACTTAAATAATGCAACAAAGTCCTTAAATAATGCAGCAAAGTCCTTAAATACCACAGCAGAGTCATTAAATAATTCAGCAAAGTCCTTAAATAATGCAGCAGAGTCCTTAAATAATGCAGCAGACTCCTTAAGTAATTCAGCAAAGTCCTTAAATAATGCAGCAGAGTCCTTAAATAATGCAGCAAAGTCCTTTAATAATGCAGCAGAGCCCTTAAATAATGCAATAAAGTCATTAAATAATGCAGCAGAGTCCTTAAATACGGAAGCAGAGTCCTTAAATACTGCAGCAAAGTCCTTAAATAATGCAGCAGAGTCCTTAAATAATGCAACAAAGTCCTTAAATAATGCAGCAGAGTCCTTAAATAATGCAGCACAGTCCTCAAATGCTTCAGCAGAGTGAATAAATAATGCAGCAGAGTCCTTAAATAATGCAGCAAATTCCTTAAATATGCAGCAAATTCCTTAAATAATACAGCAGAGTACTAAAATAATCCAACAAAGTCCTTAAATAATGCACTAAAGTCCTTAAATAATGCAGCAGAGTCCTCAAATAATGCAGCAGAGTCCTCAAATGCTTCAGCAGAGTCCTTAAATAATGCAGCAGAGTCCTTAAATAATGCAGCAAATTCCTTAAATAATGCATCAGAGTCCTTAAATAATGCAACAAAGTCCTTAATTAATGCAGCAAAGTTCTTAAATAATGCAGCAGAGTCCTTAAATAATGCAACAAAGTCCTTAAATAATGCAGCAGAGTCCTTAAATACTGAAACAGAGTCCTTAAATATTGCAGCAAAGTCCTTAAATAATGCAGCAGAGTCCTTAAATAGTGCAACAAAGTCCTTAAATAATGCAGCAGAGTCCTTAAATAATGCAGCAAAGTCCTTAAATAATGCAGCAGAGTCCTTAAATAATGCAGCAGAGTCCTTAAATACCGCAGCAGAGTACTTAAATACTGAAGCAGAGTCCTTTAATATAGCAGCAAGTTCCTTAAATAATGCAGCAGAGTCCTTAAAAAATCCAACAAAGTCATTAAATAATGCAGCAAGTGCTTAAATAATGCAGCAGAGTCCTCTAATAATGCAGCAGAGTCCTCAAATGCTTCAGCAAAGTCATTAAATAATGCAGCATAGTCCTTAAATAATGCAGCAAAGTCCTTAAATAATGCAGCACAGTTCTTAAATAGTGCAACAACGTCGGTAAATAATGCAGCAGAGTCCTTAAATAATGCAGCAAAGTCCTTAACTAATGCAGCAGAGTCCTTAAATAATGCAACAAAGTCCTTAAATAATGCAGGAGAGTCCTTAAATACCGCAGCAAAGTCCTTAAATAATGCAGCAGAGTCCTTAAATAATGCAACAAAGTCCTTAAATAATGCAGCAGAGTCCTTAAATAATGCAGCAAAGTCCTTTAATAATGCAGCAGAGTCCTTAAATAATGAAACAAAGTCCTTAAATAATGCAGCAGAGTCCTTAAATACTGAAGCAGAGTCCTTAAATAATGCAGCAATGTCCATAAATAATGCAGCAGAGTCCTTAAATAATGCAACAAAGTCCTTAAATAATGCAGCAGAGTCCTTAAATAATGCAGCAGAGTCCTTAAATAATGCAGCAGAGTGAATAAATAATGCAGCAGAGTCCTTAAATAATCCAACAAAGTCCTTAAATAATGCAGCAAAGTCCTTAAATAATGCAGCAGAGTCCTTAAATAATGCAGCAAAGTCCTTAAATAATGCAGCAGAGTCCTTAAATAATGCAACAAAGTCCTTAAATAATGCAGCAGAGTCCTTAAATACTGAAGCAGAGTCCTTAAATATTGCAGCAAAGTCCTTAAATAATGCAGCAGAGTCATTAAATAATGCAACAAAGTCCTTAAATAATGCAGCAGAGTCCTTAAATAATGCAATAAAGTCCTTAAATAATGCAGCAGAGTACTTAAATAATGCAACAAAGTCCTTAAATAATGCAGCAAAGTCCTTAAATACCACAGCAGAGTCATTAAATAATTCAGCAAAGTCCTTAAATAATGCAGCAGAGTCCTTAAATAATGCAGCAGACTCCTTAAATAATTCAGCAAAGTCCTTAAATAATGCAGCAGAGTCCTTAAATAATGCAACAAAGTCCTTAAATAATGCAGCAGAGTACTTAAATAATGCAGCAAAGTCCTTTAATAATGCAGCAGAGCCCTTACATAATGCAATAAAGTCCTTAAATAATGCATCAGAGTCCTTAAATACGGAAGCAGAGTCCTTAAATATTGCAGCAAAGTCCTTAAATAATGCAGCAGAGTCCTTAAATAATGCAGCAAAGTCCTTAAATAATGCAGCGGAGTCCTTAAATAATGCAACAAAGTCCTTAAATAATGCAGCAGAGTCCTTAAATAATGCAGCACAGTCCTCAAATGCTTCAGCAGAGTGAATAATTAATGCAGCAGAGTCCTTAAATAATGCAGCAAATTCCTTAAATATGCAGCAAATTCCTTAAATATGCAGCAAATTCCTTAAATAATACAGCAGAGTACTTAAATAATCCAACAAAGTCCTTAAATAATGCAGCAAAGTCCTTAAATAATGCAGCAGAGTCCTCAAATAATGCAGCAGAGTCCTCAAATGCTTCAGCAGAGTCATTAAATAATGCAGCAGAGTCCTTAAATAATGCAGCAAATTCCTTAAATAATGAATCAGAGTCCTTAAATAATGCAGCAAAGTTCTTAAATAATGCAGCAGAGTCCTTAAATAATGCAACAAAGTCCTTAAATAATGCAGCAGAGTCCTTAAATAATGAAGCAAAGTCCTTAAATATTGCAGCAAAGTCCTTAAATAATGCAGCAGAGTCCTTAAATAATGCAACAAAGTCCTTAAATAATGCAGCAGAGTCCTTAAATAATGCAGCAAAGTCCTTAAATAATGCAGCAGAGTCATTAAATAATGCAGCAGAGTCCTTAAATACCGCAGCAGAGTACTTAAATACTGAAGCAGAGTCCTTTAATATAGCAGCAAGTTCCTTAAATAATGCAGCAGAGTCCTTAAAAAATCCAACAAAGTCATTAAATAATGCAGCAAGTCCTTAAATAATGCAGCCGAGTCCTCTAATAATGCAGCAGAGTCCTCAAATGCTTCAGCAAAGTCATTCAATAATGCAGCATAGTCCTTAAATAATGCAGCAAAGTCCTTAAATAATGCAGCACAGTTCTTAAATAGTGCAATAACGTCGGTAAATAAGGCAGCAGAGTCCTTAAATAATGCAACAAAGTCCTTAACTAATGCAGCAGAGTCCTTAAATAATGCAACAAAGTCCTTAAATAATGCAGCAGAGTCCTTAAATACCGCAGCAAAGTCCTTAAATAATGCAGCAGAGTCCTTAAATAATGCAACAAAGTCCTTAAATAATGCAGCAGAGTCCTTAAATAATGCAGCAAAGTCCTTTAATAATGCAGCAGAGTCCTTAAATAATGCAACAAAGTCCTTAAATAATGCAGCAGAGTCCTTAAATAATGCATCAAATTCCTTAAATATGCAGCAAATTCCTTAAATAATACAGCAGAGTCCTTAAATAATCCAACAAAGTCCTTAAATAATGCAGCAAAGTCCTTAAATAATGCAGCAGAGTCCTTAAATAATGCAGCAAAGTCCTTAAATAATGCAGCAGAGTCCTTAAATAATGCAACAAAGTCCTTAAATAATGCAGCAGAGTCCTTAAATACTGAAGCAGAGTCCTTAAATATTGCAGCAAAGTCCTTAAATAATGCAGCAGAGTCATTAAATAATGCAACAAAGTCCTTAAATAATGCAGCAGAGTCCTTAAATAATGCAACAAAGTCCTTAAATAATGCAGCAGAGTACTTAAATAATGCAACAAAGTCCTTAAATAATGCAGCAAAGTCCTTAAATACCACAGCAGAGTCATTAAATAATTCAGCAAAGTCCTTAAATAATGCAGCAGAGTCCTTAAATAATGCAGCAGACTCCTTAAATAATTCAGCAAAGTCCTTAAATAATGCAGCAGAGTCCTTAAATAATGCAACAAAGTCCTTAAATAATGCAGCAGAGTACTTAAATAATGCAGCAAACTCCTTTAATAATGCAGCAGAGCCCTTAAATAATGCAATAAAGTCCTTAAATAATGCAGCATAGTCCTTAAATACGGAAGCAGAGTCCTTAAATATTGCAGCAAAGTCCTTAAATAATGCAGCAGAGTCCTTAAATAATGCAACAAAGTCCTTAAATAATGCAGCAGAGTCCTTAAATAATGCAGCAAAGTCCTTAACTAATGCAGCAGAGTAATTAAATAATGCAACAAAGTCCTTAAATAATGCAACAGAGTCCTTAAATACCGCAGCAAAGTGCTTAAATAATGCAGCAGAGTCCTCAAATGCTTCAGCAGAGTCCTTAAATAATGCAGCAGAGTCCTTAAATAATGCAGCAGAGTCCTTAAATAATGTAACAAAGTCCTTAAATAATGCAGCAGAGTCCTTAAATACTGAAGCAGAGTCCTTAAATATTGCAGCAAAGTCCTTAAATAATGCAGCAGAGTCATTAAATAATGCAACAAAGTCCTTAATAATGCAGCAGAGTCCTTAAATAATGCAACAAAGTCCTTAAATAATGCAGCAAAGTCCTTATATACCACAGCAGAGTCATTAAATAATTCAGCAAAGTCCTTAAATAATGCAGCAGAGTCCTTAAATAATGCAGCAGACTCCTTAAGTAATTCAGCAAAGTCCTTAAATAATGCAGCAGAGTCCTTAAATAATGCAACAAAGTCCTTAAATAATGCAGCAGAGTCCTTAAATATTGCAGCAAAGTCCTTTAATAATGCAGCAGAGCCCTTAAATAATGCAATAAAGTCATTAAATAATGCAGCAGAGTCCTTAAATACGGAAGCAGAGTCCTTAAATACTGCAGCAAAGTCCTTAAATAATGCAGCAGAGTCCTTAAATAATGCAACAAAGTCCTTAAATAATGCAGCAGAGTCCTTAAATAATGCAACAAAGTCCTTAAATAATGCAGCAGAGTCCTTAAATAATGCAGCACAGTCCTCAAATGCTTCAGCAGAGTGAATAAATAATGCAGCAGAGTCCTTAAATAATGCAGCAAATTCCTTAAATATGCAGCAAATTCCTTAAATAATACAGCAGAGTACTAAAATAATCCAACAAAGTCATTAAATAATGCAGCAAAGTCCTTAAATAATGCAGCAGAGTCCTCAAATAATGCAGCAGAGTTCTCAAATGCTTCAGCAGAGTCATTAAATAATGCAGCAGAGTCCTTAAATAATGCAGCAAATTCCTTAAATAATGCATCAGAGTCCTTAAATAATGCAACAAAGTCCTTAATTAATGCAGCAAAGTTCTTAAATAATGCAGCAGAGTCCTTAAATAATGCAACAAAGTCCTTAAATAATGCAGCAGAGTCCTTAAATACTGAAGCAAAGTCCTTAAATATTGCAGCACAGTCCTTAAATAATGCAGCAGAGTCCTTAAATAATGCAACAAAGTCCTTAAATAATGCAGCAGAGTCCTTAAATAATGCAGCAAAGTCCTTAAATAATGCAGCAGAGTCCTTAAATAATGCAGCAGAGTCCTTAAATAATGCAACAAAGTCCTTAAATAATGCAGCAAAGTCCTTAAATACCACAGCAGAGTCATTAAATAATTCAGCAAAGTCCTTAAATAATGCAGCAGAGTCCTTAAATAATGCAGCAGACTCCTTAAGTAATTCAGCAAAGTCCTTAAATAATGCAGCAGAGTCCTTAAATAATGCAGCAAAGTCCTTTAATAATGCAGCAGAGCCCTTAAATAATGCAATAAAGTCATTAAATAATGCAGCAGAGTCCTTAAATACGGAAGCAGAGTCCTTAAATACTGCAGCAAAGTCCTTAAATAATGCAGCAGAGTCCTTAAATAATGCAACAAAGTCCTTAAATAATGCAGCAGAGTCCTTAAATAATGCAGCACAGTCCTCAAATGCTTCAGCAGAGTGAATAAATAATGCAGCAGAGTCCTTAAATAATGCAGCAAATTCCTTAAATATGCAGCAAATTCCTTAAATAATACAGCAGAGTACTAAAATAATCCAACAAAGTCCTTAAATAATGCACTAAAGTCCTTAAATAATGCAGCAGAGTCCTCAAATAATGCAGCAGAGTCCTCAAATGCTTCAGCAGAGTCCTTAAATAATGCAGCAGAGTCCTTAAATAATGCAGCAAATTCCTTAAATAATGCATCAGAGTCCTTAAATAATGCAACAAAGTCCTTAATTAATGCAGCAAAGTTCTTAAATAATGCAGCAGAGTCCTTAAATAATGCAACAAAGTCCTTAAATAATGCAGCAGAGTCCTTAAATACTGAAACAGAGTCCTTAAATATTGCAGCAAAGTCCTTAAATAATGCAGCAGAGTCCTTAAATAGTGCAACAAAGTCCTTAAATAATGCAGCAGAGTCCTTAAATAATGCAGCAAAGTCCTTAAATAATGCAGCAGAGTCCTTAAATAATGCAGCAGAGTCCTTAAATACCGCAGCAGAGTACTTAAATACTGAAGCAGAGTCCTTTAATATAGCAGCAAGTTCCTTAAATAATGCAGCAGAGTCCTTAAAAAATCCAACAAAGTCATTAAATAATGCAGCAAGTGCTTAAATAATGCAGCAGAGTCCTCTAATAATGCAGCAGAGTCCTCAAATGCTTCAGCAAAGTCATTAAATAATGCAGCATAGTCCTTAAATAATGCAGCAAAGTCCTTAAATAATGCAGCACAGTTCTTAAATAGTGCAACAACGTCGGTAAATAATGCAGCAGAGTCCTTAAATAATGCAGCAAAGTCCTTAACTAATGCAGCAGAGTCCTTAAATAATGCAACAAAGTCCTTAAATAATGCAGGAGAGTCCTTAAATACCGCAGCAAAGTCCTTAAATAATGCAGCAGAGTCCTTAAATAATGCAACAAAGTCCTTAAATAATGCAGCAGAGTCCTTAAATAATGCAGCAAAGTCCTTTAATAATGCAGCAGAGTCCTTAAATAATGAAACAAAGTCCTTAAATAATGCAGCAGAGTCCTTAAATACTGAAGCAGAGTCCTTAAATAATGCAGCAATGTCCATAAATAATGCAGCAGAGTCCTTAAATAATGCAACAAAGTCCTTAAATAATGCAGCAGAGTCCTTAAATAATGCAGCAGAGTCCTTAAATAATGCAGCAGAGTGAATAAATAATGCAGCAGAGTCCTTAAATAATCCAACAAAGTCCTTAAATAATGCAGCAAAGTCCTTAAATAATGCAGCAGAGTCCTTAAATAATGCAGCAAAGTCCTTAAATAATGCAGCAGAGTCCTTAAATAATGCAACAAAGTCCTTAAATAATGCAGCAGAGTCCTTAAATACTGAAGCAGAGTCCTTAAATATTGCAGTAAAGTCCTTAAATAATGCAGCAGAGTCATTAAATAATGCAACAAAGTCCTTAAATAATGCAGCAGAGTCCTTAAATAATGCAATAAAGTCCTTAAATAATGCAGCAGAGTACTTAAATAATGCAACAAAGTCCTTAAATAATGCAGCAAAGTCCTTAAATACCACAGCAGAGTCATTAAATAATTCAGCAAAGTCCTTAAATAATGCAGCAGAGTCCTTAAATAATGCAGCAGACTCCTTAAATAATTCAGCAAAGTCCTTAAATAATGCAGCAGAGTCCTTAAATAATGCAACAAAGTCCTTAAATAATGCAGCAGAGTACTTAAATAATGCAGCAAAGTCCTTTAATAATGCAGCAGAGCCCTTACATAATGCAATAAAGTCCTTAAATAATGCATCAGAGTCCTTAAATACGGAAGCAGAGTCCTTAAATATTGCAGCAAAGTCCTTAAATAATGCAGCAGAGTCCTTAAATAATGCAGCAAAGTCCTTAAATAATGCAGCGGAGTCCTTAAATAATGCAACAAAGTCCTTAAATAATGCAGCAGAGTCCTTAAATAATGCAGCACAGTCCTCAAATGCTTCAGCAGAGTGAATAATTAATGCAGCAGAGTCCTTAAATAATGCAGCAAATTCCTTAAATATGCAGCAAATTCCTTAAATATGCAGAAAATTCCTTAAATAATACAGCAGAGTACTTAAATAATCCAACAAAGTCCTTAAATAATGCAGCAAAGTCCTTAAATAATGCAGCAGAGTCCTCAAATAATGCAGCAGAGTCCTCAAATGCTTCAGCAGAGTCATTAAATAATGCAGCAGAGTCCTTAAATAATGCAGCAAATTCCTTAAATAATGAATCAGAGTCCTTAAATAATGCAGCAAAGTTCTTAAATAATGCAGCAGAGTCCTTAAATAATGCAACAAAGTCCTTAAATAATGCAGCAGAGTCCTTAAATAATGAAGCAAAGTCCTTAAATATTGCAGCAAAGTCCTTAAATAATGCAGCAGAGTCCTTAAATAATGCAACAAAGTCCTTAAATAATGCAGCAGAGTCCTTAAATAATGCAGCAAAGTCCTTAAATAATGCAGCAGAGTCATTAAATAATGCAGCAGAGTCCTTAAATATCGCAGCAGAGTACTTAAATACTGAAGCAGAGTCCTTTAATATAGCAGCAAGTTCCTTAAATAATGCAGCAGAGTCCTTAAAAAATCCAACAAAGTCATTAAATAATGCAGCAAGTCCTTAAATAATGCAGCCGAGTCCTCTAATAATGCAGCAGAGTCCTCAAATGCTTCAGCAAAGTCATTCAATAATGCAGCATAGTCCTTAAATAATGCAGCAAAGTCCTTAAATAATGCAGCACAGTTCTTAAATAGTGCAATAACGTCGGTAAATAAGGCAGCAGAGTCCTTAAATAATGCAACAAAGTCCTTAACTAATGCAGCAGAGTCCTTAAATAATGCAACAAAGTCCTTAAATAATGCAGCAGAGTCCTTAAATACCGCAGCAAAGTCCTTAAATAATGCAGCAGAGTCCTTAAATAATGCAACAAAGTCCTTAAATAATGCAGCAGAGTCCTTAAATAATGCAGCAAAGTCCTTTAATAATGCAGCAGAGTCCTTAAATAATGCAACAAAGTCCTTAAATAATGCAGCAGAGTCCTTAAATACTGAAGCAGAGTCCTTAAATAATGCAGAAAAGTCCTTAAATAATGCAACAAAGTCCTTAAATAATGCAGCAGAGTCCTTAAATAATGCATCAAATTCCTTAAATATGCAGCAAATTCCTTAAATAATACAGCAGAGTCCTTAAATAATCCAACAAAGTCCTTAAATAATGCAGCAAAGTCCTTAAATAATGCAGCAGAGTCCTTAAATAATGCAGCAAAGTCCTTAAATAATGCAGCAGAGTCCTTAAATAATGCAACAAAGTCCTTAAATAATGCAGCAGAGTCCTTAAATACTGAAGCAGAGTCCTTAAATATTGCAGCAAAGTCCTTAAATAATGCAGCAGAGTCATTAAATAATGCAACAAAGTCCTTAAATAATGCAGCAGAGTCCTTAAATAATGCAACAAAGTCCTTAAATAATGCAGCAGAGTACTTAAATAATGCAACAAAGTCCTTAAATAATGCAGCAAAGTCCTTAAATACCACAGCAGAGTCATTAAATAATTCAGCAAAGTCCTTAAATAATGCAGCAGAGTCCTTAAATAATGCAGCAGACTCCTTAAATAATTCAGCAAAGTCCTTAAATAATGCAGCAGAGTCCTTAAATAATGCAACAAAGTCCTTAAATAATGCAGCAGAGTACTTAAATAATGCAGCAAACTCCTTTAATAATGCAGCAGAGCCCTTAAATAATGCAATAAAGTCCTTAAATAATGCAGCAGAGTCCTTAAATACGGAAGCAGAGTCCTTAAATATTGCAGCAAAGTCCTTAAATAATGCAGCAGAGTCCTTAAATAATGCAACAAAGTCCTTAAATAATGCAGCAGAGTCCTTAAATAATGCAGCAAAGTCCTTAACTAATGCAGCAGAGTAATTAAATAATGCAACAAAGTCCTTAAATAATGCAACAGAGTCCTTAAATACCGCAGCAAAGTGCTTAAATAATGCAGCAGAGTCCTCAAATGCTTCAGCAGAGTCCTTAAATAATGCAGCAGAGTCCTTAAATAATGCAGCAGAGTCCTCAAATAATGCAGCAGAGTCCTCAAATGCTTCAGCAGAGTCATTAAATAATGCAGCAGAGTCCTTAAATAATGCAGCAAATTCCTTAAATAATGAATCAGAGTCCTTAAATAATGCAGCAAAGTTCTTAAATAATGCAGCAGAGTCCTTAAATAATGCAACAAAGTCCTTAAATAATGCAGCAGAGTCCTTAAATAATGAAGCAAAGTCCTTAAATATTGCAGCAAAGTCCTTAAATAATGCAGCAGAGTCCTTAAATAATGCAACAAAGTCCTTAAATAATGCAGCAGAGTCCTTAAATAATGCAGCAAAGTCCTTAAATAATGCAGCAGAGTCATTAAATAATGCAGCAGAGTCCTTAAATACCGCAGCAGAGTACTTAAATACTGAAGCAGAGTCCTTTAATATAGCAGCAAGTTCCTTAAATAATGCAGCAGAGTCCTTAAAAAATCCAACAAAGTCATTAAATAATGCAGCAAGTCCTTAAATAATGCAGCCGAGTCCTCTAATAATGCAGCAGAGTCCTCAAATGCTTCAGCAAAGTCATTCAATAATGCAGCATAGTCCTTAAATAATGCAGCAAAGTCCTTAAATAATGCAGCACAGTTCTTAAATAGTGCAATAACGTCGGTAAATAAGGCAGCAGAGTCCTTAAATAATGCAACAAAGTCCTTAAATAATGCAGCAGAGTCCTTAAATACCGCAGCAAAGTCCTTAAATAATGCAGCAGAGTCCTTAAATAATGCAACAAAGTCCTTAAATAATGCAGCAGAGTCCTTAAATAATGCAGCAAAGTCCTTTAATAATGCAGCAGAGTCCTTAAATAATGCAACAAAGTCCTTAAATAATGCAGCAGAGTCCTTAAATAATGCATCAAATTCCTTAAATATGCAGCAAATTCCTTAAATAATACAGCAGAGTCCTTAAATAATCCAACAAAGTCCTTAAATAATGCAGCAAAGTCCTTAAATAATGCAGCAGAGTCCTTAAATAATGCAGCAAAGTCCTTAAATAATGCAGCAGAGTCCTTAAATAATGCAACAAAGTCCTTAAATAATGCAGCAGAGTCCTTAAATACTGAAGCAGAGTCCTTAAATATTGCAGCAAAGTCCTTAAAGAATGCAGCAGAGTCATTAAATAATGCAACAAAGTCCTTAAATAATGCAGCAGAGTCCTTAAATAATGCAACAAAGTCCTTAAATAATGCAGCAGAGTACTTAAATAATGCAACAAAGTCCTTAAATAATGCAGCAAAGTCCTTAAATACCACAGCAGAGTCATTAAATAATTCAGCAAAGTCCTTAAATAATGCAGCAGAGTCCTTAAATAATGCAGCAGACTCCTTAAATAATTCAGCAAAGTCCTTAAATAATGCAGCAGAGTCCTTAAATAATGCAACAAAGTCCTTAAATAATGCAGCAGAGTACTTAAATAATGCAGCAAACTCCTTTAATAATGCAGCAGAGCCCTTAAATAATGCAATAAAGTCCTTAAATAATGCAGCATAGTCCTTAAATACGGAAGCAGAGTCCTTAAATATTGCAGCAAAGTCCTTAAATAATGCAGCAGAGTCCTTAAATAATGCAACAAAGTCCTTAAATAATGCAGCAGAGTCCTTAAATAATGCAGCAAAGTCCTTAACTAATGCAGCAGAGTAATTAAATAATGCAACAAAGTCCTTAAATAATGCAACAGAGTCCTTAAATACCGCAGCAAAGTGCTTAAATAATGCAGCAGAGTCCTCAAATGCTTCAGCAGAGTCCTTAAATAATGCAGCAGAGTCCTTAAATAATGCAGCAGAGTCCTTAAATAATGTAACAAAGTCCTTAAATAATGCAGCAGAGTCCTTAAATACTGAAGCAGAGTCCTTAAATATTGCAGCAAAGTCCTTAAATAATGCAGCAGAGTCATTAAATAATGCAACAAAGTCCTTAATAATGCAGCAGAGTCCTTAAATAATGCAACAAAGTCCTTAAATAATGCAGCAAAGTCCTTATATACCACAGCAGAGTCATTAAATAATTCAGCAAAGTCCTTAAATAATGCAGCAGAGTCCTTAAATAATGCAGCAGACTCCTTAAGTAATTCAGCAAAGTCCTTAAATAATGCAGCAGAGTCCTTAAATAATGCAACAAAGTCCTTAAATAATGCAGCAGAGTCCTTAAATATTGCAGCAAAGTCCTTTAATAATGCAGCAGAGCCCTTAAATAATGCAATAAAGTCATTAAATAATGCAGCAGAGTCCTTAAATACGGAAGCAGAGTCCTTAAATACTGCAGCAAAGTCCTTAAATAATGCAGCAGAGTCCTTAAATAATGCAACAAAGTCCTTAAATAATGCAGCAGAGTCCTTAAATAATGCAACAAAGTCCTTAAATAATGCAGCAGAGTCCTTAAATAATGCAGCACAGTCCTCAAATGCTTCAGCAGAGTGAATAAATAATGCAGCAGAGTCCTTAAATAATGCAGCAAATTCCTTAAATATGCAGCAAATTCCTTAAATAATACAGCAGAGTACTAAAATAATCCAACAAAGTCATTAAATAATGCAGCAAAGTCCTTAAATAATGCAGCAGAGTCCTCAAATAATGCAGCAGAGTTCTCAAATGCTTCAGCAGAGTCATTAAATAATGCAGCAGAGTCCTTAAATAATGCAGCAAATTCCTTAAATAATGCATCAGAGTCCTTAAATAATGCAACAAAGTCCTTAATTAATGCAGCAAAGTTCTTAAATAATGCAGCAGAGTCCTTAAATAATGCAACAAAGTCCTTAAATAATGCAGCAGAGTCCTTAAATACTGAAGCAAAGTCCTTAAATATTGCAGCACAGTCCTTAAATAATGCAGCAGAGTCCTTAAATAATGCAACAAAGTCCTTAAATAATGCAGCAGAGTCCTTAAATAATGCAGCAAAGTCCTTAAATAATGCAGCAGAGTCCTTAAATAATGCAGCAGAGTCCTTAAATACCGCAGCAGAGTACTTAAATACTGAAGCAGAGTCCTTTAATATAGCAGCAAGTTCCTTAAATAATGCAGCAGAGTCCTTAAAAAATCCAACAAAGTCATTAAATAATGCAGCAAGTCCTTAAATAATGCAGCAGAGTCCTCTAATAATGCAGCAGAGTCCTCAAATGCTTCAGCAAAGTCATTAAATAATGCAGCATAGTCCTTAAATAATGCAGCAAAGTCCTTAAATAATGCAGCACAGTTCTTAAATAGTGCAACAACGTCAGTAAATAATGCAGCAGAGTCCTTAAATAATGCAGCAAAGTCCTTAACTAATGCAGCAGAGTCCTTAAATAATGCAAAAAAGTCCTTAAATAATGCAGCAGACTCCTTAAATACCGCAGCAAAGTCCTTAAATAATGCAGCAGAGTCCTTAAATAATGCAACAAAGTCCTTAATTAATGCAGCAGAGTCCTTAAATAATGCAGCAAAGTCCTTTAATAATGCAGCAGAGTCCTTAAATAATGAAACAAAGTCCTTAAATAATGCAGCAGAGTCCTTAAATACTGAAGCAGAGTCCTTAAATAATGCAGCAATGTCCTTAAATAATGCAGCAGAGTCCTTAAATAATGCAACAAAGTCCTTAAATAATGCAGCAGAGTCCTTAAATAATGCAGCAGAGTCCTTAAATAATGCAGCAGAGTGAATAAATAATGCAGCAGAGTCCTTAAATAATCCAACAAAGTCCTTAAATAATGCAGCAAAGTCCTTAAATAATGCAGCAGAGTCCTCTAATAATGCAGCAGAGTCCTCAAATGCTTCAGCAAAGTCATTTAATAATGCAGCATAGTCCTTAAATAATGCAGCAAAGTCCTTAAATAATGCAGCACAGTTCTTAAATAGTGCAACAACGTCGGTAAATAAGGCAGCAGAGTCCTTAAATAATGCAGCAAAGTCCTTAACTAATGCAGCAGAGTCCTTAAATAATGCATCACATTCCTTAAATATGCAGCAAATTCCTTAAATAATACAGCAGAGTCCTTAAATAATCCAACAAAGTCCTTAAAAAATGCAGCAAAGTCCTTAAATAATGCAGCAGAGTCCTTAAATAATGCAGCAGAGTCCTTAAATAATGCAACAAAGTCCTTAAATAATGCAGCAGAGTCCTTAAATACTGAAGCAGAGTCCTTAAATATTGCAGCAAAGTCCTTAAATAATGCAGCAGAGTCATTAAATAATGCAACAAAGTCCTTAAATAATGCAGCAGAGTCCTTAAATAATGCAACAAAGTCCTTAAATAATGCAGCAGAGTACTTAAATAATGCAACAAAGTCCGTAAATAATGCAGCAAAGTCCTTAAATACCACAGCAGAGTCATTAAATAATTCAGCAAAGTCCTTAAATAATGCAGCAGAGTCCTTAAATAATGCAGCAGACTCCTTAAATAATTCAGCAAAGTCCTTAAATAATGCAGCAGAGTCCTTAAATAATGCAACAAAGTCCTTAAATGATGCAGCAGAGTACTTAAATAATGCAGCAAACTCCTTTAATAATGCAGCAGAGCCCTTAAATAATGCAATAAAGTCCTTAAATAATGCAGCAGAGTCCTTAAATACGGAAGCAGAGTCCTTAAATATTGCAGCAAAGTCCTTAAATAATGCAGCAGAGTCCTTAAATAATGCAACAAATTCCTTAAATAATGCAGCAGAGTCCTTAAATAATGCAGCAAAGTCCTTAACTAATGCAGCAGAGTAATTAAATAATGCAACAAAGTCCTTAAATAATGCAGCAGAGTCCTTAAATAATGCAACAAAGTCCTTAAATAATGCAGCAGAGTCCTTAAATAATGCAACAAAGTCCTTAAATAATGCAGCAGAGTCCTTAAATAATGCAACAAAGTCCTTAAATAATGCAGCAGAGTCCTTAAATAATGCAGCACAGTCCTCAAATGCTTCAGCAGAGTGAATAAATAATGCAGCAGAGTCCTTAAATAATGCAGCAAATTCCTTAAATATGCAGCAAATTCCTTAAATAATACAGCAGAGTACTAAAATAATCCAACAAAGTCCTTAAATAATGCAGCAAAGTCCTTAAATAATGCAGCAGAGTCCTCAAATAATGCAGCAGAGTCCTCAAATGCTTCAGCAGAGTCATTAAATAATGCAGCAGAGTCCTTAAATAATGCAGCAAATTCCTTAAATAATGCATCAGAGTCCTTAAATAATGCAACAAAGTCCTTAATTAATGCAGCAAAGTTCTTAAATAATGCAGCAGAGTCCTTAAATAATGCAACAAAGTCCTTAAATAATGCAGCAGAGTCCTTAAATACTGAAGCAAAGTCCTTAAATATTGCAGCAAAGTCCTTAAATAATGCAGCAGAGTCCTTAAATAATGCAACAAAGTCCTTAAATAATGCAGCAGAGTCCTTAAATAATGCAGCAAAGTCCTTAAATAATGCAGCAGAGTCCTTAAATAATGCAGCAGAGTCCTTAAATACCGCAGCAGAGTACTTAAATACTGAAGCAGAGTCCTTTAATATAGCAGCAAGTTCCTTAAATAATGCAGCAGAGTCCTTAAAAAATCCAACAAAGTCATTAAATAATGCAGCAAGTCCTTAAATAATGCAGCAGAGTCCTCTAATAATGCAGCAGAGTCCTCAAATGCTTCAGCAAAGTCATTAAATAATGCAGCATAGTCCTTAAATAATGCAGCAAAGTCCTTAAATAATGCAGCACAGTTCTTAAATAGTGCAACAACGTCGGTAAATAATGCAGCAGAGTCCTTAAATAATGCAGCAAAGTCCTTAACTAATGCAGCAGAGTCATTAAATAATGCAAAAAAGTCCTTAAATAATGCAGCAGACTCCTTAAATACCGCAGCAAAGTCCTTAAATAATGCAGCAGAGTCCTTAAATAATGCAACAAAGTCGTTAAATAATGCAGCAGAGTCCTTAAATAATGCAGCAAAGTCCTTTAATAATGCAGCAGAGTCCTTAAATAATGAAACAAAGTCCTTAAATAATGCAGCAGAGTCCTTAAATACTGAAGCAGAGTCCTTAAATAATGCAGCAATGTCCTTAAATAATGCAGCAGAGTCCTTAAATAATGCAACAAAGTCCTTAAATAATGCAGCAGAGTCCTTAAATAATGCAGCAGAGTCCTTAAATAATGCAGCAGAGTGAATAAATAATGCAGCAGAGTCCTTAAATAATCCAACAAAGTCCTTAAATAATGCAGCAAAGTCCTTAAATAATGCAGCAGAGTCCTTAAATAATGCAGCAAAGTCCTTAAATAATGCAGCAGAGTCCTTAAATAATGCAACAAAGTCCTTAAATAATGCAGCAGAGTCCTTAACTACTGAAGCAGAGTCCTTAAATATTGCAGCAAAGTCCTTAAATAATGCAGCAGAGTCATTAAATAATGCAACAAAGTCCTTAAATAATGCAGCAGAGTCCTTAAATAATGCAATAAAGTCCTTAAATAATGCAGCAGAGTACTTAAATAATGCAACAAAGTCCTTAAATAATGCAGCAAAGTCCTTAAATACCACAGCAGAGTCATTAAATAATTCAGCAAAGTCCTTAAATAATGCAGCATAGTCCTTAAATAATGCAGCAAAGTCCTTAAATAATGCAGCACAGTTCTTAAATAGTGCAACAACGTCGGTAAATAATGCAGCAGAGTCCTTAAATAATGCAGCAAAGTCCTTAACTAATGCAGCAGAGTCCTTAAATAATGCAACAAAGTCCTTAAATAATGCAGCAGAGTCCTTAAATACCACAGCAAAGTCCTTAAATAATGCAGCAGAGTCCTTAAATAATGCAACAAAGTCCTTAAATAATGCAGCAGAGTCCTTAAATAATGCAGCAAAGTCCTTTAATAATGCAGCAGAGTCCTTAAATAATGAAACAAAGTCCTTAAATAATGCAGCAGAGTCCTTAAATACTGAAGCAGAGTCCTTAAATAATGCAGCAATGTCCTTAAATAATGCAGCAGAGTCCTTAAATAATGCAACAAAGTCCTTAAATAATGCAGCAGAGTCCTTAAATAATGCAGCAGAGTCCTTAAATAATGCAGCAGAGTGAATAAATAATACAGCAGAGTCCTTAAATAATCCAACAAAGTCCTTAAATAATGCAGCAAAGTCCTTAAATAATGCAGCAGAGTCCTTAAATAATGCAGCAAAGTCCTTAAATAATGCAGCAGAGTCCTTAAATAATGCAACAAAGTCCTTAAATAATGCAGCAGAGTCCTTAAATACTGAAGCAGAGTCCTTAAATATTGCAGCAAAGTCCTTAAATAATGCAGCAGAGTCATTAAATAATGCAACAAAGTCCTTAAATAATGCAGCAGAGTCCTTAAATAATGCAATAAAGTCCTTAAATAATGCAGCAGAGTCCTTAAATGCTTCAGCAGAGTCATTAAATAATGCAGCAGAGTCCTTAAATAATGCAGCAAATTCCTTAAATAATGAATCAGAGTCCTTAAATAATGCAGCAAAGTTCTTAAATAATGCAGCAGAGTCCTTAAATAATGCAACAAAGTCCTTAAATAATGCAGCAGAGTCCTTAAATAATGAAGCAAAGTCCTTAAATATTGCAGCAAAGTCCTTAAATAATGCAGCAGAGTCCTTAAATAATGCAACAAAGTCCTTAAATAATGCAGCAGAGTCCTTAAATAATGAAGCAAAGTCCTTAAATATTGCAGCAAAGTCCTTAAATAATGCAGCAGAGTCCTTAAATAATGCAACAAAGTCCTTAAATAATGCAGCAGAGTCCTTAAATAATGCAGCAAAGTCCTTAAATAATGCAGCAGAGTCATTAAATAATGCAGCAGAGTCCTTAAATACCGCAGCAGAGTACTTAAATACTGAAGCAGAGTCCTTTAATATAGCAGCAAGTTCCTTAAATAATGCAGCAGAGTCCTTAAAAAATCCAACAAAGTCATTAAATAATGCAGCAAGTCCTTAAATAATGCAGCAGAGTCCTCTAATAATGCAGCAGAGTCCTCAAATGCTTCAGCAAAGTCATTCAATAATGCAGCATAGTCCTTAAATAATGCAGCAAAGTCCTTAAATAATGCAGCACAGTTCTTAAATAGTGCAATAACGTCGGTAAATAAGGCAGCAGAGTCCTTAAATAATGCAGCAAAGTCCTTAACTAATGCAGCAGAGTCCTTAAATAATGCAACAAAGTCCTTAAATAATGCAGCAGAGTCCTTAAATACCGCAGCAAAGTCCTTAAATAATGCAGCAGAGTCCTTAAATAATGCAACAAAGTCCTTAAATAATGCAGCAGAGTCCTTAAATAATGCAGCAAAGTCCTTTAATAATGCAGCAGAGTCCTTAAATAATGCAACAAAGTCCTTAAATAATGCAGCAGAGTCCTTAAATACTGAAGCAGAGTCCTTAAATAATGCAGAAAAGTCCTTAAATAATGCAACAAAGTCCTTAAATAATGCAGCAGAGTCCTTAAATAATGCATCAAATTCCTTAAATATGCAGCAAATTCCTTAAATAATTCAGCAGAGTCCTTAAATAATCCAACAAAGTCCTTAAATAATGCAGCAAAGTCCTTAAATAATGCAGCAGAGTCCTTAAATAATGCAGCAAAGTCCTTAAATAATGCAGCAGAGTCCTTAAATAATGCAACAAAGTCCTTAAATAATGCAGCAGAGTCCTTAAATACTGAAGCAGAGTCCTTAAATATTGCAGCAAAGTCCTTAAATAATGCAGCAGAGTCATTAAATAATGCAACAAAGTCCTTAAATAATGCAGCAGAGTCTTTAAATAATGCAACAAAGTCCTTAAATAATGCAGCAGAGTACTTAAATAATGCAACAAAGTCCTTAAATAATGCAGCAAAGTCCTTAAATACCACAGCAGAGTCATTAAATAATTCAGCAAAGTCCTTAAATAATGCAGCAGAGTCCTTAAATAATGCAGCAGACTCCTTAAATAATTCAGCAAAGTCCTTAAATAATGCAGCAGAGTCCTTAAATAATGCAACAAAGTCCTTAAATAATGCAGCAGAGTACTTAAATAATGCAGCAAACTCCTTTAATAATGCAGCAGAGCCCTTAAATAATGCAATAAAGTCCTTAAATAATGCAGCAGAGTCCTTAAATACGGAAGCAGAGTCCTTAAATATTGCAGCAAAGTCCTTAAATAATGCAGCAAAGTCCTTAACTAATGCAGCAGAGTAATTAAATAATGCAACAAAGTCCTTAAATAATGCAACAGAGTCCTTAAATACCGCAGCAAAGTGCTTAAATAATGCAGCAGAGTCCTCAAATGCTTCAGCAGAGTACTTAAATAATGCAGCAGAGTCCTTAAATAATGTAACAAAGTCCTTAAATAATGCAGCAGAGTCCTTAAATTCTGAAGCAGAGTCCTTAAATATTGCAGCAAAGTCCTTAAATAATGCAGCAGAGTCATTAAATAATGCAACAAAGTCCTTAATAATGCAGCAGAGTCCTTAAATAATGCAACAAAGTCCTTAAATAATGCAGCAGAGTACTTAAATAATGCAACAAAGTCCTTAAATAATGCAGCAAAGTCCTTAAATACCACAGCAGAGTCATTAAATAATCCAGCAAAGTCCTTAAATAATGCAGCAGAGTCCTTAAATAATGCAGCAGACTCCTTAAGTAATTCAGCAAAGTCCTTAAATAATGCAGCAGAGTCCTTAAATAATGCAGCAAAGTCCTTTAATAATGCAGCAGAGCCCTTAAATAATGCAATAAAGTCATTAAATAATGCAGCAGAGTCCTTAAATACGGAAGCAGAGTCCTTAAATACTGCAGCAAAGTCCTTAAATAATGCAGCAGAGTCCTTAAATAATGCAACAAAGTCCTTAAATAATGCAGCAGAGTCCTTAAATAATGCAACAAAGTCCTTAAATAATGCAGCAGAGTCCTTAAATAATGCAGCACAGTCCTCAAATGCTTCAGCAGAGTGAATAAATAATGCAGCAGAGTCCTTAAATAATGCAGCAAATTCCTTAAATATGCAGCAAATTCCTTAAATAATACAGCAGAGTACTAAAATAATCCAACAAAGTCCTTAAATAATGCACCAAAGTCCTTAAATAATGCAGCAGAGTCCTCAAATAATGCAGCAGAGTCCTCAAATGCTTCAGCAGAGTCCTTAAATAATGCAGCAGAGTCCTTAAATAATGCAGCAAATTCCTTAAATAATGCATCAGAGTCCTTAAATAATGCAACAAAGTCCTTAATTAATGCAGCAAAGTTCTTAAATAATGCAGCAGAGTCCTTAAATAATGCAACAAAGTCCTTAAATAATGCAGCAGAGTCCTTAAATACTGAAGCAAAGTCCTTAAATATTGCAGCACAGTCCTTAAATAATGCAGCAGAGTCCTTAAATAATGCAACAAAGTCCTTAAATAATGCAGCAGAGTCCTTAAATAATGCAGCAAAGTCCTTAAATAATGCAGCAGAGTCCTTAAATAATGCAGCAGAGTCCTTAAATACCGCAGCAGAGTACTTAAATACTGAAGCAGAGTCCTTTAATATAGCAGCAAGTTCCTTAAATAATGCAGCAGAGTCCTTAAAAAATCCAACAAAGTCATTAAATAATGCAGCAAGTCCTTAAATAATGCAGCAGAGTCCTCTAATAATGCAGCAGAGTCCTCAAATGCTTCAGCAAAGTCATTAAATAATGCAGCATAGTCCTTAAATAATGCAGCAAAGTCCTTAAATAATGCAGCACAGTTCTTAAATAGTGCAACAACGTCAGTAAATAATGCAGCAGAGTCCTTAAATAATGCAGCAAAGTCCTTAACTAATGCAGCAGAGTCCTTAAATAATGCAAAAAAGTCCTTAAATAATGCAGCAGACTCCTTAAATACCGCAGCAAAGTCCTTAAATAATGCAGCAGAGTCCTTAAATAATGCAACAAAGTCCTTAATTAATGCAGCAGAGTCCTTAAATAATGCAGCAAAGTCCTTTAATAATGCAGCAGAGTCCTTAAATAATGAAACAAAGTCCTTAAATAATGCAGCAGAGTCCTTAAATACTGAAGCAGAGTCCTTAAATAATGCAGCAATGTCCTTAAATAATGCAGCAGAGTCCTTAAATAATGCAACAAAGTCCTTAAATAATGCAGCAGAGTCCTTAAATAATGCAGCAGAGTGAATAAATAATGCAGCAGAGTCCTTAAATAATCCAACAAAGTCCTTAAATAATGCAGCAAAGTCCTTAAATAATGCAGCAGAGTCCTCTAATAATGCAGCAGAGTCCTCAAATGCTTCAGCAAAGTCATTTAATAATGCAGCATAGTCCTTAAATAATGCAGCAAAGTCCTTAAATAATGCAGCACAGTTCTTAAATAGTGCAACAACGTCGGTAAATAAGGCAGCAGAGTCCTTAAATAATGCAGCAAAGTCCTTAACTAATGCAGCAGAGTCCTTAAATAATGCAACAAAGTCCTTAAATAATGCAGCAGAGTCCTTAAATACCGCAGCAAAGTCCTTAAATAATGCAGCAGAGTCCTTAAATAATGCAACAAAGTCCTTAAATAATGCAGCAGAGTCCTTAAATAATGCAGCAAAGTCCTTTAATAATGCAGCAGAGTCCTTAAATAATGCAACAAAGTCCTTAAATAATGCAGCAGAGTCCTTAAATACTGAAGCAGAGTCCTTAAATAATGCAGAAAAGTCCTTAAATAATGCAACAAAGTCCTTAAATAATGCAGCAGAGTCCTTAAATAATGCATCAAATTCCTTAAATATGCAGCAAATTCCTTAAATAATTCAGCAGAGTCCTTAAATAATCCAACAAAGTCCTTAAATAATGCAGCAAAGTCCTTAAATAATGCAGCAGAGTCCTTAAATAATGCAGCAAAGTCCTTAAATAATGCAGCAGAGTCCTTAAATAATGCAACAAAGTCCTTAAATAATGCAGCAGAGTCCTTAAATACTGAAGCAGAGTCCTTAAATATTGCAGCAAAGTCCTTAAATAATGCAGCAGAGTCATTAAATAATGCAACAAAGTCCTTAAATAATGCAGCAGAGTCTTTAAATAATGCAACAAAGTCCTTAAATAATGCAGCAGAGTACTTAAATAATGCAACAAAGTCCTTAAATAATGCAGCAAAGTCCTTAAATACCACAGCAGAGTCATTAAATAATTCAGCAAAGTCCTTAAATAATGCAGCAGAGTCCTTAAATAATGCAGCAGACTCCTTAAATAATTCAGCAAAGTCCTTAAATAATGCAGCAGAGTCCTTAAATAATGCAACAAAGTCCTTAAATAATGCAGCAGAGTACTTAAATAATGCAGCAAACTCCTTTAATAATGCAGCAGAGCCCTTAAATAATGCAATAAAGTCCTTAAATAATGCAGCAGAGTCCTTAAATACGGAAGCAGAGTCCTTAAATATTGCAGCAAAGTCCTTAAATAATGCAGCAAAGTCCTTAACTAATGCAGCAGAGTAATTAAATAATGCAACAAAGTCCTTAAATAATGCAACAGAGTCCTTAAATACCGCAGCAAAGTGCTTAAATAATGCAGCAGAGTCCTCAAATGCTTCAGCAGAGTACTTAAATAATGCAGCAGAGTCCTTAAATAATGTAACAAAGTCCTTAAATAATGCAGCAGAGTCCTTAAATTCTGAAGCAGAGTCCTTAAATATTGCAGCAAAGTCCTTAAATAATGCAGCAGAGTCATTAAATAATGCAACAAAGTCCTTAATAATGCAGCAGAGTCCTTAAATAATGCAACAAAGTCCTTAAATAATGCAGCAGAGTACTTAAATAATGCAACAAAGTCCTTAAATAATGCAGCAAAGTCCTTAAATACCACAGCAGAGTCATTAAATAATCCAGCAAAGTCCTTAAATAATGCAGCAGAGTCCTTAAATAATGCAGCAGACTCCTTAAGTAATTCAGCAAAGTCCTTAAATAATGCAGCAGAGTCCTTAAATAATGCAGCAAAGTCCTTTAATAATGCAGCAGAGCCCTTAAATAATGCAATAAAGTCATTAAATAATGCAGCAGAGTCCTTAAATACGGAAGCAGAGTCCTTAAATACTGCAGCAAAGTCCTTAAATAATGCAGCAGAGTCCTTAAATAATGCAACAAAGTCCTTAAATAATGCAGCAGAGTCCTTAAATAATGCAACAAAGTCCTTAAATAATGCAGCAGAGTCCTTAAATAATGCAGCACAGTCCTCAAATGCTTCAGCAGAGTGAATAAATAATGCAGCAGAGTCCTTAAATAATGCAGCAAATTCCTTAAATATGCAGCAAATTCCTTAAATAATACAGCAGAGTACTAAAATAATCCAACAAAGTCCTTAAATAATGCACCAAAGTCCTTAAATAATGCAGCAGAGTCCTCAAATAATGCAGCAGAGTCCTCAAATGCTTCAGCAGAGTCCTTAAATAATGCAGCAGAGTCCTTAAATAATGCAGCAAATTCCTTAAATAATGCATCAGAGTCCTTAAATAATGCAACAAAGTCCTTAATTAATGCAGCAAAGTTCTTAAATAATGCAGCAGAGTCCTTAAATAATGCAACAAAGTCCTTAAATAATGCAGCAGAGTCCTTAAATACTGAAGCAAAGTCCTTAAATATTGCAGCACAGTCCTTAAATAATGCAGCAGAGTCCTTAAATAATGCAACAAAGTCCTTAAATAATGCAGCAGAGTCCTTAAATAATGCAGCAAAGTCCTTAAATAATGCAGCAGAGTCCTTAAATAATGCAGCAGAGTCCTTAAATACCGCAGCAGAGTACTTAAATACTG
The DNA here is from genome assembly GCF_046119375.1 of Phyllobates terribilis. NCBI lineage: Eukaryota > Metazoa > Chordata > Amphibia > Anura > Dendrobatidae > Phyllobates > Phyllobates terribilis. The sequence continues at coordinate 648,831,664 of NW_027362765.1, forward strand.
AAGCAGAGTCCTTTAATATAGCAGCAAGTTCCTTAAATAATGCAGCAGAGTCCTTAAAAAATCCAACAAAGTCATTAAATAATGCAGCAAGTCCTTAAATAATGCAGCAGAGTCCTCTAATAATGCAGCAGAGTCCTCAAATGCTTCAGCAAAGTCATTAAATAATGCAGCATAGTCCTTAAATAATGCAGCAAAGTCCTTAAATAATGCAGCACAGTTCTTAAATAGTGCAACAACGTCAGTAAATAATGCAGCAGAGTCCTTAAATAATGCAGCAAAGTCCTTAACTAATGCAGCAGAGTCCTTAAATAATGCAAAAAAGTCCTTAAATAATGCAGCAGACTCCTTAAATACCGCAGCAAAGTCCTTAAATAATGCAGCAGAGTCCTTAAATAATGCAACAAAGTCCTTAATTAATTCAGCAGAGTCCTTAAATAATGCAGCAAAGTCCTTTAATAATGCAGCAGAGTCCTTAAATAATGAAACAAAGTCCTTAAATAATGCAGCAGAGTCCTTAAATACTGAAGCAGAGTCCTTAAATAATGCAGCAATGTCCTTAAATAATGCAGCAGAGTCCTTAAATAATGCAACAAAGTCCTTAAATAATGCAGCAGAGTCCTTAAATAATGCAGCAGAGTCCTTAAATAATGCAGCAGAGTGAATAAATAATGCAGCAGAGTCCTTAAATAATCCAACAAAGTCCTTAAATAATGCAGCAAAGTCCTTAAATAATGCAGCAGAGTCCTCTAATAATGCAGCAGAGTCCTCAAATGCTTCAGCAAAGTCATTTAATAATGCAGCATAGTCCTTAAATAATGCAGCAAAGTCCTTAAATAATGCAGCACAGTTCTTAAATAGTGCAACAACGTCGGTAAATAAGGCAGCAGAGTCCTTAAATAATGCAGCAAAGTCCTTAACTAATGCAGCAGAGTCCTTAAATAATGCATCAAATTCCTTAAATATGCAGCAAATTCCTTAAATAATACAGCAGAGTCCTTAAATAATCCAACAAAGTCCTTAAATAATGCAGCAAAGTCCTTAAATAATGCAGCAGAGTCCTTAAATAATGCAGCAGAGTCCTTAAATAATGCAGCAGAGTCCTTAAATACTGAAGCAGAGTCCTTAAATATTGCAGCAAAGTCCTTAAATAATGCAGCAGAGTCATTAAATAATGCAACAAAGTCCTTAAATAATGCAGCAGAGTCCTTAAATAATGCAACAAAGTCCTTAAATAATGCAGCAGAGTACTTAAATAATGCAACAAAGTCCTTAAATAATGCAGCAAAGTCCTTAAATACCACAGCAGAGTCATTAAATAATTCAGCAAAGTCCTTAAATAATGCAGCAGAGTCCTTAAATAATGCAGCAGACTCCTTAAATAATTCAGCAAAGTCCTTAAATAATGCAGCAGAGTCCTTAAATAATGCAACAAAGTCCTTAAATGATGCAGCAGAGTACTTAAATAATGCAGCAAACTCCTTTAATAATGCAGCAGAGCCCTTAAATAATGCAATAAAGTCCTTAAATAATGCAGCAGAGTCCTTAAATACGGAAGCAGAGTCCTTAAATATTGCAGCAAAGTCCTTAAATAATGCAGCAGAGTCCTTAAATAATGCAACAAATTCCTTAAATAATGCAGCAGAGTCCTTAAATAATGCAGCAAAGTCCTTAACTAATGCAGCAGAGTAATTAAATAATGCAACAAAGTCCTTAAATAATGCAGCAGAGTCCTTAAATAATGCAACAAAGTCCTTAAATAATGCAGCAGAGTCCTTAAATAATGCAACAAAGTCCTTAAATAATGCAGCAGAGTCCTTAAATAATGCAACAAAGTCCTTAAATAATGCAGCAGAGTCCTTAAATAATGCAGCACAGTCCTCAAATGCTTCAGCAGAGTGAATAAATAATGCAGCAGAGTCCTTAAATAATGCAGCAAATTCCTTAAATATGCAGCAAATTCCTTAAATAATACAGCAGAGTACTAAAATAATCCAACAAAGTCCTTAAATAATGCAGCAAAGTCCTTAAATAATGCAGCAGAGTCCTCAAATAATGCAGCAGAGTCCTCAAATGCTTCAGCAGAGTCATTAAATAATGCAGCAGAGTCCTTAAATAATGCAGCAAATTCCTTAAATAATGCATCAGAGTCCTTAAATAATGCAACAAAGTCCTTAATTAATGCAGCAAAGTTCTTAAATAATGCAGCAGAGTCCTTAAATAATGCAACAAAGTCCTTAAATAATGCAGCAGAGTCCTTAAATACTGAAGCAAAGTCCTTAAATATTGCAGCAAAGTCCTTAAATAATGCAGCAGAGTCCTTAAATAATGCAACAAAGTCCTTAAATAATGCAGCAGAGTCCTTAAATAATGCAGCAAAGTCCTTAAATAATGCAGCAGAGTCCTTAAATAATGCAGCAGAGTCCTTAAATACCGCAGCAGAGTACTTAAATACTGAAGCAGAGTCCTTTAATATAGCAGCAAGTTCCTTAAATAATGCAGCAGAGTCCTTAAAAAATCCAACAAAGTCATTAAATAATGCAGCAAGTCCTTAAATAATGCAGCAGAGTCCTCTAATAATGCAGCAGAGTCCTCAAATGCTTCAGCAAAGTCATTAAATAATGCAGCATAGTCCTTAAATAATGCAGCAAAGTCCTTAAATAATGCAGCACAGTTCTTAAATAGTGCAACAACGTCGGTAAATAATGCAGCAGAGTCCTTAAATAATGCAGCAAAGTCCTTAACTAATGCAGCAGAGTCATTAAATAATGCAAAAAAGTCCTTAAATAATGCAGCAGACTCCTTAAATACCGCAGCAAAGTCCTTAAATAATGCAGCAGAGTCCTTAAATAATGCAACAAAGTCCTTAAATAATGCAGCAGAGTCCTTAAATAATGCAGCAAAGTCCTTTAATAATGCAGCAGAGTCCTTAAATAATGAAACAAAGTCCTTAAATAATGCAGCAGAGTCCTTAAATACTGAAGCAGAGTCCTTAAATAATGCAGCAATGTCCTTAAATAATGCAGCAGAGTCCTTAAATAATGCAACAACTTCCTTAAATAATGCAGCAGAGTCCTTAAATAATGCAGCAGAGTCCTTAAATAATGCAGCAGAGTGAATAAATAATGCAGCAGAGTCCTTAAATAATCCAACAAAGTCCTTAAATAATGCAGCAAAGTCCTTAAATAATGCAGCAGAGTCCTTAAATAATGCAGCAAAGTCCTTAAATAATGCAGCAGAGTCCTTAAATAATGCAACAAAGTCCTTAAATAATGCAGCAGAGTCCTTAAATACTGAAGCAGAGTCCTTAAATATTGCAGCAAAGTCCTTAAATAATGCAGCAGAGTCATTAAATAATGCAACAAAGTCCTTAAATAATGCAGCAGAGTCCTTAAATAATGCAATAAAGTCCTTAAATAATGCAGCAGAGTACTTAAATAATGCAACAAAGTCCTTAAATAATGCAGCAAAGTCCTTAAATACCACAGCAGAGTCATTAAATAATTCAGCAAAGTCCTTAAATAATGCAGCATAGTCCTTAAATAATGCAGCAAAGTCCTTAAATAATGCAGCACAGTTCTTAAATAGTGCAACAACGTCGGTAAATAATGCAGCAGAGTCCTTAAATAAAGCAGCAAAGTCCTTAACTAATGCAGCAGAGTCCTTAAATAATGCAACAAAGTCCTTAAATAATGCAGCAGAGTCCTTAAATACCGCAGCAAAGTCCTTAAATAATGCAGCAGAGTCCTTAAATAATGCAACAAAGTCCTTAAATAATGCAGCAGAGTCCTTAAATAATGCAGCAAAGTCCTTTAATAATGCAGCAGAGTCCTTAAATACTGAAACAAAGTCCTTAAATAATGCAGCAGAGTCCTTAAATACTGAAGCAGAGTCCTTAAATAATGCAGCAATGTCCTTAAATAATGCAGCAGAGTCCTTAAATAATGCAACAAAGTCCTTAAATAATGCAGCAGAGTCCTTAAATAATGCAGCAGAGTCCTTAAATAATGCAGCAGAGTGAATAAATAATACAGCAGAGTCCTTAAATAATCCAACAAAGTCCTTAAATAATGCAGCAAAGTCCTTAAATAATGCAGCAGAGTCCTTAAATAATGCAGCAAAGTCCTTAAATAATGCAGCAGAGTCCTTAAATAATGCAACAAAGTCCTTAAATAATGCAGCAGAGTCCTTAAATACTGAAGCAGAGTCCTTAAATATTGCAGCAAAGTCCTTAAATAATGCAGCAGAGTCATTAAATAATGCAACAAAGTCCTTAAATAATGCAGCAGAGTCCTTAAATAATGCAATAAAGTCCTTAAATAATGCAGCAGAGTCCTTAAATGCTTCAGCAGAGTCATTAAATAATGCAGCAGAGTCCTTAAATAATGCAGCAAATTCCTTAAATAATGAATCAGAGTCCTTAAATAATGCAGCAAAGTTCTTAAATAATGCAGCAGAGTCCTTAAATAATGCAACAAAGTCCTTAAATAATGCAGCAGAGTCCTTAAATAATGAAGCAAAGTCCTTAAATATTGCAGCAAAGTCCTTAAATAATGCAGCAGAGTCCTTAAATAATGCAACAAAGTCCTTAAATAATGCAGCAGAGTCCTTAAATAATGAAGCAAAGTCCTTAAATATTGCAGCAAAGTCCTTAAATAATGCAGCAGAGTCCTTAAATAATGCAACAAAGTCCTTAAATAATGCAGCAGAGTCCTTAAATAATGCAGCAAAGTCCTTAAATAATGCAGCAGAGTCATTAAATAATGCAGCAGAGTCCTTAAATACCGCAGCAGAGTACTTAAATACTGAAGCAGAGTCCTTTAATATAGCAGCAAGTTCCTTAAATAATGCAGCAGAGTCCTTAAAAAATCCAACAAAGTCATTAAATAATGCAGCAAGTCCTTAAATAATGCAGCAGAGTCCTCTAATAATGCAGCAGAGTCCTCAAATGCTTCAGCAAAGTCATTCAATAATGCAGCATAGTCCTTAAATAATGCAGCAAAGTCCTTAAATAATGCAGCACAGTTCTTAAATAGTGCAATAACGTCGGTAAATAAGGCAGCAGAGTCCTTAAATAATGCAGCAAAGTCCTTAACTAATGCAGCAGAGTCCTTAAATAATGCAACAAAGTCCTTAAATAATGCAGCAGAGTCCTTAAATACCGCAGCAAAGTCCTTAAATAATGCAGCAGAGTCCTTAAATAATGCAACAAAGTCCTTAAATAATGCAGCAGAGTCCTTAAATAATGCAGCAAAGTCCTTTAATAATGCAGCAGAGTCCTTAAATAATGCAACAAAGTCCTTAAATAATGCAGCAGAGTCCTTAAATACTGAAGCAGAGTCCTTAAATAATGCAGAAAAGTCCTTAAATAATGCAACAAAGTCCTTAAATAATGCAGCAGAGTCCTTAAATAATGCATCAAATTCCTTAAATATGCAGCAAATTCCTTAAATAATTCAGCAGAGTCCTTAAATAATCCAACAAAGTCCTTAAATAATGCAGCAAAGTCCTTAAATAATGCAGCAGAGTCCTTAAATAATGCAGCAAAGTCCTTAAATAATGCAGCAGAGTCCTTAAATAATGCAACAAAGTCCTTAAATAATGCAGCAGAGTCCTTAAATACTGAAGCAGAGTCCTTAAATATTGCAGCAAAGTCCTTAAATAATGCAGCAGAGTCATTAAATAATGCAACAAAGTCCTTAAATAATGCAGCAGAGTCTTTAAATAATGCAACAAAGTCCTTAAATAATGCAGCAGAGTACTTAAATAATGCAACAAAGTCCTTAAATAATGCAGCAAAGTCCTTAAATACCACAGCAGAGTCATTAAATAATTCAGCAAAGTCCTTAAATAATGCAGCAGAGTCCTTAAATAATGCAGCAGACTCCTTAAATAATTCAGCAAAGTCCTTAAATAATGCAGCAGAGTCCTTAAATAATGCAACAAAGTCCTTAAATAATGCAGCAGAGTACTTAAATAATGCAGCAAACTCCTTTAATAATGCAGCAGAGCCCTTAAATAATGCAATAAAGTCCTTAAATAATGCAGCAGAGTCCTTAAATACGGAAGCAGAGTCCTTAAATATTGCAGCAAAGTCCTTAAATAATGCAGCAAAGTCCTTAACTAATGCAGCAGAGTAATTAAATAATGCAACAAAGTCCTTAAATAATGCAACAGAGTCCTTAAATACCGCAGCAAAGTGCTTAAATAATGCAGCAGAGTCCTCAAATGCTTCAGCAGAGTACTTAAATAATGCAGCAGAGTCCTTAAATAATGTAACAAAGTCCTTAAATAATGCAGCAGAGTCCTTAAATTCTGAAGCAGAGTCCTTAAATATTGCAGCAAAGTCCTTAAATAATGCAGCAGAGTCATTAAATAATGCAACAAAGTCCTTAATAATGCAGCAGAGTCCTTAAATAATGCAACAAAGTCCTTAAATAATGCAGCAGAGTACTTAAATAATGCAACAAAGTCCTTAAATAATGCAGCAAAGTCCTTAAATACCACAGCAGAGTCATTAAATAATCCAGCAAAGTCCTTAAATAATGCAGCAGAGTCCTTAAATAATGCAGCAGACTCCTTAAGTAATTCAGCAAAGTCCTTAAATAATGCAGCAGAGTCCTTAAATAATGCAGCAAAGTCCTTTAATAATGCAGCAGAGCCCTTAAATAATGCAATAAAGTCATTAAATAATGCAGCAGAGTCCTTAAATACGGAAGCAGAGTCCTTAAATACTGCAGCAAAGTCCTTAAATAATGCAGCAGAGTCCTTAAATAATGCAACAAAGTCCTTAAATAATGCAGCAGAGTCCTTAAATAATGCAACAAAGTCCTTAAATAATGCAGCAGAGTCCTTAAATAATGCAGCACAGTCCTCAAATGCTTCAGCAGAGTGAATAAATAATGCAGCAGAGTCCTTAAATAATGCAGCAAATTCCTTAAATATGCAGCAAATTCCTTAAATAATACAGCAGAGTACTAAAATAATCCAACAAAGTCCTTAAATAATGCACCAAAGTCCTTAAATAATGCAGCAGAGTCCTCAAATAATGCAGCAGAGTCCTCAAATGCTTCAGCAGAGTCCTTAAATAATGCAGCAGAGTCCTTAAATAATGCAGCAAATTCCTTAAATAATGCATCAGAGTCCTTAAATAATGCAACAAAGTCCTTAATTAATGCAGCAAAGTTCTTAAATAATGCAGCAGAGTCCTTAAATAATGCAACAAAGTCCTTAAATAATGCAGCAGAGTCCTTAAATACTGAAACAGAGTCCTTAAATATTGCAGCAAAGTCCTTAAATAATGCAGCAGAGTCCTTAAATAGTGCAACAAAGTCCTTAAATAATGCAGCAGAGTCCTTAAATAATGCAGCAAAGTCCTTAAATAATGCAGCAGAGTCCTTAAATAATGCAGCAGAGTCCTTAAATACCGCAGCAGAGTACTTAAATACTGAAGCAGAGTCCTTTAATATAGCAGCAAGTTCCTTAAATAATGCAGCAGAGTCCTTAAAAAATCCAACAAAGTCATTAAATAATGCAGCAAGTGCTTAAATAATGCAGCAGAGTCCTCTAATAATGCAGCAGAGTCCTCAAATGCTTCAGCAAAGTCATTAAATAATGCAGCATAGTCCTTAAATAATGCAGCAAAGTCCTTAAATAATGCAGCACAGTTCTTAAATAGTGCAACAACGTCGGTAAATAATGCAGCAGAGTCCTTAAATAATGCAGCAAAGTCCTTAACTAATGCAGCAGAGTCCTTAAATAATGCAACAAAGTCCTTAAATAATGCAGGAGAGTCCTTAAATACCGCAGCAAAGTCCTTAAATAATGCAGCAGAGTCCTTAAATAATGCAACAAAGTCCTTAAATAATGCAGCAGAGTCCTTAAATAATGCAGCAAAGTCCTTAACTAATGCAGCAGAGTCCTTAAATAATGCAACAAAGTCCTTAAATAATGCAGCAGAGTCCTTAAATAATGCAACAAAGTCCTTAAATAATGCAGCAGAGTCCTTAAATAATGCAGCACAGTCCTCAAATGCTTCAGCAGAGTGAATAAATAATGCAGCAGAGTCCTTAAATAATGCAGCAAATTCCTTAAATATGCAGCAAATTCCTTAAATAATACAGCAGAGTACTAAAATAATCCAACAAAGTCCTTAAATAATGCACCAAAGTCCTTAAATAATGCAGCAGAGTCCTCAAATAATGCAGCAGAGTCCTCAAATGCTTCAGCAGAGTCCTTAAATAATGCAGCAGAGTCCTTAAATAATGCAGCAAATTCCTTAAATAATGCATCAGAGTCCTTAAATAATGCAACAAAGTCCTTAATTAATGCAGCAAAGTTCTTAAATAATGCAGCAGAGTCCTTAAATAATGCAACAAAGTCCTTAAATAATGCAGCAGAGTCCTTAAATACTGAAGCAAAGTCCTTAAATATTGCAGCACAGTCCTTAAATAATGCAGCAGAGTCCTTAAATAATGCAACAAAGTCCTTAAATAATGCAGCAGAGTCCTTAAATAATGCAGCAAAGTCCTTAAATAATGCAGCAGAGTCCTTAAATAATGCAGCAGAGTCCTTAAATACCGCAGCAGAGTACTTAAATACTGAAGCAGAGTCCTTTAATATAGCAGCAAGTTCCTTAAATAATGCAGCAGAGTCCTTAAAAAATCCAACAAAGTCATTAAATAATGCAGCAAGTCCTTAAATAATGCAGCAGAGTCCTCTAATAATGCAGCAGAGTCCTCAAATGCTTCAGCAAAGTCATTAAATAATGCAGCATAGTCCTTAAATAATGCAGCAAAGTCCTTAAATAATGCAGCACAGTTCTTAAATAGTGCAACAACGTCAGTAAATAATGCAGCAGAGTCCTTAAATAATGCAGCAAAGTCCTTAACTAATGCAGCAGAGTCCTTAAATAATGCAAAAAAGTCCTTAAATAATGCAGCAGACTCCTTAAATACCGCAGCAAAGTCCTTAAATAATGCAGCAGAGTCCTTAAATAATGCAACAAAGTCCTTAATTAATGCAGCAGAGTCCTTAAATAATGCAGCAAAGTCCTTTAATAATGCAGCAGAGTCCTTAAATAATGAAACAAAGTCCTTAAATAATGCAGCAGAGTCCTTAAATACTGAAGCAGAGTCCTTAAATAATGCAGCAATGTCCTTAAATAATGCAGCAGAGTCCTTAAATAATGCAACAAAGTCCTTAAATAATGCAGCAGAGTCCTTAAATAATGCAGCAGAGTCCTTAAATAATGCAGCAGAGTGAATAAATAATGCAGCAGAGTCCTTAAATAATCCAACAAAGTCCTTAAATAATGCAGCAAAGTCCTTAAATAATGCAGCAGAGTCCTCTAATAATGCAGCAGAGTCCTCAAATGCTTCAGCAAAGTCATTTAATAATGCAGCATAGTCCTTAAATAATGCAGCAAAGTCCTTAAATAATGCAGCACAGTTCTTAAATAGTGCAACAACGTCGGTAAATAAGGCAGCAGAGTCCTTAAATAATGCAGCAAAGTCCTTAACTAATGCAGCAGAGTCCTTAAATAATGCATCAAATTCCTTAAATATGCAGCAAATTCCTTAAATAATACAGCAGAGTCCTTAAATAATCCAACAAAGTCCTTAAATAATGCAGCAAAGTCCTTAAATAATGCAGCAGAGTCCTTAAATAATGCAGCAGAGTCCTTAAATAATGCAACAAAGTCCTTAAATAATGCAGCAGAGTCCTTAAATACTGAAGCAGAGTCCTTAAATATTGCAGCAAAGTCCTTAAATAATGCAGCAGAGTCATTAAATAATGCAACAAAGTCCTTAAATAATGCAGCAGAGTCCTTAAATAATGCAACAAAGTCCTTAAATAATGCAGCAGAGTACTTAAATAATGCAACAAAGTCCTTAAATAATGCAGCAAAGTCCTTAAATACCACAGCAGAGTCATTAAATAATTCAGCAAAGTCCTTAAATAATGCAGCAGAGTCCTTAAATAATGCAGCAGACTCCTTAAATAATTCAGCAAAGTCCTTAAATAATGCAGCAGAGTCCTTAAATAATGCAACAAAGTCCTTAAATGATGCAGCAGAGTACTTAAATAATGCAGCAAACTCCTTTAATAATGCAGCAGAGCCCTTAAATAATGCAATAAAGTCCTTAAATAATGCAGCAGAGTCCTTAAATACGGAAGCAGAGTCCTTAAATATTGCAGCAAAGTCCTTAAATAATGCAGCAGAGTCCTTAAATAATGCAACAAATTCCTTAAATAATGCAGCAGAGTCCTTAAATAATGCAGCAAAGTCCTTAACTAATGCAGCAGAGTAATTAAATAATGCAACAAAGTCCTTAAATAATGCAGCAGAGTCCTTAAATAATGCAACAAAGTCCTTAAATAATGCAGCAGAGTCCTTAAATAATGCAACAAAGTCCTTAAATAATGCAGCAGAGTCCTTAAATAATGCAACAAAGTCCTTAAATAATGCAGCAGAGTCCTTAAATAATGCAGCACAGTCCTCAAATGCTTCAGCAGAGTGAATAAATAATGCAGCAGAGTCCTTAAATAATGCAGCAAATTCCTTAAATATGCAGCAAATTCCTTAAATAATACAGCAGAGTACTAAAATAATCCAACAAAGTCCTTAAATAATGCAGCAAAGTCCTTAAATAATGCAGCAGAGTCCTCAAATAATGCAGCAGAGTCCTCAAATGCTTCAGCAGAGTCATTAAATAATGCAGCAGAGTCCTTAAATAATGCAGCAAATTCCTTAAATAATGCATCAGAGTCCTTAAATAATGCAACAAAGTCCTTAATTAATGCAGCAAAGTTCTTAAATAATGCAGCAGAGTCCTTAAATAATGCAACAAAGTCCTTAAATAATGCAGCAGAGTCCTTAAATACTGAAGCAAAGTCCTTAAATATTGCAGCAAAGTCCTTAAATAATGCAGCAGAGTCCTTAAATAATGCAACAAAGTCCTTAAATAATGCAGCAGAGTCCTTAAATAATGCAGCAAAGTCCTTAAATAATGCAGCAGAGTCCTTAAATAATGCAGCAGAGTCCTTAAATACCGCAGCAGAGTACTTAAATACTGAAGCAGAGTCCTTTAATATAGCAGCAAGTTCCTTAAATAATGCAGCAGAGTCCTTAAAAAATCCAACAAAGTCATTAAATAATGCAGCAAGTCCTTAAATAATGCAGCAGAGTCCTCTAATAATGCAGCAGAGTCCTCAAATGCTTCAGCAAAGTCATTAAATAATGCAGCATAGTCCTTAAATAATGCAGCAAAGTCCTTAAATAATGCAGCACAGTTCTTAAATAGTGCAACAACGTCGGTAAATAATGCAGCAGAGTCCTTAAATACCGCAGCAAAGTCCTTAACTAATGCAGCAGAGTCCTTAAATAATGCAACAAAGTCCTTAAATAATGCAGCAGAGTCCTTAAATACCGCAGCAAAGTCCTTAAATAATGCAGCAGAGTCCTTAAATAATGCAACAAAGTCCTTAAATAATGCAGCAGAGTCCTTAAATAATGCAGCAAAGTCCTTTAATAATGCAGCAGAGTCCTTAAATAATGAAACAAAGTCCTTAAATAATGCAGCAGAGTCCTTAAATACTGAAGCAGAGTCCTTAAATAATGCAGCAATGTCCTTAAATAATGCAGCAGAGTCCTTAAATAATGCAACAACTTCCTTAAATAATGCAGCAGAGTCCTTAAATAATGCAGCAGAGTCCTTAAATAATGCAGCAGAGTGAATAAATAATGCAGCAGAGTCCTTAAATAATCCAACAAAGTCCTTAAATAATGCAGCAAAGTCCTTAAATAATGCAGCAGAGTCCTTAAATAATGCAGCAAAGTCCTTAAATAATGCAGCAGAGTCCTTAAATAATGCAACAAAGTCCTTAAATAATGCAGCAGAGTCCTTAAATACTGAAGCAGAGTCCTTAAATATTGCAGCAAAGTCCTTAAATAATGCAGCAGAGTCATTAAATAATGCAACAAAGTCCTTAAATAATGCAGCAGAGTCCTTAAATAATGCAATAAAGTCCTTAAATAATGCAGCAGAGTACTTAAATAATGCAACAAAGTCCTTAAATAATGCAGCAAAGTCCTTAAATACCACAGCAGAGTCATTAAATAATTCAGCAAAGTCCTTAAATAATGCAGCATAGTCCTTAAATAATGCAGCAAAGTCCTTAAATAATGCAGCACAGTTCTTAAATAGTGCAACAACGTCGGTAAATAATGCAGCAGAGTCCTTAAATAAAGCAGCAAAGTCCTTAACTAATGCAGCAGAGTCCTTAAATAATGCAACAAAGTCCTTAAATAATGCAGCAGAGTCCTTAAATACCGCAGCAAAGTCCTTAAATAATGCAGCAGAGTCCTTAAATAATGCAACAAAGTCCTTAAATAATGCAGCAGAGTCCTTAAATAATGCAGCAAAGTCCTTTAATAATGCAGCAGAGTCCTTAAATACTGAAACAAAGTCCTTAAATAATGCAGCAGAGTCCTTAAATACTGAAGCAGAGTCCTTAAATAATGCAGCAATGTCCTTAAATAATGCAGCAGAGTCCTTAAATAATGCAACAAAGTCCTTAAATAATGCAGCAGAGTCCTTAAATAATGCAGCAGAGTCCTTAAATAATGCAGCAGAGTGAATAAATAATACAGCAGAGTCCTTAAATAATCCAACAAAGTCCTTAAATAATGCAGCAAAGTCCTTAAATAATGCAGCAGAGTCCTTAAATAATGCAGCAAAGTCCTTAAATAATGCAGCAGAGTCCTTAAATAATGCAACAAAGTCCTTAAATAATGCAGCAGAGTCCTTAAATACTGAAGCAGAGTCCTTAAATATTGCAGCAAAGTCCTTAAATAATGCAGCAGAGTCATTAAATAATGCAACAAAGTCCTTAAATAATGCAGCAGAGTCCTTAAATAATGCAATAAAGTCCTTAAATAATGCAGCAGAGTCCTTAAATGCTTCAGCAGAGTCATTAAATAATGCAGCAGAGTCCTTAAATAATGCAGCAAATTCCTTAAATAATGAATCAGAGTCCTTAAATAATGCAGCAAAGTTCTTAAATAATGCAGCAGAGTCCTTAAATAATGCAACAAAGTCCTTAAATAATGCAGCAGAGTCCTTAAATAATGAAGCAAAGTCCTTAAATATTGCAGCAAAGTCCTTAAATAATGCAGCAGAGTCCTTAAATAATGCAACAAAGTCCTTAAATAATGCAGCAGAGTCCTTAAATAATGAAGCAAAGTCCTTAAATATTGCAGCAAAGTCCTTAAATAATGCAGCAGAGTCCTTAAATAATGCAACAAAGTCCTTAAATAATGCAGCAGAGTCCTTAAATAATGCAGCAAAGTCCTTAAATAATGCAGCAGAGTCATTAAATAATGCAGCAGAGTCCTTAAATACCGCAGCAGAGTACTTAAATACTGAAGCAGAGTCCTTTAATATAGCAGCAAGTTCCTTAAATAATGCAGCAGAGTCCTTAAAAAATCCAACAAAGTCATTAAATAATGCAGCAAGTCCTTAAATAATGCAGCAGAGTCCTCTAATAATGCAGCAGAGTCCTCAAATGCTTCAGCAAAGTCATTCAATAATGCAGCATAGTCCTTAAATAATGCAGCAAAGTCCTTAAATAATGCAGCACAGTTCTTAAATAGTGCAATAACGTCGGTAAATAAGGCAGCAGAGTCCTTAAATAATGCAGCAAAGTCCTTAACTAATGCAGCAGAGTCCTTAAATAATGCAACAAAGTCCTTAAATAATGCAGCAGAGTCCTTAAATACCGCAGCAAAGTCCTTAAATAATGCAGCAGAGTCCTTAAATAATGCAACAAAGTCCTTAAATAATGCAGCAGAGTCCTTAAATAATGCAGCAAAGTCCTTTAATAATGCAGCAGAGTCCTTAAATAATGCAACAAAGTCCTTAAATAATGCAGCAGAGTCCTTAAATACTGAAGCAGAGTCCTTAAATAATGCAGAAAAGTCCTTAAATAATGCAACAAAGTCCTTAAATAATGCAGCAGAGTCCTTAAATAATGCATCAAATTCCTTAAATATGCAGCAAATTCCTTAAATAATTCAGCAGAGTCCTTAAATAATCCAACAAAGTCCTTAAATAATGCAGCAAAGTCCTTAAATAATGCAGCAGAGTCCTTAAATAATGCAGCAAAGTCCTTAAATAATGCAGCAGAGTCCTTAAATAATGCAACAAAGTCCTTAAATAATGCAGCAGAGTCCTTAAATACTGAAGCAGAGTCCTTAAATATTGCAGCAAAGTCCTTAAATAATGCAGCAGAGTCATTAAATAATGCAACAAAGTCCTTAAATAATGCAGCAGAGTCTTTAAATAATGCAACAAAGTCCTTAAATAATGCAGCAGAGTACTTAAATAATGCAACAAAGTCCTTAAATAATGCAGCAAAGTCCTTAAATACCACAGCAGAGTCATTAAATAATTCAGCAAAGTCCTTAAATAATGCAGCAGAGTCCTTAAATAATGCAGCAGACTCCTTAAATAATTCAGCAAAGTCCTTAAATAATGCAGCAGAGTCCTTAAATAATGCAACAAAGTCCTTAAATAATGCAGCAGAGTACTTAAATAATGCAGCAAACTCCTTTAATAATGCAGCAGAGCCCTTAAATAATGCAATAAAGTCCTTAAATAATGCAGCAGAGTCCTTAAATACGGAAGCAGAGTCCTTAAATATTGCAGCAAAGTCCTTAAATAATGCAGCAAAGTCCTTAACTAATGCAGCAGAGTAATTAAATAATGCAACAAAGTCCTTAAATAATGCAACAGAGTCCTTAAATACCGCAGCAAAGTGCTTAAATAATGCAGCAGAGTCCTCAAATGCTTCAGCAGAGTACTTAAATAATGCAGCAGAGTCCTTAAATAATGTAACAAAGTCCTTAAATAATGCAGCAGAGTCCTTAAATTCTGAAGCAGAGTCCTTAAATATTGCAGCAAAGTCCTTAAATAATGCAGCAGAGTCATTAAATAATGCAACAAAGTCCTTAATAATGCAGCAGAGTCCTTAAATAATGCAACAAAGTCCTTAAATAATGCAGCAGAGTACTTAAATAATGCAACAAAGTCCTTAAATAATGCAGCAAAGTCCTTAAATACCACAGCAGAGTCATTAAATAATCCAGCAAAGTCCTTAAATAATGCAGCAGAGTCCTTAAATAATGCAGCAGACTCCTTAAGTAATTCAGCAAAGTCCTTAAATAATGCAGCAGAGTCCTTAAATAATGCAGCAAAGTCCTTTAATAATGCAGCAGAGCCCTTAAATAATGCAATAAAGTCATTAAATAATGCAGCAGAGTCCTTAAATACGGAAGCAGAGTCCTTAAATACTGCAGCAAAGTCCTTAAATAATGCAGCAGAGTCCTTAAATAATGCAACAAAGTCCTTAAATAATGCAGCAGAGTCCTTAAATAATGCAACAAAGTCCTTAAATAATGCAGCAGAGTCCTTAAATAATGCAGCACAGTCCTCAAATGCTTCAGCAGAGTGAATAAATAATGCAGCAGAGTCCTTAAATAATGCAGCAAATTCCTTAAATATGCAGCAAATTCCTTAAATAATACAGCAGAGTACTAAAATAATCCAACAAAGTCCTTAAATAATGCACCAAAGTCCTTAAATAATGCAGCAGAGTCCTCAAATAATGCAGCAGAGTCCTCAAATGCTTCAGCAGAGTCCTTAAATAATGCAGCAGAGTCCTTAAATAATGCAGCAAATTCCTTAAATAATGCATCAGAGTCCTTAAATAATGCAACAAAGTCCTTAATTAATGCAGCAAAGTTCTTAAATAATGCAGCAGAGTCCTTAAATAATGCAACAAAGTCCTTAAATAATGCAGCAGAGTCCTTAAATACTGAAACAGAGTCCTTAAATATTGCAGCAAAGTCCTTAAATAATGCAGCAGAGTCCTTAAATAGTGCAACAAAGTCCTTAAATAATGCAGCAGAGTCCTTAAATAATGCAGCAAAGTCCTTAAATAATGCAGCAGAGTCCTTAAATAATGCAGCAGAGTCCTTAAATACCGCAGCAGAGTACTTAAATACTGAAGCAGAGTCCTTTAATATAGCAGCAAGTTCCTTAAATAATGCAGCAGAGTCCTTAAAAAATCCAACAAAGTCATTAAATAATGCAGCAAGTGCTTAAATAATGCAGCAGAGTCCTCTAATAATGCAGCAGAGTCCTCAAATGCTTCAGCAAAGTCATTAAATAATGCAGCATAGTCCTTAAATAATGCAGCAAAGTCCTTAAATAATGCAGCACAGTTCTTAAATAGTGCAACAACGTCGGTAAATAATGCAGCAGAGTCCTTAAATAATGCAGCAAAGTCCTTAACTAATGCAGCAGAGTCCTTAAATAATGCAACAAAGTCCTTAAATAATGCAGGAGAGTCCTTAAATACCGCAGCAAAGTCCTTAAATAATGCAGCAGAGTCCTTAAATAATGCAACAAAGTCCTTAAATAATGCAGCAGAGTCCTTAAATAATGCAGCAAAGTCCTTAACTAATGCAGCAGAGTCCTTAAATAATGCAACAAAGTCCTTAAATAATGCAGCAGAGTCCTTAAATAATGCAACAAAGTCCTTAAATAATGCAGCAGAGTCCTTAAATAATGCAGCACAGTCCTCAAATGCTTCAGCAGAGTGAATAAATAATGCAGCAGAGTCCTTAAATAATGCAGCAAATTCCTTAAATATGCAGCAAATTCCTTAAATAATACAGCAGAGTACTAAAATAATCCAACAAAGTCCTTAAATAATGCACCAAAGTCCTTAAATAATGCAGCAGAGTCCTCAAATAATGCAGCAGAGTCCTCAAATGCTTCAGCAGAGTCCTTAAATAATGCAGCAGAGTCCTTAAATAATGCAGCAAATTCCTTAAATAATGCATCAGAGTCCTTAAATAATGCAACAAAGTCCTTAATTAATGCAGCAAAGTTCTTAAATAATGCAGCAGAGTCCTTAAATAATGCAACAAAGTCCTTAAATAATGCAGCAGAGTCCTTAAATACTGAAACAGAGTCCTTAAATATTGCAGCAAAGTCCTTAAATAATGCAGCAGAGTCCTTAAATAGTGCAACAAAGTCCTTAAATAATGCAGCAGAGTCCTTAAATAATGCAGCAAAGTCCTTAAATAATGCAGCAGAGTCCTTAAATAATGCAGCAGAGTCCTTAAATACCGCAACAGAGTACTTAAATACTGAAGCAGAGTCCTTTAATATAGCAGCAAGTTCCTTAAATAATGCAGCAGAGTCCTTAAAAAATCCAACAAAGTCATTAAATAATGCAGCAAGTGCTTAAATAATGCAGCAGAGTCCTCTAATAATGCAGCAGAGTCCTCAAATGCTTCAGCAAAGTCATTAAATAATGCAGCATAGTCCTTAAATAATGCAGCAAAGTCCTTAAATAATGCAGCACAGTTCTTAAATAGTGCAACAACGTCGGTAAATAATGCAGCAGAGTCCTTAAATAATGCAGCAAAGTCCTTAACTAATGCAGCAGAGTCCTTAAATAATGCAACAAAGTCCTTAAATAATGCAGGAGAGTCCTTAAATACCGCAGCAAAGTCCTTAAATAATGCAGCAGAGTCCTTAAATAATGCAACAAAGTCCTTAAATAATGCAGCAGAGTCCTTAAATAATGCAGCAAAGTCCTTTAATAATGCAGCAGAGTCCTTAAATAATGAAACAAAGTCCTGAAATAATGCAGCAGAGTCCTTAAATACTGAAGCAGAGTCCTTAAATAATGCAGCAATGTCCTTAAATAATGCAGCAGAGTCCTTAAATAATGCAACAAAGTCCTTAAATAATGCAGCAGAGTCCTTAAATAATGCAACAAAGTCCTTAAATAATGCAGCAGAGTCATTAAATAATGCAACAAAGTCCTTAAATAATGCAGCAGAGTCCTTAAATAATGCAATAAAGTCCTTAAATAATGCAGCAGAGTACTTAAATAATGCAACAAAGTCCTTAAATAATGCAGCAAAGTCCTTAAATACCACAGCAGAGTCATTAAATAATTCAGCAAAGTCCTTAAATAATGCAGCAGAGTCCTTAAATAATGCAGCAGACTCCTTAAATAATTCAGCAAAGTCCTTAAATAATGCAGCAGAGTCCTTAAATAATGCAACAAAGTCCTTAAATAATGCAGCAGAGTCCTTAAATAATGCAGCAAAGTCCTTTAATAATGCAGCAGAGCCCTTACATAATGCAATAAAGTCCTTAAATAATGCATCAGAGTCCTTAAATACGGAAGCAGAGTCCTTAAATATTGCAGCAAAGTCCTTAAATAATGCAGCAGAGTCCTTAAATAATGCAGCAAAGTCCTTAAATAATGCAGCGGAGTCCTTAAATAATGCAACAAAGTCCTTAAATAATGCAGCAGAGTCCTTAAATAATGCAGCACAGTCCTCAAATGCTTCAGCAGAGTGAATAATTAATGCAGCAGAGTCCTTAAATAATGCAGCAAATTCCTTAAATATGCAGCAAATTCCTTAAATATGCAGCAAATTCCTTAAATAATACAGCAGAGTACTTAAATAATCCAACAAAGTCCTTAAATAATGCAGCAAAGTCCTTAAATAATGCAGCAGAGTCCTCAAATAATGCAGCAGAGTCCTCAAATGCTTCAGCAGAGTCATTAAATAATGCAGCAGAGTCCTTAAATAATGCAGCAAATTCCTTAAATAATGAATCAGAGTCCTTAAATAATGCAGCAAAGTTCTTAAATAATGCAGCAGAGTCCTTAAATAATGCAACAAAGTCCTTAAATAATGCAGCAGAGTCCTTAAATAATGAAGCAAAGTCCTTAAATATTGCAGCAAAGTCCTTAAATAATGCAGCAGAGTCCTTAAATAATGCAACAAAGTCCTTAAATAATGCAGCAGAGTCCTTAAATAATGCAGCAAAGTCCCTAAATAATGCAGCAGAGTCATTAAATAATGCAGCAGAGTCCTTAAATACCGCAGCAGAGTACTTAAATACTGAAGCAGAGTCCTTTAATATAGCAGCAAGTTCCTTAAATAATGCAGCAGAGTCCTTAAAAAATCCAACAAAGTCATTAAATAATGCAGCAAGTCCTTAAATAATGCAGCCGAGTCCTCTAATAATGCAGCAGAGTCCTCAAATGCTTCAGCAAAGTCATTCAATAATGCAGCATAGTCCTTAAATAATGCAGCAAAGTCCTTAAATAATGCAGCACAGTTCTTAAATAGTGCAATAACGTCGGTAAATAAGGCAGCAGAGTCCTTAAATAATGCAGCAAAGTCCTTAACTAATGCAGCAGAGTCCTTAAATAATGCAACAAAGTCCTTAAATAATGCAGCAGAGTCCTTAAATACCGCAGCAAAGTCCTTAAATAATGCAGCAGAGTCCTTAAATAATGCAACAAAGTCCTTAAATAATGCAGCAGAGTCCTTAAATAATGCAGCAAAGTCCTTTAATAATGCAGCAGAGTCCTTAAATAATGCAACAAAGTCCTTAAATAATGCAGCAGAGTCCTTAAATACTGAAGCAGAGTCCTTAAATAATGCAGAAAAGTCCTTAAATAATGCAACAAAGTCCTTAAATAATGCAGCAGAGTCCTTAAATAATGCATCAAATTCCTTAAATATGCAGCAAATTCCTTAAATAATACAGCAGAGTCCTTAAATAATCCAACAAAGTCCTTAAATAATGCAGCAAAGTCCTTAAATAATGCAGCAGAGTCCTTAAATAATGCAGCAAAGTCCTTAAATAATGCAGCAGAGTCCTTAAATAATGCAACAAAGTCCTTAAATAATGCAGCAGAGTCCTTAAATACTGAAGCAGAGTCCTTAAATATTGCAGCAAAGTCCTTAAATAATGCAGCAGAGTCATTAAATAATGCAACAAAGTCCTTAAATAATGCAGCAGAGTCCTTAAATAATGCAACAAAGTCCTTAAATAATGCAGCAGAGTACTTAAATAATGCAACAAAGTCCTTAAATAATGCAGCAAAGTCCTTAAATACCACAGCAGAGTCATTAAATAATTCAGCAAAGTCCTTAAATAATGCAGCAGAGTCCTTAAATAATGCAGCAGACTCCTTAAATAATTCAGCAAAGTCCTTAAATAATGCAGCAGAGTCCTTAAATAATGCAACAAAGTCCTTAAATAATGCAGCAGAGTACTTAAATAATGCAGCAAACTCCTTTAATAATGCAGCAGAGCCCTTAAATAATGCAATAAAGTCCTTAAATAATGCAGCAGAGTCCTTAAATACGGAAGCAGAGTCCTTAAATATTGCAGCAAAGTCCTTAAATAATGCAGCAGAGTCCTTAAATAATGCAACAAAGTCCTTAAATAATGCAGCAGAGTCCTTAAATAATGCAGCAAAGTCCTTAACTAATGCAGCAGAGTAATTAAATAATGCAACAAAGTCCTTAAATAATGCAACAGAGTCCTTAAATACCGCAGCAAAGTGCTTAAATAATGCAGCAGAGTCCTCAAATGCTTCAGCAGAGTCCTTAAATAATGCAGCAGAGTCCTTAAATAATGCAGCAGAGTCCTCAAATAATGCAGCAGAGTCCTCAAATGCTTCAGCAGAGTCATTAAATAATGCAGCAGAGTCCTTAAATAATGCAGCAAATTCCTTAAATAATGAATCAGAGTCCTTAAATAATGCAGCAAAGTTCTTAAATAATGCAGCAGAGTCCTTAAATAATGCAACAAAGTCCTTAAATAATGCAGCAGAGTCCTTAAATAATGAAGCAAAGTCCTTAAATATTGCATCAAAGTCCTTAAATAATGCAGCAGAGTCCTTAAATAATGCAACAAAGTCCTTAAATAATGCAGCAGAGTCCTTAAATAATGCAGCAAAGTCCTTAAATAATGCAGCAGAGTCATTAAATAATGCAGCAGAGTCCTTAAATACCGCAGCAGAGTACTTAAATACTGAAGCAGAGTCCTTTAATATAGCAGCAAGTTCCTTAAATAATGCAGCAGAGTCCTTAAAAAATCCAACAAAGTCATTAAATAATGCAGCAAGTCCTTAAATAATGCAGCCGAGTCCTCTAATAATGCAGCAGAGTCCTCAAATGCTTCAGCAAAGTCATTCAATAATGCAGCATAGTCCTTAAATAATGCAGCAAAGTCCTTAAATAATGCAGCACAGTTCTTAAATAGTGCAATAACGTCGGTAAATAAGGCAGCAGAGTCCTTAAATAATGCAGCAAAGTCCTTAACTAATGCAGCAGAGTCCTTAAATAATGCAACAAAGTCCTTAAATAATGCAGCAGAGTCCTTAAATACCGCAGCAAAGTCCTTAAATAATGCAGCAGAGTCCTTAAATAATGCAACAAAGTCCTTAAATAATGCAGCAGAGTCCTTAAATAATGCAGCAAAGTCCTTTAATAATGCAGCAGAGTCCTTAAATAATGCAACAAAGTCCTTAAATAATGCAGCAGAGTACTTAAATACTGAAGCAGAGTCCATAAATAATGCAGAAAAGTCCTTAAATAATGCAACAAAGTCCTTAAATAATGCAGCAGAGTCCTTAAATAATGCATCAAATTCCTTAAATATGCAGCAAATTCCTTAAATAATACAGCAGAGTCCTTAAATAATCCAACAAAGTCCTTAAATAATGCAGCAAAGTCCTTAAATAATGCAGCAGAGTCCTTAAATAATGCAACAAAGTCCTTAAATAATGCAGCAGAGTCCTTAAATACTGAAGCAGAGTCCTTAAATATTGCAGCAAAGTCCTTAAATAATGCAGCAGAGTCATTAAATAATGCAACAAAGTCCTTAAATAATGCAGCAGAGTCCTTAAATAATGCAACAAAGTCCTTAAATAATGCAGCAGAGTACTTAAATAATGCAACAAAGTCCTTAAATAATGCAGCAAAGTCCTTAAATACCACAGCAGAGTCATTAAATAATTCAGCAAAGTCCTTAAATAATGCAGCAGAGTCCTTAAATAATGCAGCAGACTCCTTAAATAATTCAGCAAAGTCCTTAAATAATGCAGCAGAGTCCTTAAATAATGCAACAAAGTCCTTAACTAATGCAACAGAGTCCTTAAATAATGCAACAAAGTCCTTAAATAATGCAGCAGAGTCCTTAAATACCGCAGCAAAGTCCTTAAATAATGCAGCAGAGTCCTTAAATAATGCAACAAAGTCCTTAAATAATGCAGCAGAGTCCTTAAATAATGCAGCAAAGTCCTTTAATAATGCAGCAGAGTCCTTAAATAATGCAACAAAGTCCTTAAATAATGCAGCAGAGTCCTTAAATACTGAAGCAGAGTCCTTAAATAATGCAGAAAAGTCCTTAAATAATGCAACAAAGTCCTTAAATAATGCAGCAGAGTCCTTAAATAATGCATCAAATTCCTTAAATATGCAGCAAATTCCTTAAATAATACAGCAGAGTCCTTAAATAATCCAACAAAGTCCTTAAATAATGCAGCAAAGTCCTTAAATAATGCAGCAGAGTCCTTAAATAATGCAGCAAAGTCCTTAAATAATGCAGCAGAGTCCTTAAATAATGCAACAAAGTCCTTAAATAATGCAGCAGAGTCCTTAAATACTGAAGCAGAGTCCTTAAATATTGCAGCAAAGTCCTTAAATAATGCAGCAGAGTCATTAAATAATGCAACAAAGTCCTTAAATAATGCAGCAGAGTCCTTAAATAATGCAACAAAGTCCTTAAATAATGCAGCAGAGTACTTAAATAATGCAACAAAGTCCTTAAATAATGCAGCAAAGTCCTTAAATACCACAGCAGAGTCATTAAATAATTCAGCAAAGTCGTTAAATAATGCAGCAGAGTCCTTAAATAATGCAGCAGACTCCTTAAATAATTCAGCAAAGTCCTTAAATAATGCAGCAGAGTCCTTAAATAATGCAACAAAGTCCTTAAATAATGCAGCAGAGTACTTAAATAATGCAGCAAACTCCTTTAATAATGCAGCAGAGCCCTTAAATAATGCAATAAAGTCCTTAAATAATGCAGCAGAGTCCTTAAATACGGAAGCAGAGTCCTTAAATATTGCAGCAAAGTCCTTAAATAATGCAGCAGAGTCGTTAAATAATGCAACAAAGTCCTTAAATAATGCAGCAGAGTCCTTAAATAATGCAGCAAAGTCCTTAACTAATGCAGCAGAGTAATTAAATAATGCAACAAAGTCCTTAAATAATGCAACAGAGTCCTTAAATACCGCAGCAAAGTGCTTAAATAATGCAGCAGAGTCCTCAAATGCTTCAGCAGAGTCCTTAAGTAATGCAGCAGAGTCCTTAAATAATGCAGCAAAGTCCTTAAATAATGCAGCAGAGTCCTTAAATAATGCAGCAGAGTCCTTAAATACCGCAGCAGAGTACTTAAATACTGAAGCAGAGTCCTTTAATATAGCAGCAAGTTCCTTAAATAATGCAGCAGAGTCCTTAAAAAATCCAACAAAGTCATTAAATAATGCAGCAAGTGCTTAAATAATGCAGCAGAGCCCTCTAATAATGCAGCAGAGTCCTCAAATGCTTCAGCAAAGTCATTAAATAATGCAGCATAGTCCTTAAATAATGCAGCAAAGTCCTTAAATAATGCAGCACAGTTCTTAAATAGTGCAACAACGTCGGTAAATAATGCAGTAGAGTCCTTAAATAATGCAGCAAAGTCCTTAACTAATGCAGCAGAGTCCTTAAATAATGCAACAAAGTCCTTAAATAATGCAGGAGAGTCCTTAAATACCGCAGCAAAGTCCTTAAATAATGCAGCAGAGTCCTTAAATAATGCAACAAAGTCCTTAAATAATGCAGCAGAGTCCTTAAATAATGCAGCAAAGTCCTTTAATAATGCAGCAGAGTCCTTAAATAATGAAACAAAGTCCTTAAATAATGCAGCAGAGTCCTTAAATACTGAAGCAGAGTCCTTAAATAATGCAGCAATGTCCTTAAATAATGCAGCAGAGTCCTTAAATAATGCAACAAAGTCCTTAAATAATGCAGCAGAGTCCTTAAATAATGCAGCAGAGTCCTTAAATAATGCAGCAGAGTGAATAAATAATGCAGCAGAGTCCTTAAATAATCCAACAAAGTCCTTAAATAATGCAGCAAAGTCCTTAAATAATGCAGCAGAGTCCTTAAATAATGCAGCAAAGTCCTTAAATAATGCAGAAGAGTCCTTAAATAATGCAACAAAGTCCTTAAATAATGCAGCAGAGTCCTTAAATACTGAAGCAGAGTCCTTAAATATTGCAGCAAAGTCCTTAAATAATGCAGCAGAGTCATTAAATAATGCAACAAAGTCCTTAAATAATGCAGCAGAGTCCTTAAATAATGCAATAAAGTCCTTAAATAATGCAGCAGAGTACTTAAATAATGCAACAAAGTCCTTAAATAATGCAGCAAAGTCCTTAAATACCACAGCAGAGTCATTAAATAATTCAGCAAAGTCCTTAAATAATGCAGCAGAGTCCTTAAATAATGCAGCAGACTCCTTAAATAATTCAGCAAAGTCCTTAAATAATGCAGCAGAGTCCTTAAATAATGCAACAAAGTCCTTAAATAATGCAGCAGAGTACTTAAATAATGCAGCAAAGTCCTTTAATAATGCAGCAGAGCCCTTACATAATGCAATAAAGTCCTTAAATAATGCATCAGAGTCCTTAAATACGGAAGCAGAGTCCTTAAATATTGCAGCAAAGTCCTTAAATAATGCAGCAGAGTCCTTAAATAATGCAGCAAAGTCCTTAAATAATGCAGCGGAGTCCTTAAATAATGCAACAAAGTCCTTAAATAATGCAGCAGAGTCCTTAAATAATGCAGCACAGTCCTCAAATGCTTCAGCAGAGTGAATAATTAATGCAGCAGAGTCCTTAAATAATGCAGCAAATTCCTTAAATATGCAGCAAATTCCTTAAATATGCAGCAAATTCCTTAAATAATACAGCAGAGTACTTAAATAATCCAACAAAGTCCTTAAATATTGCAGCAAAGTCCTTAAATAATGCAGCAGAGTCCTCAAATAATGCAGCAGAGTCCTCAAATGCTTCAGCAGAGTCATTAAATAATGCAGCAGAGTCCTTAAATAATGCAGCAAATTCCTTAAATAATGAATCAGAGTCCTTAAATAATGCAGCAAAGTTCTTAAATAATGCAGCAGAGTCCTTAAATAATGCAACAAAGTCCTTAAATAATGCAGCAGAGTCCTTAAATAATGAAGCAAAGTCCTTAAATATTGCAGCAAAGTCCTTAAATAATGCAGCAGAGTCCTTAAATAATGCAACAAAGTCCTTAAATAATGCAGCAGAGTCCTTAAATAATGCAGCAAAGTCCCTAAATAATGCAGCAGAGTCATTAAATAATGCAGCAGAGTCCTTAAATACCGCAGCAGAGTACTTAAATACTGAAGCAGAGTCCTTTAATATAGCAGCAAGTTCCTTAAATAATGCAGCAGAGTCCTTAAAAAATCCAACAAAGTCATTAAATAATGCAGCAAGTCCTTAAATAATGCAGCCGAGTCCTCTAATAATGCAGCAGAGTCCTCAAATGCTTCAGCAAAGTCATTCAATAATGCAGCATAGTCCTTAAATAATGCAGCAAAGTCCTTAAATAATGCAGCACAGTTCTTAAATAGTGCAATAACGTCGGTAAATAAGGCAGCAGAGTCCTTAAATAATGCAGCAAAGTCCTTAACTAATGCAGCAGAGTCCTTAAATAATGCAACAAAGTCCTTAAATAATGCAGCAGAGTCCTTAAATACCGCAGCAAAGTCCTTAAATAATGCAGCAGAGTCCTTAAATAATGCAACAAAGTCCTTAAATAATGCAGCAGAGTCCTTAAATAATGCAGCAAAGTCCTTTAATAATGCAGCAGAGTCCTTAAATAATGCAACAAAGTCCTTAAATAATGCAGCAGAGTCCTTAAATACTGAAGCAGAGTCCTTAAATAATGCAGAAAAGTCCTTAAATAATGCAACAAAGTCCTTAAATAATGCAGCAGAGTCCTTAAATAATGCATCAAATTCCTTAAATATGCAGCAAATTCCTTAAATAATACAGCAGAGTCCTTAAATAATCCAACAAAGTCCTTAAATAATGCAGCAAAGTCCTTAAATAATGCAGCAGAGTCCTTAAATAATGCAGCAAAGTCCTTAAATAATGCAGCAGAGTCCTTAAATAATGCAACAAAGTCCTTAAATAATGCAGCAGAGTCCTTAAATACTGAAGCAGAGTCCTTAAATATTGCAGCAAAGTCCTTAAATAATGCAGCAGAGTCATTAAATAATGCAACAAAGTCCTTAAATAATGCAGCAGAGTCCTTAAATAATGCAACAAAGTCCTTAAATAATGCAGCAGAGTACTTAAATAATGCAACAAAGTCCTTAAATAATGCAGCAAAGTCCTTAAATACCACAGCAGAGTCATTAAATAATTCAGCAAAGTCCTTAAATAATGCAGCAGAGTCCTTAAATAATGCAGCAGACTCCTTAAATAATTCAGCAAAGTCCTTAAATAATGCAGCAGAGTCCTTAAATAATGCAACAAAGTCCTTAAATAATGCAGCAGAGTACTTAAATAATGCAGCAAACTCCTTTAATAATGCAGCAGAGCCCTTAAATAATGCAATAAAGTCCTTAAATAATGCAGCAGAGTCCTTAAATACGGAAGCAGAGTCCTTAAATATTGCAGCAAAGTCCTTAAATAATGCAGCAGAGTCCTTAAATAATGCAACAAAGTCCTTAAATAATGCAGCAGAGTCCTTAAATAATGCAGCAAAGTCCTTAACTAATGCAGCAGAGTAATTGAATAATGCAACAAAGTCCTTAAATAATGCAACAGAGTCCTTAAATACCGCAGCAAAGTGCTTAAATAATGCAGCAGAGTCCTCAAATGCTTCAGCAGAGTCCTTAAATAATGCAGCAGAGTCCTTAAATAATGCAACAGAGTCCTCAAATAATGCAGCAGAGTCCTCAAATGCTTCAGCAGAGTCATTAAATAATGCAGCAGAGTCCTTAAATAATGCAGCAAATTCCTTAAATAATGAATCAGAGTCCTTAAATAATGCAGCAAAGTTCTTAAATAATGCAGCAGAGTCCTTAAATAATGCAACAAAGTCCTTAAATAATGCAGCAGAGTCCTTAAATAATGAAGCAAAGTCCTTAAATATTGCAGCAAAGTCCTTAAATAATGCAGCAGAGTCCTTAAATAATGCAACAAAGTCCTTAAATAATGCAGCAGAGTCCTTAAATAATGCAGCAAAGTCCTTAAATAATGCAGCAGAGTCATTAAATAATGCAGCAGAGTCCTTAAATACCGCAGCAGAGTACTTAAATACTGAAGCAGAGTCCTTTAATATAGCAGCAAGTTCCTTAAATAATGCAGCAGAGTCCTTAAAAAATCCAACAAAGTCATTAAATAATGCAGCAAGTCCTTAAATAATGCAGCCGAGTCCTCTAATAATGCAGCAGAGTCCTCAAATGCTTCAGCAAAGTCATTCAATAATGCAGCATAGTCCTTAAATAATGCAGCAAAGTCCTTAAATAATGCAGCACAGTTCTTAAATAGTGCAATAACGTCGGTAAATAAGGCAGCAGAGTCCTTAAATAATGCAGCAAAGTCCTTAACTAATGCAGCAGAGTCCTTAAATAATGCAACAAAGTCCTTAAATAATGCAGCAGAGTCCTTAAATACCGCAGCAAAGTCCTTAAATAATGCAGCAGAGTCCTTAAATAATGCAACAAAGTCCTTAAATAATGCAGCAGAGTCCTTAAATAATGCAGCAAAGTCCTTTAATAATGCAGCAGAGTCCTTAAATAATGCAACAAAGTCCTTAAATAATGCAGCAGAGTCCTTAAATACTGAAGCAGAGTCCTTAAATAATGCAGAAAAGTCCTTAAATAATGCAACAAAGTCCTTAAATAATGCAGCAGAGTCCTTAAATAATGCATCAAATTCCTTAAATATGCAGCAAATTCCTTAAATAATACAGCAGAGTCCTTAAATAATCCAACAAAGTCCTTAAATAATGCAGCAAAGTCCTTAAATAATGCAGCAGAGTCCTTAAATAATGCAGCAAAGTCCTTAAATAATGCAGCAGAGTCCTTAAATAATGCAACAAAGTCCTTAAATAATGCAGCAGAGTCCTTAAATACTGAAGCAGAGTCCTTAAATATTGCAGCAAAGTCCTTAAATAATGCAGCAGAGTCATTAAATAATGCAACAAAGTCCTTAAATAATGCAGCAGAGTCCTTAAATAATGCAACAAAGTCCTTAAATAATGCAGCAGAGTACTTAAATAATGCAACAAAGTCCTTAAATAATGCAGCAAAGTCCTTAAATACCACAGCAGAGTCATTAAATAATTCAGCAAAGTCCTTAAATAATGCAGCAGAGTCCTTAAATAATGCAGCAGACTCCTTAAATAATTCAGCAAAGTCCTTAAATAATGCAGCAGAGTCCTTAAATAATGCAACAAAGTCCTTAAATAATGCAGCAGAGTACTTAAATAATGCAGCAAACTCCTTTAATAATGCAGCAGAGCCCTTAAATAATGCAATAAAGTCCTTAAATAATGCAGCAGAGTCCTTAAATACGGAAGCAGAGTCCTTAAATATTGCAGCAAAGTCCTTAAATAATGCAGCAGAGTCCTTAAATAATGCAACAAAGTCCTTAAATAATGCAGCAGAGTCCTTAAATAATGCAGCAAAGTCCTTAACTAATGCAGCAGAGTAATTAAATAATGCAACAAAGTCCTTAAATAATGCAACAGAGTCCTTAAATACCGCAGCAAAGTGCTTAAATAATGCAGCAGAGTCCTCAAATGCTTCAGCAGAGTCCTTAAATAATGCAGCAGAGTCCTTAAATAATGCAGCAGAGTCCTTAAATAATGTAACAAAGTCCTTAAATAATGCAGCAGAGTCCTTAAATACTGAAGCAGAGTCCTTAAATATTGCAGCAAAGTCCTTAAATAATGCAGCAGAGTCATTAAATAATGCAACAAAGTCCTTAATAATGCAGCAGAGTCCTTAAATAATGCAACAAAGTCCTTAAATAATGCAGCAAAGTCCTTATATACCACAGCAGATTCATTAAATAATTCAGCAAAGTCCTTAAATAATGCAGCAGAGTCCTTAAATAATGCAGCAGACTCCTTAAGTAATTCATCAAAGTCCTTAAATAATGCAGCAGAGTCCTTAAATAATGCAACAAAGTCCTTAAATAATGCAGCAGAGTCCTTAAATATTGCAGCAAAGTCCTTTAATAATGCAGCAGAGCCCTTAAATAATGCAATAAAGTCATTAAATAATGCAGCAGAGTCCTTAAATACGGAAGCAGAGTCCTTAAATACTGCAGCAAAGTCCTTAAATAATGCAGCAGAGTCCTTAAATAATGCAACAAAGTCCTTAAATAATGCAGCAGAGTCCTTAAATAATGCAACAAAGTCCTTAAATAATGCAGCAGAGTCCTTAAATAATGCAGCACAGTCCTCAAATGCTTCAGCAGAGTGAATAAATAATGCAGCAGAGTCCTTAAATAATGCAGCAAATTCCTTAAATATGCAGCAAATTCCTTAAATAATACAGCAGAGTACTAAAATAATCCAACAAAGTCATTAAATAATGCAGCAAAGTCCTTAAATAATGCAGCAGAGTCCTCAAATAATGCAGCAGAGTCCTCAAATGCTTCAGCAGAGTCATTAAATAATGCAGCAGAGTCCTTAAATAATGCAGCAAATTCCTTAAATAATGCATCAGAGTCCTTAAATAATGCAACAAAGTCCTTAATTAATGCAGCAAAGTTCTTAAATAATGCAGCAGAGTCCTTAAATAATGCAACAAAGTCCTTAAATAATGCAGCAGAGTCCTTAAATACTGAAGCAAAGTCCTTAAATATTGCAGCAAAGTCCTTAAATAATGCAGCAGAGTCCTTAAATAATGCAACAAAGTCCTTAAATAATGCAGCAGAGTCCTTAAATAATGCAGCAAAGTCCTTAAATAATGCAGCAGAGTCCTTAAATACCGCAGCAGAGTACTTAAATACTGAAGCAGAGTCCTTTAATATAGCAGCAAGTTCCTTAAATAATGCAGCAGAGTCCTTAAAAAATCCAACAAAGTCATTAAATAATGCAGCAAGTCCTTAAATAATGCAGCAGAGTCCTCTAATAATGCAGCAGAGTCCTCAAATGCTTCAGCAAAGTCATTAAATAATGCAGCATAGTCCTTAAATAATGCAGCAAAGTCCTTAAATAATGCAGCACAGTTCTTAAATAGTGCAACAACGTCAGTAAATAATGCAGCAGAGTCCTTAAATAATGCAGCAAAGTCCTTAACTAATGCAGCAGAGTCCTTAAATAATGCAAAAAAAGTCCTTAAATAATGCAGCAGACTCCTTAAATACCGCAGCAAAGTCCTTAAATAATGCAGCAGAGTCCTTAAATAATGCAACAAAGTCCTTAATTAATGCAGCAGAGTCCTTAAATAATGCAGCAAAGTCCTTTAATAATGCAGCAGAGTCCTTAAATAATGAAACAAAGTCCTTAAATAATGCAGCAGAGTCCTTAAATACTGAAGCAGAGTCCTTAAATAATGCAGCAATGTCCTTAAATAATGCAACAGAGTCCTTAAATAATGCAACAAAGTCCTTAAATAATGCAGCAGAGTCCTTAAATAATGCAGCAGAGTGAATAAATAATGCAGCAGAGTCCTTAAATAATCCAACAAAGTCCTTAAATAATGCAGCAAAGTCCTTAAATAATGCAGCAGAGTCCTTAAATAATGCAGCAAAGTCCTTAAATAATGCAGCAGAGTCCTTAAATAATGCAACAAAGTCCTTAAATAATGCAGCAGAGTCCTTAAATACTGAAGCAGAGTCCTTGAATATTGCAGCAAAGTCCTTAAATAATGCAGCAGAGTCATTAAATAATGCAACAAAGTCCTTAAATAATGCAGCAGAGTCCTTAAATAATGCAATAAAGTCCTTAAATAATGCAGCAGAGTACTTAAATAATGCAACAAAGTCCTTAAATAATGCAGCAAAGTCCTTAAATACCACAGCAGAGTCATTAAATAATTCAGCAAAGTCCTTAAATAATGCAGCATAGTCCTTAAATAATGCAGCAAAGTCCTTAAATAATGCAGCAGAGTTCTTAAATAGTGCAACAACGTCGGTAAATAATGCAGCAGAGTCCTTAAATAATGCAGCAAAGTCCTTAACTAATGCAGCAGAGTCCTTAAATAATGCAACAAAGTCCTTAAATAATGCAGCAGAGTCCTTAAATACCGCAGCAAAGTCCTTAAATAATGCAGCAGAGTCCTTAAATAATGCAACAAAGTCCTTAAATAATGCAGCAGAGTCCTTAAATAATGCAGCAAAGTCCTTTAATAATGCAGCAGAGTCCTTAAATAATGAAACAAAGTCCTTAAATAATGCAGCAGAGTCCTTAAATACTGAAGCAGAGTCCTTAAATAATGCAGCAATGTCCTTAAATAATGCAGCAGAGTCCTTAAATAATGCAACAAAGTCCTTAAATAATGCAGCAGAGTCCTTAAATAATGCAGCAGAGTCCTTAAATAATGCAGCAGAGTGAATAAATAATTCAGCAGAGTCCTTAAATAATCCAACAAAGTCCTTAAATAATGCAGCAAAGTCCTTAAATAATGCAGCAGAGTCCTTAAATAATGCAGCAAAGTCCTTAAATAATGCAGCAGAGTCCTTA
Source organism: Phyllobates terribilis (assembly GCF_046119375.1). Lineage (NCBI taxonomy): Eukaryota > Metazoa > Chordata > Amphibia > Anura > Dendrobatidae > Phyllobates > Phyllobates terribilis. The sequence goes on from NW_027362765.1 coordinate 648,863,351, forward strand.
AATAATGCAACAAAGTCCTTAAATAATGCAGCAGAGTCCTTAAATACTGAAGCAGAGTCCTTAAATATTGCAGCAAAGTCCTTAAATAATGCAGCAGAGTCATTAAATAATTCAACAAAGTCCTTAAATAATGCAGCAGAGTCCTTAAATAATGCAATAAAGTCCTTAAATAATGCAGCAGAGTCCTTAAATGCTTCAGCAGAGTCATTAAATAATGCAGCAGAGTCCTTAAATAATGCAGCAAATTCCTTAAATAATGAATCAGAGTCCTTAAATAATGCAGCAAAGTTCTTAAATAATGCAGCAGAGTCCTTAAATAATGCAACAAAGTCCTTAAATAATGCAGCAGAGTCCTTAAATAATGAAGCAAAGTCCTTAAATATTGCAGCAAAGTCCTTAAATAATGCAGCAGAGTCCTTAAATAATGCAACAAAGTCCTTAAATAATGCAGCAGAGTCCTTAAATAATGAAGCAAAGTCCTTAAATATTGCAGCAAAGTCCTTAAATAATGCAGCAGAGTCCTTAAATAATGCAACAAAGTCCTTAAATAATGCAGCAGAGTCCTTAAATAATGCAGCAAAGTCCTTAAATAATGCAGCAGAGTCATTAAATAATGCAGCAGAGTCCTTAAATACCGCAGCAGAGTACTTAAATACTGAAGCAGAGTCCTTTAATATAGCAGCAAGTTCCTTAAATAATGCAGCAGAGTCCTTAAAAAATCCAACAAAGTCATTAAATAATGCAGCAAGTCCTTAAATAATGCAGCAGAGTCCTCTAATAATGCAGCAGAGTCCTCAAATGCTTCAGCAAAGTCATTCAATAATGCAGCATAGTCCTTAAATAATGCAGCAAAGTCCTTAAATAATGCAGCACAGTTCTTAAATAGTGCAATAACGTCGGTAAATAAGGCAGCAGAGTCCTTAAATAATGCAGCAAAGTCCTTAACTAATGCAGCAGAGTCCTTAAATAATGCAACAAAGTCCTTAAATAATGCAGCAGAGTCCTTAAATACCGCAGCAAAGTCCTTAAATAATGCAGCAGAGTCCTTAAATAATGCAACAAAGTCCTTAAATAATGCAGCAGAGTCCTTAAATAATGCAGCAAAGTCCTTTAATAATGCAGCAGAGTCCTTAAATAATGCAACAAAGTCCTTAAATAATGCAGCAGAGTCCTTAAATACTGAAGCAGAGTCCTTAAATATTGCAGAAAAGTCCTTAAATAATGCAACAAAGTCCTTAAATAATGCAGCAGAGTCCTTAAATAATGCATCAAATTCCTTAAATATGCAGCAAATTCCTTAAATAATTCAGCAGAGTCCTTAAATAATCCAACAAAGTCCTTAAATAATGCAGCAAAGTCCTTAAATAATGCAGCAGAGTCCTTAAATAATGCAGCAAAGTCCTTAAATAATGCAGCAGAGTCCTTAAATAATGCAACAAAGTCCTTAAATAATGCAGCAGAGTCCTTAAATACTGAAGCAGAGTCTTTAAATATTGCAGCAAAGTCCTTAAATAATGCAGCAGAGTCATTAAATAATGCAACAAAGTCCTTAAATAATGCAGCAGAGTCCTTAAATAATGCAACAAAGTCCTTAAATAATGCAGCAGAGTACTTAAATAATGCAACAAAGTCCTTAAATAATGCAGCAAAGTCCTTAAATACCACAGCAGATTCATTAAATAATTCAGCAAAGTCCTTAAATAATGCAGCAGAGTCCATAAATAATGCAGCAGACTCCTTAAATAATTCAGCAAAGTCCTTAAATAATGCAGCAGAGTCCTTAAATAATGCAACAAAGTCCTTAAATAATGCAGCAGAGTACTTAAATAATGCAGCAAACTCCTTTAATAATGCAGCAGAGCCCTTAAATAATGCAATAAAGTCCTTAAATAATGCAGCAGAGTCCTTAAATACGGAAGCAGAGCCCTTAAATAATGCAATAAAGTCCTTAAATAATGCAGCAGAGTCCTTAAATAATGCAACAAAGTCCTTAAATAATGCAGCAGAGTCCTTAAATACTGAAGCAGAGTCCTTAAATATTGCAGCAAAGTCCTTAAATAATGCAGCAGAGTCATTAAATAATGCAACAAAGTCCTTAATAATGCAGCAGAGTCCTTAAATAATGCAACAAAGTCCTTAAATAATGCAGCAAAGTCCTTATATACCACAGCAGATTCATTAAATAATTCAGCAAAGTCCTTAAATAATGCAGCAGAGTCCTTAAATAATGCAGCAGACTCCTTAAGTAATTCATCAAAGTCCTTAAATAATGCAGCAGAGTCCTTAAATAATGCAACAAAGTCCTTAAATAATGCAGCAGAGTCCTTAAATATTGCAGCAAAGTCCTTTAATAATGCAGCAGAGCCCTTAAATAATGCAATAAAGTCATTAAATAATGCAGCAGAGTCCTTAAATACGGAAGCAGAGTCCTTAAATACTGCAGCAAAGTCCTTAAATAATGCAGCAGAGTCCTTAAATAATGCAACAAAGTCCTTAAATAATGCAGCAGAGTCCTTAAATAATGCAACAAAGTCCTTAAATAATGCAGCAGAGTCCTTAAATAATGCAGCACAGTCCTCAAATGCTTCAGCAGAGTGAATAAATAATGCAGCAGAGTCCTTAAATAATGCAGCAAATTCCTTAAATATGCAGCAAATTCCTTAAATAATACAGCAGAGTACTAAAATAATCCAACAAAGTCATTAAATAATGCAGCAAAGTCCTTAAATAATGCAGCAGAGTCCTCAAATAATGCAGCAGAGTCCTCAAATGCTTCAGCAGAGTCATTAAATAATGCAGCAGAGTCCTTAAATAATGCAGCAAATTCCTTAAATAATGCATCAGAGTCCTTAAATAATGCAACAAAGTCCTTAATTAATGCAGCAAAGTTCTTAAATAATGCAGCAGAGTCCTTAAATAATGCAACAAAGTCCTTAAATAATGCAGCAGAGTCCTTAAATACTGAAGCAAAGTCCTTAAATATTGCAGCAAAGTCCTTAAATAATGCAGCAGAGTCCTTAAATAATGCAACAAAGTCCTTAAATAATGCAGCAGAGTCCTTAAATAATGCAGCAAAGTCCTTAAATAATGCAGCAGAGTCCTTAAATACCGCAGCAGAGTACTTAAATACTGAAGCAGAGTCCTTTAATATAGCAGCAAGTTCCTTAAATAATGCAGCAGAGTCCTTAAAAAATCCAACAAAGTCATTAAATAATGCAGCAAGTCCTTAAATAATGCAGCAGAGTCCTCTAATAATGCAGCAGAGTCCTCAAATGCTTCAGCAAAGTCATTAAATAATGCAGCATAGTCCTTAAATAATGCAGCAAAGTCCTTAAATAATGCAGCACAGTTCTTAAATAGTGCAACAACGTCAGTAAATAATGCAGCAGAGTCCTTAAATAATGCAGCAAAGTCCTTAACTAATGCAGCAGAGTCCTTAAATAATGCAAAAAAAGTCCTTAAATAATGCAGCAGACTCCTTAAATACCGCAGCAAAGTCCTTAAATAATGCAGCAGAGTCCTTAAATAATGCAACAAAGTCCTTAATTAATGCAGCAGAGTCCTTAAATAATGCAGCAAAGTCCTTTAATAATGCAGCAGAGTCCTTAAATAATGAAAAAAAGTCCTTAAATAATGCAGCAGAGTCCTTAAATACTGAAGCAGAGTCCTTAAATAATGCAGCAATGTCCTTAAATAATGCAACAGAGTCCTTAAATAATGCAACAAAGTCCTTAAATAATGCAGCAGAGTCCTTAAATAATGCAGCAGAGTGAATAAATAATGCAGCAGAGTCCTTAAATAATCCAACAAAGTCCTTAAATAATGCAGCAAAGTCCTTAAATAATGCAGCAGAGTCCTTAAATAATGCAGCAAAGTCCTTAAATAATGCAGCAGAGTCCTTAAATAATGCAACAAAGTCCTTAAATAATGCAGCAGAGTCCTTAAATACTGAAGCAGAGTCCTTAAATATTGCAGCAAAGTCCTTAAATAATGCAGCAGAGTCATTAAATAATGCAACAAAGTCCTTAAATAATGCAGCAGAGTCCTTAAATAATGCAATAAAGTCCTTAAATAATGCAGCAGAGTACTTAAATAATGCAACAAAGTCCTTAAATAATGCAGCAAAGTCCTTAAATACCACAGCAGAGTCATTAAATAATTCAGCAAAGTCCTTAAATAATGCAGCATAGTCCTTAAATAATGCAGCAAAGTCCTTAAATAATGCAGCAGAGTTCTTAAATAGTGCAACAACGTCGGTAAATAATGCAGCAGAGTCCTTAAATAATGCAGCAAAGTCCTTAACTAATGCAGCAGAGTCCTTAAATAATGCAACAAAGTCCTTAAATAATGCAGCAGAGTCCTTAAATACCGCAGCAAAGTCCTTAAATAATGCAGCAGAGTCCTTAAATAATGCAACAAAGTCCTTAAATAATGCAGCAGAGTCCTTAAATAATGCAGCAAAGTCCTTTAATAATGCAGCAGAGTCCTTAAATAATGAAACAAAGTCCTTAAATAATGCAGCAGAGTCCTTAAATACTGAAGCAGAGTCCTTAAATAATGCAGCAATGTCCTTAAATAATGCAGCAGAGTCCTTAAATAATGCAACAAAGTCCTTAAATAATGCAGCAGAGTCCTTAAATAATGCAGCAGAGTCCTTAAATAATGCAGCAGAGTGAATAAATAATACAGCAGAGTCCTTAAATAATCCAACAAAGTCCTTAAATAATGCAGCAAAGTCCTTAAATAATGCAGCAGAGTCCTTAAATAATGCAGCAAAGTCCTTAAATAATGCAGCAGAGTCCTTAAATAATGCAACAAAGTCCTTAAATAATGCAGCAGAGTCCTTAAATACTGAAGCAGAGTCCTTAAATATTGCAGCAAAGTCCTTAAATAATGCAGCAGAGTCATTAAATAATTCAACAAAGTCCTTAAATAATGCAGCAGAGTCCTTAAATAATGCAATAAAGTCCTTAAATAATGCAGCAGAGTCCTTAAATGCTTCAGCAGAGTCATTAAATAATGCAGCAGAGTCCTTAAATAATGCAGCAAATTCCTTAAATAATGAATCAGAGTCCTTAAATAATGCAGCAAAGTTCTTAAATAATGCAGCAGAGTCCTTAAATAATGCAACAAAGTCCTTAAATAATGCAGCAGAGTCCTTAAATAATGAAGCAAAGTCCTTAAATATTGCAGCAAAGTCCTTAAATAATGCAGCAGAGTCCTTAAATAATGCAACAAAGTCCTTAAATAATGCAGCAGAGTCCTTAAATAATGAAGCAAAGTCCTTAAATATTGCAGCAAAGTCCTTAAATAATGCAGCAGAGTCCTTAAATAATGCAACAAAGTCCTTAAATAATGCAGCAGAGTCCTTAAATAATGCAGCAAAGTCCTTAAATAATGCAGCAGAGTCATTAAATAATGCAGCAGAGTCCTTAAATACCGCAGCAGAGTACTTAAATACTGAAGCAGAGTCCTTTAATATAGCAGCAAGTTCCTTAAATAATGCAGCAGAGTCCTTAAAAAATCCAACAAAGTCATTAAATAATGCAGCAAGTCCTTAAATAATGCAGCAGAGTCCTCTAATAATGCAGCAGAGTCCTCAAATGCTTCAGCAAAGTCATTCAATAATGCAGCATAGTCCTTAAATAATGCAGCAAAGTCCTTAAATAATGCAGCACAGTTCTTAAATAGTGCAATAACGTCGGTAAATAAGGCAGCAGAGTCCTTAAATAATGCAGCAAAGTCCTTAAATAATGCAGCAGAGTCCTTAAATAATGCAGCAAAGTCCTTAAAAAATGCAGCAGAGTCCTTAAATAATGCAACAAAGTCCTTAAATAATGCAGCAGAGTCCTTAAATACTGAAGCAGAGTCTTTAAATATTGCAGCAAAGTCCTTAAATAATGCAGCAGAGTCATTAAATAATGCAACAAAGTCCTTAAATAATGCAGCAGAGTCCTTAAATAATGCAACAAAGTCCTTAAATAATGCAGCAGAGTACTTAAATAATGCAACAAAGTCCTTAAATAATGCAGCAAAGTCCTTAAATACCACAGCAGATTCATTAAATAATTCAGCAAAGTCCTTAAATAATGCAGCAGAGTCCATAAATAATGCAGCAGACTCCTTAAATAATTCAGCAAAGTCCTTAAATAATGCAGCAGAGTCCTTAAATAATGCAACAAAGTCCTTAAATAATGCAGCAGAGTACTTAAATAATGCAGCAAACTCCTTTAATAATGCAGCAGAGCCCTTAAATAATGCAATAAAGTCCTTAAATAATGCAGCAGAGTCCTTAAATACGGAAGCAGAGTCCTTAAATATTGCAGCAAAGTCCTTAAATAATGCAGCAGAGTCCTTAAATAATGCAACAAAGTCCTTAAATAATGCAGCAGAGTCCTTAAATAATGCAGCAAAGTCCTTAAATAATGCAGCAGAGTCATTAAATAATGCAGCAGAGTCCTTAAATACCGCAGCAGAGTACTTAAATACTGAAGCAGAGTCCTTTAATATAGCAGCAAGTTCCTTAAATAATGCAGCAGAGTCCTTAAAAAATCCAACAAAGTCATTAAATAATGCAGCAAGTCCTTAAATAATGCAGCAGAGTCCTCTAATAATGCAGCAGAGTCCTCAAATGCTTCAGCAAAGTCATTCAATAATGCAGCATAGTCCTTAAATAATGCAGCAAAGTCCTTAAATAATGCAGCACAGTTCTTAAATAGTGCAATAACGTCGGTAAATAAGGCAGCAGAGTCCTTAAATAATGCAGCAAAGTCCTTAACTAATGCAGCAGAGTCCTTAAATAATGCAACAAAGTCCTTAAATAATGCAGCAGAGTCCTTAAATACCGCAGCAAAGTCCTTAAATAATGCAGCAGAGTCCTTAAATAATGCAACAAAGTCCTTAAATAATGCAGCAGAGTCCTTAAATAATGCAGCAAAGTCCTTTAATAATGCAGCAGAGTCCTTAAATAATGCAACAAAGTCCTTAAATAATGCAGCAGAGTCCTTAAATACTGAAGCAGAGTCCTTAAATATTGCAGAAAAGTCCTTAAATAATGCAACAAAGTCCTTAAATAATGCAGCAGAGTCCTTAAATAATGCATCAAATTCCTTAAATATGCAGCAAATTCCTTAAATAATTCAGCAGAGTCCTTAAATAATCCAACAAAGTCCTTAAATAATGCAGCAAAGTCCTTAAATAATGCAGCAGAGTCCTTAAATAATGCAGCAAAGTCCTTAAATAATGCAGCAGAGTCCTTAAATAATGCAACAAAGTCCTTAAATAATGCAGCAGAGTCCTTAAATACTGAAGCAGAGTCTTTAAATATTGCAGCAAAGTCCTTAAATAATGCAGCAGAGTCATTAAATAATGCAACAAAGTCCTTAAATAATGCAGCAGAGTCCTTAAATAATGCAACAAAGTCCTTAAATAATGCAGCAGAGTACTTAAATAATGCAACAAAGTCCTTAAATAATGCAGCAAAGTCCTTAAATACCACAGCAGATTCATTAAATAATTCAGCAAAGTCCTTAAATAATGCAGCAGAGTCCATAAATAATGCAGCAGACTCCTTAAATAATTCAGCAAAGTCCTTAAATAATGCAGCAGAGTCCTTAAATAATGCAACAAAGTCCTTAAATAATGCAGCAGAGTACTTAAATAATGCAGCAAACTCCTTTAATAATGCAGCAGAGCCCTTAAATAATGCAATAAAGTCCTTAAATAATGCAGCAGAGTCCTTAAATACGGAAGCAGAGTCCTTAAATATTGCAGCAAAGTCCTTAAATAATGCAGCAGAGTCCTTAAATAATGCAACAAAGTCCTTAAATAATGCAGCAGAGTCCTTAAATAATGCAGCAAAGTCCTTAACTAATGCAGCAGAGTAATTAAATAATGCAACAAAGTCCTTAAATAATGCAACAGAGTCCTTAAATACCGCAGCAAAGTGCTTAAATAATGCAGCAGAGTCCTCAAATGCTTCAGCAGAGTCCTTAAATAATGCAGCAGAGTCCTTAAATAATGTAACAAAGTCCTTAAATAATGCAGCAGAGTCCTTAAATTCTGAAGCAGAGTCCTTAAATATTGCAGCAAAGTCCTTAAATAATGCAGCAGAGTCATTAAATAATGCAACAAAGTCCTTAATAATGCAGCAGAGTCCTTAAATAATGCAACAAAGTCCTTAAATAATGCAGCAGAGTACTTAAATAATGCAACAAAGTCCTTAAATAATGCAGCAAAGTCCTTAAATACCACAGCAGAGTCATTAAATAATTCAGCAAAGTCCTTAAATAATGCAGCAGAGTCCTTAAATAATGCAGCAGACTCCTTAAGTAATTCAGCAAAGTCCTTAAATAATGCAGCAGAGTCCTTAAATAATGCAGCAAAGTCCTTTAATAATGCAGCAGAGCCCTTAAATAATGCAATAAAGTCATTAAATAATGCAGCAGAGTCCTTAAATACGGAAGCAGAGTCCTTAAATACTGCAGCAAAGTCCTTAAATAATGCAGCAGAGTCCTTAAATAATGCAACAAAGTCCTTAAATAATGCAGCAGAGTCCTTAAATAATGCAACAAAGTCCTTAAATAATGCAGCAGAGTCCTTAAATAATGCAGCACAGTCCTCAAATGCTTCAGCAGAGTGAATAAATAATGCAGCAGAGTCCTTAAATAATGCAGCAAATTCCTTAAATATGCAGCAAATTCCTTAAATAATACAGCAGAGTACTAAAATAATCCAACAAAGTCCTTAAATAATGCACCAAAGTCCTTAAATAATGCAGCAGAGTCCTCAAATAATGCAGCAGAGTCCTCAAATGCTTCAGCAGAGTCCTTAAATAATGCAGCAGAGTCCTTAAATAATGCAGCAAATTCCTTAAATAATGCATCAGAGTCCTTAAATAATGCAACAAAGTCCTTAATTAATGCAGCAAAGTTCTTAAATAATGCAGCAGAGTCCTTAAATAATGCAACAAAGTCCTTAAATAATGCAGCAGAGTCCTTAAATACTGAAACAGAGTCCTTAAATATTGCAGCAAAGTCCTTAAATAATGCAGCAGAGTCCTTAAATAGTGCAACAAAGTCCTTAAATAATGCAGCAGAGTCCTTAAATAATGCAGCAAAGTCCTTAAATAATGCAGCAGAGTCCTTAAATAATGCAGCAGAGTCCTTAAATACCGCAGCAGAGTACTTAAATACTGAAGCAGAGTCCTTTAATATAGCAGCAAGTTCCTTAAATAATGCAGCAGAGTCCTTAAAAAATCCAACAAAGTCATTAAATAATGCAGCAAGTGCTTAAATAATGCAGCAGAGTCCTCTAATAATGCAGCAGAGTCCTCAAATGCTTCAGCAAAGTCATTAAATAATGCAGCATAGTCCTTAAATAATGCAGCAAAGTCCTTAAATAATGCAGCACAGTTCTTAAATAGTGCAACAACGTCGGTAAATAATGCAGCAGAGTCCTTAAATAATGCAGCAAAGTCCTTAACTAATGCAGAAGAGTCCTTAAATAATGCAACAAAGTCCTTAAATAATGCAGGAGAGTCCTTAAATACCGCAGCAAAGTCCTTAAATAATGCAGCAGAGTCCTTAAATAATGCAACAAAGTCCTTAAATAATGCAGCAAAGTCCTTTAATAATGCAGCAGAGTCCTTAAATAATGAAACAAAGTCCTTAAATAATGCAGCAGAGTCCTTAAATACTGAAGCAGAGTCCTTAAATAATGCAGCAATGTCCTTAAATAATGCAGCAGAGTCCTTAAATAATGCAACAAAGTCCTTAAATAATGCAGCAGAGTCCTTAAATAATGCAATAAAGTCCTTAAATAATGCAGCAGAGTACTTAAATAATGCAACAAAGTCCTTAAATAATGCAGCAAAGTCCTTAAATACCACAGCAGAGTCATTAAATAATTCAGCAAAGTCCTTAAATAATGCAGCAGAGTCCTTAAATAATGCAGCAGACTCCTTAAATAATTCAGCAAAGTCCTTAAATAATGCAGCAGAGTCCTTAAATAATGCAACAAAGTCCTTAAATAATGCAGCAGAGTACTTAAATAATGCAGCAAAGTCCTTTAATAATGCAGCAGAGCCCTTACATAATGCAATAAAGTCCTTAAATAATGCATCAGAGTCCTTAAATACGGAAGCAGAGTCCTTAAATATTGCAGCAAAGTCCTTAAATAATGCAGCAGAGTCCTTAAATAATGCAGCAAAGTCCTTAAATAATGCAGCGGAGTCATTAAATAATGCAACAAAGTCCTTAAATAATGCAGCAGAGTCCTTAAATAATGCAGCACAGTCCTCAAATGCTTCAGCAGAGTGAATAATTAATGCAGCAGAGTCCTTAAATAATGCAGCAAATTCCTTAAATATGCAGCAAATTCCTTAAATATGCAGCAAATTCCTTAAATAATACAGCAGAGTACTTAAATAATCCAACAAAGTCCTTAAATAATGCAGCAAAGTCCTTAAATAATGCAGCAGAGTCCTCAAATAATGCAGCAGAGTCCTCAAATGCTTCAGCAGAGTCATTAAATAATGCAGCAGAGTCCTTAAATAATGCAGCAAATTCCTTAAATAATGAATCAGAGTCCTTAAATAATGCAGCAAAGTTCTTAAATAATGCAGCAGAGTCCTTAAATAATGCAACAAAGTCCTTAAATAATGCAGCAGAGTCCTTAAATAATGCAGCAAAGTCCTTAAATAATGCAGCAGAGTCATTAAATAATGCAGCAGAGTCCTTAAATACCGCAGCAGAGTACTTAAATACTGAAGCAGAGTCATTCAATAATGCAGCATAGTCCTTAAATAATGCAGCAAAGTCCTTAAATAATGCAGCACAGTTCTTAAATAGTGCAATAACGTCGGTAAATAAGGCAGCAGAGTCCTTAAATAATGCAGCAAAGTCCTTAACTAATGCAGCAGAGTCCTTAAATAATGCAACAAAGTCCTTAAATAATGCAGCAGAGTCCTTAAATACCGCAGCAAAGTCCTTAAATAATGCAGCAGAGTCCTTAAATAATGCAACAAAGTCCTTAAATAATGCAGCAGAGTCCTTAAATAATGCAGCAAAGTCCTTTAATAATGCAGCAGAGTCCTTAAATAATGCAACAAAGTCCTTAAATAATGCAGCAGAGTCCTTAAATACTGAAGCAGGGTCCTTAAATAATGCAGAAAAGTCCTTAAATAATGCAACAAAGTCCTTAAATAATGCAGCAGAGTCCTTAAATAATGCATCAAATTCCTTAAATATGCAGCAAATTCCTTAAATAATACAGCAGAGTCCTTAAATGATCCAACAAAGTCCTTAAATAATGCAGCAAAGTCCTTAAATAATGCAGCAGAGTCCTTAAATAATGCAGCAAAGTCCTTAAATAATGCAGCAGAGTCCTTAAATAATGCAACAAAGTCCTTAAATAATGCAGCAGAGTCCTTAAATACTGAAGCAGAGTCCTTAAATATTGCAGCAAAGTCCTTAAATAATGCAGCAGAGTCATTAAATAATGCAACAAAGTCCTTAAATAATGCAGCAGAGTCCTTAAATAATGCAACAAAGTCCTTAAATAATGCAGCAGAGTACTTAAATAATGCAACAAAGTCCTTAAATAATGCAGCAAAGTCCTTAAATACCACAGCAGAGTCATTAAATAATTCAGCAAAGTCCTTAAATAATGCAGCAGAGTCCTTAAATAATGCAGCAGACTCCTTAAATAATTCAGCAAAGTCCTTAAATAATGCAGCAGAGTCCTTAAATAATGCAACAAAGTCCTTAAATAATGCAGCAGAGTACTTAAATAATGCAGCAAACTCCTTTAATAATGCAGCAGAGCCCTTAAATAATGCAATAAAGTCCTTAAATAATGCAGCAGAGTCCTTAAATACGGAAGCAGAGTCCTTAAATATTGCAGCAAAGTCCTTAAATAATGCAGCAGAGTCCTTAAATAATGCAACAAAATCCTTAAATAATGCAGCAGAGTCCTTAAATAATGCAGCAAAGTCCTTAACTAATGCAGCAGAGTAATTAAATAATGCAACAAAGTCCTTAAATAATGCAACAGAGTCCTTAAATACCGCAGCAAAGTGCTTAAATAATGCAGCAGAGTCCTCAAATGCTTCAGCAGAGTCCTTAAATAATGCAGCAGAGTCCTTAAATAATGCAGCAGAGTCCTCAAATAATGCAGCAGAGTCCTCAAATGCTTCAGCAGAGTCATTAAATAATGCAGCAGAGTCCTTAAATAATGCAGCAAATTCCTTAAATAATGAATCAGAGTCCTTAAATAATGCAGCAAAGTTCTTCCATAATGCAGCAGAGTCCTTAAATAATGCAACAAAGTCCTTAAATAATGCAGCAGAGTCCTTAAATAATGAAGCAAAGTCCTTAAATATTGCAGCAAAGTCCTTAAATAATGCAGCAGAGTCCTTAAATAATGCAACAAAGTCCTTAAATAATGCAGCAGAGTCCTTAAATAATGCAGCAAAGTCCTTAAATAATGCAGCAGAGTCATTAAATAATGCAGCAGAGTCCTTAAATACCGCAGCAGAGTACTTAAATACTGAAGCAGAGTCCTTTAATATAGCAGCAAGTTCCTTAAATAATGCAGCAGAGTCCTTAAAAAATCCAACAAAGTCATTAAATAATGCAGCAAGTCCTTAAATAATGCAGCCGAGTCTTCTAATAATGCAGCAGAGTCCTCAAATGCTTCAGCAAAGTCATTCAATAATGCAGCATAGTCCTTAAATAATGCAGCAAAGTCCTTAAATAATGCAGCACAGTTCTTAAATAGTGCAATAACGTCGGTAAATAAGGCAGCAGAGTCCTTAAATAATGCAGCAAAGTCCTTAACTAATGCAGCAGAGTCCTTAAATAATGCAACAAAGTCCTTAAATAATGCAGCAGAGTCCTTAAATACCGCAGCAAAGTCCTTAAATAATGCAGCAGAGTCCTTAAATAATGCAACAAAGTCCTTAAATAATGCAGCAGAGTCCTTAAATAATGCAGCAAAGTCCTTTAATAATGCAGCAGAGTCCTTAAATAATGCAACAAAGTCCTTAAATAATGCAGCAGAGTCCTTAAATACTGAAGCAGAGTCCTTAAATAATGCAGAAAAGTCCTTAAATAATGCAACAAAGTCCTTAAATAATGCAGCAGAGTCCTTAAATAATGCATCAAATTCCTTAAATATGCAGCAAATTCCTTAAATAATACAGCAGAGTCCTTAAATAATCCAACAAAGTCCTTAAATAATGCAGCAAAGTCCTTAAATAATGCAGCAGAGTCCTTAAATAATGCAGCAAAGTCCTTAAATAATGCAGCAGAGTCCTTAAATAATGCAACAAAGTCCTTAAATAATGCAGCAGAGTCCTTAAATACTGAAGCAGAGTCCTTAAATATTGCAGCAAAGTCCTTAAATAATGCAGCAGAGTCATTAAATAATGCAACAAAGTCCTTAAATAATGCAGCAGAGTCCTTAAATAATGCAACAAAGTCCTTAAATAATGCAGCAGAGTACTTAAATAATGCAACAAAGTCCTTAAATAATGCAGCAAAGTCCTTAAATACCACAGCAGAGTCATTAAATAATTCAGCAAAGTCCTTAAATAATGCAGCAGAGTCCTTAAATAATGAAGCAGACTCCTTAAATAATTCAGCAAAGTCCTTAAATAATGCAGCAGAGTCCTTAAATAATGCAACAAAGTCCTTAAATAATGCAGCAGAGTACTTAAATAATGCAGCAAACTCCTTTAATAATGCAGCAGAGCCCTTAAATAATGCAATAAAGTCCTTAAATAATGCAGCAGAGTCCTTTAATACGGAAGCAGAGTCCTTAAATATTGCAGCAAAGTCCTTAAATAATGCAGCAGAGTCCTTAAATAATGCAACAAAGTCCTTAAATAATGCAGCAGAGTCCTTAAATAATGCAGCAAAGTCCTTAACTAATGCAGCAGAGTAATTAAATAATGCAACAAAGTCCTTAAATAATGCAACAGAGTCCTTAAATACCGCAGCAAAGTGCTTAAATAATGCAGCAGAGTCCTCAAATGCTTCAGCAGAGTCCTTAAATAATGCAGCAGAGTCCTTAAATAATGCAGCAGAGTCCTTAAATAATGTAACAAAGTCCTTAAATAATGCAGCAGAGTCCTTAAATACTGAAGCAGAGTCCTTAAATATTGCAGCAAAGTCCTTAAATAATGCAGCAGAGTCATTAAATAATGCAACAAAGTCCTTAATAATGCAGCAGAGTCCTTAAATAATGCAACAAAGTCCTTAAATAATGCAGCAAAGTCCTTATATACCACAGCAGAGTCATTAAATAATTCAGCAAAGTCCTTAAATAATGCAGCAGAGTCCTTAAATAATGCAGCAGACTCCTTAAGTAATTCAGCAAAGTCCTTAAATAATGCAGCAGAGTCCTTAAATAATGCAACAAAGTCCTTAAATAATGCAGCAGAGTCCTTAAATATTGCAGCAAAGTCCTTTAATAATGCAGCAGAGCCCTTAAATAATGCAATAAAGTCATTAATTAATGCAGCAGAGTCCTTAAATACGGAAGCAGAGTCCTTAAATACTGCAGCAAAGTCCTTAAATAATGCAGCAGAGTCCTTAAATAATGCAACAAAGTCCTTAAATAATGCAGCAGAGTCCTTAAATAATGCAATAAAGTCCTTAAATAATGCAGCAGAGTCCTTAAATAATGCAGCACAGTCCTCAAATGCTTCAGCAGAGTGAATAAATAATGCAGCAGAGTCCTTAAATAATGCAGCAAATTCCTTAAATATGCAGCAAATTCCTTAAATAATACAGCAGAGTACTAAAATAATCCAACAAAGTCATTAAATAATGCAGCAAAGTCCTTAAATAATGCAGCAGAGTCCTCAAATAATGCAGCAGAGTCCTCAAATGCTTCAGCAGAGTCATTAAATAATGCAGCAGAGTCCTTAAATAATGCAGCAAATTCCTTAAATAATGCATCAGAGTCCTTAAATAATGCAACAAAGTCCTTAATTAATGCAGCAAAGTTCTTAAATAATGCAGCAGAGTCCTTAAATAATGCAACAAAGTCCTTAAATAATGCAGCAGAGTCCTTAAATACTGAAGCAAAGTCCTTAAATATTGCAGCAAAGTCCTTAAATAATGCAGCAGAGTCCTTAAATAATGCAACAAAGTCCTTAAATAATGCAGCAGAGTCCTTAAATAATGCAGCAAAGTCCTTAAATAATGCAGCAGAGTCCTTAAATAATGCAGCAGAGTCCTTAAATACCGCAGCAGAGTACTTAAATACTGATGCAGAGTCCTTTAATATAGCAGCAAGTTCCTTAAATAATGCAGCAGAGTCCTTAAAAAATCCAACAAAGTCATTAAATAATGCAGCAAGTCCTTAAATAATGCAGCAGAGTCCTCTAATAATGCAGCAGAGTCCTCAAATGCTTCAGCAAAGTCATTAAATAATGCAGCATAGTCCTTAAATAATGCAGCAAAGTCCTTAAATAATGCAGCACAGTTCTTAAATAGTGCAACAACGTCAGTAAATAATGCAGCAGAGTCCTTAAATAATGCAGCAAAGTCCTTAACTAATGCAGCAGAGTCCTTAAATAATGCAAAAAAGTCCTTAAATAATGCAGCAGACTCCTTAAATACCGCAGCAAAGTCCTTAAATAATGCAGCAGAGTCCTTAAATAATGCAACAAAGTCCTTAATTAATGCAGCAGAGTCCTTAAATAATGCAGCAAAGTCCTTTAATAATGCAGCAGAGTCCTTAAATAATGAAACAAAGTCCTTAAATAATGCAGCAGAGTCCTTAAATACTGAAGCAGAGTCCTTAAATAATGCAGCAATGTCCTTAAATAATGCAGCAGAGTCCTTAAATAATGCAACAAAGTCCTTAAATAATGCAGCAGAGTCCTTAAATAATGCAGCAGAGTCCTTAAATAATGCAGCAGAGTGAATAAATAATGCAGCAGAGTCCTTAAATAATCCAACAAAGTCCTTAAATAATGCAGCAAAGTCCTTAAATAATGCAGCAGAGTCCTTAAATAATGCAGCAAAGTCCTTAAATAATGCAGCAGAGTCCTTAAATAATGCAACAAAGTCCTTAAATAATGCAGCAGAGTCCTTAAATACTGAAGCAGAGTAATTAAATATTGCAGCAAAGTCCTTAAATAATGCAGCAGAGTCATTAAATAATGCAACAAAGTCCTTAAATAATGCAGCAGAGTCCTTAATAATGCAATAAAGTCCTTAAATAATGCAGCAGAGTACTTAAATAATGCAACAAAGTCCTTAAATAATGCAGCAAAGTCCTTAAATACCACAGCAGAGTCATTAAATAATTCAGCAAAGTCCTTAAATAATGCAGCATAGTCCTTAAATAATGCAGCAAAGTCCTTAAATAATGCAGCACAGTTCTTAAATAGTGCAACAACGTCGGTAAATAATGCAGCAGAGTCCTTAAATAATGCAGCAAAGTCCTTAACTAATGCAGCAGAGTCCTTAAATAATGCAACAAAGTCCTTAAATAATGCAGCAGAGTCCTTAAATACCGCAGCAAAGTCCTTAAATAATGCAGCAGAGTCCTTAAATAATGCAACAAAGTCCTTAAATAATGCAGCAGAGTCCTTAAATAATGCAGCAAAGTCCTTTAATAATGCAGCAGAGTAATTAAATAATGCAACAAAGTCCTTAAATAATGCAACAGAGTCCTTAAATACCGCAGCAAAGTGCTTAAATAATGCAGCAGAGTCCTCAAATGCTTCAGCAGAGTCCTTAAATAATGCAGCAGAGTCCTTAAATAATGCAGCAGAGTCCTTAAATAATGTAACAAAGTCCTTAAATAATGCAGCAGAGTCCTTAAATACTGAAGCAGAGTCCTTAAATATTGCAGCAAAGTCCTTAAATAATGCAGCAGAGTCATTAAATAATGCAACAAAGTCCTTAATAATGCAGCAGAGTCCTTAAATAATGCAACAAAGTCCTTAAATAATGCAGCAGAGTACTTAAAAAATGCAACAAAGTCCTTAAATAATGCAGCAAAGTCCTTATATACCACAGCAGAGTCATTAAATAATTCAGCAAAGTCCTTAAATAATGCAGCAGAGTCCTTAAATAATGCAGCAGACTCCTTAAGTAATTCAGCAAAGTCCTTAAATAATGCAGCAGAGTCCTTAAATAATGCAACAAAGTCCTTAAATAATGCAGCAGAGTCCTTAAATATTGCAGCAAAGTCCTTTAATAATGCAGCAGAGCCCTTAAATAATGCAATAAAGTCATTAAAGAATGCAGCAGAGTCCTTAAATACGGAAGCAGAGTCCTTAAATACTGCAGCAAAGTCCTTAAATAATGCAGCAGAGTCCTTAAATAATGCAACAAAGTCCTTAAATAATGCAGCAGAGTCCTTAAATAATGCAGCACAGTCCTCAAATGCTTCAGCAGAGTGAATAAATAATGCAGCAGAGTCCTTAAATAATGCAGCAAATTCCTTAAATATGCAGCAAATTCCTTAAATAATACAGCAGAGTACTAAAATAATCCAACAAAGTCCTTAAATAATGCAGCAAAGTCCTTAAATAATGCAGCAGAGTCCTCAAATAATGCAGCAGAGTCCTCAAATGCTTCAGCAGAGTCATTAAATAATGCAGCAGAGTCCTTAAATAATGCAGCAAATTCCTTAAATAATGCATCAGAGTCCTTAAATAATGCAACAAAGTCCTTAATTAATGCAGCAAAGTTCTTAAATAATGCAGCAGAGTCCTTAAATAATGCAACAAAGTCCTTAAATAATGCAACAGAGTCCTTAAATACTGAAGCAAAGTCCTTAAATATTGCAGCAAAGTCCTTAAATAATGCAGCAGAGTCCTTAAATAATGCAACAAAGTCCTTAAATAATGCAGCAGAGTCCTTAAATAATGCAGCAAAGTCCTTAAATAATGCAGCAGAGTCCTTAAATAATGCAGCAGAGTCCTTAAATACCGCAGCAGAGTACTTAAATACTGAAGCAGAGTCCTTTAATATAGCAGCAAGTTCCTTAAATAATGCAGCAGAGTCCTTAAAAAATCCAACAAAGTCATTAAATAATGCAGCAAGTCCTTAAATAATGCAGCAGAGTCCTCTAATAATGCAGCAGAGTCCTCAAATGCTTCAGCAAAGTCATTAAATAATGCAGCATAGTCCTTAAATAATGCAGCAAAGTCCTTAAATAATGCAGCACAGTTCTTAAATAGTGCAACAACGTCGGTAAATAATGCAGCAGAGTCCTTAAATAATGCAGCAAAGTCCTTAACTAATGCAGCAGAGTCCTTAAATAATGCAAAAAAGTCCTTAAATAATGCAGCAGACTCCTTAAATACCGCAGCAAAGTCCTTAAATAATGCAGCAGAGTCCTTAAATAATGCAACAAAGTCGTTAAATAATGCAGCAGAGTCCTTAAATAATGCAGCAAAGTCCTTTAATAATGCAGCAGAGTCCTTAAATAATGAAACAAAGTCCTTAAATAATGCAGCAGAGTCCTTAAATACTGAAGCAGAGTCCTTAAATAATGCAGCAATGTCCTTAAATAATGCAGCAGAGTCCTTAAATAATGCAACAAAGTCCTTAAATAATGCAGCAGAGTCCTTAAATAATGCAGCAGAGTGAATAAATAATGCAGCAGAGTCCTTAAATAATCCAACAAAGTCCTTAAATAATGCAGCAAAGTCCTTAAATAATGCAGCAGAGTCATTAAATAATGCAGCAAAGTCCTTAAATAATGCAGCAGAGTCCTTAAATAATGCAACAAAGTCCTTAAATAATGCAGCAGAGTCCTTAAATACTGAAGCAGAGTCCTTAAATACTGCAGCAAAGTCCTTAAATAATGCAGCAGAGTCATTAAATAATGCAACAAAGTCCTTAAATAATGCAGCAGAGTCCTTAAATAATGCAATAAAGTCCTTAAATAATGCAGCAGAGTACTTAAATAATGCAACAAAGTCCTTAAATAATGCAGCAAAGTCCTTAAATACCACAGCAGAGTCATTAAATAATTCAGCAAAGTCCTTAAATAATGCAGCATAGTCCTTAAATAATGCAGCAAAGTCCTTAAATAATGCAGCACAGTTCTTAAATAGTGCAACAACGTCGGTAAATAATGCAGCAGAGTCCTTAAATAATGCAGCAAAGTCCTTAACTAATGCAGCAGAGTCCTTAAATAATGCAACAAAGTCCTTAAATAATGCAGCAGAGTCCTTAAATACCGCAGCAAAGTCCTTAAATAATGCAGCAGAGTCCTTAAATAATGCAACAAAGTCCTTAAATAATGCAGCAGAGTCCTTAAATAATGCAGCAAAGTCCTTTAATAATGCAGCAGAGTCCTTAAATAATGAAACAAAGTCCTTAAATAATGCAGCAGAGTCCTTAAATACTGAAGCAGAGTCCTTAAATAATGCAGCAATGTCCTTAAATAATGCAGCAGAGTCCTTAAATAATGCAACAAAGTCCTTAAATAATGCAGCAGAGTCCTTAAATAATGCAGCAGAGTCCTTAAATAATGCAGCAGAGTGAATAAATAATACAGCAGAGTCCTTAAATAATCCAACAAAGTCCTTAAATAATGCAGCAAAGTCCTTAAATAATGCAGCAGAGTCCTTAAATAATGCAGCAAAGTCCTTAAATAATGCAGCAGAGTCCTTAAATAATGCAACAAAGTCCTTAAATAATGCAGCAGAGTCCTTAAATACTGAAGCAGAGTCCTTAAATATTGCAGCAAAGTCCTTAAATAATGCAGCAGAGTCATTAAATAATTCAACAAAGTCCTTAAATAATGCAGCAGAGTCCTTA
Organism: Phyllobates terribilis; assembly: GCF_046119375.1. Classification (NCBI taxonomy): domain Eukaryota; kingdom Metazoa; phylum Chordata; class Amphibia; order Anura; family Dendrobatidae; genus Phyllobates; species Phyllobates terribilis. Next base: position 648,883,153 of record NW_027362765.1, read on the forward strand.
AATAATGCAATAAAGTCCTTAAATAATGCAGCAGAGTCCTTAAATGCTTCAGCAGAGTCATTAAATAATGCAGCAGAGTCCTTAAATAATGCAGCAAATTCCTTAAATAATGAATCAGAGTCCTTAAATAATGCAGCAAAGTTCTTAAATAATGCAGCAGAGTCCTTAAATAATGCAACAAAGTCCTTAAATAATGCAGCAGAGTCCTTAAATAATGAAGCAAAGTCCTTAAATATTGCAGCAAAGTCCTTAAATAATGCAGCAGAGTCCTTAAATAATGCAACAAAGTCCTTAAATAATGCAGCAGAGTCCTTAAATAATGAAGCAAAGTCCTTAAATATTGCAGCAAAGTCCTTAAATAATGCAGCAGAGTCCTTAAATAATGCAACAAAGTCCTTAAATAATGCAGCAGAGTCCTTAAATAATGCAGCAAAGTCCTTAAATAATGCAGCAGAGTCATTAAATAATGCAGCAGAGTCCTTAAATACCGCAGCAGAGTACTTAAATACTGAAGCAGAGTCCTTTAATATAGCAGCAAGTTCCTTAAATAATGCAGCAGAGTCCTTAAAAAATCCAACAAAGTCATTAAATAATGCAGCAAGTCCTTAAATAATGCAGCAGAGTCCTCTAATAATGCAGCAGAGTCCTCAAATGCTTCAGCAAAGTCATTCAATAATGCAGCATAGTCCTTAAATAATGCAGCAAAGTCCTTAAATAATGCAGCACAGTTCTTAAATAGTGCAATAACGTCGGTAAATAAGGCAGCAGAGTCCTTAAATAATGCAGCAAAGTCCTTAACTAATGCAGCAGAGTCCTTAAATAATGCAACAAAGTCCTTAAATAATGCAGCAGAGTCCTTAAATACCGCAGCAAAGTCCTTAAATAATGCAGCAGAGTCCTTAAATAATGCAACAAAGTCCTTAAATAATGCAGCAGAGTCCTTAAATAATGCAGCAAAGTCCTTTAATAATGCAGCAGAGTCCTTAAATAATGCAACAAAGTCCTTAAATAATGCAGCAGAGTCCTTAAATACTGAAGCAGAGTCCTTAAATATTGCAGAAAAGTCCTTAAATAATGCAACAAAGTCCTTAAATAATGCAGCAGAGTCCTTAAATAATGCATCAAATTCCTTAAATATGCAGCAAATTCCTTAAATAATTCAGCAGAGTCCTTAAATAATCCAACAATGTCCTTAAATAATGCAGCAAAGTCCTTAAATAATGCAGCAGAGTCCTTAAATAATGCAGCAAAGTCCTTAAATAATGCAGCAGAGTCCTTAAATAATGCAACAAAGTCCTTAAATAATGCAGCAGAGTCCTTAAATACTGAAGCAGAGTCTTTAAATATTGCAGCAAAGTCCTTAAATAATGCAGCAGAGTCATTAAATAATGCAACAAAGTCCTTAAATAATGCAGCAGAGTCCTTAAATAATGCAACAAAGTCCTTAAATAATGCAGCAGAGTACTTAAATAATGCAACAAAGTCCTTAAATAATGCAGCAAAGTCCTTAAATACCACAGCAGATTCATTAAATAATTCAGAAAAGTCCTTAAATAATGCAGCAGAGTCCATAAATAATGCAGCAGACTCCTTAAATAATTCAGCAAAGTCCTTAAATAATGCAGCAGAGTCCTTAAATAATGCAACAAAGTCCTTAAATAATGCAGCAGAGTACTTAAATAATGCAGCAAACTCCTTTAATAATGCAGCAGAGCCCTTAAATAATGCAATAAAGTCCTTAAATAATGCAGCAGAGTCCTTAAATACGGAAGCAGAGTCCTTAAATATTGCAGCAAAGTCCTTAAATAATGCAGCAGAGTCCTTAAATAATGCAACAAAGTCCTTAAATAATGCAGCAGAGTCCTTAAATAATGCAGCAAAGTCCTTAACTAATGCAGCAGAGTAATTAAATAATGCAACAAAGTCCTTAAATAATGCAACAGAGTCCTTAAATACCGCAGCAAAGTGCTTAAATAATGCAGCAGAGTCCTCAAATGCTTCAGCAGAGTCCTTAAATAATGCAGCAGAGTCCTTAAATAATGTAACAAAGTCCTTAAATAATGCAGCAGAGTCCTTAAATTCTGAAGCAGAGTCCTTAAATATTGCAGCAAAGTCCTTAAATAATGCAGCAGAGTCATTAAATAATGCAACAAAGTCCTTAATAATGCAGCAGAGTCCTTAAATAATGCAACAAAGTCCTTAAATAATGCAGCAGAGTACTTAAATAATGCAACAAAGTCCTTAAATAATGCAGCAAAGTCCTTAAATACCACAGCAGAGTCATTAAATAATTCAGCAAAGTCCTTAAATAATGCAGCAGAGTCCTTAAATAATGCAGCAGACTCCTTAAGTAATTCAGCAAAGTCCTTAAATAATGCAGCAGAGTCCTTAAATAATGCAGCAAAGTCCTTTAATAATGCAGCAGAGCCCTTAAATAATGCAATAAAGTCATTAAATAATGCAGCAGAGTCCTTAAATACGGAAGCAGAGTCCTTAAATACTGCAGCAAAGTCCTTAAATAATGCAGCAGAGTCCTTAAATAATGCAACAAAGTCCTTAAATAATGCAGCAGAGTCCTTAAATAATGCAACAAAGTCCTTAAATAATGCAGCAGAGTCCTTAAATAATGCAGCACAGTCCTCAAATGCTTCAGCAGAGTGAATAAATAATGCAGCAGAGTCCTTAAATAATGCAGCAAATTCCTTAAATATGCAGCAAATTCCTTAAATAATACAGCAGAGTACTAAAATAATCCAACAAAGTCCTTAAATAATGCACCAAAGTCCTTAAATAATGCAGCAGAGTCCTCAAATAATGCAGCAGAGTCCTCAAATGCTTCAGCAGAGTCCTTAAATAATGCAGCAGAGTCCTTAAATAATGCAGCAAATTCCTTAAATAATGCATCAGAGTCCTTAAATAATGCAACAAAGTCCTTAATTAATGCAGCAAAGTTCTTAAATAATGCAGCAGAGTCCTTAAATAATGCAACAAAGTCCTTAAATAATGCAGCAGAGTCCTTAAATACTGAAACAGAGTCCTTAAATATTGCAGCAAAGTCCTTAAATAATGCAGCAGAGTCCTTAAATAGTGCAACAAAGTCCTTAAATAATGCAGCAGAGTCCTTAAATAATGCAGCAAAGTCCTTAAATAATGCAGCAGAGTCCTTAAATAATGCAGCAGAGTCCTTAAATACCGCAGCAGAGTACTTAAATACTGAAGCAGAGTCCTTTAATATAGCAGCAAGTTCCTTAAATAATGCAGCAGAGTCCTTAAAAAATCCAACAAAGTCATTAAATAATGCAGCAAGTGCTTAAATAATGCAGCAGAGTCCTCTAATAATGCAGCAGAGTCCTCAAATGCTTCAGCAAAGTCATTAAATAATGCAGCATAGTCCTTAAATAATGCAGCAAAGTCCTTAAATAATGCAGCACAGTTCTTAAATAGTGCAACAACGTCGGTAAATAATGCAGCAGAGTCCTTAAATAATGCAGCAAAGTCCTTAACTAATGCAGAAGAGTCCTTAAATAATGCAACAAAGTCCTTAAATAATGCAGGAGAGTCCTTAAATACCGCAGCAAAGTCCTTAAATAATGCAGCAGAGTCCTTAAATAATGCAACAAAGTCCTTAAATAATGCAGCAGAGTCCTTAAATAATGCAGCAAAGTCCTTTAATAATGCAGCAGAGTCCTTAAATAATGAAACAAAGTCCTTAAATAATGCAGCAGAGTCCTTAAATACTGAAGCAGAGTCCTTAAATAATGCAGCAATGTCCTTAAATAATGCAGCAGAGTCCTTAAATAATGCAACAAAGTCCTTAAATAATGCAGCAGAGTCCTTAAATAATGCAGCAGAGTGAATAAATAATGCAGCAGAGTCCTTAAATAATCCAACAAAGTCCTTAAATAATGCAGCAAAGTCCTTAAATAATGCAGCAGAGTCCTTAAATAATGCAGCAAAGTCCTTAAATAATGCAGCAGAGTCATTAAATAATGCAACAAAGTCCTTAAATAATGCAGCAGAGTCCTTAAATAATGCAATAAAGTCCTTAAATAATGCAGCAGAGTACTTAAATAATGCAACAAAGTCCTTAAATAATGCAGCAAAGTCCTTAAATACCACAGCAGAGTCATTAAATAATTCAGCAAAGTCCTTAAATAATGCAGCAGAGTCCTTAAATAATGCAGCAGACTCCTTAAATAATTCAGCAAAGTCCTTAAATAATGCAGCAGAGTCCTTAAATAATGCAACAAAGTCCTTAAATAATGCAGCAGAGTACTTAAATAATGCAGCAAAGTCCTTTAATAATGCAGCAGAGCCCTTACATAATGCAATAAAGTCCTTAAATAATGCATCAGAGTCCTTAAATACGGAAGCAGAGTCCTTAAATATTGCAGCAAAGTCCCTAAATAATGCAGCAGAGTCCTTAAATAATGCAGCAAAGTCCTTAAATAATGCAGCGGAGTCCTTAAATAATGCAACAAAGTCCTTAAATAATGCAGCAGAGTCCTTAAATAATGCAGCACAGTCCTCAAATGCTTCAGCAGAGTGAATAATTAATGCAGCAGAGTCCTTAAATAATGCAGCAAATTCCTTAAATATGCAGCAAATTCCTTAAATATGCAGCAAATTCCTTAAATAATACAGCAGAGTACTTAAATAATCCAACAAAGTCCTTAAATAATGCAGCAAAGTCCTTAAATAATGCAGCAGAGTCCTCAAATAATGCAGCAGAGTCCTCAAATGCTTCAGCAGAGTCATTAAATAATGCAGCAGAGTCCTTAAATAATGCAGCAAATTCCTTAAATAATGAATCAGAGTCCTTAAATAATGCAGCAAAGTTCTTAAATAATGCAGCAGAGTCCTTAAATAATGCAACAAAGTCCTTAAATAATGCAGCAGAGTCCTTAAATAATGAAGCAAAGTCCTTAAATATTGCAGCAAAGTCCTTAAATAATGCAGCAGAGTCCTTAAATAATGCAACAAAGTCCTTAAATAATGCAGCAGAGTCCTTAAATAATGCAGCAAAGTCCTTAAATAATGCAGCAGAGTCATTAAATAATGCAGCAGAGTCCTTAAATACCGCAGCAGAGTACTTAAATACTGAAGCAGAGTCATTCAATAATGCAGCATAGTCCTTAAATAATGCAGCAAAGTCCTTAAATAATGCAGCACAGTTCTTAAATAGTGCAATAACGTCGGTAAATAAGGCAGCAGAGTCCTTAAATAATGCAGCAAAGTCCTTAACTAATGCAGCAGAGTCCTTAAATAATGCAACAAAGTCCTTAAATAATGCAGCAGAGTCCTTAAATACCGCAGCAAAGTCCTTAAATAATGCAGCAGAGTCCTTAAATAATGCAACAAAGTCCTTAAATAATGCAGCAGAGTCCTTAAATAATGCAGCAAAGTCCTTTAATAATGCAGCAGAGTCCTTAAATAATGCAACAAAGTCCTTAAATAATGCAGCAGAGTCCTTAAATACTGAAGCAGGGTCCTTAAATAATGCAGAAAAGTCCTTAAATAATGCAACAAAGTCCTTAAATAATGCAGCAGAGTCCTTAAATAATGCATCAAATTAATTAAATATGCAGCAAATTCCTTAAATAATACAGCAGAGTCCTTAAATGATCCAACAAAGTCCTTAAATAATGCAGCAAAGTCCTTAAATAATGCAGCAGAGTCCTTAAATAATGCAGCAAAGTCCTTAAATAATGCAGCAGAGTCCTTAAATAATGCAACAAAGTCCTTAAATAATGCAGCAGAGTCCTTAAATACTGAAGCAGAGTCCTTAAATATTGCAGCAAAGTCCTTAAATAATGCAGCAGAGTCATTAAATAATGCAACAAAGTCCTTAAATAATGCAGCAGAGTCCTTAAATAATGCAACAAAGTCCTTAAATAATGCAGCAGAGTACTTAAATAATGCAACAAAGTCCTTAAATAATGCAGCAAAGTCCTTAAATACCACAGCAGAGTCATTAAATAATTCAGCAAAGTCCTTAAATAATGCAGCAGAGTCCTTAAATAATGCAGCAGACTCCTTAAATAATTCAGCAAAGTCCTTAAATAATGCAGCAGAGTCCTTAAATAATGCAACAAAGTCCTTAAATAATGCAGCAGAGTACTTAAATAATGCAGCAAACTCCTTTAATAATGCAGCAGAGCCCTTAAATAATGCAATAAAGTCCTTAAATAATGCAGCAGAGTCCTTATATACGGAAGCAGAGTCCTTAAATATTGCAGCAAAGTCCTTAAATAATGCAGCAGAGTCCTTAAATAATGCAACAAAATCCTTAAATAATGCAGCAGAGTCCTTAAATAATGCAGCAAAGTCCTTAACTAATGCAGCAGAGTAATTAAATAATGCAACAAAGTCCTTAAATAATGCAACAGAGTCCTTAAATACCGCAGCAAAGTGCTTAAATAATGCAGCAGAGTCCTCAAATGCTTCAGCAGAGTCCTTAAATAATGCAGCAGAGTCCTTAAATAATGCAGCAGAGTCCTCAAATAATGCAGCAGAGTCCTCAAATGCTTCAGCAGAGTCATTAAATAATGCAGCAGAGTCCTTAAATAATGCAGCAAATTCCTTAAATAATGAATCAGAGTCCTTAAATAATGCAGCAAAGTTCTTACATAATGCAGCAGAGTCCTTAAATAATGCAACAAAGTCCTTAAATAATGCAGCAGAGTCCTTAAATAATGAAGCAAAGTCCTTAAATATTGCAGCAAAGTCCTTAAATAATGCAGCAGAGTCCTTAAATAATGCAACAAAGTCCTTAAATAATGCAGCAGAGTCCTTAAATAATGCAGCAAAGTCCTTAAATAATGCAGCAGAGTCATTAAATAATGCAGCAGAGTCCTTAAATACCGCAGCAGAGTACTTAAATACTGAAGCAGAGTCCTTTAATATAGCAGCAAGTTCCTTAAATAATGCAGCAGAGTCCTTAAAAAATCCAACAAAGTCATTAAATAATGCAGCAAGTCCTTAAATAATGCAGCCGAGTCTTCTAATAATGCAGCAGAGTCCTCAAATGCTTCAGCAAAGTCATTCAATAATGCAGCATAGTCCTTAAATAATGCAGCAAAGTCCTTAAATAATGCAGCACAGTTCTTAAATAGTGCAATAACGTCGGTAAATAAGGCAGCAGAGTCCTTAAATAATGCAGCAAAGTCCTTAACTAATGCAGCAGAGTCCTTAAATAATGCAACAAAGTCCTTAAATAATGCAGCAGAGTCCTTAAATACCGCAGCAAAGTCCTTAAATAATGCAGCAGAGTCCTTAAATAATGCAACAAAGTCCTTAAATAATGCAGCAGAGTCCTTAAATAATGCAGCAAAGTCCTTTAATAATGCAGCAGAGTCCTTAAATAATGCAACAAAGTCCTTAAATAATGCAGCAGAGTCCTTAAATACTGAAGCAGAGTCCTTAAATAATGCAGAAAAGTCCTTAAATAATGCAACAAAGTCCTTAAATAATGCAGCAGAGTCCTTAAATAATGCATCAAATTCCTTAAATATGCAGCAAATTCCTTAAATAATACAGCAGAGTCCTTAAATAATCCAACAAAGTCCTTAAATAATGCAGCAAAGTCCTTAAATAATGCAGCAGAGTCCTTAAATAATGCAGCAAAGTCCTTAAATAATGCAGCAGAGTCCTTAAATAATGCAACAAAGTCCTTAAATAATGCAGCAGAGTCCTTAAATACTGAAGCAGAGTCCTTAAATATTGCAGCAAAGTCCTTAAATAATGCAGCAGAGTCATTAAATAATGCAACAAAGTCCTTAAATAATGCAGCAGAGTCCTTAAATAATGCAACAAAGTCCTTAAATAATGCAGCAGAGTACTTAAATAATGCAACAAAGTCCTTAAATAATGCAGCAAAGTCCTTAAATACCACAGCAGAGTCATTAAATAATTCAGCAAAGTCCTTAAATAATGCAGCAGAGTCCTTAAATAATGCAGCAGACTCCTTAAATAATTCAGCAAAGTCCTTAAATAATGCAGCAGAGTCCTTAAATAATGCAACAAAGTCCTTAAATAATGCAGCAGAGTACTTAAATAATGCAGCAAACTCCTTTAATAATGCAGCAGAGCCCTTAAATAATGCAATAAAGTCCTTAAATAATGCAGCAGAGTCCTTTAATACGGAAGCAGAGTCCTTAAATATTGCAGCAAAGTCCTTAAATAATGCAGCAGAGTCCTTAAATAATGCAACAAAGTCCTTAAATAATGCAGCAGAGTCCTTAAATAATGCAGCAAAGTCCTTATCTAATGCAGCAGAGTAATTAAATAATGCAACAAAGTCCTTAAATAATGCAACAGAGTCCTTAAATACCGCAGCAAAGTGCTTAAATAATGCAGCAGAGTCCTCAAATGCTTCAGCAGAGTCCTTAAATAATGCAGCAGAGTCCTTAAATAATGCAGCAGAGTCCTTAAATAATGTAACAAAGTCCTTAAATAATGCAGCAGAGTCCTTAAATACTGAAGCAGAGTCCTTAAATATTGCAGCAAAGTCCTTAAATAATGCAGCAGAGTCATTAAATAATGCAACAAAGTCCTTAATAATGCAGCAGAGTCCTTAAATAATGCAACAAAGTCCTTAAATAATGCAGCAAAGTCCTTATATACCACAGCAGAGTCATTAAATAATTCAGCAAAGTCCTTAAATAATGCAGCAGAGTCCTTAAATAATGCAGCAGACTCCTTAAGTAATTCAGCAAAGTCCTTAAATAATGCAGCAGAGTCCTTAAATAATGCAACAAAGTCCTTAAATAATGCAGCAGAGTCCTTAAATATTGCAGCAAAGTCCTTTAATAATGCAGCAGAGCCCTTAAATAATGCAATAAAGTCATTAATTAATGCAGCAGAGTCCTTAAATACGGAAGCAGAGTCCTTAAATACTGCAGCAAAGTCCTTAAATAATGCAGCAGAGTCCTTAAATAATGCAACAAAGTCCTTAAATAATGCAGCAGAGTCCTTAAATAATGCAATAAAGTCCTTAAATAATGCAGCAGAGTCCTTAAATAATGCAGCACAGTCCTCAAATGCTTCAGCAGAGTGAATAAATAATGCAGCAGAGTCCTTAAATAATGCAGCAAATTCCTTAAATATGCAGCAAATTCCTTAAATAATACAGCAGAGTACTAAAATAATCCAACAAAGTCATTAAATAATGCAGCAAAGTCCTTAAATAATGCAGCAGAGTCCTCAAATAATGCAGCAGAGTCCTCAAATGCTTCAGCAGAGTCATTAAATAATGCAGCAGAGTCCTTAAATAATGCAGCAAATTCCTTAAATAATGCATCAGAGTCCTTAAATAATGCAACAAAGTCCTTAATTAATGCAGCAAAGTTCTTAAATAATGCAGCAGAGTCCTTAAATACTGAAGCAGAGTCCTTAAATATTGCAGCAAAGTCCTTAAATAATGCAGCAGAGTCATTAAATAATGCAACAAAGTCCTTAAATAATGCAGCAGAGTCCTTAAATAATGCAACAAAGTCCTTAAATAATGCAGCAGAGTACTTAAATAATGCAACAAAGTCCTTAAATAATGCAGCAAAGTCCTTAAATACCACAGCAGAGTCATTAAATAATTCAGCAAAGTCCTTAAATAATGCAGCAGAGTCCTTAAATAATGCAGCAGACTCCTTAAATAATTCAGCAAAGTCCTTAAATAATGCAGCAGAGTCCTTAAATAATGCAACAAAGTCCTTAAATAATGCAGCAGAGTACTTAAATAATGCAGCAAACTCCTTTAATAATGCAGCAGAGCCCTTAAATAATGCAATAAAGTCCTTAAATAATGCAGCAGAGTCCTTATATACGGAAGCAGAGTCCTTAAATATTGCAGCAAAGTCCTTAAATAATGCAGCAGAGTCCTTAAATAATGCAACAAAATCCTTAAATAATGCAGCAGAGTCCTTAAATAATGCAGCAAAGTCCTTAACTAATGCAGCAGAGTAATTAAATAATGCAACAAAGTCCTTAAATAATGCAACAGAGTCCTTAAATACCGCAGCAAAGTGCTTAAATAATGCAGCAGAGTCCTCAAATGCTTCAGCAGAGTCCTTAAATAATGCAGCAGAGTCCTTAAATAATGCAGCAGAGTCCTCAAATAATGCAGCAGAGTCCTCAAATGCTTCAGCAGAGTCATTAAATAATGCAGCAGAGTCCTTAAATAATGCAGCAAATTCCTTAAATAATGAATCAGAGTCCTTAAATAATGCAGCAAAGTTCTTACATAATGCAGCAGAGTCCTTAAATAATGCAACAAAGTCCTTAAATAATGCAGCAGAGTCCTTAAATAATGAAGCAAAGTCCTTAAATATTGCAGCAAAGTCCTTAAATAATGCAGCAGAGTCCTTAAATAATGCAACAAAGTCCTTAAATAATGCAGCAGAGTCCTTAAATAATGCAGCAAAGTCCTTAAATAATGCAGCAGAGTCATTAAATAATGCAGCAGAGTCCTTAAATACCGCAGCAGAGTACTTAAATACTGAAGCAGAGTCCTTTAATATAGCAGCAAGTTCCTTAAATAATGCAGCAGAGTCCTTAAAAAATCCAACAAAGTCATTAAATAATGCAGCAAGTCCTTAAATAATGCAGCCGAGTCTTCTAATAATGCAGCAGAGTCCTCAAATGCTTCAGCAAAGTCATTCAATAATGCAGCATAGTCCTTAAATAATGCAGCAAAGTCCTTAAATAATGCAGCACAGTTCTTAAATAGTGCAATAACGTCGGTAAATAAGGCAGCAGAGTCCTTAAATAATGCAGCAAAGTCCTTAACTAATGCAGCAGAGTCCTTAAATAATGCAACAAAGTCCTTAAATAATGCAGCAGAGTCCTTAAATACCGCAGCAAAGTCCTTAAATAATGCAGCAGAGTCCTTAAATAATGCAACAAAGTCCTTAAATAATGCAGCAGAGTCCTTAAATAATGCAGCAAAGTCCTTTAATAATGCAGCAGAGTCCTTAAATAATGCAACAAAGTCCTTAAATAATGCAGCAGAGTCCTTAAATACTGAAGCAGAGTCCTTAAATAATGCAGAAAAGTCCTTAAATAATGCAACAAAGTCCTTAAATAATGCAGCAGAGTCCTTAAATAATGCATCAAATTCCTTAAATATGCAGCAAATTCCTTAAATAATACAGCAGAGTCCTTAAATAATCCAACAAAGTCCTTAAATAATGCAGCAAAGTCCTTAAATAATGCAGCAGAGTCCTTAAATAATGCAGCAAAGTCCTTAAATAATGCAGCAGAGTCCTTAAATAATGCAACAAAGTCCTTAAATAATGCAGCAGAGTCCTTAAATACTGAAGCAGAGTCCTTAAATATTGCAGCAAAGTCCTTAAATAATGCAGCAGAGTCATTAAATAATGCAACAAAGTCCTTAAATAATGCAGCAGAGTCCTTAAATAATGCAACAAAGTCCTTAAATAATGCAGCAGAGTACTTAAATAATGCAACAAAGTCCTTAAATAATGCAGCAAAGTCCTTAAATACCACAGCAGAGTCATTAAATAATTCAGCAAAGTCCTTAAATAATGCAGCAGAGTCCTTAAATAATGCAGCAGACTCCTTAAATAATTCAGCAAAGTCCTTAAATAATGCAGCAGAGTCCTTAAATAATGCAACAAAGTCCTTAAATAATGCAGCAGAGTACTTAAATAATGCAGCAAACTCCTTTAATAATGCAGCAGAGCCCTTAAATAATGCAATAAAGTCCTTAAATAATGCAGCAGAGTCCTTTAATACGGAAGCAGAGTCCTTAAATATTGCAGCAAAGTCCTTAAATAATGCAGCAGAGTCCTTAAATAATGCAACAAAGTCCTTAAATAATGCAGCAGAGTCCTTAAATAATGCAGCAAAGTCCTTATCTAATGCAGCAGAGTAATTAAATAATGCAACAAAGTCCTTAAATAATGCAACAGAGTCCTTAAATACCGCAGCAAAGTGCTTAAATAATGCAGCAGAGTCCTCAAATGCTTCAGCAGAGTTCTTAAATAATGCAGCAGAGTCCTTAAATAATGCAGCAGAGTCCTTAAATAATGTAACAAAGTCCTTAAATAATGCAGCAGAGTCCTTAAATACTGAAGCAGAGTCCTTAAATATTGCAGCAAAGTCCTTAAATAATGCAGCAGAGTCATTAAATAATGCAACAAAGTCCTTAATAATGCAGCAGAGTCCTTAAATAATGCAACAAAGTCCTTAAATAATGCAGCAAAGTCCTTATATACCACAGCAGAGTCATTAAATAATTCAGCAAAGTCCTTAAATAATGCAGCAGAGTCCTTAAATAATGCAGCAGACTCCTTAAGTAATTCAGCAAAGTCCTTAAATAATGCAGCAGAGTCCTTAAATAATGCAACAAAGTCCTTAAATAATGCAGCAGAGTCCTTAAATATTGCAGCAAAGTCCTTTAATAATGCAGCAGAGCCCTTAAATAATGCAATAAAGTCATTAATTAATGCAGCAGAGTCCTTAAATACGGAAGCAGAGTCCTTAAATACTGCAGCAAAGTCCTTAAATAATGCAGCAGAGTCCTTAAATAATGCAACAAAGTCCTTAAATAATGCAGCAGAGTCCTTAAATAATGCAATAAAGTCCTTAAATAATGCAGCAGAGTCCTTAAATAATGCAGCACAGTCCTCAAATGCTTCAGCAGAGTGAATAAATAATGCAGCAGAGTCCTTAAATAATGCAGCAAATTCCTTAAATATGCAGCAAATTCCTTAAATAATACAGCAGAGTACTAAAATAATCCAACAAAGTCATTAAATAATGCAGCAAAGTCCTTAAATAATGCAGCAGAGTCCTCAAATAATGCAGCAGAGTCCTCAAATGCTTCAGCAGAGTCATTAAATAATGCAGCAGAGTCCTTAAATAATGCAGCAAATTCCTTAAATAATGCATCAGAGTCCTTAAATAATGCAACAAAGTCCTTAATTAATGCAGCAAAGTTCTTAAATAATGCAGCAGAGTCCTTAAATAATGCAACAAAGTCCTTAAATAATGCAGCAGAGTCCTTAAATACTGAAGCAAAGTCCTTAAATATTGCAGCAAAGTCCTTAAATAATGCAGCAGAGTCCTTAAATAATGCAACAAAGTCCTTAAATAATGCAGCAGAGTCCTTAAATAATGCAGCAAAGTCCTTAAATAATGCAGCAGAGTCCTTAAATAATGCAGCAGAGTCCTTAAATACCGCAGCAGAGTACTTAAATACTGAAGCAGAGTCCTTTAATATAGCAGCAAGTTCCTTAAATAATGCAGCAGAGTCCTTAAAAAATCCAACAAAGTCATTAAATAATGCAGCAAGTCCTTAAATAATGCAGCAGAGTCCTCTAATAATGCAGCAGAGTCCTCAAATGCTTCAGCAAAGTCATTAAATAATGCAGCATAGTCCTTAAATAATGCAGCAAAGTCCTTAAATAATGCAGCACAGTTCTTAAATAGTGCAACAACGTCAGTAAATAATGCAGCAGAGTCCTTAAATAATGCAGCAAAGTCCTTAACTAATGCAGCAGAGTCCTTAAATAATGCAAAAAAGTCCTTAAATAATGCAGCAGACTCCTTAAATACCGCAGCAAAGTCCTTAAATAATGCAGCAGAGTCCTTAAATAATGCAACAAAGTCCTTAATTAATGCAGCAGAGTCCTTAAATAATGCAGCAAAGTCCTTTAATAATGCAGCAGAGTCCTTAAATAATGAAACAAAGTCCTTAAATAATGCAGCAGAGTCCTTAAATACTGAAGCAGAGTCCTTAAATAATGCAGCAATGTCCTTAAATAATGCAGCAGAGTCCTTAAATAATGCAACAAAGTCCTTAAATAATGCAGCAGAGTCCTTAAATAATGCAGCAGAGTCCTTAAATAATGCAGCAGAGTGAATAAATAATGCAGCAGAGTCCTTAAATAATCCAACAAAGTCCTTAAATAATGCAGCAAAGTCCTTAAATAATGCAGCAGAGTCCTTAAATAATGCAGCAAAGTCCTTAAATAATGCAGCAGAGTCCTTAAATAATGCAACAAAGTCCTTAAATAATGCAGCAGAGTCCTTAAATACTGAAGCAGAGTAATTAAATATTGCAGCAAAGTCCTTAAATAATGCAGCAGAGTCATTAAATAATGCAACAAAGTCCTTAAATAATGCAGCAGAGTCCTTAATAATGCAATAAAGTCCTTAAATAATGCAGCAGAGTACTTAAATAATGCAACAAAGTCCTTAAATAATGCAGCAAAGTCCTTAAATACCACAGCAGAGTCATTAAATAATTCAGCAAAGTCCTTAAATAATGCAGCATAGTCCTTAAATAATGCAGCAAAGTCCTTAAATAATGCAGCACAGTTCTTAAATAGTGCAACAACGTCGGTAAATAATGCAGCAGAGTCCTTAAATAATGCAGCAAAGTCCTTAACTAATGCAGCAGAGTCCTTAAATAATGCAACAAAGTCCTTAAATAATGCAGCAGAGTCCTTAAATACCGCAGCAAAGTCCTTAAATAATGCAGCAGAGTCCTTAAATAATGCAACAAAGTCCTTAAATAATGCAGCAGAGTCCTTAAATAATGCAGCAAAGTCCTTTAATAATGCAGCAGAGTAATTAAATAATGCAACAAAGTCCTTAAATAATGCAACAGAGTCCTTAAATACCGCAGCAAAGTGCTTAAATAATGCAGCAGAGTCCTCAAATGCTTCAGCAGAGTCCTTAAATAATGCAGCAGAGTCCTTAAATAATGTAACAAAGTCCTTAAATAATGCAGCAGAGTCCTTAAATACTGAAGCAGAGTCCTTAAATATTGCAGCAAAGTCCTTAAATAATGCAGCAGAGTCATTAAATAATGCAACAAAGTCCTTAATAATGCAGCAGAGTCCTTAAATAATGCAACAAAGTCCTTAAATAATGCAGCAGAGTACTTAAAAAATGCAACAAAGTCCTTAAATAATGCAGCAAAGTCCTTATATACCACAGCAGAGTCATTAAATAATTCAGCAAAGTCCTTAAATAATGCAGCAGAGTCCTTAAATAATGCAGCAGACTCCTTAAGTAATTCAGCAAAGTCCTTAAATAATGCAGCAGAGTCCTTAAATAATGCAACAAAGTCCTTAAATAATGCAGCAGAGTCCTTAAATATTGCAGCAAAGTCCTTTAATAATGCAGCAGAGCCCTTAAATAATGCAATAAAGTCATTAAATAATGCAGCAGAGTCCTTAAATACGGAAGCAGAGTCCTTAAATACTGCAGCAAAGTCCTTAAATAATGCAGCAGAGTCCTTAAATAATGCAACAAAGTCCTTAAATAATGCAGCAGAGTCCTTAAATAATGCAGCACAGTCCTCAAATGCTTCAGCAGAGTGAATAAATAATGCAGCAGAGTCCTTAAATAATGCAGCAAATTCCTTAAATATGCAGCAAATTCCTTAAATAATACAGCAGAGTACTAAAATAATCCAACAAAGTCCTTAAATAATGCAGCAAAGTCCTTAAATAATGCAGCAGAGTCCTCAAATAATGCAGCAGAGTCCTCAAATGCTTCAGCAGAGTCATTAAATAATGCAGCAGAGTCCTTAAATAATGCAGCAAATTCCTTAAATAATGCATCAGAGTCCTTAAATAATGCAACAAAGTCCTTAATTAATGCAGCAAAGTTCTTAAATAATGCAGCAGAGTCCTTAAATAATGCAACAAAGTCCTTAAATAATGCAACAGAGTCCTTAAATACTGAAGCAAAGTCCTTAAATATTGCAGCAAAGTCCTTAAATAATGCAGCAGAGTCCTTAAATAATGCAACAAAGTCCTTAAATAATGCAGCAGAGTCCTTAAATAATGCAGCAAAGTCCTTAAATAATGCAGCAGAGTCCTTAAATAATGCAGCAGAGTCCTTAAATACCGCAGCAGAGTACTTAAATACTGAAGCAGAGTCCTTTAATATAGCAGCAAGTTCCTTAAATAATGCAGCAGAGTCCTTAAAAAATCCAACAAAGTCATTAAATAATGCAGCAAGTCCTTAAATAATGCAGCAGAGTCCTCTAATAATGCAGCAGAGTCCTCAAATGCTTCAGCAAAGTCATTAAATAATGCAGCATAGTCCTTAAATAATGCAGCAAAGTCCTTAAATAATGCAGCACAGTTCTTAAATAGTGCAACAACGTCGGTAAATAATGCAGCAGAGTCCTTAAATAATGCAGCAAAGTCCTTAACTAATGCAGCAGAGTCCTTAAATAATGCAAAAAAGTCCTTAAATAATGCAGCAGACTCCTTAAATACCGCAGCAAAGTCCTTAAATAATGCAGCAGAGTCCTTAAATAATGCAACAAAGTCGTTAAATAATGCAGCAGAGTCCTTAAATAATGCAGCAAAGTCCTTTAATAATGCAGCAGAGTCCTTAAATAATGAAACAAAGTCCTTAAATAATGCAGCAGAGTCCTTAAATACTGAAGCAGAGTCCTTAAATAATGCAGCAATGTCCTTAAATAATGCAGCAGAGTCCTTAAATAATGCAACAAAGTCCTTAAATAATGCAGCAGAGTCCTTAAATAATGCAGCAGAGTCCTTAAATAATGCAGCAGAGTGAATAAATAATGCAGCAGAGTCCTTAAATAATCCAACAAAGTCCTTAAATAATGCAGCAAAGTCCTTAAATAATGCAGCAGAGTCATTAAATAATGCAGCAAAGTCCTTAAATAATGCAGCAGAGTCCTTAAATAATGCAACAAAGTCCTTAAATAATGCAGCAGAGTCCTTAAATACTGAAGCAGAGTCCTTAAATACTGCAGCAAAGTCCTTAAATAATGCAGCAGAGTCATTAAATAATGCAACAAAGTCCTTAAATAATGCAGCAGAGTCCTTAAATAATGCAATAAAGTCCTTAAATAATGCAGCAGAGTACTTAAATAATGCAACAAAGTCCTTAAATAATGCAGCAAAGTCCTTAAATACCACAGCAGAGTCATTAAATAATTCAGCAAAGTCCTTAAATAATGCAGCATAGTCCTTAAATAATGCAGCAAAGTCCTTAAATAATGCAGCACAGTTCTTAAATAGTGCAACAACGTCGGTAAATAATGCAGCAGAGTCCTTAAATAATGCAGCAAAGTCCTTAACTAATGCAGCAGAGTCCTTAAATAATGCAACAAAGTCCTTAAATAATGCAGCAGAGTCCTTAAATACCACAGCAAAGTCCTTAAATAATGCAGCAGAGTCCTTAAATACCGCAGCAAAGTCCTTAACTAATGCAGCAGAGTCCTTAAATAATGCAACAAAGTCCTTAAATAATGCAGCAGAGTCCTTAAATACCGCAGCAAAGTCCTTAAATAATGCAGCAGAGTCCTTAAATAATGCAACAAAGTCCTTAAATAATGCAGCAGAGTCCTTAAATAATGCAGCAGAGTCCTTAAATAATGCAGCAGAGTGAATAAATAATGCAGCAGAGTCCTTAAATAATCCAACAAAGTCCTTAAATAATGCAGCAAAGTCCTTAAATAATGCAGCAGAGTCCTTAAATAATGCAGCAAAGTCCTTAAATAATGCAGCAGAGTCCTTAAATAATGCAACAAAGTCCTTAAATAATGCAGCAGAGTCCTTAAATACTGAAGCAGAGTCCTTAAATATTGCAGCAAAGTCCTTAAATAATGCAGCAGAGTCATTAAATAATGCAACAAAGTCCTTAAATAATGCAGCAGAGTCCTTAAATAATGCAATAAAGTCCTTAAATAATGCAGCAGAGTACTTAAATAATGCAACAAAGTCCTTAAATAATGCAGCAAAGTCCTTAAATACCACAGCAGATTCATTAAATAATTCAGCAAAGTCCTTAAATAATGCAGCAGAGTCCTTAAATAATGCAGCAGACTCCTTAAATAATTCAGCAAAGTCCTTAAATAATGCAGCAGAGTCCTTAAATAATGCAACAAAGTCCTTAAATAATGCAGCAGAGTACTTAAATAATGCAGCAAAGTCCTTTAATAATGCAGCAGAGCCCTTAAATAATGCAATAAAGTCCTTAAATAATGCAGCAGAGTCCTTAAATAATGCAGCAGAGTCCTTAAATAATGCAGCAAAGTCCTTAAATAATGCAGCGGAGTCCTTAAATAATGCAACAAAGTCCTTAAATAATGCAGCAGAGTCCTTAAATAATGCAGCACAGTCCTCAAATGCTTCAACAGAGTGAATAATTAATGCAGCAGAGTCCTTAAATAATGCAGCAAATTCCTTAAATATGCAGCAAATTCCTTAAATAATACAGCAGAGTACTTAAATAATCCAACAAAGTCCTTAAATAATGCAGCAAAGTCCTTAAATAATGCAGCAGAGTCCTCAAATAATGCAGCAGAGTCCTCAAATGCTTCAGCAGAGTCATTAAATAATGCAGCAGAGTCCTTAAATAATGCAGCAAATTCCTTAAATAATGAATCAGAGTCCTTAAATAATGCAGCAAAGTTCTTAAATAATGCAGCAGAGTCCTTAAATAATGCAACAAAGTCCTTAAATAATGCAGCAGAGTCCTTAAATAATGAAGCAAAGTCCTTAAATATTGCAGCAAAGTCCTTAAATAATGCAGCAGAGTCCTTAAATAATGCAACAAAGTCCTTAAATAATGCAGCAGAGTCCTTAAATAATGCAGCAAAGTCCTTAAATAATGCAGCAGAGTCATTAAATAATGCAGCAGAGTCTTTAAATACCGCAGCAGAGTACTTAAATACTGAAGCAGAGTCCTTTAATATAGCAGCAAGTTCCTTAAATAATGCAGCAGAGTCCTTAAAAAATCCAACAAAGTCATTAAATAATGCAGCAAGTCCTTAAATAATGCAGCAGAGTCCTCTAATAATGCAGCAGAGTCCTCAAATGCTTCAGCAAAGTCATTCAATAATGCAGCATAGTCCTTAAATAATGCAGCAAAGTCCTTAAATAATGCAGCACAGTCCTTAAATAATGCAGCAAAGTCCTTAAATAATGCAGCACAGTTCTTAAATAGTGCAACAACGTCGGTAAATAAGGCAGCAGAGTCCTTAAATAATGCAGCAAAGTCCTTAACTAATGCAGCAGAGTCCTTAAATAATGCAACAAAGTCCTTAAATAATGCAGCAGAGTCCTTAAATACCGCAGCAAAGTCCTTAAATAATGCAGCAGAGTCCTTAAATAATGCAACAAAGTCCTTAAATAATGCAGCAGAGTCCTTAAATAATGCAGCAAAGTCCTTTAATAATGCAGCAGAGTCCTTAAATAATGCAACAAAGTCCTTAAATAATGCAGCAGAGTCCTTAAATACTGAAGCAGAGTCCTTAAATAATGCAGAAAAGTCCTTAAATAATGCAACAAAGTCCTTAAATAATGCAGCAGAGTCCTTAAATAATGCAGCAGAGTCGTCAAATGCTTCAGCAGAGTGAATAAATAATGCAGCAGAGTCCTTAAATAATGCATCAAATTCCTTAAATATGCAGCAAATTCCTTAAATAATACAGCAGAGTCCTTAAATAATCCAACAAAGTCATTAAATAATGCAGGAAAGTCCTTAAATAATGCAGCAGAGTCCTTAAATAATGCAGCAAAGTCCTTAAATAATGCAGCAGAGTCCTTAAATAATGCAACAAAGTCCTTAAATAATGCAGCAGAGTCCTTAAATACTGAAGCAGAGTCCTTAAATATTGCAGCAAAGTCCTTAAATAATGCAGCAGAGTCATTAAATAATGCAACAAAGTCCTTAAATAATGCAGCAGAGTCCTTAAATAATGCAACAAAGTCCTTAAATAATGCAGCAGAGTACTTAAATAATGCAACAAAGTCCTTAAATAATGCAGCAAAGTCCTTAAATACCACAGCAGAGTCATTAAATAATTCAGCAAAGTCCTTAAATAATGCAGCAGAGTCCTTAAATAATGCAGCAGACTCCTTAAATAATTCAGCAAAGTCCTTAAATAATGCAGCAGAGTCCTTAAATAATGCAACAAAGTCCTTAAATAATGCAGCAGAGTACTTAAATAATGCAGCAAACTCCTTTAATAATGCAGCAGAGCCCTTAAATAATGCAATAAAGTCCTTAAATAATGCAGCAGAGTCCTTAAATACGGAAGCAGAGTCCTTAAATATTGCAGCAAAGTCCTTAAATAATGCAGCAGAGTCCTTAAATAATGCAACAAAGTCCTTAAATAATGCAGCAGAGTCCTTAAATAATGCAGCAAAGTCCTTAACTAATGCAGCAGAGTAATTAAATAATGCAACAAAGTCCTTAAATAATGCAGCAGAGTCCTTAAATAATGCAACAAAGTCCTTAAATAATGCAGCAGAGTCCTTAAATAATGCAACAAAGTCCTTAAATAATGCAGCAGAGTCCTTAAATAATGCAACAAAGTCCTTAAATAATGCAGCAGAGTCCTTAAATAATGCAGCACAGTCCTCAAATGCTTCAGCAGAGTGAATAAATAATGCAGCAGAGTCCTTAAATAATGCAGCAAATTCCTTAAATATGCAGCAAATTCCTTAAATAATACAGCAGAGTACTAAAATAATCCAACAAAGTCCTTAAATAATGCAGCAAAGTCCTTAAATAATGCAGCAGAGTCCTCAAATAATGCAGCAGAGTCCTCAAATGCTTCAGCAGAGTCATTAAATAATGCAGCAGAGTCCTTAAATAATGCAGCAAATTCCTTAAATAATGCATCAGAGTCCTTAAATAATGCAACAAAGTCCTTAATTAATGCAGCAAAGTTCTTAAATAATGCAGCAGAGTCCTTAAATAATGCAACAAAGTCCTTAAATAATGCAGCAGAGTCCTTAAATACTGAAGCAAAGTCCTTAAATATTGCAGCAAAGTCCTTAAATAATGCAGCAGAGTCCTAAAATAATGCAACAAAGTCCTTAAATAATGCAGCAAAGTCCTTAAATAATGCAGCAGAGTCCTTAAATAATGCAGCAGAGTCCTTAAATACCGCAGCAGAGTACTTAAATACTGAAGCAGAGTCCTTTAATATAGCAGCAAGTTCCTTAAATAATGCAGCAGAGTCCTTAAAAAATCCAACAAAGTCATTAAATAATGCAGCAAGTCCTTAAATAATGCAGCAGAGTCCTCTAATAATGCAGCAGAGTCCTCAAATGCTTCAGCAAAGTCATTAAATAATGCAGCATAGTCCTTAAATAATGCAGCAAAGTCCTTAAATAATGCAGCACAGTTCTTAAATAGTGCAACAACGTCGGTAAATAATGCAGCAGAGTCCTTAAATAATGCAGCAAAGTCCTTAACTAATGCAGCAGAGTCCTTAAATAATGCAAAAAAGTCCTTAAATAATGCAGCAGACTCCTTAAATACCGCAGCAAAGTCCTTAAATAATGCAGCAGAGTCCTTAAATAATGCAACAAAGTCGTTAAATAATGCATCAGAGTCCTTAAATAATGCAGCAAAGTCCTTTAATAATGCAGCAGAGTCCTTAAATAATGAAACAAAGTCCTTAAATAATGCAGCAGAGTCCTTAAATACTGAAGCAGAGTCCTTAAATAATGCAGCAATGTCCTTAAATAATGCAGCAGAGTCCTTAAATAATGCAACAAAGTCCTTAAATAATGCAGCAGAGTCCTTAAATAATGCAGCAGAGTGAATAAATAATGCAGCAGAGTCCTTAAATAATCCAACAAAGTCCTTAAATAATGCAGCAAAGTCCTTAAATAATGCAGCAGAGTCCTTAAATAATGCAGCAAAGTCCTTAAATAATGCAGCAGAGTCCTTAAATAATGCAACAAAGTCCTTAAATAATGCAGCAGAGTCCTTAAATACTGAAGCAGAGTCCTTAAATATTGCAGCAAAGTCCTTAAATAATGCAGCAGAGTCATTAAATAATGCAACAAAGTCCTTAAATAATGCAGCAGAGTCCTTAAATAATGCAATAAAGTCCTTAAATAATGCAGCAGAGTACTTAAATAATGCAACAAAGTCCTTAAATAATGCAGCAAAGTCCTTAAATACCACAGCAGAGTCATTAAATAATTCAGCAAAGTCCTTAAATAATGCAGCATAGTCCTTAAATAATGCAGCAAAGTCCTTAAATAATGCAGCACAGTTCTTAAATAGTGCAACAACGTCGGTAAATAATGCAGCAGAGTCCTTAAATAATGCAGCAAAGTCCTTAACTAATGCAGCTGAGTCCTTAAATAATGCAACAAAGTCCTTAAATAATGCAGCAGAGTCCTTAAATACCGCAGCAAAGTCCTTAAATAATGCAGCAGAGTCCTTAAATAATGCAACAAAGTCCTTAAATAATGCAGCAGAGTCCTTAAATATTGCAGCAAAGTCCTTTAATAATGCAGCAGAGTCCTTAAATAATGAAACAAAGTCCTTAAATAATGCAGCAGAGTCCTTAAATACTGAAGCAGAGTCCTTAAATAATGCAGCAATGTCCTTAAATAATGCAGCAGAGTCCTTAAATAATGCAACAAAGTCCTTAAATAATGCAGCAGAGTCCTTAAATAATGCAGCAGAGTCCTTAAATAATGCAGCACAGTGAATAAATAATGCAGCAGAGTCCTTAAATAATCCAACAAAGTCCTTAAATAATGCAGCAAAGTCCTTAAATAATGCAGCAGAGTCCTTAAATAATGCAGCAAAGTCCTTAAATAATGCAGCAGAGTCCTTAAATAATGCAACAAAGTCCTTAAATAATGCAGCAGAGTCCTTAAATACTGAAGCAGAGTCCTTAAATATTGCAGCAAAGTCCTTAAATAATGCAGCAGAGTCATTATATAATGCAACAAAGTCCTTAAATAATGCAGCAGAGTCCTTAAATAATGCAATAAAGTCCTTAAATAATGCAGCAGAGTACTTACATAATGCAACAAAGTCCTTAAATAATGCAGCAAAGTCCTTAAATACCACAGCAGAGTCATTAAATAATTCAGCAAAGTCCTTAAATAATGCAGCAGAGTCCTTAAATAATGCAGCAGACTCCTTAAATAATTCAGCAAAGTCCTTAAATAATGCAGCAGAGTCCTTAAATAATGCAACAAAGTCCTTAAATAATGCAGCAGAGTACTTAAATAATGCAGCAAAGTCCTTTAATAATGCAGCAGAGCCCTTAAATAATGCAATAAAGTCCTTAAATAATGCATCAGAGTCCTTAAATACGGAAGCAGAGTCATTAAATATTGCAGCAAAGTCCTTAAATAATGCAGCAGAGTCCTTAAATAATGCAGCAAAGTCCTTAAATAATGCAGCGGAGTCCTTAAATAATGCAACAAAGTCCTTAAATAATGCAGCAGAGTCCTTAAATAATGCAGCACAGTCCTCAAATGCTTCAGCAGAGTGAATAATTAATGCAGCAGAGTCCTTAAATAATGCAGCAAATTCCTTAAATATGCAGCAAATTCCTTAAATATGCAGCAAATTCCTTAAATAATACAGCAGAGTACTTAAATAATCCAACAAAGTCCTTAAATAATGCAGCAAAGTCCTTAAATAATGCAGCAGAGTCCTCAAATAATGCAGCAGAGTCCTCAAATGCTTCAGCAGAGTCATTAAATAATGCAGCAGAGTCCTTAAATAATGCAGCAAATTCCTTAAATAATGAATCAGAGTCCTTAAATAATGCAGCAAAGTTCTTAAATAATGCAGCAGAGTCCTTAAATAATGCATCAAAGTCCTTAAATAATGCAGCAGAGTCATTAAATAATGAAGCAAAGTCCTTAAATATTGCAGCAAAGTCCTTAAATAATGCAGCAGAGTCCTTAAATAATGCAACAAAGTCCTTAAATAATGCAGCAGAGTCCTTAAATAATGCAGCAAAGTCCTTAAATAATGCAGCAGAGTCATTAAATAATGCAGCAGAGTCTTTAAATACCGCAGCAGAGTACTTAAATACTGAAGCAGAGTCCTTTAATATAGCAGCAAGTTCCTTAAAAAATGCAGCAGAGTCCTTAAAAAATCCAACAAAGTCATTAAATAATGCAGCAAGTCCTTAAATAATGCAGCAGAGTCCTCTAATAATGCAGCAGAGTCCTCAAATGCTTCAGCAAAGTCATTCAATAATGCAGCATAGTCCTTAAATAATGCAGCAAAGTCCTTAAATAATGCAGCACAGTTCTTAAATAGTGCAACAACGTCGGTAAATAAGGCAGCAGAGTCCTTAAATAATGCAGCAAAGTCCTTAACTAATGCAGCAGAGTCCTTAAATAATGCAACAAAGTCCTTAAATAATGCAGCAGAGTCCTTAAATACCGCAGCAAAGTCCTTAAATAATGCAGCAGAGTCCTTAAATAATGCAACAAAGTCCTTAAATAATGCAGCAGAGTCCTTAAATAATGCAGCAAAGTCCTTTAATAATGCAGCAGAGTCCTTAAATAATGCAACAAAGTCCTTAAATAATGCAGCAGAGTCCTTAAATACTGAAGCAGAGTCCTTAAATAATGCAGAAAAGTCCTTAAATAATGCAACAAAGTCCTTAAATAATGCAGCAGAGTCCTTAAATAATGCAGCAGAGTCCTCAAATGCTTCAGCAGAGTGAATAAATAATGCAGCAGAGTCCTTAAATAATGCATCAAATTCCTTAAATATGCAGCAAATTCCTTAAATAATACAGCAGAGTCCTTAAATAATCCAACAAAGTCCTTAAATAATGAAACAAAGTCCTTAAATAATGCAGCAGAGTCCTTAAATAATGCAGCAAAGTCCTTAAATAATGCAGCAGAGTCCTTAAATAATGCAACAAAGTCCTTAAATAATGCAGCAGAGTCCTTAAATACTGAAGCAGAGTCCTTAAATATTGCAGCAAAGTCCTTAAATAATGCAGCAGAGTCATTAAATAATGCAACAAAGTCCTTAAATAATGCAGCAGAGTCCTTAAATAATGCAACAAAGTCCTTAAATAATGCAGCAGAGTACTTAAATAATGCAACAAAGTCCTTAAATAATGCAGCAAAGTCCTTAAATACCACAGCAGAGTCATTAAATAATTCAGCAAAGTCCTTAAATAATGCAGCAGAGTCCTTAAATAATGCAGCAGACTCCTTAAATAATTCAGCAAAGTCCTTAAATAATGCAGCAGAGTCCTTAAATAATGCAACAAAGTCCTTAAATAATGCAGCAGAGTACTTAAATAATGCAGCAAACTCCTTTAATAATGCAGCAGAGCCCTTAAATAATGCAATAAAGTCCTTAAATAATGCAGCAGAGTCCTTAAATACGGAAGCAGAGTCCTTAAATATTGCAGCAAAGTCCTTAAATAATGCAGCAGAGTCCTTAAATAATGCAACAAAGTCCTTAAATAATGCAGCAGAGTCCTTAAATAATGCAGCAAAGTCCTTAACTAATGCAGCAGAGTCCTTAAATAATGCAACAAAGTCCTTAAATAATGCAGCAGAGTCCTTAAATAATGCAGCAAAGTCCTTAAATAATGCAGCAGAGTCATTAAATAATGCAGCAGAGTCTTTAAATACCGCAGCAGAGTACTTAAATACTGAAGCAGAGTCCTTTAATATAGCAGCAAGTTCCTTAAATAATGCAGCAGAGTCCTTAAAAAATCCAACAAAGTCATTAAATAATGCAGCAAGTCCTTAAATAATGCAGCAGAGTCCTCTAATAATGCAGCAGAGTCCTCAAATGCTTCAGCAAAGTCATTCAATAATGCAGCATAGTCCTTAAATAATGCAGCAAAGTCCTTAAATAATGCAGCACAGTTCTTAAATAGTGCAACAACGTCGGTAAATAAGGCAGCAGAGTCCTTAAATAATGCAGCAAAGTCCTTAACTAATGCAGCAGAGTCCTTAAATAATGCAACAAAGTCCTTAAATAATGCAGCAGAGTCCTTAAATACCGCAGCAAAGTCCTTAAATAATGCAGCAGAGTCCTTAAATAATGCAACAAAGTCCTTAAATAATGCAGCAGAGTCCTTAAATAATGCAGCAAAGTCCTTTAATAATGCAGCAGAGTCCTTAAATAATGCAACAAAGTCCTTAAATAATGCAGCAGAGTCCTTAAATACTGAAGCAGAGTCCTTAAATAATGCAGAAAAGTCCTTAAATAATGCAACAAAGTCCTTAAATAATGCAGCAGAGTCCTTAAATAATGCAGCAGAGTCCTCAAATGCTTCAGCAGAGTGAATAAATAATGCAGCAGAGTCCTTAAATAATGCATCAAATTCCTTAAATATGCAGCAAATTCCTTAAATAATACAGCAGAGTCCTTAAATAATCCAACAAAGTCCTTAAATAATGAAGCAAAGTCCTTAAATAATGCAGCAGAGTCCTTAAATAATGCAGCAAAGTCCTTAAATAATGCAGCAGAGTCCTTAAATAATGCAACAAAGTCCTTAAATAATGCAGCAGAGTCCTTAAATACTGAAGCAGAGTCCTTAAATATTGCAGCAAAGTCCTTAAATAATGCAGCAGAGTCATTAAATAATGCAACAAAGTCCTTAAATAATGCAGCAGAGTCCTTAAATACTGAAGCAAAGTCCTTAAATATTGCAGCAAAGTCCTTAAATAATGCAGCAGAGTCCTTAAATAATGCAACAAAGTCCTTAAATAATGCAGCAGAGTCCTTAAATAATGCAGCAAAGTCCTTAAATAATGCAGCAGAGTCCTTAAATAATGCAGCAGAGTCCTTAAATACCGCAGCAGAGTACTTAAATACTGAAGCAGAGTCCTTTAATATAGCAGCAAGTTCCTTAAATAATGCAGCAGAGTCCTTAAAAAATCCAAAAAAGTCATTAAATAATGCAGCAAGTCCTTAAATAATGCAGCAGAGTCCTCTAATAATGCAGCAGAGTCCTCAAATGCTTCAGCAAAGTCATTAAATAATGCAGCATAGTCCTTAAATAATGCAGCAAAGTCCTTAAATAATGCAGCACAGTTCTTAAATAGTGCAACAACGTCAGTAAATAATGCAGCAGAGTCCTTAAATAATGCAGCAAAGTCCTTAACTAATGCAGCAGAGTCCTTAAATAATGCAAAAAAGTCCTTAAATAATGCAGCAGACTCCTTAAATACCGCAGCAAAGTTCTTAAATAATGCAGCAGAGTCCTTAAATAATGCAACAAAGTCCTTAATTAATGCAGCAGAGTCCTTAAATAATGCAGCAAAGTCCTTTAATAATGCAGCAGAGTCCTTAAATAATGAAACAAAGTCCTTAAATAATGCAGCAGAGTCCTTAAATACTGAAGCAGAGTCCTTAAATAATGCAGCAATGTCCTTAAATAATGCAGCAGAGTCCTTAAATAATGCAACAAAGTCCTTAAATAATGCAGCAGAGTCCTTAAATAATGCAGCAGAGTCCTTAAATAATGCAGCAGAGTGAATAAATAATGCAGCAGAGTCCTTAAATAATCCAACAAAGTCCTTAAATAATGCAGCAAAGTCCTTAAATAATGCAGCAGAGTCCTTAAATAATGCAGCAAAGTCCTTAAATAATGCAGCAGAGTCCTTAAATAATGCAACAAAGTCCTTAAATAATGCAGCAGAGTCCTTAAATACTGAAGCAGAGTAATTAAATATTGCAGCAAAGTCCTTAAATAATGCAGCAGAGTCACTAAATAATGCAACAAAGTCCTTAAATAATGCAGCAGAGTCCTTAAATAATGCAATAAAGTCCTTAAATAATGCAGCAGAGTACTTAAATAATGCAACAAAGTCCTTAAATAATGCAGCAAAGTCCTTAAATACCACAGCAGAGTCATTAAATAATTCAGCAAAGTCCTTAAATAATGCAGCATAGTCCTTAAATAATGCAGCAAAGTCCTTAAATAATGCAGCACAGTTCTTAAATAGTGCAACAACGTCGGTAAATAATGCAGCAGAGTCCTTAAATAATGCAGCAAAGTCCTTAACTAATGCAGCAGAGTCCTTAAATAATGCAACAAAGTCCTTAAATAATGCAGCAGAGTCCTTAAATACCGCAGCAAAGTCCTTAAATAATGCAGCAGAGTCCTTAAATAATGCAACAAAGTCCTTAAATAATGCAGCAGAGTCCTTAAATAATGCAGCAAAGTCCTTTAATAATGCAGCAGAGTAATTAAATAATGCAACAAAGTCCTTAAATAATGCAACAGAGTCCTTAAATACCGCAGCAAATTGCTTAAATAATGCAGCAGAGTCCTCAAATGCTTCAGCAGAGTCCTTAAATAATGCAGCAGAGTCCTTAAATAATGCAGCAGAGCCCTTAAATAATGTAACAAAGTCCTTAAATAATGCAGCAGAGTCCTTAAATACTGAAGCAGAGTCCTTAAATATTGCAGCAAAGTCCTTAAATAATGCAGCAGAGTCATTAAATAATGCAACAAAGTCCTTAATAATGCAGCAGAGTCCTTAAATAATGCAACAAAGTCCTTAAATAATGCAGCAGAGTACTTAAATAATGCAACAAAGTCCTTAAATAATGCAGCAAAGTCCTTATATACCACAGCAGAGTCATTAAATAATTCAGCAAAGTCCTTAAATAATGCAGCAGAGTCCTTAAATAATGCAGCAGACTCCTTAAGTAATTCAGCAAAGTCCTTAAATAATGCAGCAGATTCCTTAAATAATGCAACAAAGTCCTTAAATAATGCAGCAGAGTCCTTAAATATTGCAGCAAAGTCCTTTAATAATGCAGCAGAGCCCTTAAATAATGCAATAAAGTCATTAAATAATGCAGCAGAGTCCTTAAATACGGAAGCAGAGTCCTTAAATACTGCAGCAAAGTCCTTAAATAATGCAGCAGAGTCCTTAAATAATGCAACAAAGTCCTTAAATAATGCAGCAGAGTCCTTAAATAATGCAGCACAGTCCTCAAATGCTTCAGCAGAGTGAATAAATAATGCAGCAGAGTCCTTAAATAATGCAGCAAATTCCTTAAATATGCAGCAAATTCCTTAAATAATACAGCAGAGTACTAAAATAATCCAACAAAGTCCTTAAATAATGCAGCAAAGTCCTTAAATAATGCAGCAGAGTCCTCAAATAATGCAGCAGAGTCCTCAAATGCTTCAGCAGAGTCATTAAATAATGCAGCAGAGTCCTTAAATAATGCAGCAAATTCCTTAAATAATGCATCAGAGTCCTTAAATAATGCAACAAAGTCCTTAATTAATGCAGCAAAGTTCTTAAATAATGCAGCAGAGTCCTTAAATAATGCAACAAAGTCCTTAAATAATGCAACAGAGTCCTTAAATACTGAAGCAAAGTCCTTAAATATTGCAGCAAAGTCCTTAAATAATGCAGCAGAGTCCTTAAATAATGCAGCAAAGTCCTTAAATAATGCAGCAGAGTCCTTAAATAATGCAGCAGAGTCCTTAAATACCGCAGCAGAGTACTTAAATACTGAAGCAGAGTCCTTTAATATAGCAGCAAGTTCCTTAAATAATGCAGCAGAGTCCTTAAAAAATCCAACAAAGTCATTAAATAATGCAGCAAGTCCTTAAATAATGCAGCAGAGTCCTCTAATAATGCAGCAGAGTCCTCAAATGCTTCAGCAAAGTCATTAAATAATGCAGCATAGTCCTTAAATAATGCAGCAAAGTCCTTAAATAATGCAGCACAGTTCTTAAATAGTGCAACAACGTCGGTAAATAATGCAGCAGAGTCCTTAAATAATGCAGCAAAGTCCTTAACTAATGCAGCAGAGTCCTTAAATAATGCAAAAAAGTCCTTAAATAATGCAGCAGACTCCTTAAATACCGCAGCAAAGTCCTTAAATAATGCAGCAGAGTCCTTAAATAATGCAACAAAGTCGTTAAATAATGCAGCAGAGTCCTTAAATAATGCAGCAAAGTCCTTTAATAATGCAGCAGAGTCCTTAAATAATGAAACAAAGTCCTTAAATAATGCAGCAGAGTCCTTAAATACTGAAGCAGAGTCCTTAAATAATGCAGCAATGTCCTTAAATAATGCAGCAGAGTCCTTAAATAATGCAACAAAGTCCTTAAATAATGCAGCAGAGTCCTTAAATAATGCAGCAGAGTCCTTAAATAATGCAGCAGAGTGAATAAATAATGCAGCAGGGTCCTTAAATAATCCAACAAAGTCCTTAAATAATGCAGCAAAGTCCTTAAATAATGCAGCAGAGTCATTAAATAATGCAGCAAAGTCCTCAAATAATGCAGCAGAGTCCTTAAATAATGCAACAAAGTCCTTAAATAATGCAGCAGAGTCCTTAAATACTGAAGCAGAGTCCTTAAATACTGCAGCAAAGTCCTTAAATAATGCAGCAGAGTCATTAAATAATGCAACAAAGTCCTTAAATAATGCAGCAGAGTCCTTAAATAATGCAATAAAGTCCTTAAATAATGCAGCAGAGTACTTAAATAATGCAACAAAGTCCTTAAATAATGCAGCAAAGTCCTTAAATACCACAGCAGAGTCATTAAATAATTCAGCAAAGTCCTTAAATAATGCAGCATAGTCCTTAAATAATGCAGCAAAGTCCTTAAATAATGCAGCACAGTTCTTAAATAGTGCAACAACGTCGGTAAATAATGCAGCAGAGTCCTTAAATAATGCAGCAAAGTCCTTAACTAATGCAGCAGAGTCCTTAAATAATGCAACAAAGTCCTTAAATAATGCAGCAGAGTCCTTAAATACCGCAGCAAAGTCCTTAAATAATGCAGCAGAGTCCTTAAATAATGCAACAGAGTCCTTAAATAATGCAGCAGAGTCCTTAAATAATGCAGCAAAGTCCTTTAATAATGCAGCAGAGTCCTTAAATAATGAAACAAAGTCCTTAAATAATGCAGCAGAGTCCTTAAATACTGAAGCAGAGTCCTTAAATAATGCAGCAATGTCCTTAAATAATGCAGCAGAGTCCTTAAATAATGCAACAAAGTCCTTAAATAATGCAGCAGAGTCCTTAAATAATGCAGCAGAGTCCTTAAATAATGCAGCAGAGTGAATAAATAATGCAGCAGAGTCCTTAAATAATCCAACAAAGTCCTTAAATAATGCAGCAAAGTCCTTAAATAATGCAGCAGAGTCCTTAAATAATGCAGCAAAGTCCTTAAATAATGCAGCAGAGTCCTTAAATAATGCAACAAAGTCCTTAAATAATGCAGCAGAGTCCTTAAATACTGAAGCAGAGTCCTTAAATATTGCAGCAAAGTCCTTAAATAATGCAGCAGAGTCATTAAATAATGCAACAAAGTCCTTAAATAATGCAGCAGAGTCCTTAAATAATGCAACAAAGTCCTTAAATAATGCAGCAGAGTACTTAAATAATGCAACAAAGTCCTTAAATAATGCAGCAAAGTCCTTAAATACCACAGCAGAGTCATTAAATAATTCAGCAAAGTCCTTAAATAATGCAGCAGAGTCCTTAAATAATGCAGCAGACTCCTTAAATAATTCAGCAAAGTCCTTAAATAATGCAGCAGAGTCCTTAAATAATGCAACAAAGTCCTTAAATAATGCAGCAGAGTACTTAAATAATGCAGCAAACTCCTTTAATAATGCAGCAGAGCCCTTAAATAATGCAATAAAGTCCTTAAATAATGCAGCAGAGTCCTTAAATACGGAAGCAGAGTCCTTAAATATTGCAGCAAAGTCCTTAAATAATGCAGCAGAGTCCTTAAATAATGCAACAAAGTCCTTAAATAATGCAGCAGAGTCCTTAAATAATGCAGCAAAGTCCTTAACTAATGCAGCAGAGTAATTAAATAATGCAACAAAGTCCTTAAATAATGCAACAGAGTCCTTAAATACCGCAGCAAAGTGCTTAAATAATGCAGCAGAGTCCTCAAATGCTTCAGCAGAGTCCTTAAATAATGCAGCAGAGTCCTTAAATAATGCAGCAGAGTCCTCAAATAATGCAGCAGAGTCCTCAAATGCTTCAGCAGAGTCATTAAATAATGCAGCAGAGTCCTTAAATAATGCAGCAAATTCCTTAAATAATGAATCAGAGTCCTTAAATAATGCAGCAAAGTTCTTAAGTAATGCAGCAGAGTCCTTAAATAATGCAACAAAGTCCTTAAATAATGCAGCAGAGTCCTTAAATAATGAAGCAAAGTCCTTAAATATTGCATCAAAGTCCTTAAATAATGCAGCAGAGTCCTTAAATAATGCAACAAAGTCCTTAAATAATGCAGCAGAGTCCTTAAATAATGCAGCAAAGTCCTTAAATAATGCAGCAGAGTCATTAAATAATGCAGCAGAGTCCTTAAATACCGCAGCAGAGTACTTAAATACTGAAGCAGAGTCCTTTAATATAGCAGCAAGTTCCTTAAATAATGCAGCAGAGTCCTTAAAAAATCCAACAAAGTCATTAAATAATGCAGCAAGTCCTTAAATAATGCAGCCGAGTCCTCTAATAATGCAGCAGAGTCCTCAAATGCTTCAGCAAAGTCATTCAATAATGCAGCATAGTCCTTAAATAATGCAGCAAAGTCCTTAAATAATGCAGCACAGTTCTTAAATAGTGCAATAACGTCGGTAAATAAGGCAGCAGAGTCCTTAAATAATGCAGCAAAGTCCTTAACTAATGCAGCAGAGTCCTTAAATAATGCAACAAAGTCCTTAAATAATGCAGCAGAGTCCTTAAATACCGCAGCAAAGTCCTTAAATAATGCAGCAGAGTCCTTAAATAATGCAACAAAGTCCTTAAAGAATGCAGCAGAGTCCTTAAATAATGCAGCAAAGTCCTTTAATAATGCAGCAGAGTCCTTAAATAATGCAACAAAGTCCTTAAATAATGCAGCAGAGTCCTTAAATACTGAAGCAGAGTCCTTAAATAATGCAGAAAAGTCCTTAAATAATGCAACAAAGTCCTTAAATAATGCAGCAGAGTCCTTAAATAATGCATCAAATTCCTTAAATATGCAGCAAATTCCTTAAATAATACAGCAGAGTCCTTAAATAATCCAACAAAGTCCTTAAATAATGCAGCAAAGTCCTTAAATAATGCAGCAGAGTCCTTAAATAATGCAGCAAAGTCCTTAAATAATGCAGCAGAGTCCTTAAATAATGCAACAAAGTCCTTAAATAATGCAGCAGAGTCCTTAAATACTGAAGCAGAGTCCTTAAATATTGCAGCAAAGTCCTTAAATAATGCAGCAGAGTCATTAAATAATGCAACAAAGTCCTTAAATAATGCAGCAGAGTCCTTAAATAATGCAACAAAGTCCTTAAATAATGCAGCAGAGTACTTAAATAATGCAACAAAGTCCTTAAATAATGCAGCAAAGTCCTTAAATACCACAGCAGAGTCATTAAATAATTCAGCAAAGTCCTTAAATAATGCAGCAGAGTCCTTAAATAATGCAGCAGACTCCTTAAATAATTCAGCAAAGTCCTTAAATAATGCAGCAGAGTCCTTAAATAATGCAACAAAGTCCTTAAATAATGCAGCAGAGTACTTAAATAATGCAGCAAACTCCTTTAATAATGCAGCAGAGCCCTTAAATAATGCAATAAAGTCCTTAAATAATGCAGCAGAGTCCTTAAATACGGAAGCAGAGTCCTTAAATATTGCAGCAAAGTCCTTAAATAATGCAGCAGAGTCCTTAAATAATGCAACAAAGTCCTTAAATAATGCAGCAGAGTCCTTAAATAATGCAGCAAAGTCCTTAACTAATGCAGCAGAGTAATTAAATAATGCAACAAAGTCCTTAAATAATGCAACAGAGTCCTTAAATACCGCAGCAAAGTGCTTAAATAATGCAGCAGAGTCCTCAAATGCTTCAGCAGAGTCCTTAAGTAATGCAGCAGAGTCCTTAAATAATGCAGCAAAGTCCTTAAATAATGCAGCAGAGTCCTTAAATAATGCAGCAGAGTCCTTAAATACCGCAGCAGAGTACTTAAATACTGAAGCAGAGTCCTTTAATATAGCAGCAAGTTCCTTAAATAATGCAGCAGAGTCCTTAAAAAATCCAACAAAGTCATTAAATAATGCAGCAAGTGCTTAAATAATGCAGCAGAGCCCTCTAATAATGCAGCAGAGTCCTCAAATGCTTCAGCAAAGTCATTAAATAATGCAGCATAGTCCTTAAATAATGCAGCAAAGTCCTTAAATAATGCAGCACAGTTCTTAAATAGTGCAACAACGTCGGTAAATAATGCAGTAGAGTCCTTAAATAATGCAGCAAAGTCCTTAACTAATGCAGCAGAGTCCTTAAATAATGCAACAAAGTCCTTAAATAATGCAGGAGAGTCCTTAAATACCGCAGCAAAGTCCTTAAATAATGCAGCAGAGTCCTTAAATAATGCAACAAAGTCCTTAAATAATGCAGCAGAGTCCTTAAATAATGCAGCAAAGTCCTTTAATAATGCAGCAGAGTCCTTAAATAATGAAACAAAGTCCTTAAATAATGCAGCAGAGTCCTTAAATACTGAAGCAGAGTCCTTAAATAATGCAGCAATGTCCTTAAATAATGCAGCAGAGTCCTTAAATAATGCAACAAAGTCCTTAAATAATGCAGCAGAGTCCTTAAATAATGCAGCAGAGTCCTTAAATAATGCAGCAGAGTGAATAAATAATGCAGCAGAGTCCTTAAATAATCCAACAAAGTCCTTAAATAATGCAGCAAAGTCCTTAAATAATGCAGCAGAGTCCTTAAATAATGCAGCAAAGTCCTTAAATAATGCAGCAGAGTCCTTAAATAATGCAACAAAGTCCTTAAATAATGCAGCAGAGTCCTTAAATACTGAAGCAGAGTCCTTAAATATTGCAGCAAAGTCCTTAAATAATGCAGCAGAGTCATTAAATAATGCAACAAAGTCCTTAAATAATGCAGCAGAGTCCTTAAATAATGCAATAAAGTCCTTAAATAATGCAGCAGAGTACTTAAATAATGCAACAAAGTCCTTAAATAATGCAGCAAAGTCCTTAAATACCACAGCAGAATCATTAAATAATTCAGCAAAGTCCTTAAATAATGCAGCAGAGTCCTTAAATAATGCAGCAGACTCCTTAAATAATTCAGCAAAGTCCTTAAATAATGCAGCAGAGTCCTTAAATAATGCAACAAAGTCCTTAAATAATGCAGCAGAGTACTTAAATAATGCAGCAAAGTCCTTTAATAATGCAGCAGAGCCCTTACATAATGCAATAAAGTCCTTAAATAATGCATCAGAGTCCTTAAATACGGAAGCAGAGTCCTTAAATATTGCAGCAAAGTCCTTAAATAATGCAGCAGAGTCCTTAAATAATGCAATAAAGTCCTTAAATAATGCAGCAGAGTACTTAAATAATGCAACAAAGTCCTTAAATAATGCAGCAAAGTCCTTAAATACCACAGCAGAGTCATTAAATAATTCAGCAAAGTCCTTAAATAATGCAGCATAGTCCTTAAATAATGCAGCAAAGTCCTTAAATAATGCAGCACAGTTCTTAAATAGTGCAACAACGTCGGTAAATAATGCAGCAGAGTCCTTAAATAATGCAGCAAAGTCCTTAACTAATGCAGCAGAGTCCTTAAATAATGCAACAAAGTCCTTAAATAATGCAGCAGAGTCCTTAAATACCGCAGCAAAGTCCTTAAATAATGCAGCAGAGTCCTTAAATAATGCAACAGAGTCCTTAAATAATGCAGCAGAGTCCTTAAATAATGCAGCAAAGTCCTTTAATAATGCAGCAGAGTCCTTAAATAATGAAACAAAGTCCTTAAATAATGCAGCAGAGTCCTTAAATACTGAAGCAGAGTCCTTAAATAATGCAGCAATGTCCTTAAATAATGCAGCAGAGTCCTTAAATAATGCAACAAAGTCCTTAAATAATGCAGCAGAGTCCTTAAATAATGCAGCAGAGTCCTTAAATAATGCAGCAGAGTGAATAAATAATGCAGCAGAGTCCTTAAATAATCCAACAAAGTCCTTAAATAATGCAGCAGAGTCCTTAAATACTGAAGCAGAGTCCTTAAATATTGCAGCAAAGTCCTTAAATAATGCAGCAGAGTCATTAAATAATGCAACAAAGTCCTTAAATAATGCAGCAGAGTCCTTAAATAATGCAATAAAGTCCTTAAATAATGCAGCAAAGTCCTTAAATAATGCAGCAGAGTCCTTAAATAATGCAACAAAGTCCTTAAATAATGCAGCAGAGTCCTTAAATACTGAAGCAGAGTCCTTAAATATTGCAGCAAAGTCCTTAAATAATGCAGCAGAGTCATTAAATAATGCAACAAAGTCCTTAAATAATGCAGCAGAGTCCTTAAATAATGCAATAAAGTCCTTAAATAATGCAGCAGAGTACTTAAATAATGCAACAAAGTCCTTAAATAATGCAGCAAAGTCCTTAAATACCACAGCAGAGTCATTAAATAATTCAGCAAAGTCCTTAAATAATGCAGCAGAGTCCTTAAATAATGCAGCAGACTCCTTAAATAATTCAGCAAAGTCCTTAAATAATGCAGCAGAGTCCTTAAATAATGCAACAAAGTCCTTAAATAATGCAGCAGAGTACTTAAATAATGCAGCAAAGTCCTTTAATAATGCAGCAGAGCCCTTACATAATGCAATAAAGTCCTTAAATAATGCATCAGAGTCCTTAAATACGGAAGCAGAGTCCTTAAATATTGCAGCAAAGTCCTTAAATAATGCAGCAGAGTCCTTAAATAATGCAATAAAGTCCTTAAATAATGCAGCAGAGTACTTAAATAATGCAACAAAGTCCTTAAATAATGCAGCAAAGTCCTTAAATACCACAGCAGAGTCATTAAATAATTCAGCAAAGTCCTTAAATAATGCAGCATAGTCCTTAAATAATGCAGCAAAGTCCTTAAATAATGCAGCACAGTTCTTAAATAGTGCAACAACGTCGGTAAATAATGCAGCAGAGTCCTTAAATAATGCAGCAAAGTCCTTAACTAATGCAGCAGAGTCCTTAAATAATGCAACAAAGTCCTTAAATAATGCAGCAGAGTCCTTAAATACCGCAGCAAAGTCCTTAAATAATGCAGCAGAGTCCTTAAATAATGCAACAGAGTCCTTAAATAATGCAGCAGAGTCCTTAAATAATGCAGCAAAGTCCTTTAATAATGCAGCAGAGTCCTTAAATAATGAAACAAAGTCCTTAAATAATGCAGCAGAGTCCTTAAATACTGAAGCAGAGTCCTTAAATAATGCAGCAATGTCCTTAAATAATGCAGCAGAGTCCTTAAATAATGCAACAAAGTCCTTAAATAATGCAGCAGAGTCCTTAAATAATGCAGCAGAGTCCTTAAATAATGCAGCAGAGTGAATAAATAATGCAGCAGAGTCCTTAAATAATCCAACAAAGTCCTTAAATAATGCAGCAAAGTCCTTAAATAATGCAGCAGAGTCCTTAAATAATGCAGCAAAGTCCTTAAATAATGCAGCAGAGTCCTTAAATAATGCAACAAAGTCCTTAAATAATGCAGCAGAGTCCTTAAATACTGAAGCAGAGTCCTTAAATATTGCAGCAAAGTCCTTAAATAATGCAGCAGAGTCATTAAATAATGCAACAAAGTCCTTAAATAATGCAGCAGAGTCCTTAAATAATGCAACAAAGTCCTTAAATAATGCAGCAGAGTACTTAAATAATGCAACAAAGTCCTTAAATAATGCAGCAAAGTCCTTAAATACCACAGCAGAGTCATTAAATAATTCAGCAAAGTCCTTAAATAATGCAGCAGAGTCCTTAAATAATGCAGCAGACTCCTTAAATAATTCAGCAAAGTCCTTAAATAATGCAGCAGAGTCCTTAAATAATGCAACAAAGTCCTTAAATAATGCAGCAGAGTACTTAAATAATGCAGCAAACTCCTTTAATAATGCAGCAGAGCCCTTAAATAATGCAATAAAGTCCTTAAATAATGCAGCAGAGTCCTTAAATACGGAAGCAGAGTCCTTAAATATTGCAGCAAAGTCCTTAAATAATGCAGCAGAGTCCTTAAATAATGCAACAAAGTCCTTAAATAATGCAGCAGAGTCCTTAAATAATGCAGCAAAGTCCTTAACTAATGCAGCAGAGTAATTAAATAATGCAACAAAGTCCTTAAATAATGCAACAGAGTCCTTAAATACCGCAGCAAAGTGCTTAAATAATGCAGCAGAGTCCTCAAATGCTTCAGCAGAGTCCTTAAATAATGCAGCAGAGTCCTTAAATAATGCAGCAGAGTCCTCAAATAATGCAGCAGAGTCCTCAAATGCTTCAGCAGAGTCATTAAATAATGCAGCAGAGTCCTTAAATAATGCAGCAAATTCCTTAAATAATGAATCAGAGTCCTTAAATAATGCAGCAAAGTTCTTAAATAATGCAGCAGAGTACTTAAATAATGCAACAAAGTCCTTAAATAATGCAGCAGAGTCCTTAAATAATGAAGCAAAGTCCTTAAATATTGCAGCAAAGTCCTTAAATAATGCAGCAGAGTCCTTAAATAATGCAACAAAGTCCTTAAATAATGCAGCAGAGTCCTTAAATAATGCAGCAAAGTACTTAAATAATGCAGCAGAGTCATTAAATAATGCAGCAGAGTCCTTAAATACCGCAGCAGAGTACTTAAATACTGAAGCAGAGTCCTTTAATATAGCAGCAAGTTCCTTAAATAATGCAGCAGAGTCCTTAAAAAATCCAACAAAGTCATTAAATAATGCAGCAAGTCCTTAAATAATGCAGCCGAGTCCTCTAATAATGCAGCAGAGTCCTCAAATGCTTCAGCAAAGTCATTCAATAATGCAGCATAGTCCTTAAATAATGCAGCAAAGTCCTTAAATAATGCAGCACAGTTCTTAAATAGTGCAATAACGTCGGTAAATAAGGCAGCAGAGTCCTTAAATAATGCAGCAAAGTCCTTAACTAATGCAGCAGAATCCTTAAATAATGCAACAAAGTCCTTAAATAATGCAGCAGAGTCCTTAAATACCGCAGCAAAGTCCTTAAATAATGCAGCAGAGTCCTTAAATAATGCAACAAAGTCCTTAAATAATGCAGCAGAGTCCTTAAATAATGCAGCAAAGTCCTTTAATAATGCAGCAGAGTCCTTAAATAATGCAACAAAGTCCTTAAATAATGCAGCAGAGTCCTTAAATACTGAAGCAGAGTCCTTAAATAATGCAGAAAAGTCCTTAAATAATGCAGCAGAGTCATTAAATAATGCAACAAAGTCCTTAATAATGCAGCAGAGTCCTTAAATAATGCAACAAAGTCCTTAAATAATGCAGCAAAGTCCTTATATACCACAGCAGATTCATTAAATAATTCAGCAAAGTCCTTAAATAATGCAGCAGAGTCCTTAAATAATGCAGCAGACTCCTTAAGTAATTCAGCAAAGTCCTTAAATAATGCAGCAGAGTCCTTAAATAATGCAACAAAGTCCTTAAATAATGCAGCAGAGTCCTTAAATATTGCAGCAAAGTCCTTTAATAATGCAGCAGAGCCCTTAAATAATGCAATAAAGTCATTAAATAATGCAGCAGAGTCCTTAAATACGGAAGCAGAGTCCTTAAATACTGCAGCAAAGTCCTTAAATAATGCAGCAGAGTCCTTAAATAATGCAACAAAGTCCTTAAATAATGCAGCAGAGTCCTTAAATAATGCAACAAAGTCCTTAAATAATGCAGCAGAGTCCTTAAATAATGCAGCACAGTCCTCAAATGCTTCAGCAGAGTGAATAAATAATGCAGCAGAGTCCTTAAATAATGCAGCAAATTCCTTAAATATGCAGCAAATTCCTTAAATAATACAGCAGAGTACTAAAATAATCCAACAAAGTCATTAAATAATGCAGCAAAGTCCTTAAATAATGCAGCAGAGTCCTCAAATAATGCAGCAGAGTCCTCAAATGCTTCAGCAGAGTCATTAAATAATGCAGCAGAGTCCTTAAATAATGCAGCAAATTCCTTAAATAATGCATCAGAGTCCTTAAATAATGCAACAAAGTCCTTAATTAATGCAGCAAAGTTCTTAAATAATGCAGCAGAGTCCTTAAATAATGCAACAAAGTCCTTAAATAATGCAGCAGAGTCCTTAAATACTGAAGCAAAGTCCTTAAATATTGCAGCAAAGTCCTTAAATAATGCAGCAGAGTCCTTAAATAATGCAACAAAGTCCTTAAATAATGCAGCAGAGTCCTTAAATAATGCAGCAAAGTCCTTAAATAATGCAGCAGAGTCCTTAAATAATGCAGCAGAGTCCTTAAATACCGCAGCAGAGTACTTAAATACTGAAGCAGAGTCCTTTAATATAGCAGCAAGTTCCTTAAATAATGCAGCAGAGTCCTTAAAAAATCCAACAAAGTCATTAAATAATGCAGCAAGTCCTTAAATAATGCAGCAGAGTCCTCTAATAATGCAGCAGAGTCCTCAAATGCTTCAGCAAAGTCATTAAATAATGCAGCATAGTCCTTAAATAATGCAGCAAAGTCCTTAAATAATGCAGCACAGTTCTTAAATAGTGCAACAACGTCAGTAAATAATGCAGCAGAGTCCTTAAATAATGCAGCAAAGTCCTTAACTAATGCAGCAGAGTCCTTAAATAATGCAAAAAAGTCCTTAAATAATGCAGCAGACTCCTTAAATACCGCAGCAAAGTCCTTAAATAATGCAGCAGAGTCCTTAAATAATGCAACAAAGTCCTTAATTAATGCAGCAGAGTCCTTAAATAATGCAGCAAAGTCCTTTAATAATGCAGCAGAGTCCTTAAATAATGAAACAAAGTCCTTAAATAATGCAGCAGAGTCCTTAAATACTGAAGCAGAGTCCTTAAATAATGCAGCAATGTCCTTAAATAATGCAACAGAGTCCTTAAATAATGCAACAAAGTCCTTAAATAATGCAGCAGAGTCCTTAAATAATGCAGCAGAGTCCTTAAATAATGCAGCAGAGTGAATAAATAACGCAGCAGAGTCCTTAAATAATCCAACAAAGTCCTTAAATAATGCAGCAAAGTCCTTAAATAATGCAGCAGAGTCCTTAAATAATGCAGCAAAGTCCTTAAATAATGCAGCAGAGTCCTTAAATAATGCAACAAAGTCCTTAAATAATGCAGCAGAGTCCTTAAATACTGAAGCAGAGTCCTTAAATATTGCAGCAAAGTCCTTAAATAATGCAGCAGAGTCATTAAATAATGCAACAAAGTCCTTAAATAATGCAGCAGAGTCCTTAAATAATGCAATAAAGTCCTTAAATAATGCAGCAGAGTACTTAAATAATGCAACAAAGTCCTTAAATAATGCAGCAAAGTCCTTAAATACCACAGCAGAGTCATTAAATAATTCAGCAAAGTCCTTAAATAATGCAGCATAGTCCTTAAATAATGCAGCAAAGTCCTTAAATAATGCAGCACAGTTCTTAAATAGTGCAACAACGTCGGTAAATAATGCAGCAGAGTCCTTAAATAATGCAGCAAAGTCCTTAACTAATGCAGCAGAGTCCTTAAATAATGCAACAAAGTCCTTAAATAATGCAGCAGAGTCCTTAAATAATGCAGCAAAGTCCTTTAATAATGCAGCAGAGTCCTTAAATAATGAAACAAAGTCCTTAAATAATGCAGCAGAGTCCTTAAATACTGAAGCAGAGTCCTTAAATAATGCAGCAATGTCCTTAAATAATGCAGCAGAGTCCTTAAATAATGCAACAAAGTCCTTAAATAATGCAGCAGAGTCCTTAAATAATGCAGCAGAGTCCTTAAATAATGCAGCAGAGTGAATAAATAATACAGCAGAGTCCTTAAATAATCCAACAAAGTCCTTAAATAATGCAGCAAAGTCCTTAAATAATGCAGCAGAGTCCTTAAATAATGCAGCAAAGTCCTTAAATAATGCAGCAGAGTCCTTAAATAATGCAGCAGAGTCCTTAAATACCGCAGCAGAGTACTTAAATACTGAAGCAGAGTCCTTTAATATAGCAGCAAGTTCCTTAAATAATGCAGCAGAGTCCTTAAAAAATCCAACAAAGTCATTAAATAATGCAGCAAGTCCTTAAATAATGCAGCAGAGTCCTCTAATAATGCAGCAGAGTCCTCAAATGCTTCAGCAAAGTCATTAAATAATGCAGCATAGTCCTTAAATAATGCAGCAAAGTCCTTAAATAATGCAGCACAGTTCTTAAATAGTGCAACAACGTCGGTAAATAATGCAGCAGAGTCCTTAAATAATGCAGCAAAGTCCTTAACTAATGCAGCAGAGTCCTTAAATAATGCAAAAAAGTCCTTAAATAATGCAGCAGACTCCTTAAATACCGCAGCAAAGTCCTTAAATAATGCAGCAGAGTCCTTAAATAATGCAACAAAGTCGTTAAATAATGCAGCAGAGTCCTTAAATAATGCAGCAAAGTCCTTTAATAATGCAGCAGAGTCCTTAAATAATGAAACAAAGTCCTTAAATAATGCAGCAGAGTCCTTAAATACTGAAGCAGAGTCCTTAAATAATGCAGCAATGTCCTTAAATAATGCAGCAGAGTCCTTAAATAATGCAACAAAGTCCTTAAATAATGCAGCAGAGTCCTTAAATAATGCAGCAGAGTGAATAAATAATGCAGCAGAGTCCTTAAATAATCCAACAAAGTCCTTAAATAATGCAGCAAAGTCCTTAAATAATGCAGCAGAGTCCTTAAATAATGCAGCAAAGTCCTTAAATAATGCAGCAGAGTCCTTAAATAATGCAACAAAGTCCTTAAATAATGCAGCAGAGTCCTTAAATACTGAAGCAGAGTCCTTAAATATTGCAGCAAAGTCCTTAAATAATGCAGCAGAGTCATTAAATAATGCAACAAAGTCCTTAAATAATGCAGCAGAGTCCTTAAATAATGCAATAAAGTCCTTAAATAATGCAGCAGAGTACTTAAATAATGCAACAAAGTCCTTAAATAATGCAGCAAAGTCCTTAAATACCACAGCAGAGTCATTAAATAATTCAGCAAAGTCCTTAAATAATGCAGCATAGTCCTTAAATAATGCAGCAAAGTCCTTAAATAATGCAGCACAGTTCTTAAATAGTGCAACAACGTCGGTAAATAATGCAGCAGAGTCCTTAAATAATGCAGCAAAGTCCTTAAATACCGCAGCAGAGTACTTAAATACTGAAGCAGAGTCCTTTAATATAGCAGCAAGTTCCTTAAATAATGCAGCAGAGTCCTTAAAAAATCCAACAAAGTCATTAAATAATGCAGCAAGTCCTTAAATAATGCAGCAGAGTCCTCTAATAATGCAGCAGAGTCCTCAAATGCTTCAGCAAAGTCATTAAATAATGCAGCATAGTCCTTAAATAATGCAGCAAAGTCCTTAAATAATGCAGCACAGTTCTTAAATAGTGCAACAACGTCGGTAAATAATGCAGCAGAGTCCTTAAATAATGCAGCAAAGTCCTTAACTAATGCAGCAGAGTCCTTAAATAATGCAAAAAAGTCCTTAAATAATGCAGCAGACTCCTTAAATACCGCAGCAAAGTCCTTAAATAATGCAGCAGAGTCCTTAAATAATGCAGCAAAGTCCTTAAATAATGCAGCACAGTTCTTAAATAGTGCAACAACATCGGTAAATAATGCAGCAGAGTCCTTAAATAATGCAGCAAAGTCCTTAACTAATGCAGCTGAGTCCTTAAATAATGCAACAAAGTCCTTAAATAATGCAGCAGAGTCCTTAAATACCGCAGCAAAGTCCTTAAATAATGCAGCAGAGTCCTTAAATAATGCAACAAAGTCCTTAAATAATGCAGCAGAGTCCTTAAATATTGCAGCAAAGTCCTTTAATAATGCAGCA
This sequence comes from Phyllobates terribilis, assembly GCF_046119375.1. Classification (NCBI taxonomy): domain Eukaryota; kingdom Metazoa; phylum Chordata; class Amphibia; order Anura; family Dendrobatidae; genus Phyllobates; species Phyllobates terribilis. Next base: position 648,926,737 of record NW_027362765.1, read on the forward strand.
GAGTCCTTAAATAATGAAACAAAGTCCTTAAATAATGCAGCAGAGTCCTTAAATACTGAAGCAGAGTCCTTAAATAATGCAGCAATGTCCTTAAATAATGCAGCAGAGTCCTTAAATAATGCAACAAAGTCCTTAAATAATGCAGCAGAGTCCTTAAATAATGCAGCAGAGTCCTTAAATAATGCAGCACAGTGAATAAATAATGCAGCAGAGTCCTTAAATAATCCAACAAAGTCCTTAAATAATGCAGCAAAGTCCTTAAATAATGCAGCAGAGTCCTTAAATAATGCAGCAAAGTCCTTAAATAATGCAGCAGAGTCCTTAAATAATGCAACAAAGTCCTTAAATAATGCAGCAGAGTCCTTAAATACTGAAGCAGAGTCCTTAAATATTGCAGCAAAGTCCTTAAATAATGCAGCAGAGTCATTATATAATGCAACAAAGTCCTTAAATAATGCAGCAGAGTCCTTAAATAATGCAATAAAGTCCTTAAATAATGCAGCAGAGTACTTACATAATGCAACAAAGTCCTTAAATAATGCAGCAAAGTCCTTAAATACCACAGCAGAGTCATTAAATAATTCAGCAAAGTCCTTAAATAATGCAGCAGAGTCCTTAAATAATGCAGCAGACTCCTTAAATAATTCAGCAAAGTCCTTAAATAATGCAGCAGAGTCCTTAAATAATGCAACAAAGTCCTTAAATAATGCAGCAGAGTACTTAAATAATGCAGCAAAGTCCTTTAATAATGCAGCAGAGCCCTTAAATAATGCAATAAAGTCCTTAAATAATGCATCAGAGTCCTTAAATACGGAAGCAGAGTCATTAAATATTGCAGCAAAGTCCTTAAATAATGCAGCAGAGTCCTTAAATAATGCAGCAAAGTCCTTAAATAATGCAGCGGAGTCCTTAAATAATGCAACAAAGTCCTTAAATAATGCAGCAGAGTCCTTAAATAATGCAGCACAGTCCTCAAATGCTTCAGCAGAGTGAATAATTAATGCAGCAGAGTCCTTAAATAATGCAGCAAATTCCTTAAATATGCAGCAAATTCCTTAAATATGCAGCAAATTCCTTAAATAATACAGCAGAGTACTTAAATAATCCAACAAAGTCCTTAAATAATGCAGCAAAGTCCTTAAATAATGCAGCAGAGTCCTCAAATAATGCAGCAGAGTCCTCAAATGCTTCAGCAGAGTCATTAAATAATGCAGCAGAGTCCTTAAATAATGCAGCAAATTCCTTAAATAATGAATCAGAGTCCTTAAATAATGCAGCAAAGTTCTTAAATAATGCAGCAGAGTCCTTAAATAATGCATCAAAGTCCTTAAATAATGCAGCAGAGTCATTAAATAATGAAGCAAAGTCCTTAAATATTGCAGCAAAGTCCTTAAATAATGCAGCAGAGTCCTTAAATAATGCAACAAAGTCCTTAAATAATGCAGCAGAGTCCTTAAATAATGCAGCAAAGTCCTTAAATAATGCAGCAGAGTCATTAAATAATGCAGCAGAGTCTTTAAATACCGCAGCAGAGTACTTAAATACTGAAGCAGAGTCCTTTAATATAGCAGCAAGTTCCTTAAAAAATGCAGCAGAGTCCTTAAAAAATCCAACAAAGTCATTAAATAATGCAGCAAGTCCTTAAATAATGCAGCAGAGTCCTCTAATAATGCAGCAGAGTCCTCAAATGCTTCAGCAAAGTCATTCAATAATGCAGCATAGTCCTTAAATAATGCAGCAAAGTCCTTAAATAATGCAGCACAGTTCTTAAATAGTGCAACAACGTCGGTAAATAAGGCAGCAGAGTCCTTAAATAATGCAGCAAAGTCCTTAACTAATGCAGCAGAGTCCTTAAATAATGCAACAAAGTCCTTAAATAATGCAGCAGAGTCCTTAAATACCGCAGCAAAGTCCTTAAATAATGCAGCAGAGTCCTTAAATAATGCAACAAAGTCCTTAAATAATGCAGCAGAGTCCTTAAATAATGCAGCAAAGTCCTTTAATAATGCAGCAGAGTCCTTAAATAATGCAACAAAGTCCTTAAATAATGCAGCAGAGTCCTTAAATACTGAAGCAGAGTCCTTAAATAATGCAGAAAAGTCCTTAAATAATGCAACAAAGTCCTTAAATAATGCAGCAGAGTCCTTAAATAATGCAGCAGAGTCCTCAAATGCTTCAGCAGAGTGAATAAATAATGCAGCAGAGTCCTTAAATAATGCATCAAATTCCTTAAATATGCAGCAAATTCCTTAAATAATACAGCAGAGTCCTTAAATAATCCAACAAAGTCCTTAAATAATGAAACAAAGTCCTTAAATAATGCAGCAGAGTCCTTAAATAATGCAGCAAAGTCCTTAAATAATGCAGCAGAGTCCTTAAATAATGCAACAAAGTCCTTAAATAATGCAGCAGAGTCCTTAAATACTGAAGCAGAGTCCTTAAATATTGCAGCAAAGTCCTTAAATAATGCAGCAGAGTCATTAAATAATGCAACAAAGTCCTTAAATAATGCAGCAGAGTCCTTAAATAATGCAACAAAGTCCTTAAATAATGCAGCAGAGTACTTAAATAATGCAACAAAGTCCTTAAATAATGCAGCAAAGTCCTTAAATACCACAGCAGAGTCATTAAATAATTCAGCAAAGTCCTTAAATAATGCAGCAGAGTCCTTAAATAATGCAGCAGACTCCTTAAATAATTCAGCAAAGTCCTTAAATAATGCAGCAGAGTCCTTAAATAATGCAACAAAGTCCTTAAATAATGCAGCAGAGTACTTAAATAATGCAGCAAACTCCTTTAATAATGCAGCAGAGCCCTTAAATAATGCAATAAAGTCCTTAAATAATGCAGCAGAGTCCTTAAATACGGAAGCAGAGTCCTTAAATATTGCAGCAAAGTCCTTAAATAATGCAGCAGAGTCCTTAAATAATGCAACAAAGTCCTTAAATAATGCAGCAGAGTCCTTAAATAATGCAGCAAAGTCCTTAACTAATGCAGCAGAGTCCTTAAATAATGCAACAAAGTCCTTAAATAATGCAGCAGAGTCCTTAAATAATGCAGCAAAGTCCTTAAATAATGCAGCAGAGTCATTAAATAATGCAGCAGAGTCTTTAAATACCGCAGCAGAGTACTTAAATACTGAAGCAGAGTCCTTTAATATAGCAGCAAGTTCCTTAAATAATGCAGCAGAGTCCTTAAAAAATCCAACAAAGTCATTAAATAATGCAGCAAGTCCTTAAATAATGCAGCAGAGTCCTCTAATAATGCAGCAGAGTCCTCAAATGCTTCAGCAAAGTCATTCAATAATGCAGCATAGTCCTTAAATAATGCAGCAAAGTCCTTAAATAATGCAGCACAGTTCTTAAATAGTGCAACAACGTCGGTAAATAAGGCAGCAGAGTCCTTAAATAATGCAGCAAAGTCCTTAACTAATGCAGCAGAGTCCTTAAATAATGCAACAAAGTCCTTAAATAATGCAGCAGAGTCCTTAAATACCGCAGCAAAGTCCTTAAATAATGCAGCAGAGTCCTTAAATAATGCAACAAAGTCCTTAAATAATGCAGCAGAGTCCTTAAATAATGCAGCAAAGTCATTTAATAATGCAGCAGAGTCCTTAAATAATGCAACAAAGTCCTTAAATAATGCAGCAGAGTCCTTAAATACTGAAGCAGAGTCCTTAAATAATGCAGAAAAGTCCTTAAATAATGCAACAAAGTCCTTAAATAATGCAGCAGAGTCCTTAAATAATGCAGCAGAGTCCTCAAATGCTTCAGCAGAGTGAATAAATAATGCAGCAGAGTCCTTAAATAATGCATCAAATTCCTTAAATATGCAGCAAATTCCTTAAATAATACAGCAGAGTCCTTAAATAATCCAACAAAGTCCTTAAATAATGAAGCAAAGTCCTTAAATAATGCAGCAGAGTCCTTAAATAATGCAGCAAAGTCCTTAAATAATGCAGCAGAGTCCTTAAATAATGCAACAAAGTCCTTAAATAATGCAGCAGAGTCCTTAAATACTGAAGCAGAGTCCTTAAATATTGCAGCAAAGTCCTTAAATAATGCAGCAGAGTCATTAAATAATGCAACAAAGTCCTTAAATAATGCAGCAGAGTCCTTAAATACTGAAGCAAAGTCCTTAAATATTGCAGCAAAGTCCTTAAATAATGCAGCAGAGTCCTTAAATAATGCAACAAAGTCCTTAAATAATGCAGCAGAGTCCTTAAATAATGCAGCAAAGTCCTTAAATAATGCAGCAGAGTCCTTAAATAATGCAGCAGAGTCCTTAAATACCGCAGCAGAGTACTTAAATACTGAAGCAGAGTCCTTTAATATAGCAGCAAGTTCCTTAAATAATGCAGCAGAGTCCTTAAAAAATCCAAAAAAGTCATTAAATAATGCAGCAAGTCCTTAAATAATGCAGCAGAGTCCTCTAATAATGCAGCAGAGTCCTCAAATGCTTCAGCAAAGTCATTAAATAATGCAGCATAGTCCTTAAATAATGCAGCAAAGTCCTTAAATAATGCAGCACAGTTCTTAAATAGTGCAACAACGTCAGTAAATAATGCAGCAGAGTCCTTAAATAATGCAGCAAAGTCCTTAACTAATGCAGCAGAGTCCTTAAATAATGCAAAAAAGTCCTTAAATAATGCAGCAGACTCCTTAAATACCGCAGCAAAGTTCTTAAATAATGCAGCAGAGTCCTTAAATAATGCAACAAAGTCCTTAATTAATGCAGCAGAGTCCTTAAATAATGCAGCAAAGTCCTTTAATAATGCAGCAGAGTCCTTAAATAATGAAACAAAGTCCTTAAATAATGCAGCAGAGTCCTTAAATACTGAAGCAGAGTCCTTAAATAATGCAGCAATGTCCTTAAATAATGCAGCAGAGTCCTTAAATAATGCAACAAAGTCCTTAAATAATGCAGCAGAGTCCTTAAATAATGCAGCAGAGTCCTTAAATAATGCAGCAGAGTGAATAAATAATGCAGCAGAGTCCTTAAATAATCCAACAAAGTCCTTAAATAATGCAGCAAAGTCCTTAAATAATGCAGCAGAGTCCTTAAATAATGCAGCAAAGTCCTTAAATAATGCAGCAGAGTCCTTAAATAATGCAACAAAGTCCTTAAATAATGCAGCAGAGTCCTTAAATACTGAAGCAGAGTAATTAAATATTGCAGCAAAGTCCTTAAATAATGCAGCAGAGTCACTAAATAATGCAACAAAGTCCTTAAATAATGCAGCAGAGTCCTTAAATAATGCAATAAAGTCCTTAAATAATGCAGCAGAGTACTTAAATAATGCAACAAAGTCCTTAAATAATGCAGCAAAGTCCTTAAATACCACAGCAGAGTCATTAAATAATTCAGCAAAGTCCTTAAATAATGCAGCATAGTCCTTAAATAATGCAGCAAAGTCCTTAAATAATGCAGCACAGTTCTTAAATAGTGCAACAACGTCGGTAAATAATGCAGCAGAGTCCTTAAATAATGCAGCAAAGTCCTTAACTAATGCAGCAGAGTCCTTAAATAATGCAACAAAGTCCTTAAATAATGCAGCAGAGTCCTTAAATACCGCAGCAAAGTCCTTAAATAATGCAGCAGAGTCCTTAAATAATGCAACAAAGTCCTTAAATAATGCAGCAGAGTCCTTAAATAATGCAGCAAAGTCCTTTAATAATGCAGCAGAGTAATTAAATAATGCAACAAAGTCCTTAAATAATGCAACAGAGTCCTTAAATACCGCAGCAAATTGCTTAAATAATGCAGCAGAGTCCTCAAATGCTTCAGCAGAGTCCTTAAATAATGCAGCAGAGTCCTTAAATAATGCAGCAGAGCCCTTAAATAATGTAACAAAGTCCTTAAATAATGCAGCAGAGTCCTTAAATACTGAAGCAGAGTCCTTAAATATTGCAGCAAAGTCCTTAAATAATGCAGCAGAGTCATTAAATAATGCAACAAAGTCCTTAATAATGCAGCAGAGTCCTTAAATAATGCAACAAAGTCCTTAAATAATGCAGCAGAGTACTTAAATAATGCAACAAAGTCCTTAAATAATGCAGCAAAGTCCTTATATACCACAGCAGAGTCATTAAATAATTCAGCAAAGTCCTTAAATAATGCAGCAGAGTCCTTAAATAATGCAGCAGACTCCTTAAGTAATTCAGCAAAGTCCTTAAATAATGCAGCAGATTCCTTAAATAATGCAACAAAGTCCTTAAATAATGCAGCAGAGTCCTTAAATATTGCAGCAAAGTCCTTTAATAATGCAGCAGAGCCCTTAAATAATGCAATAAAGTCATTAAATAATGCAGCAGAGTCCTTAAATACGGAAGCAGAGTCCTTAAATACTGCAGCAAAGTCCTTAAATAATGCAGCAGAGTCCTTAAATAATGCAACAAAGTCCTTAAATAATGCAGCAGAGTCCTTAAATAATGCAGCACAGTCCTCAAATGCTTCAGCAGAGTGAATAAATAATGCAGCAGAGTCCTTAAATAATGCAGCAAATTCCTTAAATATGCAGCAAATTCCTTAAATAATACAGCAGAGTACTAAAATAATCCAACAAAGTCCTTAAATAATGCAGCAAAGTCCTTAAATAATGCAGCAGAGTCCTCAAATAATGCAGCAGAGTCCTCAAATGCTTCAGCAGAGTCATTAAATAATGCAGCAGAGTCCTTAAATAATGCAGCAAATTCCTTAAATAATGCATCAGAGTCCTTAAATAATGCAACAAAGTCCTTAATTAATGCAGCAAAGTTCTTAAATAATGCAGCAGAGTCCTTAAATAATGCAACAAAGTCCTTAAATAATGCAACAGAGTCCTTAAATACTGAAGCAAAGTCCTTAAATATTGCAGCAAAGTCCTTAAATAATGCAGCAGAGTCCTTAAATAATGCAGCAAAGTCCTTAAATAATGCAGCAGAGTCCTTAAATAATGCAGCAGAGTCCTTAAATACCGCAGCAGAGTACTTAAATACTGAAGCAGAGTCCTTTAATATAGCAGCAAGTTCCTTAAATAATGCAGCAGAGTCCTTAAAAAATCCAACAAAGTCATTAAATAATGCAGCAAGTCCTTAAATAATGCAGCAGAGTCCTCTAATAATGCAGCAGAGTCCTCAAATGCTTCAGCAAAGTCATTAAATAATGCAGCATAGTCCTTAAATAATGCAGCAAAGTCCTTAAATAATGCAGCACAGTTCTTAAATAGTGCAACAACGTCGGTAAATAATGCAGCAGAGTCCTTAAATAATGCAGCAAAGTCCTTAACTAATGCAGCAGAGTCCTTAAATAATGCAAAAAAGTCCTTAAATAATGCAGCAGACTCCTTAAATACCGCAGCAAAGTCCTTAAATAATGCAGCAGAGTCCATAAATAATGCAACAAAGTCGTTAAATAATGCAGCAGAGTCCTTAAATAATGCAGCAAAGTCCTTTAATAATGCAGCAGAGTCCTTAAATAATGAAACAAAGTCCTTAAATAATGCAGCAGAGTCCTTAAATACTGAAGCAGAGTCCTTAAATAATGCAGCAATGTCCTTAAATAATGCAGCAGAGTCCTTAAATAATGCAACAAAGTCCTTAAATAATGCAGCAGAGTCCTTAAATAATGCAGCAGAGTCCTTAAATAATGCAGCAGAGTGAATAAATAATGCAGCAGGGTCCTTAAATAATCCAACAAAGTCCTTAAATAATGCAGCAAAGTCCTTAAATAATGCAGCAGAGTCATTAAATAATGCAGCAAAGTCCTCAAATAATGCAGCAGAGTCCTTAAATAATGCAACAAAGTCCTTAAATAATGCAGCAGAGTCCTTAAATACTGAAGCAGAGTCCTTAAATACTGCAGCAAAGTCCTTAAATAATGCAGCAGAGTCATTAAATAATGCAACAAAGTCCTTAAATAATGCAGCAGAGTCCTTAAATAATGCAATAAAGTCCTTAAATAATGCAGCAGAGTACTTAAATAATGCAACAAAGTCCTTAAATAATGCAGCAAAGTCCTTAAATACCACAGCAGAGTCATTAAATAATTCAGCAAAGTCCTTAAATAATGCAGCATAGTCCTTAAATAATGCAGCAAAGTCCTTAAATAATGCAGCACAGTTCTTAAATAGTGCAACAACGTCGGTAAATAATGCAGCAGAGTCCTTAAATAATGCAGCAAAGTCCTTAACTAATGCAGCAGAGTCCTTAAATAATGCAACAAAGTCCTTAAATAATGCAGCAGAGTCCTTAAATACCGCAGCAAAGTCCTTAAATAATGCAGCAGAGTCCTTAAATAATGCAACAGAGTCCTTAAATAATGCAGCAGAGTCCTTAAATAATGCAGCAAAGTCCTTTAATAATGCAGCAGAGTCCTTAAATAATGAAACAAAGTCCTTAAATAATGCAGCAGAGTCCTTAAATACTGAAGCAGAGTCCTTAAATAATGCAGCAATGTCCTTAAATAATGCAGCAGAGTCCTTAAATAATGCAACAAAGTCCTTAAATAATGCAGCAGAGTCCTTAAATAATGCAGCAGAGTCCTTAAATAATGCAGCAGAGTGAATAAATAATGCAGCAGAGTCCTTAAATAATCCAACAAAGTCCTTAAATAATGCAGCAAAGTCCTTAAATAATGCAGCAGAGTCCTTAAATAATGCAGCAAAGTCCTTAAATAATGCAGCAGAGTCCTTAAATAATGCAACAAAGTCCTTAAATAATGCAGCAGAGTCCTTAAATACTGAAGCAGAGTCCTTAAATATTGCAGCAAAGTCCTTAAATAATGCAGCAGAGTCATTAAATAATGCAACAAAGTCCTTAAATAATGCAGCAGAGTCCTTAAATAATGCAACAAAGTCCTTAAATAATGCAGCAGAGTACTTAAATAATGCAACAAAGTCCTTAAATAATGCAGCAAAGTCCTTAAATACCACAGCAGAGTCATTAAATAATTCAGCAAAGTCCTTAAATAATGCAGCAGAGTCCTTAAATAATGCAGCAGACTCCTTAAATAATTCAGCAAAGTCCTTAAATAATGCAGCAGAGTCCTTAAATAATGCAACAAAGTCCTTAAATAATGCAGCAGAGTACTTAAATAATGCAGCAAACTCCTTTAATAATGCAGCAGAGCCCTTAAATAATGCAATAAAGTCCTTAAATAATGCAGCAGAGTCCTTAAATACGGAAGCAGAGTCCTTAAATATTGCAGCAAAGTCCTTAAATAATGCAGCAGAGTCCTTAAATAATGCAACAAAGTCCTTAAATAATGCAGCAGAGTCCTTAAATAATGCAGCAAAGTCCTTAACTAATGCAGCAGAGTAATTAAATAATGCAACAAAGTCCTTAAATAATGCAACAGAGTCCTTAAATACCGCAGCAAAGTGCTTAAATAATGCAGCAGAGTCCTCAAATGCTTCAGCAGAGTCCTTAAATAATGCAGCAGAGTCCTTAAATAATGCAGCAGAGTCCTCAAATAATGCAGCAGAGTCCTCAAATGCTTCAGCAGAGTCATTAAATAATGCAGCAGAGTCCTTAAATAATGCAGCAAATTCCTTAAATAATGAATCAGAGTCCTTAAATAATGCAGCAAAGTTCTTAAATAATGCAGCAGAGTCCTTAAATAATGCAACAAAGTCCTTAAATAATGCAGCAGAGTCCTTAAATAATGAAGCAAAGTCCTTAAATATTGCATCAAAGTCCTTAAATAATGCAGCAGAGTCCTTAAATAATGCAACAAAGTCCTTAAATAATGCAGCAGAGTCCTTAAATAATGCAGCAAAGTCCTTAAATAATGCAGCAGAGTCATTAAATAATGCAGCAGAGTCCTTAAATACCGCAGCAGAGTACTTAAATACTGAAGCAGAGTCCTTTAATATAGCAGCAAGTTCCTTAAATAATGCAGCAGAGTCCTTAAAAAATCCAACAAAGTCATTAAATAATGCAGCAAGTCCTTAAATAATGCAGCCGAGTCCTCTAATAATGCAGCAGAGTCCTCAAATGCTTCAGCAAAGTCATTCAATAATGCAGCATAGTCCTTAAATAATGCAGCAAAGTCCTTAAATAATGCAGCACAGTTCTTAAATAGTGCAATAACGTCGGTAAATAAGGCAGCAGAGTCCTTAAATAATGCAGCAAAGTCCTTAACTAATGCAGCAGAGTCCTTAAATAATGCAACAAAGTCCTTAAATAATGCAGCAGAGTCCTTAAATACCGCAGCAAAGTCCTTAAATAATGCAGCAGAGTCCTTAAATAATGCAACAAAGTCCTTAAAGAATGCAGCAGAGTCCTTAAATAATGCAGCAAAGTCCTTTAATAATGCAGCAGAGTCCTTAAATAATGCAACAAAGTCCTTAAATAATGCAGCAGAGTCCTTAAATACTGAAGCAGAGTCCTTAAATAATGCAGAAAAGTCCTTAAATAATGCAACAAAGTCCTTAAATAATGCAGCAGAGTCCTTAAATAATGCATCAAATTCCTTAAATATGCAGCAAATTCCTTAAATAATACAGCAGAGTCCTTAAATAATCCAACAAAGTCCTTAAATAATGCAGCAAAGTCCTTAAATAATGCAGCAGAGTCCTTAAATAATGCAGCAAAGTCCTTAAATAATGCAGCAGAGTCCTTAAATAATGCAACAAAGTCCTTAAATAATGCAGCAGAGTCCTTAAATACTGAAGCAGAGTCCTTAAATATTGCAGCAAAGTCCTTAAATAATGCAGCAGAGTCATTAAATAATGCAACAAAGTCCTTAAATAATGCAGCAGAGTCCTTAAATAATGCAACAAAGTCCTTAAATAATGCAGCAGAGTACTTAAATAATGCAACAAAGTCCTTAAATAATGCAGCAAAGTCCTTAAATACCACAGCAGAGTCATTAAATAATTCAGCAAAGTCCTTAAATAATGCAGCAGAGTCCTTAAATAATGCAGCAGACTCCTTAAATAATTCAGCAAAGTCGTTAAATAATGCAGCAGAGTCCTTAAATAATGCAACAAAGTCCTTAAATAATGCAGCAGAGTACTTAAATAATGCAGCAAACTCCTTTAATAATGCAGCAGAGCCCTTAAATAATGCAATAAAGTCCTTAAATAATGCAGCAGAGTCCTTAAATACGGAAGCAGAGTCCTTAAATATTGCAGCAAAGTCCTTAAATAATGCAGCAGAGTCCTTAAATAATGCAACAAAGTCCTTAAATAATGCAGCAGAGTCCTTAAATAATGCAGCAAAGTCCTTAACTAATGCAGCAGAGTAATTAAATAATGCAACAAAGTCCTTAAATAATGCAACAGAGTCCTTAAATACCGCAGCAAAGTGCTTAAATAATGCAGCAGAGTCCTCAAATGCTTCAGCAGAGTCCTTAAGTAATGCAGCAGAGTCCTTAAATAATGCAGCAAAGTCCTTAAATAATGCAGCAGAGTCCTTAAATAATGCAGCAGAGTCCTTAAATACCGCAGCAGAGTACTTAAATACTGAAGCAGAGTCCTTTAATATAGCAGCAAGTTCCTTAAATAATGCAGCAGAGTCCTTAAAAAATCCAACAAAGTCATTAAATAATGCAGCAAGTGCTTAAATAATGCAGCAGAGCCCTCTAATAATGCAGCAGAGTCCTCAAATGCTTCAGCAAAGTCATTAAATAATGCAGCATAGTCCTTAAATAATGCAGCAAAGTCCTTAAATAATGCAGCACAGTTCTTAAATAGTGCAACAACGTCGGTAAATAATGCAGTAGAGTCCTTAAATAATGCAGCAAAGTCCTTAACTAATGCAGCAGAGTCCTTAAATAATGCAACAAAGTCCTTAAATAATGCAGGAGAGTCCTTAAATACCGCAGCAAAGTCCTTAAATAATGCAGCAGAGTCCTTAAATAATGCAACAAAGTCCTTAAATAATGCAGCAGAGTCCTTAAATAATGCAGCAAAGTCCTTTAATAATGCAGCAGAGTCCTTAAATAATGAAACAAAGTCCTTAAATAATGCAGCAGAGTCCTTAAATACTGAAGCAGAGTCCTTAAATAATGCAGCAATGTCCTTAAATAATGCAGCAGAGTCCTTAAATAATGCAACAAAGTCCTTAAATAATGCAGCAGAGTCCTTAAATAATGCAGCAGAGTCCTTAAATAATGCAGCAGAGTGAATAAATAATGCAGCAGAGTCCTTAAATAATCCAACAAAGTCCTTAAATAATGCAGCAAAGTCCTTAAATAATGCAGCAGAGTCCTTAAATAATGCAGCAAAGTCCTTAAATAATGCAGCAGAGTCCTTAAATAATGCAACAAAGTCCTTAAATAATGCAGCAGAGTCCTTAAATACTGAAGCAGAGTCCTTAAATATTGCAGCAAAGTCCTTAAATAATGCAGCAGAGTCATTAAATAATGCAACAAAGTCCTTAAATAATGCAGCAGAGTCCTTAAATAATGCAATAAAGTCCTTAAATAATGCAGCAGAGTACTTAAATAATGCAACAAAGTCCTTAAATAATGCAGCAAAGTCCTTAAATACCACAGCAGAGTCATTAAATAATTCAGCAAAGTCCTTAAATAATGCAGCAGAGTCCTTAAATAATGCAGCAGACTCCTTAAATAATTCAGCAAAGTCCTTAAATAATGCAGCAGAGTCCTTAAATAATGCAACAAAGTCCTTAAATAATGCAGCAGAGTACTTAAATAATGCAGCAAAGTCCTTTAATAATGCAGCAGAGCCCTTACATAATGCAATAAAGTCCTTAAATAATGCATCAGAGTCCTTAAATACGGAAGCAGAGTCCTTAAATATTGCAGCAAAGTCCTTAAATAATGCAGCAGAGTCCTTAAATAATGCAATAAAGTCCTTAAATAATGCAGCAGAGTACTTAAATAATGCAACAAAGTCCTTAAATAATGCAGCAAAGTCCTTAAATACCACAGCAGAGTCATTAAATAATTCAGCAAAGTCCTTAAATAATGCAGCATAGTCCTTAAATAATGCAGCAAAGTCCTTAAATAATGCAGCACAGTTCTTAAATAGTGCAACAACGTCGGTAAATAATGCAGCAGAGTCCTTAAATAATGCAGCAAAGTCCTTAACTAATGCAGCAGAGTCCTTAAATAATGCAACAAAGTCCTTAAATAATGCAGCAGAGTCCTTAAATACCGCAGCAAAGTCCTTAAATAATGCAGCAGAGTCCTTAAATAATGCAACAGAGTCCTTAAATAATGCAGCAGAGTCCTTAAATAATGCAGCAAAGTCCTTTAATAATGCAGCAGAGTCCTTAAATAATGAAACAAAGTCCTTAAATAATGCAGCAGAGTCCTTAAATACTGAAGCAGAGTCCTTAAATAATGCAGCAATGTCCTTAAATAATGCAGCAGAGTCCTTAAATAATGCAACAAAGTCCTTAAATAATGCAGCAGAGTCCTTAAATAATGCAGCAGAGTCCTTAAATAATGCAGCAGAGTGAATAAATAATGCAACAGAGTCCTTAAATAATCCAACAAAGTCCTTAAATAATGCAGCAGAGTCCTTAAATACTGAAGCAGAGTCCTTAAATATTGCAGCAAAGTCCTTAAATAATGCAGCAGAGTCATTAAATAATGCAACAAAGTCCTTAAATAATGCAGCAGAGTCCTTAAATAATGCAATAAAGTCCTTAAATAATGCAGCAAAGTCCTTAAATAATGCAGCAGAGTCCTTAAATAATGCAACAAAGTCCTTAAATAATGCAGCAGAGTCCTTAAATACTGAAGCAGAGTCCTTAAATATTGCAGCAAAGTCCTTAAATAATGCAGCAGAGTCATTAAATAATGCAACAAAGTCCTTAAATAATGCAGCAGAGTACTTAAATAATGCAACAAAGTCCTTAAATAATGCAGCAAAGTCCTTAAATACCACAGCAGAGTCATTAAATAATTCAGCAAAGTCCTTAAATAATGCAGCAGAGTCCTTAAATAATGCAGCAGACTCCTTAAATAATTCAGCAAAGTCCTTAAATAATGCAGCAGAGTCCTTAAATAATGCAACAAAGTCCTTAAATAATGCAGCAGAGTACTTAAATAATGCAACAAAGTCCTTAAATAATGCAGCAAAGTCCTTAAATACCACAGCAGAGTCATTAAATAATTCAGCAAAGTCCTTAAATAATGCAGCAGAGTCCTTAAATAATGCAGCAGACTCCTTAAATAATTCAGCAAAGTCCTTAAATAATGCAGCAGAGTCCTTAAATAATGCAACAAAGTCCTTAAATAATGCAGCAGAGTACTTAAATAATGCAGCAAAGTCCTTTAATAATGCAGCAGAGCCCTTACATAATGCAATAAAGTCCTTAAATAATGCATCAGAGTCCTTAAATACGGAAGCAGAGTCCTTAAATATTGCAGCAAAGTCCTTAAATAATGCAGCAGAGTCCTTAAATAATGCAATAAAGTCCTTAAATAATGCAGCAGAGTACTTAAATAATGCAACAAAGTCCTTAAATAATGCAGCAAAGTCCTTAAATACCACAGCAGAGTCATTAAATAATTCAGCAAAGTCCTTAAATAATGCAGCATAGTCCTTAAATAATGCAGCAAAGTCCTTAAATAATGCAGCACAGTTCTTAAATAGTGCAACAACGTCGGTAAATAATGCAGCAGAGTCCTTAAATAATGCAGCAAAGTCCTTAACTAATGCAGCAGAGTCCTTAAATAATGCAACAAAGTCCTTAAATAATGCAGCAGAGTCCTTAAATACCGCAGCAAAGTCCTTAAATAATGCAGCAGAGTCCTTAAATAATGCAACAGAGTCCTTAAATAATGCAGCAGAGTCCTTAAATAATGCAGCAAAGTCCTTTAATAATGCAGCAGAGTCCTTAAATAATGAAACAAAGTCCTTAAATAATGCAGCAGAGTCCTTAAATACTGAAGCAGAGTCCTTAAATAATGCAGCAATGTCCTTAAATAATGCAGCAGAGTCCTTAAATAATGCAACAAAGTCCTTAAATAATGCAGCAGAGTCCTTAAATAATGCAGCAGAGTCCTTAAATAATGCAGCAGAGTGAATAAATAATGCAGCAGAGTCCTTAAATAATCCAACAAAGTCCTTAAATAATGCAGCAAAGTCCTTAAATAATGCAGCAGAGTCCTTAAATAATGCAGCAAAGTCCTTAAATAATGCAGCAGAGTCCTTAAATAATGCAACAAAGTCCTTAAATAATGCAGCAGAGTCCTTAAATACTGAAGCAGAGTCCTTAAATATTGCAGCAAAGTCCTTAAATAATGCAGCAGAGTCATTAAATAATGCAACAAAGTCCTTAAATAATGCAGCAGAGTCCTTAAATAATGCAACAAAGTCCTTAAATAATGCAGCAGAGTACTTAAATAATGCAACAAAGTCCTTAAATAATGCAGCAAAGTCCTTAAATACCACAGCAGAGTCATTAAATAATTCAGCAAAGTCCTTAAATAATGCAGCAGAGTCCTTAAATAATGCAGCAGACTCCTTAAATAATTCAGCAAAGTCCTTAAATAATGCAGCAGAGTCCTTAAATAATGCAACAAAGTCCTTAAATAATGCAGCAGAGTACTTAAATAATGCAGCAAACTCCTTTAATAATGCAGCAGAGCCCTTAAATAATGCAATAAAGTCCTTAAATAATGCAGCAGAGTCCTTAAATACGGAAGCAGAGTCCTTAAATATTGCAGCAAAGTCCTTAAATAATGCAGCAGAGTCCTTAAATAATGCAACAAAGTCCTTAAATAATGCAGCAGAGTCCTTAAATAATGCAGCAAAGTCCTTAACTAATGCAGCAGAGTAATTAAATAATGCAACAAAGTCCTTAAATAATGCAACAGAGTCCTTAAATACCGCAGCAAAGTGCTTAAATAATGCAGCAGAGTCCTCAAATGCTTCAGCAGAGTCCTTAAATAATGCAGCAGAGTCCTTAAATAATGCAGCAGAGTCCTCAAATAATGCAGCAGAGTCCTCAAATGCTTCAGCAGAGTCATTAAATAATGCAGCACAGTCCTTAAATAATGCAGCAAATTCCTTAAATAATGAATCAGAGTCCTTAAATAATGCAGCAAAGTTCTTAAATAATGCAGCAGAGTACTTAAATAATGCAACAAAGTCCTTAAATAATGCAGCAGAGTCCTTAAATAATGAAGCAAAGTCCTTAAATATTGCAGCAAAGTCCTTAAATAATGCAGCAGAGTCCTTAAATAATGCAACAAAGTCCTTAAATAATGCAGCAGAGTCCTTAAATAATGCAGCAAAGTACTTAAATAATGCAGCAGAGTCATTAAATAATGCAGCAGAGTCCTTAAATACCGCAGCAGAGTACTTAAATACTGAAGCAGAGTCCTTTAATATAGCAGCAAGTTCCTTAAATAATGCAGCAGAGTCCTTAAAAAATCCAACAAAGTCATTAAATAATGCAGCAAGTCCTTAAATAATGCAGCCGAGTCCTCTAATAATGCAGCAGAGTCCTCAAATGCTTCAGCAAAGTCATTCAATAATGCAGCATAGTCCTTAAATAATGCAGCAAAGTCCTTAAATAATGCAGCACAGTTCTTAAATAGTGCAATAACGTCGGTAAATAAGGCAGCAGAGTCCTTAAATAATGCAGCAAAGTCCTTAACTAATGCAGCAGAGTCCTTAAATAATGCAACAAAGTCCTTAAATAATGCAGCAGAGTCCTTAAATACCACAGCAAAGTCCTTAAATAATGCAGCAGAGTCCTTAAATAATGCAACAAAGTCCTTAAATAATGCAGCAGAGTCCTTAAATAATGCAGCAAAGTCCTTTAATAATGCAGCAGAGTCCTTAAATAATGCAACAAAGTCCTTAAATAATGCAGCAGAGTCCTTAAATACTGAAGCAGAGTCCTTAAATAATGCAGAAAAGTCCTTAAATAATGCAGCAGAGTCATTAAATAATGCAACAAAGTCCTTAATAATGCAGCAGAGTCCTTAAATAATGCAACAAAGTCCTTAAATAATGCAGCAAAGTCCTTATATACCACAGCAGATTCATTAAATAATTCAGCAAAGTCCTTAAATAATGCAGCAGAGTCCTTAAATAATGCAGCAGACTCCTTAAGTAATTCAGCAAAGTCCTTAAATAATGCAGCAGAGTCCTTAAATAATGCAACAAAGTCCTTAAATAATGCAGCAGAGTCCTTAAATATTGCAGCAAAGTCCTTTAATAATGCAGCAGAGCCCTTAAATAATGCAATAAAGTCATTAAATAATGCAGCAGAGTCCTTAAATACGGAAGCAGAGTCCTTAAATACTGCAGCAAAGTCCTTAAATAATGCAGCAGAGTCCTTAAATAATGCAACAAAGTCCTTAAATAATGCAGCAGAGTCCTTAAATAATGCAACAAAGTCCTTAAATAATGCAGCAGAGTCCTTAAATAATGCAGCACAGTCCTCAAATGCTTCAGCAGAGTGAATAAATAATGCAGCAGAGTCCTTAAATAATGCAGCAAATTCCTTAAATATGCAGCAAATTCCTTAAATAATACAGCAGAGTACTAAAATAATCCAACAAAGTCATTAAATAATGCAGCAAAGTCCTTAAATAATGCAGCAGAGTCCTCAAATAATGCAGCAGAGTCCTCAAATGCTTCAGCAGAGTCATTAAATAATGCAGCAGAGTCCTTAAATAATGCAGCAAATTCCTTAAATAATGCATCAGAGTCCTTAAATAATGCAACAAAGTCCTTAATTAATGCAGCAAAGTTCTTAAATAATGCAGCAGAGTCCTTAAATAATGCAACAAAGTCCTTAAATAATGCAGCAGAGTCCTTAAATACTGAAGCAAAGTCCTTAAATATTGCAGCAAAGTCCTTAAATAATGCAGCAGAGTCCTTAAATAATGCAACAAAGTCCTTAAATAATGCAGCAGAGTCCTTAAATAATGCAGCAAAGTCCTTAAATAATGCAGCAGAGTCCTTAAATAATGCAGCAGAGTCCTTAAATACCGCAGCAGAGTACTTAAATACTGAAGCAGAGTCCTTTAATATAGCAGCAAGTTCCTTAAATAATGCAGCAGAGTCCTTAAAAAATCCAACAAAGTCATTAAATAATGCAGCAAGTCCTTAAATAATGCAGCAGAGTCCTCTAATAATGCAGCAGAGTCCTCAAATGCTTCAGCAAAGTCATTAAATAATGCAGCATAGTCCTTAAATAATGCAGCAAAGTCCTTAAATAATGCAGCACAGTTCTTAAATAGTGCAACAACGTCAGTAAATAATGCAGCAGAGTCCTTAAATAATGCAGCAAAGTCCTTAACTAATGCAGCAGAGTCCTTAAATAATGCAAAAAAGTCCTTAAATAATGCAGCAGACTCCTTAAATACCGCAGCAAAGTCCTTAAATAATGCAGCAGAGTCCTTAAATAATGCAACAAAGTCCTTAATTAATGCAGCAGAGTCCTTAAATAATGCAGCAAAGTCCTTTAATAATGCAGCAGAGTCCTTAAATAATGAAACAAAGTCCTTAAATAATGCAGCAGAGTCCTTAAATACTGAAGCAGAGTCCTTAAATAATGCAGCAATGTCCTTAAATAATGCAACAGAGTCCTTAAATAATGCAACAAAGTCCTTAAATAATGCAGCAGAGTCCTTAAATAATGCAGCAGAGTCCTTAAATAATGCAGCAGAGTGAATAAATAACGCAGCAGAGTCCTTAAATAATCCAACAAAGTCCTTAAATAATGCAGCAAAGTCCTTAAATAATGCAGCAGAGTCCTTAAATAATGCAGCAAAGTCCTTAAATAATGCAGCAGAGTCCTTAAATAATGCAACAAAGTCCTTAAATAATGCAGCAGAGTCCTTAAATACTGAAGCAGAGTCCTTAAATATTGCAGCAAAGTCCTTAAATAATGCAGCAGAGTCATTAAATAATGCAACAAAGTCCTTAAATAATGCAGCAGAGTCCTTAAATAATGCAATAAAGTCCTTAAATAATGCAGCAGAGTACTTAAATAATGCAACAAAGTCCTTAAATAATGCAGCAAAGTCCTTAAATACCACAGCAGAGTCATTAAATAATTCAGCAAAGTCCTTAAATAATGCAGCATAGTCCTTAAATAATGCAGCAAAGTCCTTAAATAATGCAGCACAGTTCTTAAATAGTGCAACAACGTCGGTAAATAATGCAGCAGAGTCCTTAAATAATGCAGCAAAGTCCTTAACTAATGCAGCAGAGTCCTTAAATAATGCAACAAAGTCCTTAAATAATGCAGCAGAGTCCTTAAATACCGCAGCAATGTCCTTAAATAATGCAGCAGAGTCCTTAAATAATGCAACAAAGTCCTTAAATAATGCAGCAGAGTCCTTAAATAATGCAGCAAAGTCCTTTAATAATGCAGCAGAGTCCTTAAATAATGAAACAAAGTCCTTAAATAATGCAGCAGAGTCCTTAAATACTGAAGCAGAGTCCTTAAATAATGCAGCAATGTCCTTAAATAATGCAGCAGAGTCCTTAAATAATGCAACAAAGTCCTTAAATAATGCAGCAGAGTCCTTAAATAATGCAGCAGAGTCCTTAAATAATGCAGCAGAGTGAATAAATAATACAGCAGAGTCCTTAAATAATCCAACAAAGTCCTTAAATAATGCAGCAAAGTCCTTAAATAATGCAGCAGAGTCCTTAAATAATGCAGCAAAGTCCTTAAATAATGCAGCAGAGTCCTTAAATAATGCAACAAAGTCCTTAAATAATGCAGCAGAGTCCTTAAATACTGAAGCAGAGTCCTTAAATATTGCAGCAAAGTCCTTAAATAATGCAGCAGAGTCATTAAATAATGAAGCAAAGTCCTTAAATATTGCAGCAAAGTCCTTAAATAATGCAGCAGAGTCCTTAAATAATGCAACAAAGTCCTTAAATAATGCAGCAGAGTCCTTAAATAATGCAGCAAAGTACTTAAATAATGCAGCAGAGTCATTAAATAATGCAGCAGAGTCCTTAAATACCGCAGCAGAGTACTTAAATACTGAAGCAGAGTCCTTTAATATAGCAGCAAGTTCCTTAAATAATGCAGCAGAGTCCTTAAAAAATCCAACAAAGTCATTAAATAATGCAGCAAGTCCTTAAATAATGCAGCCGAGTCCTCTAATAATGCAGCAGAGTCCTCAAATGCTTCAGCAAAGTCATTCAATAATGCAGCATAGTCCTTAAATAATGCAGCAAAGTCCTTAAATAATGCAGCACAGTTCTTAAATAGTGCAATAACGTCGGTAAATAAGGCAGCAGAGTCCTTAAATAATGCAGCAAAGTCCTTAACTAATGCAGCAGAGTCCTTAAATAATGCAACAAAGTCCTTAAATAATGCAGCAGAGTCCTTAAATACCGCAGCAAAGTCCTTAAATAATGCAGCAGAGTCCTTAAATAATGCAACAAAGTCCTTAAATAATGCAGCAGAGTCCTTAAATAATGCAGCAAAGTCCTTTAATAATGCAGCAGAGTCCTTAAATAATGCAACAAAGTCCTTAAATAATGCAGCAGAGTCCTTAAATACTGAAGCAGAGTCCTTAAATAATGCAGAAAAGTCCTTAAATAATGCAGCAGAGTCATTAAATAATGCAACAAAGTCCTTAATAATGCAGCAGAGTCCTTAAATAATGCAACAAAGTCCTTAAATAATGCAGCAAAGTCCTTATATACCACAGCAGATTCATTAAATAATTCAGCAAAGTCCTTAAATAATGCAGCAGAGTCCTTAAATAATGCAGCAGACTCCTTAAGTAATTCAGCAAAGTCCTTAAATAATGCAGCAGAGTCCTTAAATAATGCAACAAAGTCCTTAAATAATGCAGCAGAGTCCTTAAATATTGCAGCAAAGTCCTTTAATAATGCAGCAGAGCCCTTAAATAATGCAATAAAGTCATTAAATAATGCAGCAGAGTCCTTAAATACGGAAGCAGAGTCCTTAAATACTGCAGCAAAGTCCTTAAATAATGCAGCAGAGTCCTTAAATAATGCAACAAAGTCCTTAAATAATGCAGCAGAGTCCTTAAATAATGCAACAAAGTCCTTAAATAATGCAGCAGAGTCCTTAAATAATGCAGCACAGTCCTCAAATGCTTCAGCAGAGTGAATAAATAATGCAGCAGAGTCCTTAAATAATGCAGCAAATTCCTTAAATATGCAGCAAATTCCTTAAATAATACAGCAGAGTACTAAAATAATCCAACAAAGTCATTAAATAATGCAGCAAAGTCCTTAAATAATGCAGCAGAGTCCTCAAATAATGCAGCAGAGTCCTCAAATGCTTCAGCAGAGTCATTAAATAATGCAGCAGAGTCCTTAAATAATGCAGCAAATTCCTTAAATAATGCATCAGAGTCCTTAAATAATGCAACAAAGTCCTTAATTAATGCAGCAAAGTTCTTAAATAATGCAGCAGAGTCCTTAAATAATGCAACAAAGTCCTTAAATAATGCAGCAGAGTCCTTAAATACTGAAGCAAAGTCCTTAAATATTGCAGCAAAGTCCTTAAATAATGCAGCAGAGTCCTTAAATAATGCAACAAAGTCCTTAAATAATGCAGCAGAGTCCTTAAATAATGCAGCAAAGTCCTTAAATAATGCAGCAGAGTCCTTAAATAATGCAGCAGAGTCCTTAAATACCGCAGCAGAGTACTTAAATACTGAAGCAGAGTCCTTTAATATAGCAGCAAGTTCCTTAAATAATGCAGCAGAGTCCTTAAAAAATCCAACAAAGTCATTAAATAATGCAGCAAGTCCTTAAATAATGCAGCAGAGTCCTCTAATAATGCAGCAGAGTCCTCAAATGCTTCAGCAAAGTCATTAAATAATGCAGCATAGTCCTTAAATAATGCAGCAAAGTCCTTAAATAATGCAGCACAGTTCTTAAATAGTGCAACAACGTCAGTAAATAATGCAGCAGAGTCCTTAAATAATGCAGCAAAGTCCTTAACTAATGCAGCAGAGTCCTTAAATAATGCAAAAAAGTCCTTAAATAATGCAGCAGACTCCTTAAATACCGCAGCAAAGTCCTTAAATAATGCAGCAGAGTCCTTAAATAATGCAACAAAGTCCTTAATTAATGCAGCAGAGTCCTTAAATAATGCAGCAAAGTCCTTTAATAATGCAGCAGAGTCCTTAAATAATGAAACAAAGTCCTTAAATAATGCAGCAGAGTCCTTAAATACTGAAGCAGAGTCCTTAAATAATGCAGCAATGTCCTTAAATAATGCAACAGAGTCCTTAAATAATGCAACAAAGTCCTTAAATAATGCAGCAGAGTCCTTAAATAATGCAGCAGAGTCCTTAAATAATGCAGCAGAGTGAATAAATAACGCAGCAGAGTCCTTAAATAATCCAACAAAGTCCTTAAATAATGCAGCAAAGTCCTTAAATAATGCAGCAGAGTCCTTAAATAATGCAGCAAAGTCCTTAAATAATGCAGCAGAGTCCTTAAATAATGCAACAAAGTCCTTAAATAATGCAGCAGAGTCCTTAAATACTGAAGCAGAGTCCTTAAATATTGCAGCAAAGTCCTTAAATAATGCAGCAGAGTCATTAAATAATGCAACAAAGTCCTTAAATAATGCAGCAGAGTCCTTAAATAATGCAATAAAGTCCTTAAATAATGCAGCAGAGTACTTAAATAATGCAACAAAGTCCTTAAATAATGCAGCAAAGTCCTTAAATACCACAGCAGAGTCATTAAATAATTCAGCAAAGTCCTTAAATAATGCAGCATAGTCCTTAAATAATGCAGCAAAGTCCTTAAATAATGCAGCACAGTTCTTAAATAGTGCAACAACGTCGGTAAATAATGCAGCAGAGTCCTTAAATAATGCAGCAAAGTCCTTAACTAATGCAGCAGAGTCCTTAAATAATGCAACAAAGTCCTTAAATAATGCAGCAGAGTCCTTAAATACCGCAGCAAAGTCCTTAAATAATGCAGCAGAGTCCTTAAATAATGCAACAAAGTCCTTAAATAATGCAGCAGAGTCCTTAAATAATGCAGCAAAGTCCTTTAATAATGCAGCAGAGTCCTTAAATAATGAAACAAAGTCCTTAAATAATGCAGCAGAGTCCTTAAATACTGAAGCAGAGTCCTTAAATAATGCAGCAATGTCCTTAAATAATGCAGCAGAGTCCTTAAATAATGCAACAAAGTCCTTAAATAATGCAGCAGAGTCCTTAAATAATGCAGCAGAGTCCTTAAATAATGCAGCAGAGTGAATAAATAATACAGCAGAGTCCTTAAATAATCCAACAAAGTCCTTAAATAATGCAGCAAAGTCCTTAAATAATGCAGCAGAGTCCTTAAATAATGCAGCAAAGTCCTTAAATAATGCAGCAGAGTCCTTAAATAATGCAACAAAGTCCTTAAATAATGCAGCAGAGTCCTTAAATACTGAAGCAGAGTCCTTAAATATTGCAGCAAAGTCCTTAAATAATGCAGCAGAGTCATTAAATAATGCAACAAAGTCCTTAAATAATGCAGCAGAGTCCTTAAATAATGCAATAAAGTCCTTAAATAATGCAGCAGAGTCCTTAAATGCTTCAGCAGAGTCATTAAATAATGCAGCAGAGTCCTTAAATAATGCAGCAAATTCCTTAAATAATGAATCAGAGTCCTTAAATAATGCAGCAAAGTTCTTAAATAATGCAGCAGAGTCCTTAAATAATGCAACAAAGTCCTTAAATAATGCAGCAGAGTCCTTAAATAATGAAGCAAAGTCCTTAAATATTGCAGCAAAGTCCTTAAATAATGCAGCAGAGTCCTTAAATAATGCAACAAAGTCCTTAAATAATGCAGCAGAGTCCTTAAATAATGATGCAAAGTCCTTAAATATTGCAGCAAAGTCCTTAAATAATGCAGCAGAGTCCTTAAATAATGCAACAAAGTCCTTAAATAATGCAGCAGAGTCCTTAAATAATGCAGCAAAGTCCTTAAATAATGCAGCAGAGTCATTAAATAATGCAGCAGAGTCCTTAAATACCGCAGCAGAGTACTTAAATACTGAAGCAGAGTCCTTTAATATAGCAGCAAGTTCCTTAAATAATGCAGCAGAGTCCTTAAAAAATCCAACAAAGTCATTAAATAATGCAGCAAGTCCTTAAATAATGCAGCAGAGTCCTCTAATAATGCAGCAGAGTCCTCAAATGCTTCAGCAAAGTCATTCAATAATGCAGCATAGTCCTTAAATAATGCAGCAAAGTCCTTAAATAATGCAGCACAGTTCTTAAATAGTGCAATAACGTCGGTAAATAAGGCAGCAGAGTCCTTAAATAATGCAGCAAAGTCCTTAACTAATGCAGCAGAGTCCTTAAATAATGCAACAAAGTCCTTAAATAATGCAGCAGAGTACTTACATAATGCAACAAAGTCCTTAAATAATGCAGCAAAGTCCTTAAATACCACAGCAGAGTCATTAAATAATTCAGCAAAGTCCTTAAATAATGCAGCAGAGTCCTTAAATAATGCAGCAGACTCCTTAAATAATTCAGCAAAGTCCTTAAATAATGCAGCAGAGTCCTTAAATAATGCAACAAAGTCCTTAAATAATGCAGCAGAGTACTTAAATAATGCAGCAAAGTCCTTTAATAATGCAGCAGAGCCCTTAAATAATGCAATAAAGTCCTTAAATAATGCATCAGAGTCCTTAAATACGGAAGCAGAGTCATTAAATATTGCAGCAAAGTCCTTAAATAATGCAGCAGAGTCCTTAAATAATGCAGCAAAGTCCTTAAATAATGCAGCGGAGTCCTTAAATAATGCAACAAAGTCCTTAAATAATGCAGCAGAGTCCTTAAATAATGCAGCACAGTCCTCAAATGCTTCAGCAGAGTGAATAATTAATGCAGCAGAGTCCTTAAATAATGCAGCAAATTCCTTAAATATGCAGCAAATTCCTTAAATATGCAGCAAATTCCTTAAATAATACAGCAGAGTACTTAAATAATCCAACAAAGTCCTTAAATAATGCAGCAAAGTCCTTAAATAATGCAGCAGAGTCCTCAAATAATGCAGCAGAGTCCTCAAATGCTTCAGCAGAGTCATTAAATAATGCAGCAGAGTCCTTAAATAATGCAGCAAATTCCTTAAATAATGAATCAGAGTCCTTAAATAATGCAGCAAAGTTCTTAAATAATGCAGCAGAGTCCTTAAATAATGCATCAAAGTCCTTAAATAATGCAGCAGAGTCATTAAATAATGAAGCAAAGTCCTTAAATATTGCAGCAAAGTCCTTAAATAATGCAGCAGAGTCCTTAAATAATGCAACAAAGTCCTTAAATAATGCAGCAGAGTCCTTAAATAATGCAGCAAAGTCCTTAAATAATGCAGCAGAGTCATTAAATAATGCAGCAGAGTCTTTAAATACCGCAGCAGAGTACTTAAATACTGAAGCAGAGTCCTTTAATATAGCAGCAAGTTCCTTAAAAAATGCAGCAGAGTCCTTAAAAAATCCAACAAAGTCATTAAATAATGCAGCAAGTCCTTAAATAATGCAGCAGAGTCCTCTAATAATGCAGCAGAGTCCTCAAATGCTTCAGCAAAGTCATTCAATAATGCAGCATAGTCCTTAAATAATGCAGCAAAGTCCTTAAATAATGCAGCACAGTTCTTAAATAGTGCAACAACGTCGGTAAATAAGGCAGCAGAGTCCTTAAATAATGCAGCAAAGTCCTTAACTAATGCAGCAGAGTCCTTAAATAATGCAACAAAGTCCTTAAATAATGCAGCAGAGTCCTTAAATACCGCAGCAAAGTCCTTAAATAATGCAGCAGAGTCCTTAAATAATGCAACAAAGTCCTTAAATAATGCAGCAGAGTCCTTAAATAATGCAGCAAAGTCCTTTAATAATGCAGCAGAGTCCTTAAATAATGCAACAAAGTCCTTAAATAATGCAGCAGAGTCCTTAAATACTGAAGCAGAGTCCTTAAATAATGCAGAAAAGTCCTTAAATAATGCAACAAAGTCCTTAAATAATGCAGCAGAGTCCTTAAATAATGCAGCAGAGTCCTCAAATGCTTCAGCAGAGTGAATAAATAATGCAGCAGAGTCCTTAAATAATGCATCAAATTCCTTAAATATGCAGCAAATTCCTTAAATAATACAGCAGAGTCCTTAAATAATCCAACAAAGTCCTTAAATAATGAAACAAAGTCCTTAAATAATGCAGCAGAGTCCTTAAATAATGCAGCAAAGTCCTTAAATAATGCAGCAGAGTCCTTAAATAATGCAACAAAGTCCTTAAATAATGCAGCAGAGTCCTTAAATACTGAAGCAGAGTCCTTAAATATTGCAGCAAAGTCCTTAAATAATGCAGCAGAGTCATTAAATAATGCAACAAAGTCCTTAAATAATGCAGCAGAGTCCTTAAATAATGCAACAAAGTCCTTAAATAATGCAGCAGAGTACTTAAATAATGCAACAAAGTCCTTAAATAATGCAGCAAAGTCCTTAAATACCACAGCAGAGTCATTAAATAATTCAGCAAAGTCCTTAAATAATGCAGCAGAGTCCTTAAATAATGCAGCAGACTCCTTAAATAATTCAGCAAAGTCCTTAAATAATGCAGCAGAGTCCTTAAATAATGCAACAAAGTCCTTAAATAATGCAGCAGAGTACTTAAATAATGCAGCAAACTCCTTTAATAATGCAGCAGAGCCCTTAAATAATGCAATAAAGTCCTTAAATAATGCAGCAGAGTCCTTAAATACGGAAGCAGAGTCCTTAAATATTGCAGCAAAGTCCTTAAATAATGCAGCAGAGTCCTTAAATAATGCAACAAAGTCCTTAAATAATGCAGCAGAGTCCTTAAATAATGCAGCAAAGTCCTTAACTAATGCAGCAGAGTCCTTAAATAATGCAACAAAGTCCTTAAATAATGCAGCAGAGTCCTTAAATAATGCAGCAAAGTCCTTAAATAATGCAGCAGAGTCATTAAATAATGCAGCAGAGTCTTTAAATACCGCAGCAGAGTACTTAAATACTGAAGCAGAGTCCTTTAATATAGCAGCAAGTTCCTTAAATAATGCAGCAGAGTCCTTAAAAAATCCAACAAAGTCATTAAATAATGCAGCAAGTCCTTAAATAATGCAGCAGAGTCCTCTAATAATGCAGCAGAGTCCTCAAATGCTTCAGCAAAGTCATTCAATAATGCAGCATAGTCCTTAAATAATGCAGCAAAGTCCTTAAATAATGCAGCACAGTTCTTAAATAGTGCAACAACGTCGGTAAATAAGGCAGCAGAGTCCTTAAATAATGCAGCAAAGTCCTTAACTAATGCAGCAGAGTCCTTAAATAATGCAACAAAGTCCTTAAATAATGCAGCAGAGTCCTTAAATACCGCAGCAAAGTCCTTAAATAATGCAGCAGAGTCCTTAAATAATGCAACAAAGTCCTTAAATAATGCAGCAGAGTCCTTAAATAATGCAGCAAAGTCCTTTAATAATGCAGCAGAGTCCTTAAATAATGCAACAAAGTCCTTAAATAATGCAGCAGAGTCCTTAAATACTGAAGCAGAGTCCTTAAATAATGCAGAAAAGTCCTTAAATAATGCAACAAAGTCCTTAAATAATGCAGCAGAGTCCTTAAATAATGCAGCAGAGTCCTCAAATGCTTCAGCAGAGTGAATAAATAATGCAGCAGAGTCCTTAAATAATGCATCAAATTCCTTAAATATGCAGCAAATTCCTTAAATAATACAGCAGAGTCCTTAAATAATCCAACAAAGTCCTTAAATAATGAAGCAAAGTCCTTAAATAATGCAGCAGAGTCCTTAAATAATGCAGCAAAGTCCTTAAATAATGCAGCAGAGTCCTTAAATAATGCAACAAAGTCCTTAAATAATGCAGCAGAGTCCTTAAATACTGAAGCAGAGTCCTTAAATATTGCAGCAAAGTCCTTAAATAATGCAGCAGAGTCATTAAATAATGCAACAAAGTCCTTAAATAATGCAGCAGAGTCCTTAAATACTGAAGCAAAGTCCTTAAATATTGCAGCAAAGTCCTTAAATAATGCAGCAGAGTCCTTAAATAATGCAACAAAGTCCTTAAATAATGCAGCAGAGTCCTTAAATAATGCAGCAAAGTCCTTAAATAATGCAGCAGAGTCCTTAAATAATGCAGCAGAGTCCTTAAATACCGCAGCAGAGTACTTAAATACTGAAGCAGAGTCCTTTAATATAGCAGCAAGTTCCTTAAATAATGCAGCAGAGTCCTTAAAAAATCCAAAAAAGTCATTAAATAATGCAGCAAGTCCTTAAATAATGCAGCAGAGTCCTCTAATAATGCAGCAGAGTCCTCAAATGCTTCAGCAAAGTCATTAAATAATGCAGCATAGTCCTTAAATAATGCAGCAAAGTCCTTAAATAATGCAGCACAGTTCTTAAATAGTGCAACAACGTCAGTAAATAATGCAGCAGAGTCCTTAAATAATGCAGCAAAGTCCTTAACTAATGCAGCAGAGTCCTTAAATAATGCAAAAAAGTCCTTAAATAATGCAGCAGACTCCTTAAATACCGCAGCAAAGTTCTTAAATAATGCAGCAGAGTCCTTAAATAATGCAACAAAGTCCTTAATTAATGCAGCAGAGTCCTTAAATAATGCAGCAAAGTCCTTTAATAATGCAGCAGAGTCCTTAAATAATGAAACAAAGTCCTTAAATAATGCAGCAGAGTCCTTAAATACTGAAGCAGAGTCCTTAAATAATGCAGCAATGTCCTTAAATAATGCAGCAGAGTCCTTAAATAATGCAACAAAGTCCTTAAATAATGCAGCAGAGTCCTTAAATAATGCAGCAGAGTCCTTAAATAATGCAGCAGAGTGAATAAATAATGCAGCAGAGTCCTTAAATAATCCAACAAAGTCCTTAAATAATGCAGCAAAGTCCTTAAATAATGCAGCAGAGTCCTTAAATAATGCAGCAAAGTCCTTAAATAATGCAGCAGAGTCCTTAAATAATGCAACAAAGTCCTTAAATAATGCAGCAGAGTCCTTAAATACTGAAGCAGAGTAATTAAATATTGCAGCAAAGTCCTTAAATAATGCAGCAGAGTCACTAAATAATGCAACAAAGTCCTTAAATAATGCAGCAGAGTCCTTAAATAATGCAATAAAGTCCTTAAATAATGCAGCAGAGTACTTAAATAATGCAACAAAGTCCTTAAATAATGCAGCAAAGTCCTTAAATACCACAGCAGAGTCATTAAATAATTCAGCAAAGTCCTTAAATAATGCAGCATAGTCCTTAAATAATGCAGCAAAGTCCTTAAATAATGCAGCACAGTTCTTAAATAGTGCAACAACGTCGGTAAATAATGCAGCAGAGTCCTTAAATAATGCAGCAAAGTCCTTAACTAATGCAGCAGAGTCCTTAAATAATGCAACAAAGTCCTTAAATAATGCAGCAGAGTCCTTAAATACCGCAGCAAAGTCCTTAAATAATGCAGCAGAGTCCTTAAATAATGCAACAAAGTCCTTAAATAATGCAGCAGAGTCCTTAAATAATGCAGCAAAGTCCTTTAATAATGCAGCAGAGTAATTAAATAATGCAACAAAGTCCTTAAATAATGCAACAGAGTCCTTAAATACCGCAGCAAATTGCTTAAATAATGCAGCAGAGTCCTCAAATGCTTCAGCAGAGTCCTTAAATAATGCAGCAGAGTCCTTAAATAATGCAGCAGAGCCCTTAAATAATGTAACAAAGTCCTTAAATAATGCAGCAGAGTCCTTAAATACTGAAGCAGAGTCCTTAAATATTGCAGCAAAGTCCTTAAATAATGCAGCAGAGTCATTAAATAATGCAACAAAGTCCTTAATAATGCAGCAGAGTCCTTAAATAATGCAACAAAGTCCTTAAATAATGCAGCAGAGTACTTAAATAATGCAACAAAGTCCTTAAATAATGCAGCAAAGTCCTTATATACCACAGCAGAGTCATTAAATAATTCAGCAAAGTCCTTAAATAATGCAGCAGAGTCCTTAAATAATGCAGCAGACTCCTTAAGTAATTCAGCAAAGTCCTTAAATAATGCAGCAGATTCCTTAAATAATGCAACAAAGTCCTTAAATAATGCAGCAGAGTCCTTAAATATTGCAGCAAAGTCCTTTAATAATGCAGCAGAGCCCTTAAATAATGCAATAAAGTCATTAAATAATGCAGCAGAGTCCTTAAATACGGAAGCAGAGTCCTTAAATACTGCAGCAAAGTCCTTAAATAATGCAGCAGAGTCCTTAAATAATGCAACAAAGTCCTTAAATAATGCAGCAGAGTCCTTAAATAATGCAGCACAGTCCTCAAATGCTTCAGCAGAGTGAATAAATAATGCAGCAGAGTCCTTAAATAATGCAGCAAATTCCTTAAATATGCAGCAAATTCCTTAAATAATACAGCAGAGTACTAAAATAATCCAACAAAGTCCTTAAATAATGCAGCAAAGTCCTTAAATAATGCAGCAGAGTCCTCAAATAATGCAGCAGAGTCATTAAATAATGCAGCAGAGTCCTTAAATAATGCAGCAAATTCCTTAAATAATGCATCAGAGTCCTTAAATAATGCAACAAAGTCCTTAATTAATGCAGCAAAGTTCTTAAATAATGCAGCAGAGTCCTTAAATAATGCAACAAAGTCCTTAAATAATGCAACAGAGTCCTTAAATACTGAAGCAAAGTCCTTAAATATTGCAGCAAAGTCCTTAAATAATGCAGCAGAGTCCTTAAATAATGCAGCAAAGTCCTTAAATAATGCAGCAGAGTCCTTAAATAATGCAGCAGAGTCCTTAAATACCGCAGCAGAGTACTTAAATACTGAAGCAGAGTCCTTTAATATAGCAGCAAGTTCCTTAAATAATGCAGCAGAGTCCTTAAAAAATCCAACAAAGTCATTAAATAATGCAGCAAGTCCTTAAATAATGCAGCAGAGTCCTCTAATAATGCAGCAGAGTCCTCAAATGCTTCAGCAAAGTCATTAAATAATGCAGCATAGTCCTTAAATAATGCAGCAAAGTCCTTAAATAATGCAGCACAGTTCTTAAATAGTGCAACAACGTCGGTAAATAATGCAGCAGAGTCCTTAAATAATGCAGCAAAGTCCTTAACTAATGCAGCAGAGTCCTTAAATAATGCAAAAAAGTCCTTAAATAATGCAGCAGACTCCTTAAATACCGCAGCAAAGTCCTTAAATAATGCAGCAGAGTCCTTAAATAATGCAACAAAGTCGTTAAATAATGCAGCAGAGTCCTTAAATAATGCAGCAAAGTCCTTTAATAATGCAGCAGAGTCCTTAAATAATGAAACAAAGTCCTTAAATAATGCAGCAGAGTCCTTAAATACTGAAGCAGAGTCCTTAAATAATGCAGCAATGTCCTTAAATAATGCAGCAGAGTCCTTAAATAATGCAACAAAGTCCTTAAATAATGCAGCAGAGTCCTTAAATAATGCAGCAGAGTCCTTAAATAATGCAGCAGAGTGAATAAATAATGCAGCAGGGTCCTTAAATAATCCAACAAAGTCCTTAAATAATGCAGCAAAGTCCTTAAATAATGCAGCAGAGTCATTAAATAATGCAGCAAAGTCCTCAAATAATGCAGCAGAGTCCTTAAATAATGCAACAAAGTCCTTAAATAATGCAGCAGAGTCCTTAAATACTGAAGCAGAGTCCTTAAATACTGCAGCAAAGTCCTTAAATAATGCAGCAGAGTCATTAAATAATGCAACAAAGTCCTTAAATAATGCAGCAGAGTCCTTAAATAATGCAATAAAGTCCTTAAATAATGCAGCAGAGTACTTAAATAATGCAACAAAGTCCTTAAATAATGCAGCAAAGTCCTTAAATACCACAGCAGAGTCATTAAATAATTCAGCAAAGTCCTTAAATAATGCAGCATAGTCCTTAAATAATGCAGCAAAGTCCTTAAATAATGCAGCACAGTTCTTAAATAGTGCAACAACGTCGGTAAATAATGCAGCAGAGTCCTTAAATAATGCAGCAAAGTCCTTAACTAATGCAGCAGAGTCCTTAAATAATGCAACAAAGTCCTTAAATAATGCAGCAGAGTCCTTAAATACCGCAGCAAAGTCCTTAAATAATGCAGCAGAGTCCTTAAATAATGCAACAGAGTCCTTAAATAATGCAGCAGAGTCCTTAAATAATGCAGCAAAGTCCTTTAATAATGCAGCAGAGTCCTTAAATAATGAAACAAAGTCCTTAAATAATGCAGCAGAGTCCTTAAATACTGAAGCAGAGTCCTTAAATAATGCAGCAATGTCCTTAAATAATGCAGCAGAGTCCTTAAATAATGCAACAAAGTCCTTAAATAATGCAGCAGAGTCCTTAAATAATGCAGCAGAGTCCTTAAATAATGCAGCAGAGTGAATAAATAATGCAGCAGAGTCCTTAAATAATCCAACAAAGTCCTTAAATAATGCAGCAAAGTCCTTAAATAATGCAGCAGAGTCCTTAAATAATGCAGCAAAGTCCTTAAATAATGCAGCAGAGTCCTTAAATAATGCAACAAAGTCCTTAAATAATGCAGCAGAGTCCTTAAATACTGAAGCAGAGTCCTTAAATATTGCAGCAAAGTCCTTAAATAATGCAGCAGAGTCATTAAATAATGCAACAAAGTCCTTAAATAATGCAGCAGAGTCCTTAAATAATGCAACAAAGTCCTTAAATAATGCAGCAGAGTACTTAAATAATGCAACAAAGTCCTTAAATAATGCAGCAAAGTCCTTAAATACCACAGCAGAGTCATTAAATAATTCAGCAAAGTCCTTAAATAATGCAGCAGAGTCCTTAAATAATGCAGCAGACTCCTTAAATAATTCAGCAAAGTCCTTAAATAATGCAGCAGAGTCCTTAAATAATGCAACAAAGTCCTTAAATAATGCAGCAGAGTACTTAAATAATGCAGCAAACTCCTTTAATAATGCAGCAGAGCCCTTAAATAATGCAATAAAGTCCTTAAATAATGCAGCAGAGTCCTTAAATACGGAAGCAGAGTCCTTAAATATTGCAGCAAAGTCCTTAAATAATGCAGCAGAGTCCTTAAATAATGCAACAAAGTCCTTAAATAATGCAGCAGAGTCCTTAAATAATGCAGCAAAGTCCTTAACTAATGCAGCAGAGTAATTAAATAATGCAACAAAGTCCTTAAATAATGCAACAGAGTCCTTAAATACCGCAGCAAAGTGCTTAAATAATGCAGCAGAGTCCTCAAATGCTTCAGCAGAGTCCTTAAATAATGCAGCAGAGTCCTTAAATAATGCAGCAGAGTCCTCAAATAATGCAGCAGAGTCCTCAAATGCTTCAGCAGAGTCATTAAATAATGCAGCAGAGTCCTTAAATAATGCAGCAAATTCCTTAAATAATGAATCAGAGTCCTTAAATAATGCAGCAAAGTTCTTAAATAATGCAGCAGAGTCCTTAAATAATGCAACAAAGTCCTTAAATAATGCAGCAGAGTCCTTAAATAATGAAGCAAAGTCCTTAAATATTGCATCAAAGTCCTTAAATAATGCAGCAGAGTCCTTAAATAATGCAACAAAGTCCTTAAATAATGCAGCAGAGTCCTTAAATAATGCAGCAAAGTCCTTAAATAATGCAGCAGAGTCATTAAATAATGCAGCAGAGTCCTTAAATACCGCAGCAGAGTACTTAAATACTGAAGCAGAGTCCTTTAATATAGCAGCAAGTTCCTTAAATAATGCAGCAGAGTCCTTAAAAAATCCAACAAAGTCATTAAATAATGCAGCAAGTCCTTAAATAATGCAGCCGAGTCCTCTAATAATGCAGCAGAGTCCTCAAATGCTTCAGCAAAGTCATTCAATAATGCAGCATAGTCCTTAAATAATGCAGCAAAGTCCTTAAATAATGCAGCACAGTTCTTAAATAGTGCAATAACGTCGGTAAATAAGGCAGCAGAGTCCTTAAATAATGCAGCAAAGTCCTTAACTAATGCAGCAGAGTCCTTAAATAATGCAACAAAGTCCTTAAATAATGCAGCAGAGTCCTTAAATACCGCAGCAAAGTCCTTAAATAATGCAGCAGAGTCCTTAAATAATGCAACAAAGTCCTTAAAGAATGCAGCAGAGTCCTTAAATAATGCAGCAAAGTCCTTTAATAATGCAGCAGAGTCCTTAAATAATGCAACAAAGTCCTTAAATAATGCAGCAGAGTCCTCAAATACTGAAGCAGAGTCCTTAAATAATGCAGAAAAGTCCTTAAATAATGCAACAAAGTCCTTAAATAATGCAGCAGAGTCCTTAAATAATGCATCAAATTCCTTAAATATGCAGCAAATTCCTTAAATAATACAGCAGAGTCCTTAAATAATCCAACAAAGTCCTTAAATAATGCAGCAAAGTCCTTAAATAATGCAGCAGAGTCCTTAAATAATGCAGCAAAGTCCTTAAATAATGCAGCAGAGTCCTTAAATAATGCAACAAAGTCCTTAAATAATGCAGCAGAGTTCTTAAATACTGAAGCAGAGTCCTTAAATATTGCAGCAAAGTCCTTAAATAATGCAGCAGAGTCATTAAATAATGCAACAAAGTCCTTAAATAATGCAGCAGAGTCCTTAAATAATGCAACAAAGTCCTTAAATAATGCAGCAGAGTACTTAAATAATGCAACAAAGTCCTTAAATAATGCAGCAAAGTCCTTAAATACCACAGCAGAGTCATTAAATAATTCAGCAAAGTCCTTAAATAATGCAGCAGAGTCCTTAAATAATGCAGCAGACTCCTTAAATAATTCAGCAAAGTCGTTAAATAATGCAGCAGAGTCCTTAAATAATGCAACAAAGTCCTTAAATAATGCAGCAGAGTACTTAAATAATGCAGCAAACTCCTTTAATAATGCAGCAGAGCCCTTAAATAATGCAATAAAGTCCTTAAATAATGCAGCAGAGTCCTTAAATACGGAAGCAGAGTCCTTAAATATTGCAGCAAAGTCCTTAAATAATGCAGCAGAGTCCTTAAATAATGCAACAAAGTCCTTAAATAATGCAGCAGAGTCCTTAAATAATGCAGCAAAGTCCTTAACTAATGCAGCAGAGTAATTAAATAATGCAACAAAGTCCTTAAATAATGCAACAGAGTCCTTAAATACCGCAGCAAAGTGCTTAAATAATGCAGCAGAGTCCTCAAATGCTTCAGCAGAGTCCTTAAGTAATGCAGCAGAGTCCTTAAATAATGCAGCAAAGTCCTTAAATAATGCAGCAGAGTCCTTAAATAATGCAGCAGAGTCCTTAAATACCGCAGCAGAGTACTTAAATACTGAAGCAGAGTCCTTTAATATAGCAGCAAGTTCCTTAAATAATGCAGCAGAGTCCTTAAAAAATCCAACAAAGTCATTAAATAATGCAGCAAGTGCTTAAATAATGCAGCAGAGCCCTCTAATAATGCAGCAGAGTCCTCAAATGCTTCAGCAAAGTCATTAAATAATGCAGCATAGTCCTTAAATAATGCAGCAAAGTCCTTAAATAATGCAGCACAGTTCTTAAATAGTGCAACAACGTCGGTAAATAATGCAGTAGAGTCCTTAAATAATGCAGCAAAGTCCTTAACTAATGCAGCAGAGTCCTTAAATAATGCAACAAAGTCCTTAAATAATGCAGGAGAGTCCTTAAATACCGCAGCAAAGTCCTTAAATAATGCAGCAGAGTCCTTAAATAATGCAACAAAGTCCTTAAATAATGCAGCAGAGTCCTTAAATAATGCAGCAAAGTCCTTTAATAATGCAGCAGAGTCCTTAAATAATGAAACAAAGTCCTTAAATAATGCAGCAGAGTCCTTAAATACTGAAGCAGAGTCCTTAAATAATGCAGCAATGTCCTTAAATAATGCAGCAGAGTCCTTAAATAATGCAACAAAGTCCTTAAATAATGCAGCAGAGTCCTTAAATAATGCAGCAGAGTCCTTAAATAATGCAGCAGAGTGAATAAATAATGCAGCAGAGTCCTTAAATAATCCAACAAAGTCCTTAAATAATGCAGCAAAGTCCTTAAATAATGCAGCAGAGTCCTTAAATAATGCAGCAAAGTCCTTAAATAATGCAGCAGAGTCCTTAAATAATGCAACAAAGTCCTTAAATAATGCAGCAGAGTCCTTAAATACTGAAGCAGAGTCCTTAAATATTGCAGCAAAGTCCTTAAATAATGCAGCAGAGTCATTAAATAATGCAACAAAGTCCTTAAATAATGCAGCAGAGTCCTTAAATAATGCAATAAAGTCCTTAAATAATGCAGCAGAGTACTTAAATAATGCAACAAAGTCCTTAAATAATGCAGCAAAGTCCTTAAATACCACAGCAGAGTCATTAAATAATTCAGCAAAGTCCTTAAATAATGCAGCAGAGTCCTTAAATAATGCAGCAGACTCCTTAAATAATTCAGCAAAGTCCTTAAATAATGCAGCAGAGTCCTTAAATAATGCAACAAAGTCCTTAAATAATGCAGCAGAGTACTTAAATAATGCAGCAAAGTCCTTTAATAATGCAGCAGAGCCCTTACATAATGCAATAAAGTCCTTAAATAATGCATCAGAGTCCTTAAATACGGAAGCAGAGTCCTTAAATATTGCAGCAAAGTCCTTAAATAATGCAGCAGAGTCCTTAAATAATGCAATAAAGTCCTTAAATAATGCAGCAGAGTACTTAAATAATGCAACAAAGTCCTTAAATAATGCAGCAAAGTCCTTAAATACCACAGCAGAGTCATTAAATAATTCAGCAAAGTCCTTAAATAATGCAGCATAGTCCTTAAATAATGCAGCAAAGTCCTTAAATAATGCAGCACAGTTCTTAAATAGTGCAACAACGTCGGTAAATAATGCAGCAGAGTCCTTAAATAATGCAGCAAAGTCCTTAACTAATGCAGCAGAGTCCTTAAATAATGCAACAAAGTCCTTAAATAATGCAGCAGAGTCCTTAAATACCGCAGCAAAGTCCTTAAATAATGCAGCAGAGTCCTTAAATAATGCAACAGAGTCCTTAAATAATGCAGCAGAGTCCTTAAATAATGCAGCAAAGTCCTTTAATAATGCAGCAGAGTCCTTAAATAATGAAACAAAGTCCTTAAATAATGCAGCAGAGTCCTTAAATACTGAAGCAGAGTCCTTAAATAATGCAGCAATGTCCTTAAATAATGCAGCAGAGTCCTTAAATAATGCAACAAAGTCCTTAAATAATGCAGCAGAGTCCTTAAATAATGCAGCAGAGTCCTTAAATAATGCAGCAGAGTGAATAAATAATGCAACAGAGTCCTTAAATAATCCAACAAAGTCCTTAAATAATGCAGCAGAGTCCTTAAATACTGAAGCAGAGTCCTTAAATATTGCAGCAAAGTCCTTAAATAATGCAGCAGAGTCATTAAATAATGCAACAAAGTCCTTAAATAATGCAGCAGAGTCCTTAAATAATGCAATAAAGTCCTTAAATAATGCAGCAAAGTCCTTAAATAATGCAGCAGAGTCCTTAAATAATGCAACAAAGTCCTTAAATAATGCAGCAGAGTCCTTAAATACTGAAGCAGAGTCCTTAAATATTGCAGCAAAGTCCTTAAATAATGCAGCAGAGTCATTAAATAATGCAACAAAGTCCTTAAATAATGCAGCAGAGTCCTTAAATAATGCAATAAAGTCCTTAAATAATGCAGCAGAGTACTTAAATAATGCAACAAAGTCCTTAAATAATGCAGCAAAGTCCTTAAATACCACAGCAGAGTCATTAAATAATTCAGCAAAGTCCTTAAATAATGCAGCAGAGTCCTTAAATAATGCAGCAGACTCCTTAAATAATTCAGCAAAGTCCTTAAATAATGCAGCAGAGTCCTTAAATAATGCAACAAAGTCCTTAAATAATGCAGCAGAGTACTTAAATAATGCAGCAAAGTCCTTTAATAATGCAGCAGAGCCCTTACATAATGCAATAAAGTCCTTAAATAATGCATCAGAGTCCTTAAATACGGAAGCAGAGTCCTTAAATATTGCAGCAAAGTCCTTAAATAATGCAGCAGAGTCCTTAAATAATGCAATAAAGTCCTTAAATAATGCAGCAGAGTACTTAAATAATGCAACAAAGTCCTTAAATAATGCAGCAAAGTCCTTAAATACCACAGCAGAGTCATTAAATAATTCAGCAAAGTCCTTAAATAATGCAGCATAGTCCTTAAATAATGCAGCAAAGTCCTTAAATAATGCAGCACAGTTCTTAAATAGTGCAACAACGTCGGTAAATAATGCAGCAGAGTCCTTAAATAATGCAGCAAAGTCCTTAACTAATGCAGCAGAGTCCTTAAATAATGCAACAAAGTCCTTAAATAATGCAGCAGAGTCCTTAAATACCGCAGCAAAGTCCTTAAATAATGCAGCAGAGTCCTTAAATAATGCAACAGAGTCCTTAAATAATGCAGCAGAGTCCTTAAATAATGCAGCAAAGTCCTTTAATAATGCAGCAGAGTCCTTAAATAATGAAACAAAGTCCTTAAATAATGCAGCAGAGTCCTTAAATACTGAAGCAGAGTCCTTAAATAATGCAGCAATGTCCTTAAATAATGCAGCAGAGTCCTTAAATAATGCAACAAAGTCCTTAAATAATGCAGCAGAGTCCTTAAATAATGCAGCAGAGTCCTTAAATAATGCAGCAGAGTGAATAAATAATGCAGCAGAGTCCTTAAATAATCCAACAAAGTCCTTAAATAATGCAGCAAAGTCCTTAAATAATGCAGCAGAGTCCTTAAATAATGCAGCAAAGTCCTTAAATAATGCAGCAGAGTCCTTAAATAATGCAACAAAGTCCTTAAATAATGCAGCAGAGTCCTTAAATACTGAAGCAGAGTCCTTAAATATTGCAGCAAAGTCCTTAAATAATGCAGCAGAGTCATTAAATAATGCAACAAAGTCCTTAAATAATGCAGCAGAGTCCTTAAATAATGCAACAAAGTCCTTAAATAATGCAGCAGAGTACTTAAATAATGCAACAAAGTCCTTAAATAATGCAGCAAAGTCCTTAAATACCACAGCAGAGTCATTAAATAATTCAGCAAAGTCCTTAAATAATGCAGCAGAGTCCTTAAATAATGCAGCAGACTCCTTAAATAATTCAGCAAAGTCCTTAAATAATGCAGCAGAGTCCTTAAATAATGCAACAAAGTCCTTAAATAATGCAGCAGAGTACTTAAATAATGCAGCAAACTCCTTTAATAATGCAGCAGAGCCCTTAAATAATGCAATAAAGTCCTTAAATAATGCAGCAGAGTCCTTAAATACGGAAGCAGAGTCCTTAAATATTGCAGCAAAGTCCTTAAATAATGCAGCAGAGTCCTTAAATAATGCAACAAAGTCCTTAAATAATGCAGCAGAGTCCTTAAATAATGCAGCAAAGTCCTTAACTAATGCAGCAGAGTAATTAAATAATGCAACAAAGTCCTTAAATAATGCAACAGAGTCCTTAAATACCGCAGCAAAGTGCTTAAATAATGCAGCAGAGTCCTCAAATGCTTCAGCAGAGTCCTTAAATAATGCAGCAGAGTCCTTAAATAATGCAGCAGAGTCCTCAAATAATGCAGCAGAGTCCTCAAATGCTTCAGCAGAGTCATTAAATAATGCAGCACAGTCCTTAAATAATGCAGCAAATTCCTTAAATAATGAATCAGAGTCCTTAAATAATGCAGCAAAGTTCTTAAATAATGCAGCAGAGTACTTAAATAATGCAACAAAGTCCTTAAATAATGCAGCAGAGTCCTTAAATAATGAAGCAAAGTCCTTAAATATTGCAGCAAAGTCCTTAAATAATGCAGCAGAGTCCTTAAATAATGCAACAAAGTCCTTAAATAATGCAGCAGAGTCCTTAAATAATGCAGCAAAGTACTTAAATAATGCAGCAGAGTCATTAAATAATGCAGCAGAGTCCTTAAATACCGCAGCAGAGTACTTAAATACTGAAGCAGAGTCCTTTAATATAGCAGCAAGTTCCTTAAATAATGCAGCAGAGTCCTTAAAAAATCCAACAAAGTCATTAAATAATGCAGCAAGTCCTTAAATAATGCAGCCGAGTCCTCTAATAATGCAGCAGAGTCCTCAAATGCTTCAGCAAAGTCATTCAATAATGCAGCATAGTCCTTAAATAATGCAGCAAAGTCCTTAAATAATGCAGCACAGTTCTTAAATAGTGCAATAACGTCGGTAAATAAGGCAGCAGAGTCCTTAAATAATGCAGCAAAGTCCTTAACTAATGCAGCAGAGTCCTTAAATAATGCAACAAAGTCCTTAAATAATGCAGCAGAGTCCTTAAATACCGCAGCAAAGTCCTTAAATAATGCAGCAGAGTCCTTAAATAATGCAACAAAGTCCTTAAATAATGCAGCAGAGTCCTTAAATAATGCAGCAAAGTCCTTTAATAATGCAGCAGAGTCCTTAAATAATGCAACAAAGTCCTTAAATAATGCAGCAGAGTCCTTAAATACTGAAGCAGAGTCCTTAAATAATGCAGAAAAGTCCTTAAATAATGCAGCAGAGTCATTAAATAATGCAACAAAGTCCTTAATAATGCAGCAGAGTCCTTAAATAATGCAACAAAGTCCTTAAATAATGCAGCAAAGTCCTTATATACCACAGCAGATTCATTAAATAATTCAGCAAAGTCCTTAAATAATGCAGCAGAGTCCTTAAATAATGCAGCAGACTCCTTAAGTAATTCAGCAAAGTCCTTAAATAATGCAGCAGAGTCCTTAAATAATGCAACAAAGTCCTTAAATAATGCAGCAGAGTCCTTAAATATTGCAGCAAAGTCCTTTAATAATGCAGCAGAGCCCTTAAATAATGCAATAAAGTCATTAAATAATG
Organism: Phyllobates terribilis; assembly: GCF_046119375.1. Classification (NCBI taxonomy): domain Eukaryota; kingdom Metazoa; phylum Chordata; class Amphibia; order Anura; family Dendrobatidae; genus Phyllobates; species Phyllobates terribilis. The sequence goes on from NW_027362765.1 coordinate 648,967,498, forward strand.
CAGCAGAGTCCTTAAATACGGAAGCAGAGTCCTTAAATACTGCAGCAAAGTCCTTAAATAATGCAGCAGAGTCCTTAAATAATGCAACAAAGTCCTTAAATAATGCAGCAGAGTCCTTAAATAATGCAACAAAGTCCTTAAATAATGCAGCAGAGTCCTTAAATAATGCAGCACAGTCCTCAAATGCTTCAGCAGAGTGAATAAATAATGCAGCAGAGTCCTTAAATAATGCAGCAAATTCCTTAAATATGCAGCAAATTCCTTAAATAATACAGCAGAGTACTAAAATAATCCAACAAAGTCATTAAATAATGCAGCAAAGTCCTTAAATAATGCAGCAGAGTCCTCAAATAATGCAGCAGAGTCCTCAAATGCTTCAGCAGAGTCATTAAATAATGCAGCAGAGTCCTTAAATAATGCAGCAAATTCCTTAAATAATGCATCAGAGTCCTTAAATAATGCAACAAAGTCCTTAATTAATGCAGCAAAGTTCTTAAATAATGCAGCAGAGTCCTTAAATAATGCAACAAAGTCCTTAAATAATGCAGCAGAGTCCTTAAATACTGAAGCAAAGTCCTTAAATATTGCAGCAAAGTCCTTAAATAATGCAGCAGAGTCCTTAAATAATGCAACAAAGTCCTTAAATAATGCAGCAGAGTCCTTAAATAATGCAGCAAAGTCCTTAAATAATGCAGCAGAGTCCTTAAATAATGCAGCAGAGTCCTTAAATACCGCAGCAGAGTACTTAAATACTGAAGCAGAGTCCTTTAATATAGCAGCAAGTTCCTTAAATAATGCAGCAGAGTCCTTAAAAAATCCAACAAAGTCATTAAATAATGCAGCAAGTCCTTAAATAATGCAGCAGAGTCCTCTAATAATGCAGCAGAGTCCTCAAATGCTTCAGCAAAGTCATTAAATAATGCAGCATAGTCCTTAAATAATGCAGCAAAGTCCTTAAATAATGCAGCACAGTTCTTAAATAGTGCAACAACGTCAGTAAATAATGCAGCAGAGTCCTTAAATAATGCAGCAAAGTCCTTAACTAATGCAGCAGAGTCCTTAAATAATGCAAAAAAGTCCTTAAATAATGCAGCAGACTCCTTAAATACCGCAGCAAAGTCCTTAAATAATGCAGCAGAGTCCTTAAATAATGCAACAAAGTCCTTAATTAATGCAGCAGAGTCCTTAAATAATGCAGCAAAGTCCTTTAATAATGCAGCAGAGTCCTTAAATAATGAAACAAAGTCCTTAAATAATGCAGCAGAGTCCTTAAATACTGAAGCAGAGTCCTTAAATAATGCAGCAATGTCCTTAAATAATGCAACAGAGTCCTTAAATAATGCAACAAAGTCCTTAAATAATGCAGCAGAGTCCTTAAATAATGCAGCAGAGTCCTTAAATAATGCAGCAGAGTGAATAAATAACGCAGCAGAGTCCTTAAATAATCCAACAAAGTCCTTAAATAATGCAGCAAAGTCCTTAAATAATGCAGCAGAGTCCTTAAATAATGCAGCAAAGTCCTTAAATAATGCAACAAAGTCCTTAAATAATGCAGCAGAGTCCTTAAATACTGAAGCAGAGTCCTTAAATATTGCAGCAAAGTCCTTAAATAATGCAGCAGAGTCATTAAATAATGCAACAAAGTCCTTAAATAATGCAGCAGAGTCCTTAAATAATGCAATAAAGTCCTTAAATAATGCAGCAGAGTACTTAAATAATGCAACAAAGTCCTTAAATAATGCAGCAAAGTCCTTAAATACCACAGCAGAGTCATTAAATAATTCAGCAAAGTCCTTAAATAATGCAGCATAGTCCTTAAATAATGCAGCAAAGTCCTTAAATAATGCAGCACAGTTCTTAAATAGTGCAACAACGTCGGTAAATAATGCAGCAGAGTCCTTAAATAATGCAGCAAAGTCCTTAACTAATGCAGCAGAGTCCTTAAATAATGCAACAAAGTCCTTAAATAATGCAGCAGAGTCCTTAAATACCGCAGCAAAGTCCTTAAATAATGCAGCAGAGTCCTTAAATAATGCAACAAAGTCCTTAAATAATGCAGCAGAGTCCTTAAATAATGCAGCAAAGTCCTTTAATAATGCAGCAGAGTCCTTAAATAATGAAACAAAGTCCTTAAATAATGCAGCAGAGTCCTTAAATACTGAAGCAGAGTCCTTAAATAATGCAGCAATGTCCTTAAATAATGCAGCAGAGTCCTTAAATAATGCAACAAAGTCCTTAAATAATGCAGCAGAGTCCTTAAATAATGCAGCAGAGTCCTTAAATAATGCAGCAGAGTGAATAAATAATACAGCAGAGTCCTTAAATAATCCAACAAAGTCCTTAAATAATGCAGCAAAGTCCTTAAATAATGCAGCAGAGTCCTTAAATAATGCAGCAAAGTCCTTAAATAATGCAGCAGAGTCCTTAAATAATGCAACAAAGTCCTTAAATAATGCAGCAGAGTCCTTAAATACTGAAGCAGAGTCCTTAAATATTGCAGCAAAGTCCTTAAATAATGCAGCAGAGTCATTAAATAATGCAACAAAGTCCTTAAATAATGCAGCAGAGTCCTTAAATAATGCAATAAAGTCCTTAAATAATGCAGCAGAGTCCTTAAATGCTTCAGCAGAGTCATTAAATAATGCAGCAGAGTCCTTAAATAATGCAGCAAATTCCTTAAATAATGAATCAGAGTCCTTAAATAATGCAGCAAAGTTCTTAAATAATGCAGCAGAGTCCTTAAATAATGCAACAAAGTCCTTAAATAATGCAGCAGAGTCCTTAAATAATGAAGCAAAGTCCTTAAATATTGCAGCAAAGTCCTTAAATAATGCAGCAGAGTCCTTAAATAATGCAACAAAGTCCTTAAATAATGCAGCAGAGTCCTTAAATAATGATGCAAAGTCCTTAAATATTGCAGCAAAGTCCTTAAATAATGCAGCAGAGTCCTTAAATAATGCAACAAAGTCCTTAAATAATGCAGCAGAGTCCTTAAATAATGCAGCAAAGTCCTTAAATAATGCAGCAGAGTCATTAAATAATGCAGCAGAGTCCTTAAATACCGCAGCAGAGTACTTAAATACTGAAGCAGAGTCCTTTAATATAGCAGCAAGTTCCTTAAATAATGCAGCAGAGTCCTTAAAAAATCCAACAAAGTCATTAAATAATGCAGCAAGTCCTTAAATAATGCAGCAGAGTCCTCTAATAATGCAGCAGAGTCCTCAAATGCTTCAGCAAAGTCATTCAATAATGCAGCATAGTCCTTAAATAATGCAGCAAAGTCCTTAAATAATGCAGCACAGTTCTTAAATAGTGCAATAACGTCGGTAAATAAGGCAGCAGAGTCCTTAAATAATGCAGCAAAGTCCTTAACTAATGCAGCAGAGTCCTTAAATAATGCAACAAAGTCCTTAAATAATGCAGCAGAGTCCTTAAATACCGCAGCAAAGTCCTTAAATAATGCAGCAGAGTCCTTAAATAATGCAACAAAGTCCTTAAATAATGCAGCAGAGTCCTTAAATAATGCAGCAAAGTCCTTTAATAATGCAGCAGAGTCCTTAAATAATGCAACAAAGTCCTTAAATAATGCAGCAGAGTCCTTAAATACTGAAGCAGAGTCCTTAAATATTGCAGAAAAGTCCTTAAATAATGCAACAAAGTCCTTAAATAATGCAGCAGAGTCCTTAAATAATGCATCAAATTCCTTAAATATGCAGCAAATTCCTTAAATAATTCAGCAGAGTCCTTAAATAATCCAACAAAGTCCTTAAATAATGCAGCAAAGTCCTTAAATAATGCAGCAGAGTCCTTAAATAATGCAGCAAAGTCCTTAAATAATGCAGCAGAGTCCTTAAATAATGCAACAAAGTCCTTAAATAATGCAGCAGAGTCCTTAAATACTGAAGCAGAGTCTTTAAATATTGCAGCAAAGTCCTTAAATAATGCAGCAGAGTCATTAAATAATGCAACAAAGTCCTTAAATAATGCAGCAGAGTCCTTAAATAATGCAACAAAGTCCTTAAATAATGCAGCAGAGTACTTAAATAATGCAACAAAGTCCTTAAATAATGCAGCAAAGTCCTTAAATACCACAGCAGATTCATTAAATAATTCAGCAAAGTCCTTAAATAATGCAGCAGAGTCCATAAATAATGCAGCAGACTCCTTAAATAATTCAGCAAAGTCCTTAAATAATGCAGCAGAGTCCTTAAATAATGCAACAAAGTCCTTAAATAATGCAGCAGAGTACTTAAATAATGCAGCAAACTCCTTTAATAATGCAGCAGAGCCCTTAAATAATGCAATAAAGTCCTTAAATAATGCAGCAGAGTCCTTAAATACGGAAGCAGAGTCCTTAAATATTGCAGCAAAGTCCTTAAATAATGCAGCAGAGTCCTTAAATAATGCAACAAAGTCCTTAAATAATGCAGCAGAGTCCTTAAATAATGCAGCAAAGTCCTTAACTAATGCAGCAGAGTAATTAAATAATGCAACAAAGTCCTTAAATAATGCAACAGAGTCCTTAAATACCGCAGCAAAGTGCTTAAATAATGCAGCAGAGTCCTCAAATGCTTCAGCAGAGTCCTTAAATAATGCAGCAGAGTCCTTAAATAATGTAACAAAGTCCTTAAATAATGCAGCAGAGTCCTTAAATTCTGAAGCAGAGTCCTTAAATATTGCAGCAAAGTCCTTAAATAATGCAGCAGAGTCATTAAATAATGCAACAAAGTCCTTAATAATGCAGCAGAGTCCTTAAATAATGCAACAAAGTCCTTAAATAATGCAGCAGAGTACTTAAATAATGCAACAAAGTCCTTAAATAATGCAGCAAAGTCCTTAAATACCACAGCAGAGTCATTAAATAATTCAGCAAAGTCCTTAAATAATGCAGCAGAGTCCTTAAATAATGCAGCAGACTCCTTAAGTAATTCAGCAAAGTCCTTAAATAATGCAGCAGAGTCCTTAAATAATGCAGCAAAGTCCTTTAATAATGCAGCAGAGCCCTTAAATAATGCAATAAAGTCATTAAATAATGCAGCAGAGTCCTTAAATACGGAAGCAGAGTCCTTAAATACTGCAGCAAAGTCCTTAAATAATGCAGCAGAGTCCTTAAATAATGCAACAAAGTCCTTAAATAATGCAGCAGAGTCCTTAAATAATGCAACAAAGTCCTTAAATAATGCAGCAGAGTCCTTAAATAATGCAGCACAGTCCTCAAATGCTTCAGCAGAGTGAATAAATAATGCAGCAGAGTCCTTAAATAATGCAGCAAATTCCTTAAATATGCAGCAAATTCCTTAAATAATACAGCAGAGTACTAAAATAATCCAACAAAGTCCTTAAATAATGCACCAAAGTCCTTAAATAATGCAGCAGAGTCCTCAAATAATGCAGCAGAGTCCTCAAATGCTTCAGCAGAGTCCTTAAATAATGCAGCAGAGTCCTTAAATAATGCAGCAAATTCCTTAAATAATGCATCAGAGTCCTTAAATAATGCAACAAAGTCCTTAATTAATGCAGCAAAGTTCTTAAATAATGCAGCAGAGTCCTTAAATAATGCAACAAAGTCCTTAAATAATGCAGCAGAGTCCTTAAATACTGAAACAGAGTCCTTAAATATTGCAGCAAAGTCCTTAAATAATGCAGCAGAGTCCTTAAATAGTGCAACAAAGTCCTTAAATAATGCAGCAGAGTCCTTAAATAATGCAGCAAAGTCCTTAAATAATGCAGCAGAGTCCTTAAATAATGCAGCAGAGTCCTTAAATACCGCAGCAGAGTACTTAAATACTGAAGCAGAGTCCTTTAATATAGCAGCAAGTTCCTTAAATAATGCAGCAGAGTCCTTAAAAAATCCAACAAAGTCATTAAATAATGCAGCAAGTGCTTAAATAATGCAGCAGAGTCCTCTAATAATGCAGCAGAGTCCTCAAATGCTTCAGCAAAGTCATTAAATAATGCAGCATAGTCCTTAAATAATGCAGCAAAGTCCTTAAATAATGCAGCACAGTTCTTAAATAGTGCAACAACGTCGGTAAATAATGCAGCAGAGTCCTTAAATAATGCAGCAAAGTCCTTAACTAATGCAGCAGAGTCCTTAAATAATGCAACAAAGTCCTTAAATAATGCAGGAGAGTACTTAAATACCGCAGCAAAGTCCTTAAATAATGCAGCAGAGTCCTTAAATAATGCAACAAAGTCCTTAAATAATGCAGCAGAGTCCTTAAATAATGCAGCAAAGTCCTTTAATAATGCAGCAGAGTCCTTAAATAATGAAACAAAGTCCTTAAATAATGCAGCAGAGTCCTTAAATACTGAAGCAGAGTCCTTAAATAATGCAGCAATGTCCTTAAATAATGCAGCAGAGTCCTTAAATAATGCAACAAAGTCCTTAAATAATGCAGCAGAGTCCTTAAATAATGCAGCAGAGTGAATAAATAATGCAGCAGAGTCCTTAAATAATCCAACAAAGTCCTTAAATAATGCAGCAAAGTCCTTAAATAATGCAGCAGAGTCCTTAAATAATGCAGCAAAGTCCTTAAATAATGCAGCAGAGTCATTAAATAATGCAACAAAGTCCTTAAATAATGCAGCAGAGTCCTTAAATAATGCAATAAAGTCCTTAAATAATGCAGCAGAGTACTTAAATAATGCAACAAAGTCCTTAAATAATGCAGCAAAGTCCTTAAATACCACAGCAGAGTCATTAAATAATTCAGCAAAGTCCTTAAATAATGCAGCAGAGTCCTTAAATAATGCAGCAGACTCCTTAAATAATTCAGCAAAGTCCTTAAATAATGCAGCAGAGTCCTTAAATAATGCAACAAAGTCCTTAAATAATGCAGCAGAGTACTTAAATAATGCAGCAAAGTCCTTTAATAATGCAGCAGAGCCCTTACATAATGCAATAAAGTCCTTAAATAATGCATCAGAGTCCTTAAATACGGAAGCAGAGTCCTTAAATATTGCAGCAAAGTCCTTAAATAATGCAGCAGAGTCCTTAAATAATGCAGCAAAGTCCTTAAATAATGCAGCGGAGTCCTTAAATAATGCAACAAAGTCCTTAAATAATGCAGCAGAGTCCTTAAATAATGCAGCACAGTCCTCAAATGCTTCAGCAGAGTGAATAATTAATGCAGCAGAGTCCTTAAATAATGCAGCAAATTCCTTAAATATGCAGCAAATTCCTTAAATAATACAGCAGAGTACTTAAATAATCCAACAAAGTCCTTAAATAATGCAGCAAAGTCCTTAAATAATGCAGCAGAGTCCTCAAATAATGCAGCAGAGTCCTCAAATGCTTCAGCAGAGTCATTAAATAATGCAGCAGAGTCCTTAAATAATGCAGCAAATTCCTTAAATAATGAATCAGAGTCCTTAAATAATGCAGCAAAGTTCTTAAATAATGCAGCAGAGTCCTTAAATAATGCAACAAAGTCCTTAAATAATGCAGCAGAGTCCTTAAATAATGAAGCAAAGTCCTTAAATATTGCAGCAAAGTCCTTAAATAATGCAGCAGAGTCCTTAAATAATGCAACAAAGTCCTTAAATAATGCAGCAGAGTCCTTAAATAATGCAGCAAAGTCCTTAAATAATGCAGCAGAGTCATTAAATAATGCAGCAGAGTCCTTAAATACCGCAGCAGAGTACTTAAATACTGAAGCAGAGTCCTTTAATATAGCAGCAAGTTCCTTAAATAATGCAGCAGAGTCCTTAAAAAATCCAACAAAGTCATTAAATAATGCAGCAAGTCCTTAAATAATGCAGCCGAGTCCTCTAATAATGCAGCAGAGTCCTCAAATGCTTCAGCAAAGTCATTCAATAATGCAGCATAGTCCTTAAATAATGCAGCAAAGTCCTTAAATAATGCAGCACAGTTCTTAAATAGTGCAATAACGTCGGTAAATAAGGCAGCAGAGTCCTTAAATAATGCAGCAAAGTCCTTAACTAATGCAGCAGAGTCCTTAAATAATGCAACAAAGTCCTTAAATAATGCAGCAGAGTCCTTAAATACCGCAGCAAAGTCCTTAAATAATGCAGCAGAGTCCTTAAATAATGCAACAAAGTCCTTAAATAATGCAGCAGAGTCCTTAAATAATGCAGCAAAGTCCTTTAATAATGCAGCAGAGTCCTTAAATAATGCAACAAAGTCCTTAAATAATGCAGCAGAGTCCTTAAATACTGAAGCAGGGTCCTTAAATAATGCAGAAAAGTCCTTAAATAATGCAACAAAGTCCTTAAATAATGCAGCAGAGTCCTTAAATAATGCATCAAATTCCTTAAATATGCAGCAAATTCCTTAAATAATACAGCAGAGTCCTTAAATGATCCAACAAAGTCCTTAAATAATGCAGCAAAGTCCATAAATAATGCAGCAGAGTCCTTAAATAATGCAGCAAAGTCCTTAAATAATGCAGCAGAGTCCTTAAATAATGCAACAAAGTCCTTAAATAATGCAGCAGAGTCCTTAAATACTGAAGCAGAGTCCTTAAATATTGCAGCAAAGTCCTTAAATAATGCAGCAGAGTCATTAAATAATGCAACAAAGTCCTTAAATAATGCAGCAGAGTCCTTAAATAATGCAACAAAGTCCTTAAATAATGCAGCAGAGTACTTAAATAATGCAACAAAGTCCTTAAATAATGCAGCAAAGTCCTTAAATACCACAGCAGAGTCATTAAATAATTCAGCAAAGTCCTTAAATAATGCAGCAGAGTCCTTAAATAATGCAGCAGACTCCTTAAATAATTCAGCAAAGTCCTTAAATAATGCAGCAGAGTCCTTAAATAATGCAACAAAGTCCTTAAATAATGCAGCAGAGTACTTAAATAATGCAGCAAACTCCTTTAATAATGCAGCAGAGCCCTTAAATAATGCAATAAAGTCCTTAAATAATGCAGCAGAGTCCTTAAATACGGAAGCAGAGTCCTTAAATATTGCAGCAAAGTCCTTAAATAATGCAGCAGAGTCCTTAAATAATGCAACAAAATCCTTAAATAATGCAGCAGAGTCCTTAAATAATGCAGCAAAGTCCTTAACTAATGCAGCAGAGTAATTAAATAATGCAACAAAGTCCTTAAATAATGCAACAGAGTCCTTAAATACCGCAGCAAAGTGCTTAAATAATGCAGCAGAGTCCTCAAATGCTTCAGCAGAGTCCTTAAATAATGCAGCAGAGTCCTTAAATAATGCAGCAGAGTCCTCAAATAATGCAGCAGAGTCCTCAAATGCTTCAGCAGAGTCATTAAATAATGCAGCAGAGTCCTTAAATAATGCAGCAAATTCCTTAAATAATGAATCAGAGTCCTTAAATAATGCAGCAAAGTTCTTAAATAATGCAGCAGAGTCCTTAAATAATGCAACAAAGTCCTTAAATAATGCAGCAGAGTCCTTAAATAATGAAGCAAAGTCCTTAAATATTGCAGCAAAGTCCTTAAATAATGCAGCAGAGTCCTTAAATAATGCAACAAAGTCCTTAAATAATGCAGCAGAGTCCTTAAATAATGCAGCAAAGTCCTTAAATAATGCAGCAGAGTCATTAAATAATGCAGCAGAGTCCTTAAATACCGCAGCAGAGTACTTAAATACTGAAGCAGAGTCCTTTAATATAGCAGCAAGTTCCTTAAATAATGCAGCAGAGTCCTTAAAAAATCCAACAAAGTCATTAAATAATGCAGCAAGTCCTTAAATAATGCAGCCGAGTCTTCTAATAATGCAGCAGAGTCCTCAAATGCTTCAGCAAAGTCATTCAATAATGCAGCATAGTCCTTAAATAATGCAGCAAAGTCCTTAAATAATGCAGCACAGTTCTTAAATAGTGCAATAACGTCGGTAAATAAGGCAGCAGAGTCCTTAAATAATGCAGCAAAGTCCTTAACTAATGCAGCAGAGTCCTTAAATAATGCAACAAAGTCCTTAAATAATGCAGCAGAGTCCTTAAATACCGCAGCAAAGTCCTTAAATAATGCAGCAGAGTCCTTAAATAATGCAACAAAGTCCTTAAATAATGCAGCAGAGTCTTAAATAATGCAGCAAAGTCCTTTAATAATGCAGCAGAGTCCTTAAATAATGCAACAAAGTCCTTAAATAATGCAGCAGAGTCCTTAAATACTGAAGCAGAGTCCTTAAATAATGCAGAAAAGTCCTTAAATAATGCAACAAAGTCCTTAAATAATGCAGCAGAGTCCTTAAATAATGCATCAAATTCCTTAAATATGCAGCAAATTCCTTAAATAATATAGCAGAGTCCTTAAATAATCCAACAAAGTCCTTAAATAATGCAGCAAAGTCCTTAAATAATGCAGCAGAGTCCTTAAATAATGCAGCAAAGTCCTTAAATAATGCAGCAGAGTCCTTAAATAATGCAACAAAGTCCTTAAATAATGCAGCAGAGTCCTTAAATACTGAAGCAGAGTCCTTAAATATTGCAGCAAAGTCCTTAAATAATGCAGCAGAGTCATTAAATAATGCAACAAAGTCCTTAAATAATGCAGCAGAGTCCTTAAATAATGCAACAAAGTCCTTAAATAATGCAGCAGAGTACTTAAATAATGCAACAAAGTCCTTAAATAATGCAGCAAAGTCCTTAAATACCACAGCAGAGTCATTAAATAATTCAGCAAAGTCCTTAAATAATGCAGCAGAGTCCTTAAATAATGCAGCAGACTCCTTAAATAATTCAGCAAAGTCCTTAAATAATGCAGCAGAGTCCTTAAATAATGCAACAAAGTCCTTAAATAATGCAGCAGAGTACTTAAATAATGCAGCAAACTCCTTTAATAATGCAGCAGAGCCCTTAAATAATGCAATAAAGTCCTTAAATAATGCAGCAGAGTCCTTAAATACGGAAGCAGAGTCCTTAAATATTGCAGCAAAGTCCTTAAATAATGCAGCAGAGTCCTTAAATAATGCAACAAAGTCCTTAAATAATGCAGCAGAGTCCTTAAATAATGCAGCAAAGTCCTTAACTAATGCAGCAGAGTAATTAAATAATGCAACAAAGTCCTTAAATAATGCAACAGAGTCCTTAAATACCGCAGCAAAGTGCTTAAATAATGCAGCAGAGTCCTCAAATGCTTCAGCAGAGTCCTTAAATAATGCAGCAGAGTCCTTAAATAATGCAGCAGAGTCCTTAAATAATGTAACAAAGTCCTTAAATAATGCAGCAGAGTCCTTAAATACTGAAGCAGAGTCCTTAAATATTGCAGCAAAGTCCTTAAATAATGCAGCAGAGTCATTAAATAATGCAACAAAGTCCTTAATAATGCAGCAGAGTCCTTAAATAATGCAACAAAGTCCTTAAATAATGCAGCAAAGTCCTTATATACCAGAGCAGAGTCATTAAATAATTCAGCAAAGTCCTTAAATAATGCAGCAGAGTCCTTAAATAATGCAGCAGACTCCTTAAGTAATTCAGCAAAGTCCTTAAATAATGCAGCAGAGTCCTTAAATAATGCAACAAAGTCCTTAAATAATGCAGCAGAGTCCTTAAATATTGCAGCAAAGTCCTTTAATAATGCAGCAGAGCCCTTAAATAATGCAATAAAGTCATTAATTAATGCAGCAGAGTCCTTAAATACGGAAGCAGAGTCCTTAAATACTGCAGCAAAGTCCTTAAATAATGCAGCAGAGTCCTTAAATAATGCAACAAAGTCCTTAAATAATGCAGCAGAGTCCTTAAATAATGCAATAAAGTCCTTAAATAATGCAGCAGAGTCCTTAAATAATGCAGCACAGTCCTCAAATGCTTCAGCAGAGTGAATAAATAATGCAGCAGAGTCCTTAAATAATGCAGCAAATTCCTTAAATATGCAGCAAATTCCTTAAATAATACAGCAGAGTACTAAAATAATCCAACAAAGTCATTAAATAATGCAGCAAAGTCCTTAAATAATGCAGCAGAGTCCTCAAATAATGCAGCAGAGTCCTCAAATGCTTCAGCAGAGTCATTAAATAATGCAGCAGAGTCCTTAAATAATGCAGCAAATTCCTTAAATAATGCATCAGAGTCCTTAAATAATGCAACAAAGTCCTTAATTAATGCAGCAAAGTTCTTAAATAATGCAGCAGAGTCCTTAAATAATGCAACAAAGTCCTTAAATAATGCAGCAGAGTCCTTAAATACTGAAGCAAAGTCCTTAAATATTGCAGCAAAGTCCTTAAATAATGCAGCAGAGTCCTTAAATAATGCAACAAAGTCCTTAAATAATGCAGCAGAGTCCTTAAATAATGCAGCAAAGTCCTTAAATAATGCAGCAGAGTCCTTAAATAATGCAGCAGAGTCCTTAAATACCGCAGCAGAGTACTTAAATACTGAAGCAGAGTCCTTTAATATAGCAGCAAGTTCCTTAAATAATGCAGCAGAGTCCTTAAAAAATCCAACAAAGTCATTAAATAATGCAGCAAGTCCTTAAATAATGCAGCAGAGTCCTCTAATAATGCAGCAGAGTCCTCAAATGCTTCAGCAAAGTCATTAAATAATGCAGCATAGTCCTTAAATAATGCAGCAAAGTCCTTAAATAATGCAGCACAGTTCTTAAATAGTGCAACAACGTCAGTAAATAATGCAGCAGAGTCCTTAAATAATGCAGCAAAGTCCTTAACTAATGCAGCAGAGTCCTTAAATAATGCAAAAAAGTCCTTAAATAATGCAGCAGACTCCTTAAATACCGCAGCAAAGTCCTTAAATAATGCAGCAGAGTCCTTAAATAATGCAACAAAGTCCTTAATTAATGCAGCAGAGTCCTTAAATAATGCAGCAAAGTCCTTTAATAATGCAGCAGAGTCCTTAAATAATGAAACAAAGTCCGTAAATAATGCAGCAGAGTCCTTAAATACTGAAGCAGAGTCCTTAAGTAATGCAGCAATGTCCTTAAATAATGCAGCAGAGTCCTTAAATAATGCAACAAAGTCCTTAAATAATGCAGCAGAGTCCTTAAATAATGCAGCAGAGTCCTTAAATAATGCAGCAGAGTGAATAAATAATGCAGCAGAGTCCTTAAATAATCCAACAAAGTCCTTAAATAATGCAGCAAAGTCCTTAAATAATGCAGCAGAGTCCTTAAATAATGCAGCAAAGTCCTTAAATAATGCAGCAGAGTCCTTAAATAATGCAACAAAGTCCTTAAATAATGCAGCAGAGTCCTTAAATACTGAAGCAGAGTAATTAAATATTGCAGCAAAGTCCTTAAATAATGCAGCAGAGTCATTAAATAATGCAACAAAGTCCTTAAATAATGCAGCAGAGTCCTTAATAATGCAATAAAGTCCTTAAATAATGCAGCAGAGTACTTAAATAATGCAACAAAGTCCTTAAATAATGCAGCAGAGTACTTAAATAATGCAACAAAGTCCTTAAATAATGCAGCAAAGTCCTTAAATACCACAGCAGAGTCATTAAATAATTCAGCAAAGTCCTTAAATAATGCAGCAGAGTCCTTAAATAATGCAGCAGACTCCTTAAATAATTCAGCAAAGTCCTTAAATAATGCAGCAGAGTCCTTAAATAATGCAACAAAGTCCTTAAATAATGCAGCAGAGTACTTAAATAATGCAGCAAACTCCTTTAATAATGCAGCAGAGCCCTTAAATAATGCAATAAAGTCCTTAAATAATGCAGCAGAGTCCTTAAATACGGAAGCAGAGTCCTTAAATATTGCAGCAAAGTCCTTAAATAATGCAGCAGAGTCCTTAAATAATGCAACAAAGTCCTTAAATAATGCAGCAGAGTCCTTAAATAATGCAGCAAAGTCCTTAACTAATGCAGCAGAGTAATTAAATAATGCAACAAAGTCCTTAAATAATGCAACAGAGTCCTTAAATACCGCAGCAAAGTGCTTAAATAATGCAGCAGAGTCCTCAAATGCTTCAGCAGAGTCCTTAAATAATGCAGCAGAGTCCTTAAATAATGCAGCAGAGTCCTTAAATAATGTAACAAAGTCCTTAAATAATGCAGCAGAGTCCTTAAATACTGAAGCAGAGTCCTTAAATATTGCAGCAAAGTCCTTAAATAATGCAGCAGAGTCATTAAATAATGCAACAAAGTCCTTAATAATGCAGCAGAGTCCTTAAATAATGCAACAAAGTCCTTAAATAATGCAGCAAAGTCCTTATATACCAGAGCAGAGTCATTAAATAATTCAGCAAAGTCCTTAAATAATGCAGCAGAGTCCTTAAATAATGCAGCAGACTCCTTAAGTAATTCAGCAAAGTCCTTAAATAATGCAGCAGAGTCCTTAAATAATGCAACAAAGTCCTTAAATAATGCAGCAGAGTCCTTAAATATTGCAGCAAAGTCCTTTAATAATGCAGCAGAGCCCTTAAATAATGCAATAAAGTCATTAATTAATGCAGCAGAGTCCTTAAATACGGAAGCAGAGTCCTTAAATACTGCAGCAAAGTCCTTAAATAATGCAGCAGAGTCCTTAAATAATGCAACAAAGTCCTTAAATAATGCAGCAGAGTCCTTAAATAATGCAATAAAGTCCTTAAATAATGCAGCAGAGTCCTTAAATAATGCAGCACAGTCCTCAAATGCTTCAGCAGAGTGAATAAATAATGCAGCAGAGTCCTTAAATAATGCAGCAAATTCCTTAAATATGCAGCAAATTCCTTAAATAATACAGCAGAGTACTAAAATAATCCAACAAAGTCATTAAATAATGCAGCAAAGTCCTTAAATAATGCAGCAGAGTCCTCAAATAATGCAGCAGAGTCCTCAAATGCTTCAGCAGAGTCATTAAATAATGCAGCAGAGTCCTTAAATAATGCAGCAAATTCCTTAAATAATGCATCAGAGTCCTTAAATAATGCAACAAAGTCCTTAATTAATGCAGCAAAGTTCTTAAATAATGCAGCAGAGTTCTTAAATAGTGCAATAACGTCGGTAAATAAGGCAGCAGAGTCCTTAAATAATGCAGCAAAGTCCTTAACTAATGCAGCAGAGTCCTTAAATAATGCAACAAAGTCCTTAAATAATGCAGCAGAGTCCTTAAATACCGCAGCAAAGTCCTTAAATAATGCAGCAGAGTCCTTAAATAATGCAACAAAGTCCTTAAATAATGCAGCAGAGTCCTTAAATAATGCAGCAAAGTCCTTTAATAATGCAGCAGAGTCCTTAAATAATGCAACAAAGTCCTTAAATAATGCAGCAGAGTCCTTAAATACTGAAGCAGGGTCCTTAAATAATGCAGAAAAGTCCTTAAATAATGCAACAAAGTCCTTAAATAATGCAGCAGAGTCCTTAAATAATGCATCAAATTCCTTAAATATGCAGCAAATTCCTTAAATAATACAGCAGAGTCCTTAAATGATCCAACAAAGTCCTTAAATAATGCAGCAAAGTCCATAAATAATGCAGCAGAGTCCTTAAATAATGCAGCAAAGTCCTTAAATAATGCAGCAGAGTCCTTAAATAATGCAACAAAGTCCTTAAATAATGCAGCAGAGTCCTTAAATACTGAAGCAGAGTCCTTAAATATTGCAGCAAAGTCCTTAAATAATGCAGCAGAGTCATTAAATAATGCAACAAAGTCCTTAAATAATGCAGCAGAGTCCTTAAATAATGCAACAAAGTCCTTAAATAATGCAGCAGAGTACTTAAATAATGCAACAAAGTCCTTAAATAATGCAGCAAAGTCCTTAAATACCACAGCAGAGTCATTAAATAATTCAGCAAAGTCCTTAAATAATGCAGCAGAGTCCTTAAATAATGCAGCAGACTCCTTAAATAATTCAGCAAAGTCCTTAAATAATGCAGCAGAGTCCTTAAATAATGCAACAAAGTCCTTAAATAATGCAGCAGAGTACTTAAATAATGCAGCAAACTCCTTTAATAATGCAGCAGAGCCCTTAAATAATGCAATAAAGTCCTTAAATAATGCAGCAGAGTCCTTAAATACGGAAGCAGAGTCCTTAAATATTGCAGCAAAGTCCTTAAATAATGCAGCAGAGTCCTTAAATAATGCAACAAAATCCTTAAATAATGCAGCAGAGTCCTTAAATAATGCAGCAAAGTCCTTAACTAATGCAGCAGAGTAATTAAATAATGCAACAAAGTCCTTAAATAATGCAACAGAGTCCTTAAATACCGCAGCAAAGTGCTTAAATAATGCAGCAGAGTCCTCAAATGCTTCAGCAGAGTCCTTAAATAATGCAGCAGAGTCCTTAAATAATGCAGCAGAGTCCTCAAATAATGCAGCAGAGTCCTCAAATGCTTCAGCAGAGTCATTAAATAATGCAGCAGAGTCCTTAAATAATGCAGCAAATTCCTTAAATAATGAATCAGAGTCCTTAAATAATGCAGCAAAGTTCTTAAATAATGCAGCAGAGTCCTTAAATAATGCAACAAAGTCCTTAAATAATGCAGCAGAGTCCTTAAATAATGAAGCAAAGTCCTTAAATATTGCAGCAAAGTCCTTAAATAATGCAGCAGAGTCCTTAAATAATGCAACAAAGTCCTTAAATAATGCAGCAGAGTCCTTAAATAATGCAGCAAAGTCCTTAAATAATGCAGCAGAGTCATTAAATAATGCAGCAGAGTCCTTAAATACCGCAGCAGAGTACTTAAATACTGAAGCAGAGTCCTTTAATATAGCAGCAAGTTCCTTAAATAATGCAGCAGAGTCCTTAAAAAATCCAACAAAGTCATTAAATAATGCAGCAAGTCCTTAAATAATGCAGCCGAGTCTTCTAATAATGCAGCAGAGTCCTCAAATGCTTCAGCAAAGTCATTCAATAATGCAGCATAGTCCTTAAATAATGCAGCAAAGTCCTTAAATAATGCAGCACAGTTCTTAAATAGTGCAATAACGTCGGTAAATAAGGCAGCAGAGTCCTTAAATAATGCAGCAAAGTCCTTAACTAATGCAGCAGAGTCCTTAAATAATGCAACAAAGTCCTTAAATAATGCAGCAGAGTCCTTAAATACCGCAGCAAAGTCCTTAAATAATGCAGCAGAGTCCTTAAATAATGCAACAAAGTCCTTAAATAATGCAGCAGAGTCTTAAATAATGCAGCAAAGTCCTTTAATAATGCAGCAGAGTCCTTAAATAATGCAACAAAGTCCTTAAATAATGCAGCAGAGTCCTTAAATACTGAAGCAGAGTCCTTAAATAATGCAGAAAAGTCCTTAAATAATGCAACAAAGTCCTTAAATAATGCAGCAGAGTCCTTAAATAATGCATCAAATTCCTTAAATATGCAGCAAATTCCTTAAATAATATAGCAGAGTCCTTAAATAATCCAACAAAGTCCTTAAATAATGCAGCAAAGTCCTTAAATAATGCAGCAGAGTCCTTAAATAATGCAGCAAAGTCCTTAAATAATGCAGCAGAGTCCTTAAATAATGCAACAAAGTCCTTAAATAATGCAGCAGAGTCCTTAAATACTGAAGCAGAGTCCTTAAATATTGCAGCAAAGTCCTTAAATAATGCAGCAGAGTCATTAAATAATGCAACAAAGTCCTTAAATAATGCAGCAGAGTCCTTAAATAATGCAACAAAGTCCTTAAATAATGCAGCAGAGTACTTAAATAATGCAACAAAGTCCTTAAATAATGCAGCAAAGTCCTTAAATACCACAGCAGAGTCATTAAATAATTCAGCAAAGTCCTTAAATAATGCAGCAGAGTCCTTAAATAATGCAGCAGACTCCTTAAATAATTCAGCAAAGTCCTTAAATAATGCAGCAGAGTCCTTAAATAATGCAACAAAGTCCTTAAATAATGCAGCAGAGTACTTAAATAATGCAGCAAACTCCTTTAATAATGCAGCAGAGCCCTTAAATAATGCAATAAAGTCCTTAAATAATGCAGCAGAGTCCTTAAATACGGAAGCAGAGTCCTTAAATATTGCAGCAAAGTCCTTAAATAATGCAGCAGAGTCCTTAAATAATGCAACAAAGTCCTTAAATAATGCAGCAGAGTCCTTAAATAATGCAGCAAAGTCCTTAACTAATGCAGCAGAGTAATTAAATAATGCAACAAAGTCCTTAAATAATGCAACAGAGTCCTTAAATACCGCAGCAAAGTGCTTAAATAATGCAGCAGAGTCCTCAAATGCTTCAGCAGAGTCCTTAAATAATGCAGCAGAGTCCTTAAATAATGCAGCAGAGTCCTTAAATAATGTAACAAAGTCCTTAAATAATGCAGCAGAGTCCTTAAATACTGAAGCAGAGTCCTTAAATATTGCAGCAAAGTCCTTAAATAATGCAGCAGAGTCATTAAATAATGCAACAAAGTCCTTAATAATGCAGCAGAGTCCTTAAATAATGCAACAAAGTCCTTAAATAATGCAGCAAAGTCCTTATATACCAGAGCAGAGTCATTAAATAATTCAGCAAAGTCCTTAAATAATGCAGCAGAGTCCTTAAATAATGCAGCAGACTCCTTAAGTAATTCAGCAAAGTCCTTAAATAATGCAGCAGAGTCCTTAAATAATGCAACAAAGTCCTTAAATAATGCAGCAGAGTCCTTAAATATTGCAGCAAAGTCCTTTAATAATGCAGCAGAGCCCTTAAATAATGCAATAAAGTCATTAATTAATGCAGCAGAGTCCTTAAATACGGAAGCAGAGTCCTTAAATACTGCAGCAAAGTCCTTAAATAATGCAGCAGAGTCCTTAAATAATGCAACAAAGTCCTTAAATAATGCAGCAGAGTCCTTAAATAATGCAATAAAGTCCTTAAATAATGCAGCAGAGTCCTTAAATAATGCAGCACAGTCCTCAAATGCTTCAGCAGAGTGAATAAATAATGCAGCAGAGTCCTTAAATAATGCAGCAAATTCCTTAAATATGCAGCAAATTCCTTAAATAATACAGCAGAGTACTAAAATAATCCAACAAAGTCATTAAATAATGCAGCAAAGTCCTTAAATAATGCAGCAGAGTCCTCAAATAATGCAGCAGAGTCCTCAAATGCTTCAGCAGAGTCATTAAATAATGCAGCAGAGTCCTTAAATAATGCAGCAAATTCCTTAAATAATGCATCAGAGTCCTTAAATAATGCAACAAAGTCCTTAATTAATGCAGCAAAGTTCTTAAATAATGCAGCAGAGTCCTTAAATAATGCAACAAAGTCCTTAAATAATGCAGCAGAGTCCTTAAATACTGAAGCAAAGTCCTTAAATATTGCAGCAAAGTCCTTAAATAATGCAGCAGAGTCCTTAAATAATGCAACAAAGTCCTTAAATAATGCAGCAGAGTCCTTAAATAATGCAGCAAAGTCCTTAAATAATGCAGCAGAGTCCTTAAATAATGCAGCAGAGTCCTTAAATACCGCAGCAGAGTACTTAAATACTGAAGCAGAGTCCTTTAATATAGCAGCAAGTTCCTTAAATAATGCAGCAGAGTCCTTAAAAAATCCAACAAAGTCATTAAATAATGCAGCAAGTCCTTAAATAATGCAGCAGAGTCCTCTAATAATGCAGCAGAGTCCTCAAATGCTTCAGCAAAGTCATTAAATAATGCAGCATAGTCCTTAAATAATGCAGCAAAGTCCTTAAATAATGCAGCACAGTTCTTAAATAGTGCAACAACGTCAGTAAATAATGCAGCAGAGTCCTTAAATAATGCAGCAAAGTCCTTAACTAATGCAGCAGAGTCCTTAAATAATGCAAAAAAGTCCTTAAATAATGCAGCAGACTCCTTAAATACCGCAGCAAAGTCCTTAAATAATGCAGCAGAGTCCTTAAATAATGCAACAAAGTCCTTAATTAATGCAGCAGAGTCCTTAAATAATGCAGCAAAGTCCTTTAATAATGCAGCAGAGTCCTTAAATAATGAAACAAAGTCCGTAAATAATGCAGCAGAGTCCTTAAATACTGAAGCAGAGTCCTTAAGTAATGCAGCAATGTCCTTAAATAATGCAGCAGAGTCCTTAAATAATGCAACAAAGTCCTTAAATAATGCAGCAGAGTCCTTAAATAATGCAGCAGAGTCCTTAAATAATGCAGCAGAGTGAATAAATAATGCAGCAGAGTCCTTAAATAATCCAACAAAGTCCTTAAATAATGCAGCAAAGTCCTTAAATAATGCAGCAGAGTCCTTAAATAATGCAGCAAAGTCCTTAAATAATGCAGCAGAGTCCTTAAATAATGCAACAAAGTCCTTAAATAATGCAGCAGAGTCCTTAAATACTGAAGCAGAGTAATTAAATATTGCAGCAAAGTCCTTAAATAATGCAGCAGAGTCATTAAATAATGCAACAAAGTCCTTAAATAATGCAGCAGAGTCCTTAATAATGCAATAAAGTCCTTAAATAATGCAGCAGAGTACTTAAATAATGCAACAAAGTCCTTAAATAATGCAGCAGAGTACTTAAATAATGCAACAAAGTCCTTAAATAATGCAGCAAAGTCCTTAAATACCACAGCAGAGTCATTAAATAATTCAGCAAAGTCCTTAAATAATGCAGCAGAGTCCTTAAATAATGCAGCAGACTCCTTAAATAATTCAGCAAAGTCCTTAAATAATGCAGCAGAGTCCTTAAATAATGCAACAAAGTCCTTAAATAATGCAGCAGAGTACTTAAATAATGCAGCAAACTCCTTTAATAATGCAGCAGAGCCCTTAAATAATGCAATAAAGTCCTTAAATAATGCAGCAGAGTCCTTAAATACGGAAGCAGAGTCCTTAAATATTGCAGCAAAGTCCTTAAATAATGCAGCAGAGTCCTTAAATAATGCAACAAAGTCCTTAAATAATGCAGCAGAGTCCTTAAATAATGCAGCAAAGTCCTTAACTAATGCAGCAGAGTAATTAAATAATGCAACAAAGTCCTTAAATAATGCAACAGAGTCCTTAAATACCGCAGCAAAGTGCTTAAATAATGCAGCAGAGTCCTCAAATGCTTCAGCAGAGTCCTTAAATAATGCAGCAGAGTCCTTAAATAATGCAGCAGAGTCCTTAAATAATGTAACAAAGTCCTTAAATAATGCAGCAGAGTCCTTAAATACTGAAGCAGAGTCCTTAAATATTGCAGCAAAGTCCTTAAATAATGCAGCAGAGTCATTAAATAATGCAACAAAGTCCTTAATAATGCAGCAGAGTCCTTAAATAATGCAACAAAGTCCTTAAATAATGCAGCAAAGTCCTTATATACCAGAGCAGAGTCATTAAATAATTCAGCAAAGTCCTTAAATAATGCAGCAGAGTCCTTAAATAATGCAGCAGACTCCTTAAGTAATTCAGCAAAGTCCTTAAATAATGCAGCAGAGTCCTTAAATAATGCAACAAAGTCCTTAAATAATGCAGCAGAGTCCTTAAATATTGCAGCAAAGTCCTTTAATAATGCAGCAGAGCCCTTAAATAATGCAATAAAGTCATTAATTAATGCAGCAGAGTCCTTAAATACGGAAGCAGAGTCCTTAAATACTGCAGCAAAGTCCTTAAATAATGCAGCAGAGTCCTTAAATAATGCAACAAAGTCCTTAAATAATGCAGCAGAGTCCTTAAATAATGCAATAAAGTCCTTAAATAATGCAGCAGAGTCCTTAAATAATGCAGCACAGTCCTCAAATGCTTCAGCAGAGTGAATAAATAATGCAGCAGAGTCCTTAAATAATGCAGCAAATTCCTTAAATATGCAGCAAATTCCTTAAATAATACAGCAGAGTACTAAAATAATCCAACAAAGTCATTAAATAATGCAGCAAAGTCCTTAAATAATGCAGCAGAGTCCTCAAATAATGCAGCAGAGTCCTCAAATGCTTCAGCAGAGTCATTAAATAATGCAGCAGAGTCCTTAAATAATGCAGCAAATTCCTTAAATAATGCATCAGAGTCCTTAAATAATGCAACAAAGTCCTTAATTAATGCAGCAAAGTTCTTAAATAATGCAGCAGAGTCCTTAAATAATGCAACAAAGTCCTTAAATAATGCAGCAGAGTCCTTAAATACTGAAGCAAAGTCCTTAAATATTGCAGCAAAGTCCTTAAATAATGCAGCAGAGTCCTTAAATAATGCAACAAAGTCCTTAAATAATGCAGCAGAGTCCTTAAATAATGCAGCAAAGTCCTTAAATAATGCAGCAGAGTCCTTAAATAATGCAGCAGAGTCCTTAAATACCGCAGCAGAGTACTTAAATACTGAAGCAGAGTCCTTTAATATAGCAGCAAGTTCCTTAAATAATGCAGCAGAGTCCTTAAAAAATCCAACAAAGTCATTAAATAATGCAGCAAGTCCTTAAATAATGCAGCAGAGTCCTCTAATAATGCAGCAGAGTCCTCAAATGCTTCAGCAAAGTCATTAAATAATGCAGCATAGTCCTTAAATAATGCAGCAAAGTCCTTAAATAATGCAGCACAGTTCTTAAATAGTGCAACAACGTCAGTAAATAATGCAGCAGAGTCCTTAAATAATGCAGCAAAGTCCTTAACTAATGCAGCAGAGTCCTTAAATAATGCAAAAAAGTCCTTAAATAATGCAGCAGACTCCTTAAATACCGCAGCAAAGTCCTTAAATAATGCAGCAGAGTCCTTAAATAATGCAACAAAGTCCTTAATTAATGCAGCAGAGTCCTTAAATAATGCAGCAAAGTCCTTTAATAATGCAGCAGAGTCCTTAAATAATGAAACAAAGTCCGTAAATAATGCAGCAGAGTCCTTAAATACTGAAGCAGAGTCCTTAAGTAATGCAGCAATGTCCTTAAATAATGCAGCAGAGTCCTTAAATAATGCAACAAAGTCCTTAAATAATGCAGCAGAGTCCTTAAATAATGCAGCAGAGTCCTTAAATAATGCAGCAGAGTGAATAAATAATGCAGCAGAGTCCTTAAATAATCCAACAAAGTCCTTAAATAATGCAGCAAAGTCCTTAAATAATGCAGCAGAGTCCTTAAATAATGCAGCAAAGTCCTTAAATAATGCAGCAGAGTCCTTAAATAATGCAACAAAGTCCTTAAATAATGCAGCAGAGTCCTTAAATACTGAAGCAGAGTAATTAAATATTGCAGCAAAGTCCTTAAATAATGCAGCAGAGTCATTAAATAATGCAACAAAGTCCTTAAATAATGCAGCAGAGTCCTTAATAATGCAATAAAGTCCTTAAATAATGCAGCAGAGTACTTAAATAATGCAACAAAGTCCTTAAATAATGCAGCAAAGTCCTTAAATACCACAGCAGAGTCATTAAATAATTCAGCAAAGTCCTTAAATAATGCAGCATAGTCCTTAAATAATGCAGCAAAGTCCTTAAATAATGCAGCACAGTTCTTAAATAGTGCAACAACGTCGGTAAATAATGCAGCAGAGTCCTTAAATAATGCAGCAAAGTCCTTAACTAATGCAGCAGAGTCCTTAAATAATGCAACAAAGTCCTTAAATAATGCAGCAGAGTCCTTAAATACCGCAGCAAAGTCCTTAAATAATGCAGCAGAGTCCTTAAATAATGCAACAAAGTCCTTAAATAATGCAGCAGAGTCCTTAAATAATGCAGCAAAGTCCTTTAATAATGCAGCAGAGTAATTAAATAATGCAACAAAGTCCTTAAATAATGCAACAGAGTCCTTAAATACCGCAGCAAAGTGCTTAAATAATGCAGCAGAGTCCTCAAATGCTTCAGCAGAGTCCTTAAATAATGCAGCAGAGTCCTTAAATAATGCAGCAGAGTCTTTAAATAATGTAACAAAGTCCTTAAATAATGCAGCAGAGTCCTTAAATACTGAAGCAGAGTCCTTAAATATTGCAGCAAAGTCCTTAAATAATGCAGCAGAGTCATTAAATAATGCAACAAAGTCCTTAATAATGCAGCAGAGTCCTTAAATAATGCAACAAAGTCCTTAAATAATGCAGCAGAGTACTTAAAAAATGCAACAAAGTCCTTAAATAATGCAGCAAAGTCCTTATATACCACAGCAGAGTCATTAAATAATTCAGCAAAGTCCTTAAATAATGCAGCAGAGTCCTTAAATAATGCAGCAGACTCCTTAAGTAATTCAGCAAAGTCCTTAAATAATGCAGCAGAGTCCATAAATAATGCAACAAAGTCCTTAAATAATGCAGCAGAGTCCTTAAACATTGCAGCAAAGTCCTTTAATAATGCAGCAGAGCCCTTAAATAATGCAATAAAGTCATTAAATAATGCAGCAGAGTCCTTAAATACGGAAGCAGAGTCCTTAAATACTGCAGCAAAGTCCTTAAATAATGCAGCAGAGTCCTTAAATAATGCAACAAAGTCCTTAAATAATGCAGCAGAGTCCTTAAATAATGCAGCACAGTCCTCAAATGCTTCAGCAGAGTGAATAAATAATGCAGCAGAGTCCTTAAATAATGCAGCAAATTCCTTAAATATGCAGCAAATTCCTTAAATAATACAGCACAGTACTAAAATAATCCAACAAAGTCCTTAAATAATGCAGCAAAGTCCTTAAATAATGCAGCAGAGTCCTCAAATAATGCAGCAGAGTCCTCAAATGCTTCAGCAGAGTCATTAAATAATGCAGCAGAGTCCTTAAATAATGCAGCAAATTCCTTAAATAATGCATCAGAGTCCTTAAATAATGCAACAAAGTCCTTAATTAATGCAGCAAAGTTCTTAAATAATGCAGCAGAGTCCTTAAATAATGCAACAAAGTCCTTAAATAATGCAACAGAGTCCTTAAATACTGAAGCAAAGTCCTTAAATATTGCAGCAAAGTCCTTAAATAATGCAGCAGAGTCCTTAAATAATGCAACAAAGTCCTTAAATAATGCAGCAGAGTCCTTAAATAATGCAGCAAAGTCCTTAAATAATGCAGCAGAGTCCTTAAATAATGCAGCAGAGTCCTTAAATACCGCAGCAGAGTACTTAAATACTGAAGCAGAGTCCTTTAATATAGCAGCAAGTTCCTTAAATAATGCAGCAGAGTCCTTAAAAAATCCAACAAAGTCATTAAATAATGCAGCAAGTCCTTAAATAATGCAGCAGAGTCCTCTAATAATGCAGCAGAGTCCTCAAATGCTTCAGCAGTCATTAAATAATGCAGCATAGTCCTTAAATAATGCAGCAAAGTCCTTAAATAATGCAGCACAGTTCTTAAATAGTGCAACAACGTCGGTAAATAATGCAGCAGAGTCCTTAAATAATGCAGCAAAGTCCTTAACTAATGCAGCAGAGTCCTTAAATAATGCAAAAAAGTCCTTAAATAATGCAGCAGACTCCTTAAATACCGCAGCAAAGTCCTTAAATAATGCAGCAGAGTCCTTAAATAATGCAACAAAGTCGTTAAATAATGCAGCAGAGTCCTTAAATAATGCAGCAAAGTCCTTTAATAATGCAGCAGAGTCCTTAAATAATGAAACAAAGTCCTTAAATAATGCAGCAGAGTCCTTAAATACTGAAGCAGAGTCCTTAAATAATGCAGCAATGTCCTTAAATAATGCAGCAGAGTCCTTAAATAATGCAACAAAGTCCTTAAATAATGCAGCAGAGTCCTTAAATAATGCAGCAGAGTCCTTAAATAATGCAGCAGAGTGAATAAATAATGCAGCAGAGTCCTTAAATAATCCAACAAAGTCCTTAAATAATGCAGCAAAGTCCTTAAATAATGCAGCAGAGTCATTAAATAATGCAGCAAAGTCCTTAAATAATGCAGCAGAGTCCTTAAATAATGCAACAAAGTCCTTAAATAATGCAGCAGAGTCCTTAAATACTGAAGCAGAGTCCTTAAATACTGCAGCAAAGTCCTTAAATAATGCAGCAGAGTCATTAAATAATGCAACAAAGTCCTTAAATAATGCAGCAGAGTCCTTAAATAATGCAATAAAGTCCTTAAATAATGCAGCAGAGTACTTAAATAATGCAACAAAGTCCTTAAATAATGCAGCAAAGTCCTTAAATACCACAGCAGAGTCATTAAATAATTCAGCAAAGTCCTTAAATAATGCAGCATAGTCCTTAAATAATGCAGCAAAGTCCTTAAATAATGCAGCACAGTTCTTAAATAGTGCAACAACGTCGGTAAATAATGCAGCAGAGTCCTTAAATAATGCAGCAAAGTCCTTAACTAATGCAGCAGAGTCCTTAAATAATGCAACAAAGTCCTTAAATAATGCAGCAGAGTCCTTAAATACCGCAGCAAAGTCCTTAAATAATGCAGCAGAGTCCTTAAATAATGCAACAAAGTCCTTAAATAATGCAGCAGAGTCCTTAAATAATGCAGCAAAGTCCTTTAATAATGCAGCAGAGTCCTTAAATAATGAAACAAAGTCCTTAAATAATGCAGCAGAGTCCTTAAATACTGAAGCAGAGTCCTTAAATAATGCAGCAATGTCCTTAAATAATGCAGCAGAGTCCTTAAATAATGCAACAAAGTCCTTAAATAATGCAGCAGAGTCCTTAAATAATGCAGCAGAGTCCTTAAATAATGCAGCAGAGTGAATAAATAATGCAGCAGAGTCCTTAAATAATCCAACAAAGTCCTTAAATAATGCAGCAAAGTCCTTAAATAATGCAGCAGAGTCCTTAAATAATGCAGCAAAGTCCTTAAATAATGCAGCAGAGTCCTTAAATAATGCAACAAAGTCCTTAAATAATGCAGCAGAGTCCTTAAATACTGAAGCAGAGTCCTTAAATATTGCAGCAAAGTCCTTAAATAATGCAGCAGAGTCATTAAATAATGCAACAAAGTCCTTAAATAATGCAGCAGAGTCCTTAAATAATGCAATAAAGTCCTTAAATAATGCAGCAGAGTACTTAAATAATGCAACAAAGTCCTTAAATAATGCAGCAAAGTCCTTAAATACCACAGCAGATTCATTAAATAATTCAGCAAAGTCCTTAAATAATGCAGCAGAGTCCTTAAATAATGCAGCAGACTCCTTAAATAATTCAGCAAAGTCCTTAAATAATGCAGCAGAGTCCTTAAATAATGCAACAAAGTCCTTAAATAATGCAGCAGAGTACTTAAATAATGCAGCAAAGTCCTTTAATAATGCAGCAGAGCCCTTAAATAATGCAATAAAGTCCTTAAATAATGCATCAGAGTCCTTAAATACGGAAGCAGAGTCCTTAAATATTGCAGCAAAGTCCTTAAATAATGCAGCAGAGTCCTTAAATAATGCAGCAAAGTCCTTAAATAATGCAGCGGAGTCCTTAAATAATGCAACAAAGTCCTTAAATAATGCAGCAGAGTCCTTAAATAATGCAGCACAGTCCTCAAATGCTTCAGCAGAGTGAATAATTAATGCAGCAGAGTCCTTAAATAATGCAGCAAATTCCTTAAATATGCAGCAAATTCCTTAAATAATACAGCAGAGTACTTAAATAATCCAACAAAGTCCTTAAATAATGCAGCAAAGTCCTTAAATAATGCAGCAGAGTCCTCAAATAATGCAGCAGAGTCCTCAAATGCTTCAGCAGAGTCATTAAATAATGCAGCAGAGTCCTTAAATAATGCAGCAAATTCCTTAAATAATGAATCAGAGTCCTTAAATAATGCAGCAAAGTTCTTAAATAATGCAGCAGAGTCCTTAAATAATGCAACAAAGTCCTTAAATAATGCAGCAGAGTCCTTAAATAATGAAGCAAAGTCCTTAAATATTGCAGCAAAGTCCTTAAATAATGCAGCAGAGTCCTTAAATAATGCAACAAAGTCCTTAAATAATGCAGCAGAGTCCTTAAATAATGCAGCAAAGTCCTTAAATAATGCAGCAGAGTCATTAAATAATGCAGCAGAGTCTTTAAATACCGCAGCAGAGTACTTAAATACTGAAGCAGAGTCCTTTAATATAGCAGCAAGTTCCTTAAATAATGCAGCAGAGTCCTTAAAAAATCCAACAAAGTCATTAAATAATGCAGCAAGTCCTTAAATAATGCAGCAGAGTCCTCTAATAATGCAGCAGAGTCCTCAAATGCTTCAGCAAAGTCATTCAATAATGCAGCATAGTCCTTAAATAATGCAGCAAAGTCCTTAAATAATGCAGCACAGTCCTTAAATAATGCAGCACAGTTCTTAAATAGTGCAACAACGTCGGTAAATAAGGCAGCAGAGTCCTTAAATAATGCAGCAAAGTCCTTAACTAATGCAGCAGAGTCCTTAAATAATGCAACAAAGTCCTTAAATAATGCAGCAGAGTCCTTAAATAATGCAACAAAGTCCTTAAATAATGCAGCAGAGTCCTTAAATAATGCAGCAAAGTCCTTTAATAATGCAGCAGAGTCCTTAAATAATGCAACAAAGTCCTTAAATAATGCAGCAGAGTCCTTAAATACTGATGCAGAGTCCTTAAATAATGCAGAAAAGTCCTTAAATAATGCAACAAAGTCCTTAAATAATGCAGCAGAGTCCTTAAATAATGCAGCAGAGTCGTCAAATGCTTCAGCAGAGTGAATAAATAATGCAGCAGAGTCCTTAAATAATGCATCAAATTCCTTAAATATGCAGCAAATTCCTTAAATAATACAGCAGAGTCCTTAAATAATCCAACAAAGTCATTAAATAATGCAGGAAAGTCCTTAAATAATGCAGCAGAGTCCTTAAATAATGCAGCAAAGTCCTTAAATAATGCAGCAGAGTCCTTAAATAATGCAACAAAGTCCTTAAATAATGCAGCAGAGTCCTTAAATACTGAAGCAGAGTCCTTAAATATTGCAGCAAAGTCCTTAAATAATGCAGCAGAGTCATTAAATAATGCAACAAAGTCCTTAAATAATGCAGCAGAGTCCTTAAATAATGCAACAAAGTCCTTAAATAATGCAGCAGAGTACTTAAATAATGCAACAAAGTCCTTAAATAATGCAGCAAAGTCCTTAAATACCACAGCAGAGTCATTAAATAATTCAGCAAAGTCCTTAAATAATGCAGCAGAGTCCTTAAATAATGCAGCAGACTCCTTAAATAATTCAGCAAAGTCCTTAAATAATGCAGCAGAGTCCTTAAATAATGCAACAAAGTCCTTAAATAATGCAGCAGAGTACTTAAATAATGCAGCAAACTCCTTTAATAATGCAGCAGAGCCCTTAAATAATGCAATAAAGTCCTTAAATAATGCAGCAGAGTCCTTAAATACGGAAGCAGAGTCCTTAAATATTGCAGCAAAGTCCTTAAATAATGCAGCAGAGTCCTTAAATAATGCAACAAAGTCCTTAAATAATGCAGCAGAGCCCTTAAATAATGCAGCAAAGTCCTTAACTAATGCAGCAGAGTAATTAAATAATGCAACAAAGTCCTTAAATAATGCAGCAGAGTCCTTAAATAATGCAACAAAGTCCTTAAATAATGCAGCAGAGTCCTTAAATAATGCAACAAAGTCCTTAAATAATGCAGCAGAGTCCTTAAATAATGCAACAAAGTCCTTAAATAATGCAGCAGAGTCCTTAAATAATGCAGCACAGTCCTCAAATGCTTCAGCAGAGTGAATAAATAATGCAGCAGAGTCCTTAAATAATGCAGCAAATTCCTTAAATATGCAGCAAATTCCTTAAATAATACAGCAGAGTACTAAAATAATCCAACAAAGTCCTTAAATAATGCAGCAAAGTCCTTAAATAATGCAGCAGAGTCCTCAAATAATGCAGCAGAGTCCTCAAATGCTTCAGCAGAGTCATTAAATAATGCAGCAGAGTCCTTAAATAATGCAGCAAATTCCTTAAATAATGCATCAGAGTCCTTAAATAATGCAACAAAGTCCTTAATTAATGCAGCAAAGTTCTTAAATAATGCAGCAGAGTCCTTAAATAATGCAACAAAGTCCTTAAATAATGCAGCAGAGTCCTTAAATACTGAAGCAAAGTCCTTAAATATTGCAGCAAAGTCCTTAAATAATGCAGCAGAGTCCTTAAATAATGCAACAAAGTCCTTAAATAACGCAGCAAAGTCCTTAAATAATGCAGCAGAGTCCTTAAATAATGCAGCAGAGTCCTTAAATACCGCAGCAGAGTACTTAAATACTGAAGCAGAGTCCTTTAATATAGCAGCAAGTTCCTTAAATAATGCAGCAGAGTCCTTAAAAAATCCAACAAAGTCATTAAATAATGCAGCAAGTCCTTAAATAATGCAGCAGAGTCCTCTAATAATGCAGCAGAGTCCTCAAATGCTTCAGCAAAGTCATTAAATAATGCAGCATAGTCCTTAAATAATGCAGCAAAGTCCTTAAATAATGCAGCACAGTTCTTAAATAGTGCAACAACGTCGGTAAATAATGCAGCAGAGTCCTTAAATAATGCAGCAAAGTCCTTAACTAATGCAGCAGAGTCCTTAAATAATGCAAAAAAGTCCTTAAATAATGCAGCAGACTCCTTAAATACCGCAGCAAAGTCCTTAAATAATGCAGCAGAGTCCTTAAATAATGCAACAAAGTCGTTAAATAATGCAGCAGAGTCCTTAAATAATGCAGCAAAGTCCTTTAATAATGCAGCAGAGTCCTTAAATAATGAAACAAAGTCCTTAAATAATGCAGCAGAGTCCTTAAATACTGAAGCAGAGTCCTTAAATAATGCAGCAATGTCCTTAAATAATGCAGCAGAGTCCTTAAATAATGCAACAAAGTCCTTAAATAATGCAGCAGAGTCCTTAAATAATGCAGCAGAGTGAATAAATAATGCAGCAGAGTCCTTAAATAATCCAACAAAGTCCTTAAATAATGCAGCAAAGTCCTTAAATAATGCAGCAGAGTCCTTAAATAATGCAGCAAAGTCCTTAAATAATGCAGCAGAGTCCTTAAATAATGCAACAAAGTCCTTAAATAATGCAGCAGAGTCCTTAAATACTGAAGCAGAGTCCTTAAATATTGCAGCAAAGTCCTTAAATAATGCAGCAGAGTCATTAAATAATGCAACAAAGTCCTTAAATAATGCAGCAGAGTCCTTAAATAATGCAATAAAGTCCTTAAATAATGCAGCAGAGTACTTAAATAATGCAACAAAGTCCTTAAATAATGCAGCAAAGTCCTTAAATACCACAGCAGAGTCATTAAATAATTCAGCAAAGTCCTTAAATAATGCAGCATAGTCCTTAAATAATGCAGCAAAGTCCTTAAATAATGCAGCACAGTTCTTAAATAGTGCAACAACGTCGGTAAATAATGCAGCAGAGTCCTTAAATAATGCAGCAAAGTCCTTAACTAATGCAGCTGAGTCCTTAAATAATGCAACAAAGTCCTTAAATAATGCAGCAGAGTCCTTAAATACCGCAGCAAAGTCCTTAAATAATGCAGCAGAGTCCTTAAATAATGCAACAAAGTCCTTAAATAATGCAGCAGAGTCCTTAAATATTGCAGCAAAGTCCTTTAATAATGCAGCAGAGTCCTTAAATAATGAAACAAAGTCCTTAAATAATGCAGCAGAGTCCT
This sequence comes from Phyllobates terribilis, assembly GCF_046119375.1. Classification (NCBI taxonomy): domain Eukaryota; kingdom Metazoa; phylum Chordata; class Amphibia; order Anura; family Dendrobatidae; genus Phyllobates; species Phyllobates terribilis. The sequence goes on from NW_027362765.1 coordinate 648,998,759, forward strand.
TAAATACTGAAGCAGAGTCCTTAAATAATGCAGCAATGTCCTTAAATAATGCAGCAGAGTCCTTAAATAATGCAACAAAGTCCTTAAATAATGCAGCAGAGTCCTTAAATAATGCAGCAGAGTCCTTAAATAATGCAGCAGAGTGAATAAATAATGCAGCAGAGTCCTTAAATAATCCAACAAAGTCCTTAAATAATGCAGCAAAGTCCTTAAATAATGCAGCAGAGTCCTTAAATAATGCAGCAAAGTCCTTAAATAATGCAGCAGAGTCCTTAAATAATGCAACAAAGTCCTTAAATAATGCAGCAGAGTCCTTAAATACTGAAGCAGAGTCCTTAAATATTGCAGCAAAGTCCTTAAATAATGCAGCAGAGTCATTATATAATGCAACAAAGTCCTTAAATAATGCAGCAGAGTCCTTAAATAATGCAATAAAGTCCTTAAATAATGCAGCAGAGTACTTACATAATGCAACAAAGTCCTTAAATAATGCAGCAAAGTCCTTAAATACCACAGCAGAGTCATTAAATAATTCAGCAAAGTCCTTAAATAATGCAGCAGAGTCCTTAAATAATGCAGCAGACTCCTTAAATAATTCAGCAAAGTCCTTAAATAATGCAGCAGAGTCCTTAAATAATGCAACAAAGTCCTTAAATAATGCAGCAGAGTACTTAAATAATGCAGCAAAGTCCTTTAATAATGCAGCAGAGCCCTTAAATAATGCAATAAAGTCCTTAAATAATGCATCAGAGTCCTTAAATACGGAAGCAGAGTCCTTAAATATTGCAGCAAAGTCCTTAAATAATGCAGCAGAGTCCTTAAATAATGCAGCAAAGTCCTTAAATAATGCAGCGGAGTCCTTAAATAATGCAACAAAGTCCTTAAATAATGCAGCAGAGTCCTTAAATAATGCAGCACAGTCCTCAAATGCTTCAGCAGAGTGAATAATTAATGCAGCAGAGTCCTTAAATAATGCAGCAAATTCCTTAAATATGCAGCAAATTCCTTAAATATGCAGCAAATTCCTTAAATAATACAGCAGAGTACTTAAATAATCCAACAAAGTCCTTAAATAATGCAGCAAAGTCCTTAAATAATGCAGCAGAGTCCTCAAATAATGCAGCAGAGTCCTCAAATGCTTCAGCAGAGTCATTAAATAATGCAGCAGAGTCCTTAAATAATGCAGCAAATTCCTTAAATAATGAATCAGAGTCATTAAATAATGCAGCAAAGTCCTTAAATAATGCAGCAGAGTCCTTAAATAATGCAACAAAGTCCTTAAATAATGCAGCAGAGTCCTTAAATACTGAAGCAGAGTCCTTAAATACTGCAGCAAAGTCCTTAAATAATGCAGCAGAGTCATTAAATAATGCAACAAAGTCCTTAAATAATGCAGCAGAGTCCTTAAATAATGCAATAAAGTCCTTAAATAATGCAGCAGAGTACTTAAATAATGCAACAAAGTCCTTAAATAATGCAGCAAAGTCCTTAAATACCACAGCAGAGTCATTAAATAATTCAGCAAAGTCCTTAAATAATGCAGCATAGTCCTTAAATAATGCAGCAAAGTCCTTAAATAATGCAGCACAGTTCTTAAATAGTGCAACAACGTCGGTAAATAATGCAGCAGAGTCCTTAAATAATGCAGCAAAGTCCTTAACTAATGCAGCAGAGTCCTTAAATAATGCAACAAAGTCCTTAAATAATGCAGCAGAGTCCTTAAATACCGCAGCAAAGTCCTTAAATAATGCAGCAGAGTCCTTAAATAATGCAACAAAGTCCTTAAATAATGCAGCAGAGTCCTTAAATAATGCAGCAAAGTCCTTTAATAATGCAGCAGAGTCCTTAAATAATGAAACAAAGTCCTTAAATAATGCAGCAGAGTCCTTAAATACTGAAGCAGAGTCCTTAAATAATGCAGCAATGTCCTTAAATAATGCAGCAGAGTCCTTAAATAATGCAACAAAGTCCTTAAATAATGCAGCAGAGTCCTTAAATAATGCAGCAGAGTCCTTAAATAATGCAGCAGAGTGAATAAATAATGCAGCAGAGTCCTTAAATAATCCAACAAAGTCCTTAAATAATGCAGCAAAGTCCTTAAATAATGCAGCAGAGTCCTTAAATAATGCAGCAAAGTCCTTAAATAATGCAGCAGAGTCCTTAAATAATGCAACAAAGTCCTTAAATAATGCAGCAGAGTCCTTAAATACTGAAGCAGAGTCCTTAAATATTGCAGCAAAGTCCTTAAATAATGCAGCAGAGTCATTAAATAATGCAACAAAGTCCTTAAATAATGCAGCAGAGTCCTTAAATAATGCAATAAAGTCCTTAAATAATGCAGCAGAGTACTTAAATAATGCAACAAAGTCCTTAAATAATGCAGCAAAGTCCTTAAATACCACAGCAGATTCATTAAATAATTCAGCAAAGTCCTTAAATAATGCAGCAGAGTCCTTAAATAATGCAGCAGACTCCTTAAATAATTCAGCAAAGTCCTTAAATAATGCAGCAGAGTCCTTAAATAATGCAACAAAGTCCTTAAATAATGCAGCAGAGTACTTAAATAATGCAGCAAAGTCCTTTAATAATGCAGCAGAGCCCTTAAATAATGCAATAAAGTCCTTAAATAATGCATCAGAGTCCTTAAATACGGAAGCAGAGTCCTTAAATATTGCAGCAAAGTCCTTAAATAATGCAGCAGAGTCCTTAAATAATGCAGCAAAGTCCTTAAATAATGCAGCGGAGTCCTTAAATAATGCAACAAAGTCCTTAAATAATGCAGCAGAGTCCTTAAATAATGCAGCACAGTCCTCAAATGCTTCAGCAGAGTGAATAATTAATGCAGCAGAGTCCTTAAATAATGCAGCAAATTCCTTAAATATGCAGCAAATTCCTTAAATAATACAGCAGAGTACTTAAATAATCCAACAAAGTCCTTAAATAATGCAGCAAAGTCCTTAAATAATGCAGCAGAGTCCTCAAATAATGCAGCAGAGTCCTCAAATGCTTCAGCAGAGTCATTAAATAATGCAGCAGAGTCCTTAAATAATGCAGCAAATTCCTTAAATAATGAATCAGAGTCCTTAAATAATGCAGCAAAGTTCTTAAATAATGCAGCAGAGTCCTTAAATAATGCAACAAAGTCCTTAAATAATGCAGCAGAGTCCTTAAATAATGAAGCAAAGTCCTTAAATATTGCAGCAAAGTCCTTAAATAATGCAGCAGAGTCCTTAAATAATGCAACAAAGTCCTTAAATAATGCAGCAGAGTCCTTAAATAATGCAGCAAAGTCCTTAAATAATGCAGCAGAGTCATTAAATAATGCAGCAGAGTCTTTAAATACCGCAGCAGAGTACTTAAATACTGAAGCAGAGTCCTTTAATATAGCAGCAAGTTCCTTAAATAATGCAGCAGAGTCCTTAAAAAATCCAACAAAGTCATTAAATAATGCAGCAAGTCCTTAAATAATGCAGCAGAGTCCTCTAATAATGCAGCAGAGTCCTCAAATGCTTCAGCAAAGTCATTCAATAATGCAGCATAGTCCTTAAATAATGCAGCAAAGTCCTTAAATAATGCAGCACAGTCCTTAAATAATGCAGCACAGTTCTTAAATAGTGCAACAACGTCGGTAAATAAGGCAGCAGAGTCCTTAAATAATGCAGCAAAGTCCTTAACTAATGCAGCAGAGTCCTTAAATAATGCAACAAAGTCCTTAAATAATGCAGCAGAGTCCTTAAATAATGCAACAAAGTCCTTAAATAATGCAGCAGAGTCCTTAAATAATGCAGCAAAGTCCTTTAATAATGCAGCAGAGTCCTTAAATAATGCAACAAAGTCCTTAAATAATGCAGCAGAGTCCTTAAATACTGATGCAGAGTCCTTAAATAATGCAGAAAAGTCCTTAAATAATGCAACAAAGTCCTTAAATAATGCAGCAGAGTCCTTAAATACGGAAGCAAAGTCCTTAAATATTGCAGCAAAGTCCTTAAATAATGCAGCAGAGTCCTTAAATAATGCAACAAAGTCCTTAAATAATGCAGCAGAGTCCTTAAATAATGCAGCAAAGTCCTTAACTAATGCAGCAGAGTAATTAAATAATGCAACAAAGTCCTTAAATAATGCAACAGAGTCCTTAAATACCGCAGCAAAGTGCTTAAATAATGCAGCAGAGTCCTCAAATGCTTCAGCAGAGTCCTTAAATAATGCAGCAGAGTCCTTAAATAATGCAGCAGAGTCCTTAAATAATGTAACAAAGTCCTTAAATAATGCAGCAGAGTCCTTAAATACTGAAGCAGAGTCCTTAAATATTGCAGCAAAGTCCTTAAATAATGCAGCAGAGTCATTAAATAATGCAACAAAGTCCTTAATAATGCAGCAGAGTCCTTAAATAATGCAACAAAGTCCTTAAATAATGCAGCAAAGTCCTTATATACCAGAGCAGAGTCATTAAATAATTCAGCAAAGTCCTTAAATAATGCAGCAGAGTCCTTAAATAATGCAGCAGACTCCTTAAGTAATTCAGCAAAGTCCTTAAATAATGCAGCAGAGTCCTTAAATAATGCAACAAAGTCCTTAAATAATGCAGCAGAGTCCTTAAATATTGCAGCAAAGTCCTTTAATAATGCAGCAGAGCCCTTAAATAATGCAATAAAGTCATTAATTAATGCAGCAGAGTCCTTAAATACGGAAGCAGAGTCCTTAAATACTGCAGCAAAGTCCTTAAATAATGCAGCAGAGTCCTTAAATAATGCAACAAAGTCCTTAAATAATGCAGCAGAGTCCTTAAATAATGCAATAAAGTCCTTAAATAATGCAGCAGAGTCCTTAAATAATGCAGCACAGTCCTCAAATGCTTCAGCAGAGTGAATAAATAATGCAGCAGAGTCCTTAAATAATGCAGCAAATTCCTTAAATATGCAGCAAATTCCTTAAATAATACAGCAGAGTACTAAAATAATCCAACAAAGTCATTAAATAATGCAGCAAAGTCCTTAAATAATGCAGCAGAGTCCTCAAATAATGCAGCAGAGTCCTCAAATGCTTCAGCAGAGTCATTAAATAATGCAGCAGAGTCCTTAAATAATGCAGCAAATTCCTTAAATAATGCATCAGAGTCCTTAAATAATGCAACAAAGTCCTTAATTAATGCAGCAAAGTTCTTAAATAATGCAGCAGAGTCCTTAAATAATGCAACAAAGTCCTTAAATAATGCAGCAGAGTCCTTAAATACTGAAGCAAAGTCCTTAAATATTGCAGCAAAGTCCTTAAATAATGCAGCAGAGTCCTTAAATAATGCAACAAAGTCCTTAAATAATGCAGCAGAGTCCTTAAATAATGCAGCAAAGTCCTTAAATAATGCAGCAGAGTCCTTAAATAATGCAGCAGAGTCCTTAAATACCGCAGCAGAGTACTTAAATACTGAAGCAGAGTCCTTTAATATAGCAGCAAGTTCCTTAAATAATGCAGCAGAGTCCTTAAAAAATCCAACAAAGTCATTAAATAATGCAGCAAGTCCTTAAATAATGCAGCAGAGTCCTCTAATAATGCAGCAGAGTCCTCAAATGCTTCAGCAAAGTCATTAAATAATGCAGCATAGTCCTTAAATAATGCAGCAAAGTCCTTAAATAATGCAGCACAGTTCTTAAATAGTGCAACAACGTCAGTAAATAATGCAGCAGAGTCCTTAAATAATGCAGCAAAGTCCTTAACTAATGCAGCAGAGTCCTTAAATAATGCAAAAAAGTCCTTAAATAATGCAGCAGACTCCTTAAATACCGCAGCAAAGTCCTTAAATAATGCAGCAGAGTCCTTAAATAATGCAACAAAGTCCTTAATTAATGCAGCAGAGTCCTTAAATAATGCAGCAAAGTCCTTTAATAATGCAGCAGAGTCCTTAAATAATGAAACAAAGTCCGTAAATAATGCAGCAGAGTCCTTAAATACTGAAGCAGAGTCCTTAAGTAATGCAGCAATGTCCTTAAATAATGCAGCAGAGTCCTTAAATAATGCAACAAAGTCCTTAAATAATGCAGCAGAGTCCTTAAATAATGCAGCAGAGTCCTTAAATAATGCAGCAGAGTGAATAAATAATGCAGCAGAGTCCTTAAATAATCCAACAAAGTCCTTAAATAATGCAGCAAAGTCCTTAAATAATGCAGCAGAGTCCTTAAATAATGCAGCAAAGTCCTTAAATAATGCAGCAGAGTCCTTAAATAATGCAACAAAGTCCTTAAATAATGCAGCAGAGTCCTTAAATACTGAAGCAGAGTAATTAAATATTGCAGCAAAGTCCTTAAATAATGCAGCAGAGTCATTAAATAATGCAACAAAGTCCTTAAATAATGCAGCAGAGTCCTTAATAATGCAATAAAGTCCTTAAATAATGCAGCAGAGTACTTAAATAATGCAACAAAGTCCTTAAATAATGCAGCAGAGTACTTAAATAATGCAACAAAGTCCTTAAATAATGCAGCAAAGTCCTTAAATACCACAGCAGAGTCATTAAATAATTCAGCAAAGTCCTTAAATAATGCAGCAGAGTCCTTAAATAATGCAGCAGACTCCTTAAATAATTCAGCAAAGTCCTTAAATAATGCAGCAGAGTCCTTAAATAATGCAACAAAGTCCTTAAATAATGCAGCAGAGTACTTAAATAATGCAGCAAACTCCTTTAATAATGCAGCAGAGCCCTTAAATAATGCAATAAAGTCCTTAAATAATGCAGCAGAGTCCTTAAATACGGAAGCAGAGTCCTTAAATATTGCAGCAAAGTCCTTAAATAATGCAGCAGAGTCCTTAAATAATGCAACAAAGTCCTTAAATAATGCAGCAGAGTCCTTAAATAATGCAGCAAAGTCCTTAACTAATGCAGCAGAGTAATTAAATAATGCAACAAAGTCCTTAAATAATGCAACAGAGTCCTTAAATACCGCAGCAAAGTGCTTAAATAATGCAGCAGAGTCCTCAAATGCTTCAGCAGAGTCCTTAAATAATGCAGCAGAGTCCTTAAATAATGCAGCAGAGTCCTTAAATAATGTAACAAAGTCCTTAAATAATGCAGCAGAGTCCTTAAATACTGAAGCAGAGTCCTTAAATATTGCAGCAAAGTCCTTAAATAATGCAGCAGAGTCATTAAATAATGCAACAAAGTCCTTAATAATGCAGCAGAGTCCTTAAATAATGCAACAAAGTCCTTAAATAATGCAGCAAAGTCCTTATATACCAGAGCAGAGTCATTAAATAATTCAGCAAAGTCCTTAAATAATGCAGCAGAGTCCTTAAATAATGCAGCAGACTCCTTAAGTAATTCAGCAAAGTCCTTAAATAATGCAGCAGAGTCCTTAAATAATGCAACAAAGTCCTTAAATAATGCAGCAGAGTCCTTAAATATTGCAGCAAAGTCCTTTAATAATGCAGCAGAGCCCTTAAATAATGCAATAAAGTCATTAATTAATGCAGCAGAGTCCTTAAATACGGAAGCAGAGTCCTTAAATACTGCAGCAAAGTCCTTAAATAATGCAGCAGAGTCCTTAAATAATGCAACAAAGTCCTTAAATAATGCAGCAGAGTCCTTAAATAATGCAATAAAGTCCTTAAATAATGCAGCAGAGTCCTTAAATAATGCAGCACAGTCCTCAAATGCTTCAGCAGAGTGAATAAATAATGCAGCAGAGTCCTTAAATAATGCAGCAAATTCCTTAAATATGCAGCAAATTCCTTAAATAATACAGCAGAGTACTAAAATAATCCAACAAAGTCATTAAATAATGCAGCAAAGTCCTTAAATAATGCAGCAGAGTCCTCAAATAATGCAGCAGAGTCCTCAAATGCTTCAGCAGAGTCATTAAATAATGCAGCAGAGTCCTTAAATAATGCAGCAAATTCCTTAAATAATGCATCAGAGTCCTTAAATAATGCAACAAAGTCCTTAATTAATGCAGCAAAGTTCTTAAATAATGCAGCAGAGTCCTTAAATAATGCAACAAAGTCCTTAAATAATGCAGCAGAGTCCTTAAATACTGAAGCAAAGTCCTTAAATATTGCAGCAAAGTCCTTAAATAATGCAGCAGAGTCCTTAAATAATGCAACAAAGTCCTTAAATAATGCAGCAGAGTCCTTAAATAATGCAGCAAAGTCCTTAAATAATGCAGCAGAGTCCTTAAATAATGCAGCAGAGTCCTTAAATACCGCAGCAGAGTACTTAAATACTGAAGCAGAGTCCTTTAATATAGCAGCAAGTTCCTTAAATAATGCAGCAGAGTCCTTAAAAAATCCAACAAAGTCATTAAATAATGCAGCAAGTCCTTAAATAATGCAGCAGAGTCCTCTAATAATGCAGCAGAGTCCTCAAATGCTTCAGCAAAGTCATTAAATAATGCAGCATAGTCCTTAAATAATGCAGCAAAGTCCTTAAATAATGCAGCACAGTTCTTAAATAGTGCAACAACGTCAGTAAATAATGCAGCAGAGTCCTTAAATAATGCAGCAAAGTCCTTAACTAATGCAGCAGAGTCCTTAAATAATGCAAAAAAGTCCTTAAATAATGCAGCAGACTCCTTAAATACCGCAGCAAAGTCCTTAAATAATGCAGCAGAGTCCTTAAATAATGCAACAAAGTCCTTAATTAATGCAGCAGAGTCCTTAAATAATGCAGCAAAGTCCTTTAATAATGCAGCAGAGTCCTTAAATAATGAAACAAAGTCCGTAAATAATGCAGCAGAGTCCTTAAATACTGAAGCAGAGTCCTTAAGTAATGCAGCAATGTCCTTAAATAATGCAGCAGAGTCCTTAAATAATGCAACAAAGTCCTTAAATAATGCAGCAGAGTCCTTAAATAATGCAGCAGAGTCCTTAAATAATGCAGCAGAGTGAATAAATAATGCAGCAGAGTCCTTAAATAATCCAACAAAGTCCTTAAATAATGCAGCAAAGTCCTTAAATAATGCAGCAGAGTCCTTAAATAATGCAGCAAAGTCCTTAAATAATGCAGCAGAGTCCTTAAATAATGCAACAAAGTCCTTAAATAATGCAGCAGAGTCCTTAAATACTGAAGCAGAGTAATTAAATATTGCAGCAAAGTCCTTAAATAATGCAGCAGAGTCATTAAATAATGCAACAAAGTCCTTAAATAATGCAGCAGAGTCCTTAATAATGCAATAAAGTCCTTAAATAATGCAGCAGAGTACTTAAATAATGCAACAAAGTCCTTAAATAATGCAGCAAAGTCCTTAAATACCACAGCAGAGTCATTAAATAATTCAGCAAAGTCCTTAAATAATGCAGCATAGTCCTTAAATAATGCAGCAAAGTCCTTAAATAATGCAGCACAGTTCTTAAATAGTGCAACAACGTCAGTAAATAATGCAGCAGAGTCCTTAAATAATGCAGCAAAGTCCTTAACTAATGCAGCAGAGTCCTTAAATAATGCAACAAAGTCCTTAAATAATGCAGCAGAGTCCTTAAATACCGCAGCAAAGTCCTTAAATAATGCAGCAGAGTCCTTAAATAATGCAACAAAGTCCTTAAATAATGCAGCAGAGTCCTTAAATAATGCAGCAAAGTCCTTTAATAATGCAGCAGAGTAATTAAATAATGCAACAAAGTCCTTAAATAATGCAACAGAGTCCTTAAATACCGCAGCAAAGTGCTTAAATAATGCAGCAGAGTCCTCAAATGCTTCAGCAGAGTCCTTAAATAATGCAGCAGAGTCCTTAAATAATGCAGCAGAGTCTTTAAATAATGTAACAAAGTCCTTAAATAATGCAGCAGAGTCCTTAAATACTGAAGCAGAGTCCTTAAATATTGCAGCAAAGTCCTTAAATAATGCAGCAGAGTCATTAAATAATGCAACAAAGTCCTTAATAATGCAGCAGAGTCCTTAAATAATGCAACAAAGTCCTTAAATAATGCAGCAGAGTACTTAAAAAATGCAACAAAGTCCTTAAATAATGCAGCAAAGTCCTTATATACCACAGCAGAGTCATTAAATAATTCAGCAAAGTCCTTAAATAATGCAGCAGAGTCCTTAAATAATGCAGCAGACTCCTTAAGTAATTCAGCAAAGTCCTTAAATAATGCAGCAGAGTCCATAAATAATGCAACAAAGTCCTTAAATAATGCAGCAGAGTCCTTAAACATTGCAGCAAAGTCCTTTAATAATGCAGCAGAGCCCTTAAATAATGCAATAAAGTCATTAAATAATGCAGCAGAGTCCTTAAATACGGAAGCAGAGTCCTTAAATACTGCAGCAAAGTCCTTAAATAATGCAGCAGAGTCCTTAAATAATGCAACAAAGTCCTTAAATAATGCAGCAGAGTCCTTAAATAATGCAGCACAGTCCTCAAATGCTTCAGCAGAGTGAATAAATAATGCAGCAGAGTCCTTAAATAATGCAGCAAATTCCTTAAATATGCAGCAAATTCCTTAAATAATACAGCACAGTACTAAAATAATCCAACAAAGTCCTTAAATAATGCAGCAAAGTCCTTAAATAATGCAGCAGAGTCCTCAAATAATGCAGCAGAGTCCTCAAATGCTTCAGCAGAGTCATTAAATAATGCAGCAGAGTCCTTAAATAATGCAGCAAATTCCTTAAATAATGCATCAGAGTCCTTAAATAATGCAACAAAGTCCTTAATTAATGCAGCAAAGTTCTTAAATAATGCAGCAGAGTCCTTAAATAATGCAACAAAGTCCTTAAATAATGCAACAGAGTCCTTAAATACTGAAGCAAAGTCCTTAAATATTGCAGCAAAGTCCTTAAATAATGCAGCAGAGTCCTTAAATAATGCAACAAAGTCCTTAAATAATGCAGCAGAGTCCTTAAATAATGCAGCAAAGTCCTTAAATAATGCAGCAGAGTCCTTAAATAATGCAGCAGAGTCCTTAAATACCGCAGCAGAGTACTTAAATACTGAAGCAGAGTCCTTTAATATAGCAGCAAGTTCCTTAAATAATGCAGCAGAGTCCTTAAAAAATCCAACAAAGTCATTAAATAATGCAGCAAGTCCTTAAATAATGCAGCAGAGTCCTCTAATAATGCAGCAGAGTCCTCAAATGCTTCAGCAGTCATTAAATAATGCAGCATAGTCCTTAAATAATGCAGCAAAGTCCTTAAATAATGCAGCACAGTTCTTAAATAGTGCAACAACGTCGGTAAATAATGCAGCAGAGTCCTTAAATAATGCAGCAAAGTCCTTAACTAATGCAGCAGAGTCCTTAAATAATGCAAAAAAGTCCTTAAATAATGCAGCAGACTCCTTAAATACCGCAGCAAAGTCCTTAAATAATGCAGCAGAGTCCTTAAATAATGCAACAAAGTCGTTAAATAATGCAGCAGAGTCCTTAAATAATGCAGCAAAGTCCTTTAATAATGCAGCAGAGTCCTTAAATAATGAAACAAAGTCCTTAAATAATGCAGCAGAGTCCTTAAATACTGAAGCAGAGTCCTTAAATAATGCAGCAATGTCCTTAAATAATGCAGCAGAGTCCTTAAATAATGCAACAAAGTCCTTAAATAATGCAGCAGAGTCCTTAAATAATGCAGCAGAGTCCTTAAATAATGCAGCAGAGTGAATAAATAATGCAGCAGAGTCCTTAAATAATCCAACAAAGTCCTTAAATAATGCAGCAAAGTCCTTAAATAATGCAGCAGAGTCATTAAATAATGCAGCAAAGTCCTTAAATAATGCAGCAGAGTCCTTAAATAATGCAACAAAGTCCTTAAATAATGCAGCAGAGTCCTTAAATACTGAAGCAGAGTCCTTAAATACTGCAGCAAAGTCCTTAAATAATGCAGCAGAGTCATTAAATAATGCAACAAAGTCCTTAAATAATGCAGCAGAGTCCTTAAATAATGCAATAAAGTCCTTAAATAATGCAGCAGAGTACTTAAATAATGCAACAAAGTCCTTAAATAATGCAGCAAAGTCCTTAAATACCACAGCAGAGTCATTAAATAATTCAGCAAAGTCCTTAAATAATGCAGCATAGTCCTTAAATAATGCAGCAAAGTCCTTAAATAATGCAGCACAGTTCTTAAATAGTGCAACAACGTCGGTAAATAATGCAGCAGAGTCCTTAAATAATGCAGCAAAGTCCTTAACTAATGCAGCAGAGTCCTTAAATAATGCAACAAAGTCCTTAAATAATGCAGCAGAGTCCTTAAATACCGCAGCAAAGTCCTTAAATAATGCAGCAGAGTCCTTAAATAATGCAACAAAGTCCTTAAATAATGCAGCAGAGTCCTTAAATAATGCAGCAAAGTCCTTTAATAATGCAGCAGAGTCCTTAAATAATGAAACAAAGTCCTTAAATAATGCAGCAGAGTCCTTAAATACTGAAGCAGAGTCCTTAAATAATGCAGCAATGTCCTTAAATAATGCAGCAGAGTCCTTAAATAATGCAACAAAGTCCTTAAATAATGCAGCAGAGTCCTTAAATAATGCAGCAGAGTCCTTAAATAATGCAGCAGAGTGAATAAATAATGCAGCAGAGTCCTTAAATAATCCAACAAAGTCCTTAAATAATGCAGCAAAGTCCTTAAATAATGCAGCAGAGTCCTTAAATAATGCAGCAAAGTCCTTAAATAATGCAGCAGAGTCCTTAAATAATGCAACAAAGTCCTTAAATAATGCAGCAGAGTCCTTAAATACTGAAGCAGAGTCCTTAAATATTGCAGCAAAGTCCTTAAATAATGCAGCAGAGTCATTAAATAATGCAACAAAGTCCTTAAATAATGCAGCAGAGTCCTTAAATAATGCAATAAAGTCCTTAAATAATGCAGCAGAGTACTTAAATAATGCAACAAAGTCCTTAAATAATGCAGCAAAGTCCTTAAATACCACAGCAGATTCATTAAATAATTCAGCAAAGTCCTTAAATAATGCAGCAGAGTCCTTAAATAATGCAGCAGACTCCTTAAATAATTCAGCAAAGTCCTTAAATAATGCAGCAGAGTCCTTAAATAATGCAACAAAGTCCTTAAATAATGCAGCAGAGTACTTAAATAATGCAGCAAAGTCCTTTAATAATGCAGCAGAGCCCTTAAATAATGCAATAAAGTCCTTAAATAATGCATCAGAGTCCTTAAATACGGAAGCAGAGTCCTTAAATATTGCAGCAAAGTCCTTAAATAATGCAGCAGAGTCCTTAAATAATGCAGCAAAGTCCTTAAATAATGCAGCGGAGTCCTTAAATAATGCAACAAAGTCCTTAAATAATGCAGCAGAGTCCTTAAATAATGCAGCACAGTCCTCAAATGCTTCAGCAGAGTGAATAATTAATGCAGCAGAGTCCTTAAATAATGCAGCAAATTCCTTAAATATGCAGCAAATTCCTTAAATAATACAGCAGAGTACTTAAATAATCCAACAAAGTCCTTAAATAATGCAGCAAAGTCCTTAAATAATGCAGCAGAGTCCTCAAATAATGCAGCAGAGTCCTCAAATGCTTCAGCAGAGTCATTAAATAATGCAGCAGAGTCCTTAAATAATGCAGCAAATTCCTTAAATAATGAATCAGAGTCCTTAAATAATGCAGCAAAGTTCTTAAATAATGCAGCAGAGTCCTTAAATAATGCAACAAAGTCCTTAAATAATGCAGCAGAGTCCTTAAATAATGAAGCAAAGTCCTTAAATATTGCAGCAAAGTCCTTAAATAATGCAGCAGAGTCCTTAAATAATGCAACAAAGTCCTTAAATAATGCAGCAGAGTCCTTAAATAATGCAGCAAAGTCCTTAAATAATGCAGCAGAGTCATTAAATAATGCAGCAGAGTCTTTAAATACCGCAGCAGAGTACTTAAATACTGAAGCAGAGTCCTTTAATATAGCAGCAAGTTCCTTAAATAATGCAGCAGAGTCCTTAAAAAATCCAACAAAGTCATTAAATAATGCAGCAAGTCCTTAAATAATGCAGCAGAGTCCTCTAATAATGCAGCAGAGTCCTCAAATGCTTCAGCAAAGTCATTCAATAATGCAGCATAGTCCTTAAATAATGCAGCAAAGTCCTTAAATAATGCAGCACAGTCCTTAAATAATGCAGCACAGTTCTTAAATAGTGCAACAACGTCGGTAAATAAGGCAGCAGAGTCCTTAAATAATGCAGCAAAGTCCTTAACTAATGCAGCAGAGTCCTTAAATAATGCAACAAAGTCCTTAAATAATGCAGCAGAGTCCTTAAATAATGCAACAAAGTCCTTAAATAATGCAGCAGAGTCCTTAAATAATGCAGCAAAGTCCTTTAATAATGCAGCAGAGTCCTTAAATAATGCAACAAAGTCCTTAAATAATGCAGCAGAGTCCTTAAATACTGATGCAGAGTCCTTAAATAATGCAGAAAAGTCCTTAAATAATGCAACAAAGTCCTTAAATAATGCAGCAGAGTCCTTAAATAATGCAGCAGAGTCGTCAAATGCTTCAGCAGAGTGAATAAATAATGCAGCAGAGTCCTTAAATAATGCATCAAATTCCTTAAATATGCAGCAAATTCCTTAAATAATACAGCAGAGTCCTTAAATAATCCAACAAAGTCATTAAATAATGCAGGAAAGTCCTTAAATAATGCAGCAGAGTCCTTAAATAATGCAGCAAAGTCCTTAAATAATGCAGCAGAGTCCTTAAATAATGCAACAAAGTCCTTAAATAATGCAGCAGAGTCCTTAAATACTGAAGCAGAGTCCTTAAATATTGCAGCAAAGTCCTTAAATAATGCAGCAGAGTCATTAAATAATGCAACAAAGTCCTTAAATAATGCAGCAGAGTCCTTAAATAATGCAACAAAGTCCTTAAATAATGCAGCAGAGTACTTAAATAATGCAACAAAGTCCTTAAATAATGCAGCAAAGTCCTTAAATACCACAGCAGAGTCATTAAATAATTCAGCAAAGTCCTTAAATAATGCAGCAGAGTCCTTAAATAATGCAGCAGACTCCTTAAATAATTCAGCAAAGTCCTTAAATAATGCAGCAGAGTCCTTAAATAATGCAACAAAGTCCTTAAATAATGCAGCAGAGTACTTAAATAATGCAGCAAACTCCTTTAATAATGCAGCAGAGCCCTTAAATAATGCAATAAAGTCCTTAAATAATGCAGCAGAGTCCTTAAATACGGAAGCAGAGTCCTTAAATATTGCAGCAAAGTCCTTAAATAATGCAGCAGAGTCCTTAAATAATGCAACAAAGTCCTTAAATAATGCAGCAGAGCCCTTAAATAATGCAGCAAAGTCCTTAACTAATGCAGCAGAGTAATTAAATAATGCAACAAAGTCCTTAAATAATGCAGCAGAGTCCTTAAATAATGCAACAAAGTCCTTAAATAATGCAGCAGAGTCCTTAAATAATGCAACAAAGTCCTTAAATAATGCAGCAGAGTCCTTAAATAATGCAACAAAGTCCTTAAATAATGCAGCAGAGTCCTTAAATAATGCAGCACAGTCCTCAAATGCTTCAGCAGAGTGAATAAATAATGCAGCAGAGTCCTTAAATAATGCAGCAAATTCCTTAAATATGCAGCAAATTCCTTAAATAATACAGCAGAGTACTAAAATAATCCAACAAAGTCCTTAAATAATGCAGCAAAGTCCTTAAATAATGCAGCAGAGTCCTCAAATAATGCAGCAGAGTCCTCAAATGCTTCAGCAGAGTCATTAAATAATGCAGCAGAGTCCTTAAATAATGCAGCAAATTCCTTAAATAATGCATCAGAGTCCTTAAATAATGCAACAAAGTCCTTAATTAATGCAGCAAAGTTCTTAAATAATGCAGCAGAGTCCTTAAATAATGCAACAAAGTCCTTAAATAATGCAGCAGAGTCCTTAAATAATGCAACAAAGTCCTTAAATAATGCAGCAGAGTACTTAAATAATGCAACAAAGTCCTTAAATAATGCAGCAAAGTCCTTAAATACCACAGCAGAGTCATTAAATAATTCAGCAAAGTCCTTAAATAATGCAGCAGAGTCCTTAAATAATGCAGCAGACTCCTTAAATAATTCAGCAAAGTCCTTAAATAATGCAGCAGAGTCCTTAAATAATGCAACAAAGTCCTTAAATAATGCAGCAGAGTACTTAAATAATGCAGCAAACTCCTTTAATAATGCAGCAGAGCCCTTAAATAATGCAATAAAGTCCTTAAATAATGCAGCAGAGTCCTTAAATACGGAAGCAGAGTCCTTAAATATTGCAGCAAAGTCCTTAAATAATGCAGCAGAGTCCTTAAATAATGCAACAAAGTCCTTAAATAATGCAGCAGAGCCCTTAAATAATGCAGCAAAGTCCTTAACTAATGCAGCAGAGTAATTAAATAATGCAACAAAGTCCTTAAATAATGCAGCAGAGTCCTTAAATAATGCAACAAAGTCCTTAAATAATGCAGCAGAGTCCTTAAATAATGCAACAAAGTCCTTAAATAATGCAGCAGAGTCCTTAAATAATGCAACAAAGTCCTTAAATAATGCAGCAGAGTCCTTAAATAATGCAGCACAGTCCTCAAATGCTTCAGCAGAGTGAATAAATAATGCAGCAGAGTCCTTAAATAATGCAGCAAATTCCTTAAATATGCAGCAAATTCCTTAAATAATACAGCAGAGTACTAAAATAATCCAACAAAGTCCTTAAATAATGCAGCAAAGTCCTTAAATAATGCAGCAGAGTCCTCAAATAATGCAGCAGAGTCCTCAAATGCTTCAGCAGAGTCATTAAATAATGCAGCAGAGTCCTTAAATAATGCAGCAAATTCCTTAAATAATGCATCAGAGTCCTTAAATAATGCAACAAAGTCCTTAATTAATGCAGCAAAGTTCTTAAATAATGCAGCAGAGTCCTTAAATAATGCAACAAAGTCCTTAAATAATGCAGCAGAGTCCTTAAATACTGAAGCAAAGTCCTTAAATATTGCAGCAAAGTCCTTAAATAATGCAGCAGAGTCCTTAAATAATGCAACAAAGTCCTTAAATAACGCAGCAAAGTCCTTAAATAATGCAGCAGAGTCCTTAAATAATGCAGCAGAGTCCTTAAATACCGCAGCAGAGTACTTAAATACTGAAGCAGAGTCCTTTAATATAGCAGCAAGTTCCTTAAATAATGCAGCAGAGTCCTTAAAAAATCCAACAAAGTCATTAAATAATGCAGCAAGTCCTTAAATAATGCAGCAGAGTCCTCTAATAATGCAGCAGAGTCCTCAAATGCTTCAGCAAAGTCATTAAATAATGCAGCATAGTCCTTAAATAATGCAGCAAAGTCCTTAAATAATGCAGCACAGTTCTTAAATAGTGCAACAACGTCGGTAAATAATGCAGCAGAGTCCTTAAATAATGCAGCAAAGTCCTTAACTAATGCAGCAGAGTCCTTAAATAATGCAAAAAAGTCCTTAAATAATGCAGCAGACTCCTTAAATACCGCAGCAAAGTCCTTAAATAATGCAGCAGAGTCCTTAAATAATGCAACAAAGTCGTTAAATAATGCAGCAGAGTCCTTAAATAATGCAGCAAAGTCCTTTAATAATGCAGCAGAGTCCTTAAATAATGAAACAAAGTCCTTAAATAATGCAGCAGAGTCCTTAAATACTGAAGCAGAGTCCTTAAATAATGCAGCAATGTCCTTAAATAATGCAGCAGAGTCCTTAAATAATGCAACAAAGTCCTTAAATAATGCAGCAGAGTCCTTAAATAATGCAGCAGAGTGAATAAATAATGCAGCAGAGTCCTTAAATAATCCAACAAAGTCCTTAAATAATGCAGCAAAGTCCTTAAATAATGCAGCAGAGTCCTTAAATAATGCAGCAAAGTCCTTAAATAATGCAGCAGAGTCCTTAAATAATGCAACAAAGTCCTTAAATAATGCAGCAGAGTCCTTAAATACTGAAGCAGAGTCCTTAAATATTGCAGCAAAGTCCTTAAATAATGCAGCAGAGTCATTAAATAATGCAACAAAGTCCTTAAATAATGCAGCAGAGTCCTTAAATAATGCAATAAAGTCCTTAAATAATGCAGCAGAGTACTTAAATAATGCAACAAAGTCCTTAAATAATGCAGCAAAGTCCTTAAATACCACAGCAGAGTCATTAAATAATTCAGCAAAGTCCTTAAATAATGCAGCATAGTCCTTAAATAATGCAGCAAAGTCCTTAAATAATGCAGCACAGTTCTTAAATAGTGCAACAACGTCGGTAAATAATGCAGCAGAGTCCTTAAATAATGCAGCAAAGTCCTTAACTAATGCAGCTGAGTCCTTAAATAATGCAACAAAGTCCTTAAATAATGCAGCAGAGTCCTTAAATACCGCAGCAAAGTCCTTAAATAATGCAGCAGAGTCCTTAAATAATGCAACAAAGTCCTTAAATAATGCAGCAGAGTCCTTAAATATTGCAGCAAAGTCCTTTAATAATGCAGCAGAGTCCTTAAATAATGAAACAAAGTCCTTAAATAATGCAGCAGAGTCCTTAAATACTGAAGCAGAGTCCTTAAATAATGCAGCAATGTCCTTAAATAATGCAGCAGAGTCCTTAAATAATGCAACAAAGTCCTTAAATAATGCAGCAGAGTCCTTAAATAATGCAGCAGAGTCCTTAAATAATGCAGCAGAGTGAATAAATAATGCAGCAGAGTCCTTAAATAATCCAACAAAGTCCTTAAATAATGCAGCAAAGTCCTTAAATAATGCAGCAGAGTCCTTAAATAATGCAGCAAAGTCCTTAAATAATGCAGCAGAGTCCTTAAATAATGCAACAAAGTCCTTAAATAATGCAGCAGAGTCCTTAAATACTGAAGCAGAGTCCTTAAATATTGCAGCAAAGTCCTTAAATAATGCAGCAGAGTCATTATATAATGCAACAAAGTCCTTAAATAATGCAGCAGAGTCCTTAAATAATGCAATAAAGTCCTTAAATAATGCAGCAGAGTACTTACATAATGCAACAAAGTCCTTAAATAATGCAGCAAAGTCCTTAAATACCACAGCAGAGTCATTAAATAATTCAGCAAAGTCCTTAAATAATGCAGCAGAGTCCTTAAATAATGCAGCAGACTCCTTAAATAATTCAGCAAAGTCCTTAAATAATGCAGCAGAGTCCTTAAATAATGCAACAAAGTCCTTAAATAATGCAGCAGAGTACTTAAATAATGCAGCAAAGTCCTTTAATAATGCAGCAGAGCCCTTAAATAATGCAATAAAGTCCTTAAATAATGCATCAGAGTCCTTAAATACGGAAGCAGAGTCCTTAAATATTGCAGCAAAGTCCTTAAATAATGCAGCAGAGTCCTTAAATAATGCAGCAAAGTCCTTAAATAATGCAGCGGAGTCCTTAAATAATGCAACAAAGTCCTTAAATAATGCAGCAGAGTCCTTAAATAATGCAGCACAGTCCTCAAATGCTTCAGCAGAGTGAATAATTAATGCAGCAGAGTCCTTAAATAATGCAGCAAATTCCTTAAATATGCAGCAAATTCCTTAAATATGCAGCAAATTCCTTAAATAATACAGCAGAGTACTTAAATAATCCAACAAAGTCCTTAAATAATGCAGCAAAGTCCTTAAATAATGCAGCAGAGTCCTCAAATAATGCAGCAGAGTCCTCAAATGCTTCAGCAGAGTCATTAAATAATGCAGCAGAGTCCTTAAATAATGCAGCAAATTCCTTAAATAATGAATCAGAGTCATTAAATAATGCAGCAAAGTCCTTAAATAATGCAGCAGAGTCCTTAAATAATGCAACAAAGTCCTTAAATAATGCAGCAGAGTCCTTAAATACTGAAGCAGAGTCCTTAAATACTGCAGCAAAGTCCTTAAATAATGCAGCAGAGTCATTAAATAATGCAACAAAGTCCTTAAATAATGCAGCAGAGTCCTTAAATAATGCAATAAAGTCCTTAAATAATGCAGCAGAGTACTTAAATAATGCAACAAAGTCCTTAAATAATGCAGCAAAGTCCTTAAATACCACAGCAGAGTCATTAAATAATTCAGCAAAGTCCTTAAATAATGCAGCATAGTCCTTAAATAATGCAGCAAAGTCCTTAAATAATGCAGCACAGTTCTTAAATAGTGCAACAACGTCGGTAAATAATGCAGCAGAGTCCTTAAATAATGCAGCAAAGTCCTTAACTAATGCAGCAGAGTCCTTAAATAATGCAACAAAGTCCTTAAATAATGCAGCAGAGTCCTTAAATACCGCAGCAAAGTCCTTAAATAATGCAGCAGAGTCCTTAAATAATGCAACAAAGTCCTTAAATAATGCAGCAGAGTCCTTAAATAATGCAGCAAAGTCCTTTAATAATGCAGCAGAGTCCTTAAATAATGAAACAAAGTCCTTAAATAATGCAGCAGAGTCCTTAAATACTGAAGCAGAGTCCTTAAATAATGCAGCAATGTCCTTAAATAATGCAGCAGAGTCCTTAAATAATGCAACAAAGTCCTTAAATAATGCAGCAGAGTCCTTAAATAATGCAGCAGAGTCCTTAAATAATGCAGCAGAGTGAATAAATAATGCAGCAGAGTCCTTAAATAATCCAACAAAGTCCTTAAATAATGCAGCAAAGTCCTTAAATAATGCAGCAGAGTCCTTAAATAATGCAGCAAAGTCCTTAAATAATGCAGCAGAGTCCTTAAATAATGCAACAAAGTCCTTAAATAATGCAGCAGAGTCCTTAAATACTGAAGCAGAGTCCTTAAATATTGCAGCAAAGTCCTTAAATAATGCAGCAGAGTCATTAAATAATGCAACAAAGTCCTTAAATAATGCAGCAGAGTCCTTAAATAATGCAATAAAGTCCTTAAATAATGCAGCAGAGTACTTAAATAATGCAACAAAGTCCTTAAATAATGCAGCAAAGTCCTTAAATACCACAGCAGATTCATTAAATAATTCAGCAAAGTCCTTAAATAATGCAGCAGAGTCCTTAAATAATGCAGCAGACTCCTTAAATAATTCAGCAAAGTCCTTAAATAATGCAGCAGAGTCCTTAAATAATGCAACAAAGTCCTTAAATAATGCAGCAGAGTACTTAAATAATGCAGCAAAGTCCTTTAATAATGCAGCAGAGCCCTTAAATAATGCAATAAAGTCCTTAAATAATGCATCAGAGTCCTTAAATACGGAAGCAGAGTCCTTAAATATTGCAGCAAAGTCCTTAAATAATGCAGCAGAGTCCTTAAATAATGCAGCAAAGTCCTTAAATAATGCAGCGGAGTCCTTAAATAATGCAACAAAGTCCTTAAATAATGCAGCAGAGTCCTTAAATAATGCAGCACAGTCCTCAAATGCTTCAGCAGAGTGAATAATTAATGCAGCAGAGTCCTTAAATAATGCAGCAAATTCCTTAAATATGCAGCAAATTCCTTAAATAATACAGCAGAGTACTTAAATAATCCAACAAAGTCCTTAAATAATGCAGCAAAGTCCTTAAATAATGCAGCAGAGTCCTCAAATAATGCAGCAGAGTCCTCAAATGCTTCAGCAGAGTCATTAAATAATGCAGCAGAGTCCTTAAATAATGCAGCAAATTCCTTAAATAATGAATCAGAGTCCTTAAATAATGCAGCAAAGTTCTTAAATAATGCAGCAGAGTCCTTAAATAATGCAACAAAGTCCTTAAATAATGCAGCAGAGTCCTTAAATAATGAAGCAAAGTCCTTAAATATTGCAGCAAAGTCCTTAAATAATGCAGCAGAGTCCTTAAATAATGCAACAAAGTCCTTAAATAATGCAGCAGAGTCCTTAAATAATGCAGCAAAGTCCTTAAATAATGCAGCAGAGTCATTAAATAATGCAGCAGAGTCTTTAAATACCGCAGCAGAGTACTTAAATACTGAAGCAGAGTCCTTTAATATAGCAGCAAGTTCCTTAAATAATGCAGCAGAGTCCTTAAAAAATCGAACAAAGTCATTAAATAATGCAGCAAGTCCTTAAATAATGCAGCAGAGTCCTCTAATAATGCAGCAGAGTCCTCAAATGCTTCAGCAAAGTCATTCAATAATGCAGCATAGTCCTTAAATAATGCAGCAAAGTCCTTAAATAATGCAGCACAGTCCTTAAATAATGCAGCACAGTTCTTAAATAGTGCAACAACGTCGGTAAATAAGGCAGCAGAGTCCTTAAATAATGCAGCAAAGTCCTTAACTAATGCAGCAGAGTCCTTAAATAATGCAACAAAGTCCTTAAATAATGCAGCAGAGTCCTTAAATAATGCAACAAAGTCCTTAAATAATGCAGCAGAGTCCTTAAATAATGCAGCAAAGTCCTTTAATAATGCAGCAGAGTCCTTAAATAATGCAACAAAGTCCTTAAATAATGCAGCAGAGTCCTTAAATACTGATGCAGAGTCCTTAAATAATGCAGAAAAGTCCTTAAATAATGCAACAAAGTCCTTAAATAATGCAGCAGAGTCCTTAAATAATGCAGCAGAGTCGTCAAATGCTTCAGCAGAGTGAATAAATAATGCAGCAGAGTCCTTAAATAATGCATCAAATTCCTTAAATATGCAGCAAATTCCTTAAATAATACAGCAGAGTCCTTAAATAATCCAACAAAGTCATTAAATAATGCAGGAAAGTCCTTAAATAATGCAGCAGAGTCCTTAAATAATGCAGCAAAGTCCTTAAATAATGCAGCAGAGTCCTTAAATAATGCAACAAAGTCCTTAAATAATGCAGCAGAGTCCTTAAATACTGAAGCAGAGTCCTTAAATATTGCAGCAAAGTCCTTAAATAATGCAGCAGAGTCATTAAATAATGCAACAAAGTCCTTAAATAATGCAGCAGAGTCCTTAAATAATGCAACAAAGTCCTTAAATAATGCAGCAGAGTACTTAAATAATGCAACAAAGTCCTTAAATAATGCAGCAAAGTCCTTAAATACCACAGCAGAGTCATTAAATAATTCAGCAAAGTCCTTAAATAATGCAGCAGAGTCCTTAAATAATGCAGCAGACTCCTTAAATAATTCAGCAAAGTCCTTAAATAATGCAGCAGAGTCCTTAAATAATGCAACAAAGTCCTTAAATAATGCAGCAGAGTACTTAAATAATGCAGCAAACTCCTTTAATAATGCAGCAGAGCCCTTAAATAATGCAATAAAGTCCTTAAATAATGCAGCAGAGTCCTTAAATACGGAAGCAGAGTCCTTAAATATTGCAGCAAAGTCCTTAAATAATGCAGCAGAGTCCTTAAATAATGCAACAAAGTCCTTAAATAATGCAGCAGAGTCCTTAAATAATGCAGCAAAGTCCTTAACTAATGCAGCAGAGTAATTAAATAATGCAACAAAGTCCTTAAATAATGCAGCAGAGTCCTTAAATAATGCAACAAAGTCCTTAAATAATGCAGCAGAGTCCTTAAATAATGCAACAAAGTCCTTAAATAATGCAGCAGAGTCCTTAAATAATGCAACAAAGTCCTTAAATAATGCAGCAGAGTCCTTAAATAATGCAGCACAGTCCTCAAATGCTTCAGCAGAGTGAATAAATAATGCAGCAGAGTCCTTAAATAATGCAGCAAATTCCTTAAATATGCAGCAAATTCCTTAAATAATACAGCAGAGTACTAAAATAATCCAACAAAGTCCTTAAATAATGCAGCAAAGTC
The DNA here is from genome assembly GCF_046119375.1 of Phyllobates terribilis. Classification (NCBI taxonomy): domain Eukaryota; kingdom Metazoa; phylum Chordata; class Amphibia; order Anura; family Dendrobatidae; genus Phyllobates; species Phyllobates terribilis. Next base: position 649,022,332 of record NW_027362765.1, read on the forward strand.
CTTAAATAATGCAGCAGAGTCCTCAAATAATGCAGCAGAGTCCTCAAATGCTTCAGCAGAGTCATTAAATAATGCAGCAGAGTCCTTAAATAATGCAGCAAATTCCTTAAATAATGCATCAGAGTCCTTAAATAATGCAACAAAGTCCTTAATTAATGCAGCAAAGTTCTTAAATAATGCAGCAGAGTCCTTAAATAATGCAACAAAGTCCTTAAATAATGCAGCAGAGTCCTTAAATACTGAAGCAAAGTCCTTAAATATTGCAGCAAAGTCCTTAAATAATGCAGCAGAGTCCTTAAATAATGCAACAAAGTCCTTAAATAACGCAGCAAAGTCCTTAAATAATGCAGCAGAGTCCTTAAATAATGCAGCAGAGTCCTTAAATACCGCAGCAGAGTACTTAAATACTGAAGCAGAGTCCTTTAATATAGCAGCAAGTTCCTTAAATAATGCAGCAGAGTCCTTAAAAAATCCAACAAAGTCATTAAATAATGCAGCAAGTCCTTAAATAATGCAGCAGAGTCCTCTAATAATGCAGCAGAGTCCTCAAATGCTTCAGCAAAGTCATTAAATAATGCAGCATAGTCCTTAAATAATGCAGCAAAGTCCTTAAATAATGCAGCACAGTTCTTAAATAGTGCAACAACGTCGGTAAATAATGCAGCAGAGTCCTTAAATAATGCAGCAAAGTCCTTAACTAATGCAGCAGAGTCCTTAAATAATGCAAAAAAGTCCTTAAATAATGCAGCAGACTCCTTAAATACCGCAGCAAAGTCCTTAAATAATGCAGCAGAGTCCTTAAATAATGCAACAAAGTCGTTAAATAATGCAGCAGAGTCCTTAAATAATGCAGCAAAGTCCTTTAATAATGCAGCAGAGTCCTTAAATAATGAAACAAAGTCCTTAAATAATGCAGCAGAGTCCTTAAATACTGAAGCAGAGTCCTTAAATAATGCAGCAATGTCCTTAAATAATGCAGCAGAGTCCTTAAATAATGCAACAAAGTCCTTAAATAATGCAGCAGAGTCCTTAAATAATGCAGCAGAGTGAATAAATAATGCAGCAGAGTCCTTAAATAATCCAACAAAGTCCTTAAATAATGCAGCAAAGTCCTTAAATAATGCAGCAGAGTCCTTAAATAATGCAGCAAAGTCCTTAAATAATGCAGCAGAGTCCTTAAATAATGCAACAAAGTCCTTAAATAATGCAGCAGAGTCCTTAAATACTGAAGCAGAGTCCTTAAATATTGCAGCAAAGTCCTTAAATAATGCAGCAGAGTCATTAAATAATGCAACAAAGTCCTTAAATAATGCAGCAGAGTCCTTAAATAATGCAATAAAGTCCTTAAATAATGCAGCAGAGTACTTAAATAATGCAACAAAGTCCTTAAATAATGCAGCAAAGTCCTTAAATACCACAGCAGAGTCATTAAATAATTCAGCAAAGTCCTTAAATAATGCAGCATAGTCCTTAAATAATGCAGCAAAGTCCTTAAATAATGCAGCACAGTTCTTAAATAGTGCAACAACGTCGGTAAATAATGCAGCAGAGTCCTTAAATAATGCAGCAAAGTCCTTAACTAATGCAGCTGAGTCCTTAAATAATGCAACAAAGTCCTTAAATAATGCAGCAGAGTCCTTAAATACCGCAGCAAAGTCCTTAAATAATGCAGCAGAGTCCTTAAATAATGCAACAAAGTCCTTAAATAATGCAGCAGAGTCCTTAAATATTGCAGCAAAGTCCTTTAATAATGCAGCAGAGTCCTTAAATAATGAAACAAAGTCCTTAAATAATGCAGCAGAGTCCTTAAATACTGAAGCAGAGTCCTTAAATAATGCAGCAATGTCCTTAAATAATGCAGCAGAGTCCTTAAATAATGCAACAAAGTCCTTAAATAATGCAGCAGAGTCCTTAAATAATGCAGCAGAGTCCTTAAATAATGCAGCAGAGTGAATAAATAATGCAGCAGAGTCCTTAAATAATCCAACAAAGTCCTTAAATAATGCAGCAAAGTCCTTAAATAATGCAGCAGAGTCCTTAAATAATGCAGCAAAGTCCTTAAATAATGCAGCAGAGTCCTTAAATAATGCAACAAAGTCCTTAAATAATGCAGCAGAGTCCTTAAATACTGAAGCAGAGTCCTTAAATATTGCAGCAAAGTCCTTAAATAATGCAGCAGAGTCATTATATAATGCAACAAAGTCCTTAAATAATGCAGCAGAGTCCTTAAATAATGCAATAAAGTCCTTAAATAATGCAGCAGAGTACTTACATAATGCAACAAAGTCCTTAAATAATGCAGCAAAGTCCTTAAATACCACAGCAGAGTCATTAAATAATTCAGCAAAGTCCTTAAATAATGCAGCAGAGTCCTTAAATAATGCAGCAGACTCCTTAAATAATTCAGCAAAGTCCTTAAATAATGCAGCAGAGTCCTTAAATAATGCAACAAAGTCCTTAAATAATGCAGCAGAGTACTTAAATAATGCAGCAAAGTCCTTTAATAATGCAGCAGAGCCCTTAAATAATGCAATAAAGTCCTTAAATAATGCATCAGAGTCCTTAAATACGGAAGCAGAGTCCTTAAATATTGCAGCAAAGTCCTTAAATAATGCAGCAGAGTCCTTAAATAATGCAGCAAAGTCCTTAAATAATGCAGCGGAGTCCTTAAATAATGCAACAAAGTCCTTAAATAATGCAGCAGAGTCCTTAAATAATGCAGCACAGTCCTCAAATGCTTCAGCAGAGTGAATAATTAATGCAGCAGAGTCCTTAAATAATGCAGCAAATTCCTTAAATATGCAGCAAATTCCTTAAATATGCAGCAAATTCCTTAAATAATACAGCAGAGTACTTAAATAATCCAACAAAGTCCTTAAATAATGCAGCAAAGTCCTTAAATAATGCAGCAGAGTCCTCAAATAATGCAGCAGAGTCCTCAAATGCTTCAGCAGAGTCATTAAATAATGCAGCAGAGTCCTTAAATAATGCAGCAAATTCCTTAAATAATGAATCAGAGTCCTTAAATAATGCAGCAAAGTTCTTAAATAATGCAGCAGAGTCCTTAAATAATGCATCAAAGTCCTTAAATAATGCAGCAGAGTCATTAAATAATGAAGCAAAGTCCTTAAATATTGCAGCAAAGTCCTTAAATAATGCAGCAGAGTCCTTAAATAATGCAACAAAGTCCTTAAATAATGCAGCAGAGTCCTTAAATAATGCAGCAAAGTCCTTAAATAATGCAGCAGAGTCATTAAATAATGCAGCAGAGTCTTTAAATACCGCAGCAGAGTACTTAAATACTGAAGCAGAGTCCTTTAATATAGCAGCAAGTTCCTTAAAAAATGCAGCAGAGTCCTTAAAAAATCCAACAAAGTCATTAAATAATGCAGCAAGTCCTTAAATAATGCAGCAGAGTCCTCTAATAATGCAGCAGAGTCCTCAAATGCTTCAGCAAAGTCATTCAATAATGCAGCATAGTCCTTAAATAATGCAGCAAAGTCCTTAAATAATGCAGCACAGTTCTTAAATAGTGCAACAACGTCGGTAAATAAGGCAGCAGAGTCCTTAAATAATGCAGCAAAGTCCTTAACTAATGCAGCAGAGTCCTTAAATAATGCAACAAAGTCCTTAAATAATGCAGCAGAGTCCTTAAATACCGCAGCAAAGTCCTTAAATAATGCAGCAGAGTCCTTAAATAATGCAACAAAGTCCTTAAATAATGCAGCAGAGTCCTTAAATAATGCAGCAAAGTCCTTTAATAATGCAGCAGAGTCCTTAAATAATGCAACAAAGTCCTTAAATAATGCAGCAGAGTCCTTAAATACTGAAGCAGAGTCCTTAAATAATGCAGAAAAGTCCTTAAATAATGCAACAAAGTCCTTAAATAATGCAGCAGAGTCCTTAAATAATGCAGCAGAGTCCTCAAATGCTTCAGCAGAGTGAATAAATAATGCAGCAGAGTCCTTAAATAATGCATCAAATTCCTAAAATATGCAGCAAATTCCTTAAATAATACAGCAGAGTCCTTAAATAATCCAACAAAGTCCTTAAATAATGAAACAAAGTCCTTAAATAATGCAGCAGAGTCCTTAAATAATGCAGCAAAGTCCTTAAATAATGCAGCAGAGTCCTTAAATAATGCAACAAAGTCCTTAAATAATGCAGCAGAGTCCTTAAATACTGAAGCAGAGTCCTTAAATATTGCAGCAAAGCCCTTAAATAATGCAGCAGAGTCATTAAATAATGCAACAAAGTCCTTAAATAATGCAGCAGAGTCCTTAAATAATGCAACAAAGTCCTTAAATAATGCAGCAGAGTACTTAAATAATGCAACAAAGTCCTTAAATAATGCAGCAAAGTCCTTAAATACCACAGCAGAGTCATTAAATAATTCAGCAAAGTCCTTAAATAATGCAGCAGAGTCCTTAAATAATGCAGCAGACTCCTTAAATAATTCAGCAAAGTCCTTAAATAATGCAGCAGAGTCCTTAAATAATGCAACAAAGTCCTTAAATAATGCAGCAGAGTACTTAAATAATGCAGCAAACTCCTTTAATAATGCAGCAGAGCCCTTAAATAATGCAATAAAGTCCTTAAATAATGCAGCAGAGTCCTTAAATACGGAAGCAGAGTCCTTAAATATTGCAGCAAAGTCCTTAAATAATGCAGCAGAGTCCTTAAATAATGCAACAAAGTCCTTAAATAATGCAGCAGAGTCCTTAAATAATGCAGCAAAGTCCTTAACTAATGCAGCAGAGTCCTTAAATAATGCAACAAAGTCCTTAAATAATGCAGCAGAGTCCTTAAATAATGCAGCAAAGTCCTTAAATAATGCAGCAGAGTCATTAAATAATGCAGCAGAGTCTTTAAATACCGCAGCAGAGTACTTAAATACTGAAGCAGAGTCCTTTAATATAGCAGCAAGTTCCTTAAATAATGCAGCAGAGTCCTTAAAAAATCCAACAAAGTCATTAAATAATGCAGCAAGTCCTTAAATAATGCAGCAGAGTCCTCTAATAATGCAGCAGAGTCCTCAAATGCTTCAGCAAAGTCATTCAATAATGCAGCATAGTCCTTAAATAATGCAGCAAAGTCCTTAAATAATGCAGCACAGTTCTTAAATAGTGCAACAACGTCGGTAAATAAGGCAGCAGAGTCCTTAAATAATGCAGCAAAGTCCTTAACTAATGCAGCAGAGTCCTTAAATAATGCAACAAAGTCCTTAAATAATGCAGCAGAGTCCTTAAATACCGCAGCAAAGTCCTTAAATAATGCAGCAGAGTCCTTAAATAATGCAACAAAGTCCTTAAATAATGCAGCAGAGTCCTTAAATAATGCAGCAAAGTCCTTTAATAATGCAGCAGAGTCCTTAAATAATGCAACAAAGTCCTTAAATAATGCAGCAGAGTCCTTAAATACTGAAGCAGAGTCCTTAAATAATGCAGAAAAGTCCTTAAATAATGCAACAAAGTCCTTAAATAATGCAGCAGAGTCCTTAAATAATGCAGAAAAGTCCTTAAATAATGCAACAAAGTCCTTAAATAATGCAGCAGAGTCCTTAAATAATGCAGCAGAGTCCTCAAATGCTTCAGCAGAGTGAATAAATAATGCAGCAGAGTCCTTAAATAATGCATCAAATTCCTTAAATATGCAGCAAATTCCTTAAATAATACAGCAGAGTCCTTAAATAATCCAACAAAGTCCTTAAATAATGAAGCAAAGTCCTTAAATAATGCAGCAGAGTCCTTAAATAATGCAGCAAAGTCCTTAAATAATGCAGCAGAGTCCTTAAATAATGCAACAAAGTCCTTAAATAATGCAGCAGAGTCCTTAAATACTGAAGCAGAGTCCTTAAATATTGCAGCAAAGTCCTTAAATAATGCAGCAGAGTCATTAAATAATGCAACAAAGTCCTTAAATAATGCAGCAGAGTCCTTAAATACTGAAGCAAAGTCCTTAAATATTGCAGCAAAGTCCTTAAATAATGCAGCAGAGTCCTTAAATAATGCAACAAAGTCCTTAAATAATGCAGCAGAGTCCTTAAATAATGCAGCAAAGTCCTTAAATAATGCAGCAGAGTCCTTAAATAATGCAGCAGAGTCCTTAAATACCGCAGCAGAGTACTTAAATACTGAAGCAGAGTCCTTTAATATAGCAGCAAGTTCCTTAAATAATGCAGCAGAGTCCTTAAAAAATCCAACAAAGTCATTAAATAATGCAGCAAGTCCTTAAATAATGCAGCAGAGTCCTTAAAAAATCCAACAAAGTCATTAAATAATGCAGCAAGTCCTTAAATAATGCAGCAGAGTCCTCTAATAATGCAGCAGAGTCCTCAAATGCTTCAGCAAAGTCATTAAATAATGCAGCATAGTCCTTAAATAATGCAGCAAAGTCCTTAAATAATGCAGCACAGTTCTTAAATAGTGCAACAACGTCAGTAAATAATGCAGCAGAGTCCTTAAATAATGCAGCAAAGTCCTTAACTAATGCAGCAGAGTCCTTAAATAATGCAAAAAAGTCCTTAAATAATGCAGCAGACTCCTTAAATACCGCAGCAAAGTTCTTAAATAATGCAGCAGAGTCCTTAAATAATGCAACAAAGTCCTTAATTAATGCAGCAGAGTCCTTAAATAATGCAGCAAAGTCCTTTAATAATGCAGCAGAGTCCTTAAATAATGAAACAAAGTCCTTAAATAATGCAGCAGAGTCCTTAAATACTGAAGCAGAGTCCTTAAATAATGCAGCAATGTCCTTAAATAATGCAGCAGAGTCCTTAAATAATGCAACAAAGTCCTTAAATAATGCAGCAGAGTCCTTAAATAATGCAGCAGAGTCCTTAAATAATGCAGCAGAGTGAATAAATAATGCAGCAGAGTCCTTAAATAATCCAACAAAGTCCTTAAATAATGCAGCAAAGTCCTTAAATAATGCAGCAGAGTCCTTAAATAATGCAGCAAAGTCCTTAAATAATGCAGCAGAGTCCTTAAATAATGCAACAAAGTCCTTAAATAATGCAGCAGAGTCCTTAAATACTGAAGCAGAGTAATTAAATATTGCAGCAAAGTCCTTAAATAATGCAGCAGAGTCACTAAATAATGCAACAAAGTCCTTAAATAATGCAGCAGAGTCCTTAAATAATGCAATAAAGTCCTTAAATAATGCAGCAGAGTACTTAAATAATGCAACAAAGTCCTTAAATAATGCAGCAAAGTCCTTAAATACCACAGCAGAGTCATTAAATAATTCAGCAAAGTCCTTAAATAATGCAGCATAGTCCTTAAATAATGCAGCAAAGTCCTTAAATAATGCAGCACAGTTCTTAAATAGTGCAACAACGTCGGTAAATAATGCAGCAGAGTCCTTAAATAATGCAGCAAAGTCCTTAACTAATGCAGCAGAGTCCTTAAATAATGCAACAAAGTCCTTAAATAATGCAGCAGAGTCCTTAAATACCGCAGCAAAGTCCTTAAATAATGCAGCAGAGTCCTTAAATAATGCAACAAAGTCCTTAAATAATGCAGCAGAGTCCTTAAATAATGCAGCAAAGTCCTTTAATAATGCAGCAGAGTAATTAAATAATGCAACAAAGTCCTTAAATAATGCAACAGAGTCCTTAAATACCGCAGCAAAGTGCTTAAATAATGCAGCAGAGTCCTCAAATGCTTCAGCAGAGTCCTTAAATAATGCAGCAGAGTCCTTAAATAATGCAGCAGAGCCCTTAAATAATGTAACAAAGTCCTTAAATAATGCAGCAGAGTCCTTAAATACTGAAGCAGAGTCCTTAAATATTGCAGCAAAGTCCTTAAATAATGCAGCAGAGTCATTAAATAATGCAACAAAGTCCTTAATAATGCAGCAGAGTCCTTAAATAATGCAACAAAGTCCTTAAATAATGCAGCAGAGTACTTAAATAATGCAACAAAGTCCTTAAATAATGCAGCAAAGTCCTTATATACCACAGCAGAGTCATTAAATAATTCAGCAAAGTCCTTAAATAATGCAGCAGAGTCCTTAAATAATGCAGCAGACTCCTTAAGTAATTCAGCAAAGTCCTTAAATAATGCAGCAGAGTCCTTAAATAATGCAACAAAGTCCTTAAATAATGCAGCAGAGTCCTTAAATATTGCAGCAAAGTCCTTTAATAATGCAGCAGAGCCCTTAAATAATGGAATAAAGTCATTAAATAATGCAGCAGAGTCCTTAAATACGGAAGCAGAGTCCTTAAATACTGCAGCAAAGTCCTTAAATAATGCAGCAGAGTCCTTAAATAATGCAACAAAGTCCTTAAATAATGCAGCAGAGTCCTTAAATAATGCAGCACAGTCCTCAAATGCTTCAGCAGAGTGAATAAATAATGCAGCAGAGTCCTTAAATAATGCAGCAAATTCCTTAAATATGCAGCAAATTCCTTAAATAATACAGCAGAGTACTAAAATAATCCAACAAAGTCCTTAAATAATGCAGCAAAGTCCTTAAATAATGCAGCAGAGTCCTCAAATAATGCAGCAGAGTCCTCAAATGCTTCAGCAGAGTCATTAAATAATGCAGCAGAGTCCTTAAATAATGCAGCAAATTCCTTAAATAATGCATCAGAGTCCTTAAATAATGCAACAAAGTCCTTAATTAATGCAGCAAAGTTCTTAAATAATGCAGCAGAGTCCTTAAATAATGCAACAAAGTCCTTAAATAATGCAACAGAGTCCTTAAATACTGAAGCAAAGTCCTTAAATATTGCAGCAAAGTCCTTAAATAATGCAGCAGAGTCCTTAAATAATGCAGCAAAGTCCTTAAATAATGCAGCAGAGTCCTTAAATAATGCAGCAGAGTCCTTAAATACCGCAGCAGAGTACTTAAATACTGAAGCAGAGTCCTTTAATATAGCAGCAAGTTCCTTAAATAATGCAGCAGAGTCCTTAAAAAATCCAACAAAGTCATTAAATAATGCAGCAAGTCCTTAAATAATGCAGCAGAGTCCTCTAATAATGCAGCAGAGTCCTCAAATGCTTCAGCAAAGTCATTAAATAATGCAGCATAGTCCTTAAATAATGCAGCAAAGTCCTTAAATAATGCAGGACAGTTCTTAAATAGTGCAACAACGTCGGTAAATAATGCAGCAGAGTCCTTAAATAATGCAGCAAAGTCCTTAACTAATGCAGCAGAGTCCTTAAATAATGCAAAAAAGTCCTTAAATAATGCAGCAGACTCCTTAAATACCGCAGCAAAGTCCTTAAATAATGCAGCAGAGTCCTTAAATAATGCAACAAAGTCGTTAAATAATGCAGCAGAGTCCTTAAATAATGCAGCAAAGTCCTTTAATAATGCAGCAGAGTCCTTAAATAATGAAACAAAGTCCTTAAATAATGCAGCAGAGTCCTTAAATACTGAAGCAGAGTCCTTAAATAATGCAGCAATGTCCTTAAATAATGCAGCAGAGTCCTTAAATAATGCAACAAAGTCCTTAAATAATGCAGCAGAGTCCTTAAATAATGCAGCAGAGTCCTTAAATAATGCAGCAGAGTGAATAAATAATGCAGCAGAGTCCTTAAATAATCCAACAAAGTCCTTAAATAATGCAGCAAAGTCCTTAAATAATGCAGCAGAGTCATTAAATAATGCAGCAAAGTCCTTAAATAATGCAGCAGAGTCCTTAAATAATGCAACAAAGTCCTTAAATAATGCAGCAGAGTCCTTAAATACTGAAGCAGAGTCCTTAAATACTGCAGCAAAGTCCTTAAATAATGCAGCAGAGTCATTAAATAATGCAACAAAGTCCTTAAATAATGCAGCAGAGTCCTTAAATAATGCAATAAAGTCCTTAAATAATGCAGCAGAGTACTTAAATAATGCAACAAAGTCCTTAAATAATGCAGCAAAGTCCTTAAATACCACAGCAGAGTCATTAAATAATTCAGCAAAGTCCTTAAATAATGCAGCATAGTCCTTAAATAATGCAGCAAAGTCCTTAAATAATGCAGCACAGTTCTTAAATAGTGCAACAACGTCGGTAAATAATGCAGCAGAGTCCTTAAATAATGCAGCAAAGTCCTTAACTAATGCAGCAGAGTCCTTAAATAATGCAACAAAGTCCTTAAATAATGCAGCAGAGTCCTTAAATACCGCAGCAAAGTCCTTAAATAATGCAGCAGAGTCCTTAAATAATGCAACAGAGTCCTTAAATAATGCAGCAGAGTCCTTAAATAATGCAGCAAAGTCCTTTAATAATGCAGCAGAGTCCTTAAATAATGAAACAAAGTCCTTAAATAATGCAGCAGAGTCCTTAAATACTGAAGCAGAGTCCTTAAATAATGCAGCAATGTCCTTAAATAATGCAGCAGAGTCCTTAAATAATGCAACAAAGTCCTTAAATAATGCAGCAGAGTCCTTAAATAATGCAGCAGAGTCCTTAAATAATGCAGCAGAGTGAATAAATAATGCAGCAGAGTCCTTAAATAATCCAACAAAGTCCTTAAATAATGCAGCAAAGTCCTTAAATAATGCAGCAGAGTCCTTAAATAATGCAGCAAAGTCCTTAAATAATGCAGCAGAGTCCTTAAATAATGCAACAAAGTCCTTAAATAATGCAGCAGAGTCCTTAAATACTGAAGCAGAGTCCTTAAATATTGCAGCAAAGTCCTTAAATAATGCAGCAGAGTCATTAAATAATGCAACAAAGTCCTTAAATAATGCAGCAGAGTCCTTAAATAATGCAATAAAGTCCTTAAATAATGCAGCAGAGTACTTAAATAATGCAACAAAGTCTTTAAATAATGCAGCAAAGTCCTTAAATACCACAGCAGAGTCATTAAATAATTCAGCAAAGTCCTTAAATAATGCAGCAGAGTCCTTAAATAATGCAGCAGACTCCTTAAATAATTCAGCAAAGTCCTTAAATAATGCAGCAGAGTCCTTAAATAATGCAACAAAGTCCTTAAATAATGCAGCAGAGTACTTAAATAATGCAGCAAAGTCCTTTAATAATGCAGCAGAGCCCTTAAATAATGCAATAAAGTCCTTAAATAATGCATCAGAGTCCTTAAATACGGAAGCAGGGTCCTTAAATATTGCAGCAAAGTCCTTAAATAATGCAGCAGAGTCCTTAAATAATGCAGCAAAGTCCTTAAATAATGCAGCGGAGTCCTTAAATAATGCAACAAAGTCCTTAAATAATGCAGCAGAGTCCTTAAATAATGCAGCACAGTCCTCAAATGCTTCAGCAGAGTGAATAATTAATGCAGCAGAGTCCTTAAATAATGCAGCAAATTCCTTAAATATGCAGCAAATTCCTTAAATAATACAGCAGAGTACTTAAATAATCCAACAAAGTCCTTAAATAATGCAGCAAAGTCCTTAAATAATGCAGCAGAGTCCTCAAATAATGCAGCAGAGTCCTCAAATGCTTCAGCAGAGTCATTAAATAATGCAGCAGAGTCCTTAAATAATGCAGCAAATTCCTTAAATAATGAATCAGAGTCCTTAAATAATGCAGCAAAGTTCTTAAATAATGCAGCAGAGTCCTTAAATAATGCAACAAAGTCCTTAAATAATGCAGCAGAGTCCTTAAATAATGAAGCAAAGTCCTTAAATATTGCAGCAAAGTCCTTAAATAATGCAGCAGAGTCCTTAAATAATGCAACAAAGTCCTTAAATAATGCAGCAGAGTCCTTAAATAATGCAGCAAAGTCCTTAAATAATGCAGCAGAGTCATTAAATAATGCAGCAGAGTCTTTAAATACCGCAGCAGAGTACTTAAATACTGAAGCAGAGTCCTTTAATATAGCAGCAAGTCCCTTAAATAATGCAGCAGAGTCCTTAAAAAATCCAACAAAGTCATTAAATAATGCAGCAAGTCCTTAAATAATGCAGCAGAGTCCTCTAATAATGCAGCAGAGTCCTCAAATGCTTCAGCAAAGTCATTCAATAATGCAGCATAGTCCTTAAATAATGCAGCAAAGTCCTTAAATAATGCAGCACAGTCCTTAAATAATGCAGCAAAGTCCTTAAATAATGCAGCACAGTTCTTAAATAGTGCAACAACGTCGGTAAATAAGGCAGCAGAGTCCTTAAATAATGCAGCAAAGTCCTTAACTAAAGCAGCAGAGTCCTTAAATAATGCAACAAAGTCCTTAAATAATGCAGCAGAGTCCTTAAATACCGCAGCAAAGTCCTTAAATAATGCAGCAGAGTCCTTAAATAATGCAACAAAGTCCTTAAATAATGCAGCAGAGTCCTTAAATAATGCAGCAAAGTCCTTTAATAATGCAGCAGAGTCCTTAAATAATGCAACAAAGTCCTTAAATAATGCAGCAGAGTCCTTAAATACTGAAGCAGAGTCCTTAAATAATGCAGAAAAGTCCTTAAATAATGCAACAAAGTCCTTAAATAATGCAGCAGAGTCCTTAAATAATGCAGCAGAGTCCTCAAATGCTTCAGCAGAGTGAATAAATAATGCAGCAGAGTCCTTAAATAATGCATCAAATTCCTTAAATATGCAGCAAATTCCTTAAATAATACAGCAGAGTCCTTAAATAATCCAACAAAGTCATTAAATAATGCAGGAAAGTCCTTAAATAATGCAGCAGAGTCCTTAAATAATGCAGCAAAGTCCTTAAATAATGCAGCAGAGTCCTTAAATAATGCAACAGAGTCCTTAAATAATGCAGCAGAGTCCTTAAATACTGAAGCAGAGTCCTTAAATATTGCAGCAAAGTCCTTAAATAATGCAGCAGAGTCATTAAATAATGCAACAAAGTCCTTAAATAATGCAGCAGAGTCCTTAAATAATGCAACAAAGTCCTTAAATAATGCAGCAGAGTACTTAAATAATGCAACAAAGTCCTTAAATAATGCAGCAAAGTCCTTAAATACCACAGCAGAGTCATTAAATAATTCAGCAAAGTCCTTAAATAATGCAGCAGAGTCCTTAAATAATGCAGCAGACTCCTTAAATAATTCAGCAAAGTCCTTAAATAATGCAGCAGAGTCCTTAAATAATGCAACAAAGTCCTTAAATAATGCAGCAGAGTACTTAAATAATGCAGCAAACTCCTTTAATAATGCAGCAGAGCCCTTAAATAATGCAATAAAGTCCTTAAATAATGCAGCAGAGTCCTTAAATACGGAAGCAGAGTCCTTAAATATTGCAGCAAAGTCCTTAAATAATGCAGCAGAGTCCTTAAATAATGCAACAAAGTCCTTAAATAATGCAGCAGAGTCCTTAAATAATGCAGCAAAGTCCTTAACTAATGCAGCAGAGTAATTAAATAATGCAACAAAGTCCTTAAATAATGCAGCAGAGTCCTTAAATAATGCAACAAAGTCCTTAAATAATGCAGCAGAGTCCTTAAATAATGCAACAAAGTCCTTAAATAATGCAGCAGAGTCCTTAAATAATGCAACAAAGTCCTTAAATAATGCAGCAGAGTCCTTAAATAATGCAGCACAGTCCTCAAATGCTTCAGCAGAGTGAATAAATAATGCAGCAGAGTCCTTAAATAATGCAGCAAATTCCTTAAATATGCAGCAAATTCCTTAAATAATACAGCAGAGTACTAAAATAATCCAACAAAGTCCTTAAATAATGCAGCAAAGTCCTTAAATAATGCAGCAGAGTCCTCAAATAATGCAGCAGAGTCCTCAAATGCTTCAGCAGAGTCATTAAATAATGCAGCAGAGTCCTTAAATAATGCAGCAAATTCCTTAAATAATGCATCAGAGTCCTTAAATAATGCAACAAAGTCCTTAATTAATGCAGCAAAGTTCTTAAATAATGCAGCAGAGTCCTTAAATAATGCAACAAAGTCCTTAAATAATGCAGCAAAGTCCTTAAATAATGCAGCAGAGTCCTTAAATAATGCAGCAAAGTCCTTAAATAATGCAGCAGAGTCCTTAAATAATGCAACAAAGTCCTTAAATAATGCAGCAGAGTCCTTAAATACTGAAGCAGAGTCCTTAAATATTGCAGCAAAGTCCTTAAATAATGCAGCAGAGTCATTAAATAATGCAACAAAGTCCTTAAATAATGCAGCAGAGTCCTTAAATAATGCAATAAAGTCCTTAAATAATGCAGCAGAGTACTTAAATAATGCAACAAAGTCTTTAAATAATGCAGCAAAGTCCTTAAATACCACAGCAGAGTCATTAAATAATTCAGCAAAGTCCTTAAATAATGCAGCAGAGTCCTTAAATAATGCAGCAGACTCCTTAAATAATTCAGCAAAGTCCTTAAATAATGCAGCAGAGTCCTTAAATAATGCAACAAAGTCGTTAAATAATGCAGCAGAGTCCTTAAATAATGCAGCAAAGTCCTTTAATAATGCAGCAGAGTCCTTAAATAATGAAACAAAGTCCTTAAATAATGCAGCAGAGTCCTTAAATACTGAAGCAGAGTCCTTAAATAATGCAGCAATGTCCTTAAATAATGCAGCAGAGTCCTTAAATAATGCAACAAAGTCCTTAAATAATGCAGCAGAGTCCTTAAATAATGCAGCAGAGTCCTTAAATAATGCAGCAGAGTGAATAAATAATGCAGCAGAGTCCTTAAATAATCCAACAAAGTCCTTAAATAATGCAGCAAAGTCCTTAAATAATGCAGCAGAGTCATTAAATAATGCAGCAAAGTCCTTAAATAATGCAGCAGAGTCCTTAAATAATGCAACAAAGTCCTTAAATAATGCAGCAGAGTCCTTAAATACTGAAGCAGAGTCCTTAAATACTGCAGCAAAGTCCTTAAATAATGCAGCAGAGTCATTAAATAATGCAACAAAGTCCTTAAATAATGCAGCAGAGTCCTTAAATAATGCAATAAAGTCCTTAAATAATGCAGCAGAGTACTTAAATAATGCAACAAAGTCCTTAAATAATGCAGCAAAGTCCTTAAATACCACAGCAGAGTCATTAAATAATTCAGCAAAGTCCTTAAATAATGCAGCATAGTCCTTAAATAATGCAGCAAAGTCCTTAAATAATGCAGCACAGTTCTTAAATAGTGCAACAACGTCGGTAAATAATGCAGCAGAGTCCTTAAATAATGCAGCAAAGTCCTTAACTAATGCAGCAGAGTCCTTAAATAATGCAACAAAGTCCTTAAATAATGCAGCAGAGTCCTTAAATACCGCAGCAAAGTCCTTAAATAATGCAGCAGAGTCCTTAAATAATGCAACAAAGTCCTTAAATAATGCAGCAGAGTCCTTAAATAATGCAGCAAAGTCCTTTAATAATGCAGCAGAGTCCTTAAATAATGAAACAAAGTCCTTAAATAATGCAGCAGAGTCCTTAAATACTGAAGCAGAGTCCTTAAATAATGCAGCAATGTCCTTAAATAATGCAGCAGAGTCCTTAAATAATGCAACAAAGTCCTTAAATAATGCAGCAGAGTCCTTAAATAATGCAGCAGAGTCCTTAAATAATGCAGCAGAGTGAATAAATAATGCAGCAGAGTCCTTAAATAATCCAACAAAGTCCTTAAATAATGCAGCAAAGTCCTTAAATAATGCAGCAGAGTCCTTAAATAATGCAGCAAAGTCCTTAAATAATGCAGCAGAGTCCTTAAATAATGCAACAAAGTCCTTAAATAATGCAGCAGAGTCCTTAAATACTGAAGCAGAGTCCTTAAATATTGCAGCAAAGTCCTTAAATAATGCAGCAGAGTCATTAAATAATGCAACAAAGTCCTTAAATAATGCAGCAGAGTCCTTAAATAATGCAATAAAGTCCTTAAATAATGCAGCAGAGTACTTAAATAATGCAACAAAGTCCTTAAATAATGCAGCAAAGTCCTTAAATACCACAGCAGATTCATTAAATAATTCAGCAAAGTCCTTAAATAATGCAGCAGAGTCCTTAAATAATGCAGCAGACTCCTTAAATAATTCAGCAAAGTCCTTAAATAATGCAGCAGAGTCCTTAAATAATGCAACAAAGTCCTTAAATAATGCAGCAGAGTACTTAAATAATGCAGCAAAGTCCTTTAATAATGCAGCAGAGCCCTTAAATAATGCAATAAAGTCCTTAAATAATGCATCAGAGTCCTTAAATACGGAAGCAGAGTCCTTAAATATTGCAGCAAAGTCCTTAAATAATGCAGCAGAGTCCTTAAATAATGCAGCAAAGTCCTTAAATAATGCAGCGGAGTCCTTAAATAATGCAACAAAGTCCTTAAATAATGCAGCAGAGTCCTTAAATAATGCAGCACAGTCCTCAAATGCTTCAGCAGAGTGAATAATTAATGCAGCAGAGTCCTTAAATAATGCAGCAAATTCCTTAAATATGCAGCAAATTCCTTAAATAATACAGCAGAGTACTTAAATAATCCAACAAAGTCCTTAAATAATGCAGCAAAGTCCTTAAATAATGCAGCAGAGTCCTCAAATAATGCAGCAGAGTCCTCAAATGCTTCAGCAGAGTCATTAAATAATGCAGCAGAGTCCTTAAATAATGCAGCAAATTCCTTAAATAATGAATCAGAGTCCTTAAATAATGCAGCAAAGTTCTTAAATAATGCAGCAGAGTCCTTAAATAATGCAACAAAGTCCTTAAATAATGCAGCAGAGTCCTTAAATAATGAAGCAAAGTCCTTAAATATTGCAGCAAAGTCCTTAAATAATGCAGCAGAGTCCTTAAATAATGCAACAAAGTCCTTAAATAATGCAGCAGAGTCCTTAAATAATGCAGCAAAGTCCTTAAATAATGCAGCAGAGTCATTAAATAATGCAGCAGAGTCTTTAAATACCGCAGCAGAGTACTTAAATACTGAAGCAGAGTCCTTTAATATAGCAGCAAGTTCCTTAAATAATGCAGCAGAGTCCTTAAAAAATCCAACAAAGTCATTAAATAATGCAGCAAGTCCTTAAATAATGCAGCAGAGTCCTCTAATAATGCAGCAGAGTCCTCAAATGCTTCAGCAAAGTCATTCAATAATGCAGCATAGTCCTTAAATAATGCAGCAAAGTCCTTAAATAATGCAGCACAGTCCTTAAATAATGCAGCACAGTTCTTAAATAGTGCAACAACGTCGGTAAATAAGGCAGCAGAGTCCTTAAATAATGCAGCAAAGTCCTTAACTAATGCAGCAGAGTCCTTAAATAATGCAACAAAGTCCTTAAATAATGCAGCAGAGTCCTTAAATAATGCAACAAAGTCCTTAAATAATGCAGCAGAGTCCTTAAATAATGCAGCAAAGTCCTTTAATAATGCAGCAGAGTCCTTAAATAATGCAACAAAGTCCTTAAATAATGCAGCAGAGTCCTTAAATACTGATGCAGAGTCCTTAAATAATGCAGAAAAGTCCTTAAATAATGCAACAAAGTCCTTAAATAATGCAGCAGAGTCCTTAAATAATGCAGCAGAGTCGTCAAATGCTTCAGCAGAGTGAATAAATAATGCAGCAGAGTCCTTAAATAATGCATCAAATTCCTTAAATATGCAGCAAATTCCTTAAATAATACAGCAGAGTCCTTAAATAATCCAACAAAGTCATTAAATAATGCAGGAAAGTCCTTAAATAATGCAGCAGAGTCCTTAAATAATGCAGCAAAGTCCTTAAATAATGCAGCAGAGTCCTTAAATAATGCAACAAAGTCCTTAAATAATGCAGCAGAGTCCTTAAATACTGAAGCAGAGTCCTTAAATATTGCAGCAAAGTCCTTAAATAATGCAGCAGAGTCATTAAATAATGCAACAAAGTCCTTAAATAATGCAGCAGAGTCCTTAAATAATGCAACAAAGTCCTTAAATAATGCAGCAGAGTACTTAAATAATGCAACAAAGTCCTTAAATAATGCAGCAAAGTCCTTAAATACCACAGCAGAGTCATTAAATAATTCAGCAAAGTCCTTAAATAATGCAGCAGAGTCCTTAAATAATGCAGCAGACTCCTTAAATAATTCAGCAAAGTCCTTAAATAATGCAGCAGAGTCCTTAAATAATGCAACAAAGTCCTTAAATAATGCAGCAGAGTACTTAAATAATGCAGCAAACTCCTTTAATAATGCAGCAGAGCCCTTAAATAATGCAATAAAGTCCTTAAATAATGCAGCAGAGTCCTTAAATACGGAAGCAGAGTCCTTAAATATTGCAGCAAAGTCCTTAAATAATGCAGCAGAGTCCTTAAATAATGCAACAAAGTCCTTAAATAATGCAGCAGAGCCCTTAAATAATGCAGCAAAGTCCTTAACTAATGCAGCAGAGTAATTAAATAATGCAACAAAGTCCTTAAATAATGCAGCAGAGTCCTTAAATAATGCAACAAAGTCCTTAAATAATGCAGCAGAGTCCTTAAATAATGCAACAAAGTCCTTAAATAATGCAGCAGAGTCCTTAAATAATGCAACAAAGTCCTTAAATAATGCAGCAGAGTCCTTAAATAATGCAGCACAGTCCTCAAATGCTTCAGCAGAGTGAATAAATAATGCAGCAGAGTCCTTAAATAATGCAGCAAATTCCTTAAATATGCAGCAAATTCCTTAAATAATACAGCAGAGTACTAAAATAATCCAACAAAGTCCTTAAATAATGCAGCAAAGTCCTTAAATAATGCAGCAGAGTCCTCAAATAATGCAGCAGAGTCCTCAAATGCTTCAGCAGAGTCATTAAATAATGCAGCAGAGTCCTTAAATAATGCAGCAAATTCCTTAAATAATGCATCAGAGTCCTTAAATAATGCAACAAAGTCCTTAATTAATGCAGCAAAGTTCTTAAATAATGCAGCAGAGTCCTTAAATAATGCAACAAAGTCCTTAAATAATGCAGCAGAGTCCTTAAATACTGAAGCAAAGTCCTTAAATATTGCAGCAAAGTCCTTAAATAATGCAGCAGAGTCCTTAAATAATGCAACAAAGTCCTTAAATAACGCAGCAAAGTCCTTAAATAATGCAGCAGAGTCCTTAAATAATGCAGCAGAGTCCTTAAATACCGCAGCAGAGTACTTAAATACTGAAGCAGAGTCCTTTAATATAGCAGCAAGTTCCTTAAATAATGCAGCAGAGTCCTTAAAAAATCCAACAAAGTCATTAAATAATGCAGCAAGTCCTTAAATAATGCAGCAGAGTCCTCTAATAATGCAGCAGAGTCCTCAAATGCTTCAGCAAAGTCATTAAATAATGCAGCATAGTCCTTAAATAATGCAGCAAAGTCCTTAAATAATGCAGCACAGTTCTTAAATAGTGCAACAACGTCGGTAAATAATGCAGCAGAGTCCTTAAATAATGCAGCAAAGTCCTTAACTAATGCAGCAGAGTCCTTAAATAATGCAAAAAAGTCCTTAAATAATGCAGCAGACTCCTTAAATACCGCAGCAAAGTCCTTAAATAATGCAGCAGAGTCCTTAAATAATGCAACAAAGTCGTTAAATAATGCAGCAGAGTCCTTAAATAATGCAGCAAAGTCCTTTAATAATGCAGCAGAGTCCTTAAATAATGAAACAAAGTCCTTAAATAATGCAGCAGAGTCCTTAAATACTGAAGCAGAGTCCTTAAATAATGCAGCAATGTCCTTAAATAATGCAGCAGAGTCCTTAAATAATGCAACAAAGTCCTTAAATAATGCAGCAGAGTCCTTAAATAATGCAGCAGAGTGAATAAATAATGCAGCAGAGTCCTTAAATAATCCAACAAAGTCCTTAAATAATGCAGCAAAGTCCTTAAATAATGCAGCAGAGTCCTTAAATAATGCAGCAAAGTCCTTAAATAATGCAGCAGAGTCCTTAAATAATGCAACAAAGTCCTTAAATAATGCAGCAGAGTCCTTAAATACTGAAGCAGAGTCCTTAAATATTGCAGCAAAGTCCTTAAATAATGCAGCAGAGTCATTAAATAATGCAACAAAGTCCTTAAATAATGCAGCAGAGTCCTTAAATAATGCAATAAAGTCCTTAAATAATGCAGCAGAGTACTTAAATAATGCAACAAAGTCCTTAAATAATGCAGCAAAGTCCTTAAATACCACAGCAGAGTCATTAAATAATTCAGCAAAGTCCTTAAATAATGCAGCATAGTCCTTAAATAATGCAGCAAAGTCCTTAAATAATGCAGCACAGTTCTTAAATAGTGCAACAACGTCGGTAAATAATGCAGCAGAGTCCTTAAATAATGCAGCAAAGTCCTTAACTAATGCAGCTGAGTCCTTAAATAATGCAACAAAGTCCTTAAATAATGCAGCAGAGTCCTTAAATACCGCAGCAAAGTCCTTAAATAATGCAGCAGAGTCCTTAAATAATGCAACAAAGTCCTTAAATAATGCAGCAGAGTCCTTAAATATTGCAGCAAAGTCCTTTAATAATGCAGCACAGTCCTTAAATAATGAAACAAAGTCCTTAAATAATGCAGCAGAGTCCTTAAATACTGAAGCAGAGTCCTTAAATAATGCAGCAATGTCCTTAAATAATGCAGCAGAGTCCTTAAATAATGCAACAAAGTCCTTAAATAATGCAGCAGAGTCCTTAAATAATGCAGCAGAGTCCTTAAATAATGCAGCAGAGTGAATAAATAATGCAGCAGAGTCCTTAAATAATCCAACAAAGTCCTTAAATAATGCAGCAAAGTCCTTAAATAATGCAGCAGAGTCCTTAAATAATGCAGCAAAGTCCTTAAATAATGCAGCAGAGTCCTTAAATAATGCAACAAAGTCCTTAAATAATGCAGCAGAGTCCTTAAATACTGAAGCAGAGTCCTTAAATATTGCAGCAAAGTCCTTAAATAATGCAGCAGAGTCATTATATAATGCAACAAAGTCCTTAAATAATGCAGCAGAGTCCTTAAATAATGCAATAAAGTCCTTAAATAATGCAGCAGAGTACTTACATAATGCAACAAAGTCCTTAAATAATGCAGCAAAGTCCTTAAATACCACAGCAGAGTCATTAAATAATTCAGCAAAGTCCTTAAATAATGCAGCAGAGTCCTTAAATAATGCAGCAGACTCCTTAAATAATTCAGCAAAGTCCTTAAATAATGCAGCAGAGTCCTTAAATAATGCAACAAAGTCCTTAAATAATGCAGCAGAGTACTTAAATAATGCAGCAAAGTCCTTTAATAATGCAGCAGAGCCCTTAAATAATGCAATAAAGTCCTTAAATAATGCATCAGAGTCCTTAAATACGGAAGCAGAGTCCTTAAATATTGCAGCAAAGTCCTTAAATAATGCAGCAGAGTCCTTAAATAATGCAGCAAAGTCCTTAAATAATGCAGCGGAGTCCTTAAATAATGCAACAAAGTCCTTAAATAATGCAGCAGAGTCCTTAAATAATGCAGCACAGTCCTCAAATGCTTCAGCAGAGTGAATAATTAATGCAGCAGAGTCCTTAAATAATGCAGCAAATTCCTTAAATATGCAGCAAATTCCTTAAATATGCAGCAAATTCCTTAAATAATACAGCAGAGTACTTAAATAATCCAACAAAGTCCTTAAATAATGCAGCAAAGTCCTTAAATAATGCAGCAGAGTCCTCAAATAATGCAGCAGAGTCCTCAAATGCTTCAGCAGAGTCATTAAATAATGCAGCAGAGTCCTTAAATAATGCAGCAAATTCCTTAAATAATGAATCAGAGTCATTAAATAATGCAGCAAAGTCCTTAAATAATGCAGCAGAGTCCTTAAATAATGCAACAAAGTCCTTAAATAATGCAGCAGAGTCCTTAAATACTGAAGCAGAGTCCTTAAATACTGCAGCAAAGTCCTTAAATAATGCAGCAGAGTCATTAAATAATGCAACAAAGTCCTTAAATAATGCAGCAGAGTCCTTAAATAATGCAATAAAGTCCTTAAATAATGCAGCAGAGTACTTAAATAATGCAACAAAGTCCTTAAATAATGCAGCAAAGTCCTTAAATACCACAGCAGAGTCATTAAATAATTCAGCAAAGTCCTTAAATAATGCAGCATAGTCCTTAAATAATGCAGCAAAGTCCTTAAATAATGCAGCACAGTTCTTAAATAGTGCAACAACGTCGGTAAATAATGCAGCAGAGTCCTTAAATAATGCAGCAAAGTCCTTAACTAATGCAGCAGAGTCCTTAAATAATGCAACAAAGTCCTTAAATAATGCAGCAGAGTCCTTAAATACCGCAGCAAAGTCCTTAAATAATGCAGCAGAGTCCTTAAATAATGCAACAAAGTCCTTAAATAATGCAGCAGAGTCCTTAAATAATGCAGCAAAGTCCTTTAATAATGCAGCAGAGTCCTTAAATAATGAAACAAAGTCCTTAAATAATGCAGCAGAGTCCTTAAATACTGAAGCAGAGTCCTTAAATAATGCAGCAATGTCCTTAAATAATGCAGCAGAGTCCTTAAATAATGCAACAAAGTCCTTAAATAATGCAGCAGAGTCCTTAAATAATGCAGCAGAGTCCTTAAATAATGCAGCAGAGTGAATAAATAATGCAGCAGAGTCCTTAAATAATCCAACAAAGTCCTTAAATAATGCAGCAAAGTCCTTAAATAATGCAGCAGAGTCCTTAAATAATGCAGCAAAGTCCTTAAATAATGCAGCAGAGTCCTTAAATAATGCAACAAAGTCCTTAAATAATGCAGCAGAGTCCTTAAATACTGAAGCAGAGTCCTTAAATATTGCAGCAAAGTCCTTAAATAATGCAGCAGAGTCATTAAATAATGCAACAAAGTCCTTAAATAATGCAGCAGAGTCCTTAAATAATGCAATAAAGTCCTTAAATAATGCAGCAGAGTACTTAAATAATGCAACAAAGTCCTTAAATAATGCAGCAAAGTCCTTAAATACCACAGCAGATTCATTAAATAATTCAGCAAAGTCCTTAAATAATGCAGCAGAGTCCTTAAATAATGCAGCAGACTCCTTAAATAATTCAGCAAAGTCCTTAAATAATGCAGCAGAGTCCTTAAATAATGCAACAAAGTCCTTAAATAATGCAGCAGAGTACTTAAATAATGCAGCAAAGTCCTTTAATAATGCAGCAGAGCCCTTAAATAATGCAATAAAGTCCTTAAATAATGCATCAGAGTCCTTAAATACGGAAGCAGAGTCCTTAAATATTGCAGCAAAGTCCTTAAATAATGCAGCAGAGTCCTTAAATAATGCAGCAAAGTCCTTAAATAATGCAGCGGAGTCCTTAAATAATGCAACAAAGTCCTTAAATAATGCAGCAGAGTCCTTAAATAATGCAGCACAGTCCTCAAATGCTTCAGCAGAGTGAATAATTAATGCAGCAGAGTCCTTAAATAATGCAGCAAATTCCTTAAATATGCAGCAAATTCCTTAAATAATACAGCAGAGTACTTAAATAATCCAACAAAGTCCTTAAATAATGCAGCAAAGTCCTTAAATAATGCAGCAGAGTCCTCAAATAAT
Organism: Phyllobates terribilis; assembly: GCF_046119375.1. Classification (NCBI taxonomy): domain Eukaryota; kingdom Metazoa; phylum Chordata; class Amphibia; order Anura; family Dendrobatidae; genus Phyllobates; species Phyllobates terribilis. Next base: position 649,045,649 of record NW_027362765.1, read on the forward strand.
GCAGCAGAGTCCTCAAATGCTTCAGCAGAGTCATTAAATAATGCAGCAGAGTCCTTAAATAATGCAGCAAATTCCTTAAATAATGAATCAGAGTCCTTAAATAATGCAGCAAAGTTCTTAAATAATGCAGCAGAGTCCTTAAATAATGCAACAAAGTCCTTAAATAATGCAGCAGAGTCCTTAAATAATGAAGCAAAGTCCTTAAATATTGCAGCAAAGTCCTTAAATAATGCAGCAGAGTCCTTAAATAATGCAACAAAGTCCTTAAATAATGCAGCAGAGTCCTTAAATAATGCAGCAAAGTCCTTAAATAATGCAGCAGAGTCATTAAATAATGCAGCAGAGTCTTTAAATACCGCAGCAGAGTACTTAAATACTGAAGCAGAGTCCTTTAATATAGCAGCAAGTTCCTTAAATAATGCAGCAGAGTCCTTAAAAAATCCAACAAAGTCATTAAATAATGCAGCAAGTCCTTAAATAATGCAGCAGAGTCCTCTAATAATGCAGCAGAGTCCTCAAATGCTTCAGCAAAGTCATTCAATAATGCAGCATAGTCCTTAAATAATGCAGCAAAGTCCTTAAATAATGCAGCACAGTCCTTAAATAATGCAGCACAGTTCTTAAATAGTGCAACAACGTCGGTAAATAAGGCAGCAGAGTCCTTAAATAATGCAGCAAAGTCCTTAACTAATGCAGCAGAGTCCTTAAATAATGCAACAAAGTCCTTAAATAATGCAGCAGAGTCCTTAAATAATGCAACAAAGTCCTTAAATAATGCAGCAGAGTCCTTAAATAATGCAGCAAAGTCCTTTAATAATGCAGCAGAGTCCTTAAATAATGCAACAAAGTCCTTAAATAATGCAGCAGAGTCCTTAAATACTGATGCAGAGTCCTTAAATAATGCAGAAAAGTCCTTAAATAATGCAACAAAGTCCTTAAATAATGCAGCAGAGTCCTTAAATAATGCAGCAGAGTCGTCAAATGCTTCAGCAGAGTGAATAAATAATGCAGCAGAGTCCTTAAATAATGCATCAAATTCCTTAAATATGCAGCAAATTCCTTAAATAATACAGCAGAGTCCTTAAATAATCCAACAAAGTCATTAAATAATGCAGGAAAGTCCTTAAATAATGCAGCAGAGTCCTTAAATAATGCAGCAAAGTCCTTAAATAATGCAGCAGAGTCCTTAAATAATGCAACAAAGTCCTTAAATAATGCAGCAGAGTCCTTAAATACTGAAGCAGAGTCCTTAAATATTGCAGCAAAGTCCTTAAATAATGCAGCAGAGTCATTAAATAATGCAACAAAGTCCTTAAATAATGCAGCAGAGTCCTTAAATAATGCAACAAAGTCCTTAAATAATGCAGCAGAGTACTTAAATAATGCAACAAAGTCCTTAAATAATGCAGCAAAGTCCTTAAATACCACAGCAGAGTCATTAAATAATTCAGCAAAGTCCTTAAATAATGCAGCAGAGTCCTTAAATAATGCAGCAGACTCCTTAAATAATTCAGCAAAGTCCTTAAATAATGCAGCAGAGTCCTTAAATAATGCAACAAAGTCCTTAAATAATGCAGCAGAGTACTTAAATAATGCAGCAAACTCCTTTAATAATGCAGCAGAGCCCTTAAATAATGCAATAAAGTCCTTAAATAATGCAGCAGAGTCCTTAAATACGGAAGCAGAGTCCTTAAATATTGCAGCAAAGTCCTTAAATAATGCAGCAGAGTCCTTAAATAATGCAACAAAGTCCTTAAATAATGCAGCAGAGTCCTTAAATAATGCAGCAAAGTCCTTAACTAATGCAGCAGAGTAATTAAATAATGCAACAAAGTCCTTAAATAATGCAGCAGAGTCCTTAAATAATGCAACAAAGTCCTTAAATAATGCAGCAGAGTCCTTAAATAATGCAACAAAGTCCTTAAATAATGCAGCAGAGTCCTTAAATAATGCAACAAAGTCCTTAAATAATGCAGCAGAGTCCTTAAATAATGCAGCACAGTCCTCAAATGCTTCAGCAGAGTGAATAAATAATGCAGCAGAGTCCTTAAATAATGCAGCAAATTCCTTAAATATGCAGCAAATTCCTTAAATAATACAGCAGAGTACTAAAATAATCCAACAAAGTCCTTAAATAATGCAGCAAAGTCCTTAAATAATGCAGCAGAGTCCTCAAATAATGCAGCAGAGTCCTCAAATGCTTCAGCAGAGTCATTAAATAATGCAGCAGAGTCCTTAAATAATGCAGCAAATTCCTTAAATAATGCATCAGAGTCCTTAAATAATGCAACAAAGTCCTTAATTAATGCAGCAAAGTTCTTAAATAATGCAGCAGAGTCCTTAAATAATGCAACAAAGTCCTTAAATAATGCAGCAGAGTCCTTAAATACTGAAGCAAAGTCCTTAAATATTGCAGCAAAGTCCTTAAATAATGCAGCAGAGTCCTTAAATAATGCAACAAAGTCCTTAAATAACGCAGCAAAGTCCTTAAATAATGCAGCAGAGTCCTTAAATAATGCAGCAGAGTCCTTAAATACCGCAGCAGAGTACTTAAATACTGAAGCAGAGTCCTTTAATATAGCAGCAAGTTCCTTAAATAATGCAGCAGAGTCCTTAAAAAATCCAACAAAGTCATTAAATAATGCAGCAAGTCCTTAAATAATGCAGCAGAGTCCTCTAATAATGCAGCAGAGTCCTCAAATGCTTCAGCAAAGTCATTAAATAATGCAGCATAGTCCTTAAATAATGCAGCAAAGTCCTTAAATAATGCAGCACAGTTCTTAAATAGTGCAACAACGTCGGTAAATAATGCAGCAGAGTCCTTAAATAATGCAGCAAAGTCCTTAACTAATGCAGCAGAGTCCTTAAATAATGCAAAAAAGTCCTTAAATAATGCAGCAGACTCCTTAAATACCGCAGCAAAGTCCTTAAATAATGCAGCAGAGTCCTTAAATAATGCAACAAAGTCGTTAAATAATGCAGCAGAGTCCTTAAATAATGCAGCAAAGTCCTTTAATAATGCAGCAGAGTCCTTAAATAATGAAACAAAGTCCTTAAATAATGCAGCAGAGTCCTTAAATACTGAAGCAGAGTCCTTAAATAATGCAGCAATGTCCTTAAATAATGCAGCAGAGTCCTTAAATAATGCAACAAAGTCCTTAAATAATGCAGCAGAGTCCTTAAATAATGCAGCAGAGTGAATAAATAATGCAGCAGAGTCCTTAAATAATCCAACAAAGTCCTTAAATAATGCAGCAAAGTCCTTAAATAATGCAGCAGAGTCCTTAAATAATGCAGCAAAGTCCTTAAATAATGCAGCAGAGTCCTTAAATAATGCAACAAAGTCCTTAAATAATGCAGCAGAGTCCTTAAATACTGAAGCAGAGTCCTTAAATATTGCAGCAAAGTCCTTAAATAATGCAGCAGAGTCATTAAATAATGCAACAAAGTCCTTAAATAATGCAGCAGAGTCCTTAAATAATGCAATAAAGTCCTTAAATAATGCAGCAGAGTACTTAAATAATGCAACAAAGTCCTTAAATAATGCAGCAAAGTCCTTAAATACCACAGCAGAGTCATTAAATAATTCAGCAAAGTCCTTAAATAATGCAGCATAGTCCTTAAATAATGCAGCAAAGTCCTTAAATAATGCAGCACAGTTCTTAAATAGTGCAACAACGTCGGTAAATAATGCAGCAGAGTCCTTAAATAATGCAGCAAAGTCCTTAACTAATGCAGCTGAGTCCTTAAATAATGCAACAAAGTCCTTAAATAATGCAGCAGAGTCCTTAAATACCGCAGCAAAGTCCTTAAATAATGCAGCAGAGTCCTTAAATAATGCAACAAAGTCCTTAAATAATGCAGCAGAGTCCTTAAATATTGCAGCAAAGTCCTTTAATAATGCAGCAGAGTCCTTAAATAATGAAACAAAGTCCTTAAATAATGCAGCAGAGTCCTTAAATACTGAAGCAGAGTCCTTAAATAATGCAGCAATGTCCTTAAATAATGCAGCAGAGTCCTTAAATAATGCAACAAAGTCCTTAAATAATGCAGCAGAGTCCTTAAATAATGCAGCAGAGTCCTTAAATAATGCAGCAGAGTGAATAAATAATGCAGCAGAGTCCTTAAATAATCCAACAAAGTCCTTAAATAATGCAGCAAAGTCCTTAAATAATGCAGCAGAGTCCTTAAATAATGCAGCAAAGTCCTTAAATAATGCAGCAGAGTCCTTAAATAATGCAACAAAGTCCTTAAATAATGCAGCAGAGTCCTTAAATACTGAAGCAGAGTCCTTAAATATTGCAGCAAAGTCCTTAAATAATGCAGCAGAGTCATTATATAATGCAACAAAGTCCTTAAATAATGCAGCAGAGTCCTTAAATAATGCAATAAAGTCCTTAAATAATGCAGCAGAGTACTTACATAATGCAACAAAGTCCTTAAATAATGCAGCAAAGTCCTTAAATACCACAGCAGAGTCATTAAATAATTCAGCAAAGTCCTTAAATAATGCAGCAGAGTCCTTAAATAATGCAGCAGACTCCTTAAATAATTCAGCAAAGTCCTTAAATAATGCAGCAGAGTCCTTAAATAATGCAACAAAGTCCTTAAATAATGCAGCAGAGTACTTAAATAATGCAGCAAAGTCCTTTAATAATGCAGCAGAGCCCTTAAATAATGCAATAAAGTCCTTAAATAATGCATCAGAGTCCTTAAATACGGAAGCAGAGTCCTTAAATATTGCAGCAAAGTCCTTAAATAATGCAGCAGAGTCCTTAAATAATGCAGCAAAGTCCTTAAATAATGCAGCGGAGTCCTTAAATAATGCAACAAAGTCCTTAAATAATGCAGCAGAGTCCTTAAATAATGCAGCACAGTCCTCAAATGCTTCAGCAGAGTGAATAATTAATGCAGCAGAGTCCTTAAATAATGCAGCAAATTCCTTAAATATGCAGCAAATTCCTTAAATATGCAGCAAATTCCTTAAATAATACAGCAGAGTACTTAAATAATCCAACAAAGTCCTTAAATAATGCAGCAAAGTCCTTAAATAATGCAGCAGAGTCCTCAAATAATGCAGCAGAGTCCTCAAATGCTTCAGCAGAGTCATTAAATAATGCAGCAGAGTCCTTAAATAATGCAGCAAATTCCTTAAATAATGAATCAGAGTCCTTAAATAATGCAGCAAAGTTCTTAAATAATGCAGCAGAGTCCTTAAATAATGCATCAAAGTCCTTAAATAATGCAGCAGAGTCATTAAATAATGAAGCAAAGTCCTTAAATATTGCAGCAAAGTCCTTAAATAATGCAGCAGAGTCCTTAAATAATGCAACAAAGTCCTTAAATAATGCAGCAGAGTCCTTAAATAATGCAGCAAAGTCCTTAAATAATGCAGCAGAGTCATTAAATAATGCAGCAGAGTCTTTAAATACCGCAGCAGAGTACTTAAATACTGAAGCAGAGTCCTTTAATATAGCAGCAAGTTCCTTAAAAAATGCAGCAGAGTCCTTAAAAAATCCAGCAAAGTCATTAAATAATGCAGCAAGTCCTTAAATAATGCAGCAGAGTCCTCTAATAATGCAGCAGAGTCCTCAAATGCTTCAGCAAAGTCATTCAATAATGCAGCATAGTCCTTAAATAATGCAGCAAAGTCCTTAAATAATGCAGCACAGTTCTTAAATAGTGCAACAACGTCGGTAAATAAGGCAGCAGAGTCCTTAAATAATGCAGCAAAGTCCTTAACTAATGCAGCAGAGTCCTTAAATAATGCAACAAAGTCCTTAAATAATGCAGCAGAGTCCTTAAATACCGCAGCAAAGTCCTTAAATAATGCAGCAGAGTCCTTAAATAATGCAACAAAGTCCTTAAATAATGCAGCAGAGTCCTTAAATAATGCAGCAAAGTCCTTTAATAATGCAGCAGAGTCCTTAAATAATGCAACAAAGTCCTTAAATAATGCAGCAGAGTCCTTAAATACTGAAGCAGAGTCCTTAAATAATGCAGAAAAGTCCTTAAATAATGCAACAAAGTCCTTAAATAATGCAGCAGAGTCCTTAAATAATGCAGCAGAGTCCTCAAATGCTTCAGCAGAGTGAATAAATAATGCAGCAGAGTCCTTAAATAATGCATCAAATTCCTTAAATATGCAGCAAATTCCTTAAATAATACAGCAGAGTCCTTAAATAATCCAACAAAGTCCTTAAATAATGAAACAAAGTCCTTAAATAATGCAGCAGAGTCCTTAAATAATGCAGCAAAGTCCTTAAATAATGCAGCAGAGTCCTTAAATAATGCAACAAAGTCCTTAAATAATGCAGCAGAGTCCTTAAATACTGAAGCAGAGTCCTTAAATATTGCAGCAAAGCCCTTAAATAATGCAGCAGAGTCATTAAATAATGCAACAAAGTCCTTAAATAATGCAGCAGAGTCCTTAAATAATGCAACAAAGTCCTTAAATAATGCAGCAGAGTACTTAAATAATGCAACAAAGTCCTTAAATAATGCAGCAAAGTCCTTAAATACCACAGCAGAGTCATTAAATAATTCAGCAAAGTCCTTAAATAATGCAGCAGAGTCCTTAAATAATGCAGCAGACTCCTTAAATAATTCAGCAAAGTCCTTAAATAATGCAGCAGAGTCCTTAAATAATGCAACAAAGTCCTTAAATAATGCAGCAGAGTACTTAAATAATGCAGCAAACTCCTTTAATAATGCAGCAGAGCCCTTAAATAATGCAATAAAGTCCTTAAATAATGCAGCAGAGTCCTTAAATACGGAAGCAGAGTCCTTAAATATTGCAGCAAAGTCCTTAAATAATGCAGCAGAGTCCTTAAATAATGCAACAAAGTCCTTAAATAATGCAGCAGAGTCCTTAAATAATGCAGCAAAGTCCTTAACTAATGCAGCAGAGTCCTTAAATAATGCAACAAAGTCCTTAAATAATGCAGCAGAGTCCTTAAATAATGCAGCAAAGTCCTTAAATAATGCAGCAGAGTCATTAAATAATGCAGCAGAGTCTTTAAATACCGCAGCAGAGTACTTAAATACTGAAGCAGAGTCCTTTAATATAGCAGCAAGTTCCTTAAATAATGCAGCAGAGTCCTTAAAAAATCCAACAAAGTCATTAAATAATGCAGCAAGTCCTTAAATAATGCAGCAGAGTCCTCTAATAATGCAGCAGAGTCCTCAAATGCTTCAGCAAAGTCATTCAATAATGCAGCATAGTCCTTAAATAATGCAGCAAAGTCCTTAAATAATGCAGCACAGTTCTTAAATAGTGCAACAACGTCGGTAAATAAGGCAGCAGAGTCCTTAAATAATGCAGCAAAGTCCTTAACTAATGCAGCAGAGTCCTTAAATAATGCAACAAAGTCCTTAAATAATGCAGCAGAGTCCTTAAATACCGCAGCAAAGTCCTTAAATAATGCAGCAGAGTCCTTAAATAATGCAACAAAGTCCTTAAATAATGCAGCAGAGTCCTTAAATAATGCAGCAAAGTCCTTTAATAATGCAGCAGAGTCCTTAAATAATGCAACAAAGTCCTTAAATAATGCAGCAGAGTCCTTAAATACTGAAGCAGAGTCCTTAAATAATGCAGAAAAGTCCTTAAATAATGCAACAAAGTCCTTAAATAATGCAGCAGAGTCCTTAAATAATGCAGAAAAGTCCTTAAATAATGCAACAAAGTCCTTAAATAATGCAGCAGAGTCCTTAAATAATGCAGCAGAGTCCTCAAATGCTTCAGCAGAGTGAATAAATAATGCAGCAGAGTCCTTAAATAATGCATCAAATTCCTTAAATATGCAGCAAATTCCTTAAATAATACAGCAGAGTCCTTAAATAATCCAACAAAGTCCTTAAATAATGAAGCAAAGTCCTTAAATAATGCAGCAGAGTCCTTAAATAATGCAGCAAAGTCCTTAAATAATGCAGCAGAGTCCTTAAATAATGCAACAAAGTCCTTAAATAATGCAGCAGAGTCCTTAAATACTGAAGCAGAGTCCTTAAATATTGCAGCAAAGTCCTTAAATAATGCAGCAGAGTCATTAAATAATGCAACAAAGTCCTTAAATAATGCAGCAGAGTCCTTAAATACTGAAGCAAAGTCCTTAAATATTGCAGCAAAGTCCTTAAATAATGCAGCAGAGTCCTTAAATAATGCAACAAAGTCCTTAAATAATGCAGCAGAGTCCTTAAATAATGCAGCAAAGTCCTTAAATAATGCAGCAGAGTCCTTAAATAATGCAGCAGAGTCCTTAAATACCGCAGCAGAGTACTTAAATACTGAAGCAGAGTCCTTTAATATAGCAGCAAGTTCCTTAAATAATGCAGCAGAGTCCTTAAAAAATCCAACAAAGTCATTAAATAATGCAGCAAGTCCTTAAATAATGCAGCAGAGTCCTTAAAAAATCCAACAAAGTCATTAAATAATGCAGCAAGTCCTTAAATAATGCAGCAGAGTCCTCTAATAATGCAGCAGAGTCCTCAAATGCTTCAGCAAAGTCATTAAATAATGCAGCATAGTCCTTAAATAATGCAGCAAAGTCCTTAAATAATGCAGCACAGTTCTTAAATAGTGCAACAACGTCAGTAAATAATGCAGCAGAGTCCTTAAATAATGCAGCAAAGTCCTTAACTAATGCAGCAGAGTCCTTAAATAATGCAAAAAAGTCCTTAAATAATGCAGCAGACTCCTTAAATACCGCAGCAAAGTTCTTAAATAATGCAGCAGAGTCCTTAAATAATGCAACAAAGTCCTTAATTAATGCAGCAGAGTCCTTACATAATGCAGCAAAGTCCTTTAATAATGCAGCAGAGTCCTTAAATAATGAAACAAAGTCCTTAAATAATGCAGCAGAGTCCTTAAATACTGAAGCAGAGTCCTTAAATAATGCAGCAATGTCCTTAAATAATGCAGCAGAGTCCTTAAATAATGCAACAAAGTCCTTAAATAATGCAGCAGAGTCCTTAAATAATGCAGCAGAGTCCTTAAATAATGCAGCAGAGTGAATAAATAATGCAGCAGAGTCCTTAAATAATCCAACAAAGTCCTTAAATAATGCAGCAAAGTCCTTAAATAATGCAGCAGAGTCCTTAAATAATGCAGCAAAGTCCTTAAATAATGCAGCAGAGTCCTTAAATAATGCAACAAAGTCCTTAAATAATGCAGCAGAGTCCTTAAATACTGAAGCAGAGTAATTAAATATTGCAGCAAAGTCCTTAAATAATGCAGCAGAGTCACTAAATAATGCAACAAAGTCCTTAAATAATGCAGCAGAGTCCTTAAATAATGCAATAAAGTCCTTAAATAATGCAGCAGAGTACTTAAATAATGCAACAAAGTCCTTAAATAATGCAGCAAAGTCCTTAAATACCACAGCAGAGTCATTAAATAATTCAGCAAAGTCCTTAAATAATGCAGCATAGTCCTTAAATAATGCAGCAAAGTCCTTAAATAATGCAGCACAGTTCTTAAATAGTGCAACAACGTCGGTAAATAATGCAGCAGAGTCCTTAAATAATGCAGCAAAGTCCTTAACTAATGCAGCAGAGTCCTTAAATAATGCAACAAAGTCCTTAAATAATGCAGCAGAGTCCTTAAATACCGCAGCAAAGTCCTTAAATAATGCAGCAGAGTCCTTAAATAATGCAACAAAGTCCTTAAATAATGCAGCAGAGTCCTTAAATAATGCAGCAAAGTCCTTTAATAATGCAGCAGAGTAATTAAATAATGCAACAAAGTCCTTAAATAATGCAACAGAGTCCTTAAATACCGCAGCAAAGTGCTTAAATAATGCAGCAGAGTCCTCAAATGCTTCAGCAGAGTCCTTAAATAATGCAGCAGAGTCCTTAAATAATGCAGCAGAGCCCTTAAATAATGTAACAAAGTCCTTAAATAATGCAGCAGAGTCCTTAAATACTGAAGCAGAGTCCTTAAATATTGCAGCAAAGTCCTTAAATAATGCAGCAGAGTCATTAAATAATGCAACAAAGTCCTTAATAATGCAGCAGAGTCCTTAAATAATGCAACAAAGTCCTTAAATAATGCAGCAGAGTACTTAAATAATGCAACAAAGTCCTTAAATAATGCAGCAAAGTCCTTATATACCACAGCAGAGTCATTAAATAATTCAGCAAAGTCCTTAAATAATGCAGCAGAGTCCTTAAATAATGCAGCAGACTCCTTAAGTAATTCAGCAAAGTCCTTAAATAATGCAGCAGAGTCCTTAAATAATGCAACAAAGTCCTTAAATAATGCAGCAGAGTCCTTAAATATTGCAGCAAAGTCCTTTAATAATGCAGCAGAGCCCTTAAATAATGGAATAAAGTCATTAAATAATGCAGCAGAGTCCTTAAATACGGAAGCAGAGTCCTTAAATACTGCAGCAAAGTCCTTAAATAATGCAGCAGAGTCCTTAAATAATGCAACAAAGTCCTTAAATAATGCAGCAGAGTCCTTAAATAATGCAGCACAGTCCTCAAATGCTTCAGCAGAGTGAATAAATAATGCAGCAGAGTCCTTAAATAATGCAGCAAATTCCTTAAATATGCAGCAAATTCCTTAAATAATACAGCAGAGTACTAAAATAATCCAACAAAGTCCTTAAATAATGCAGCAAAGTCCTTAAATAATGCAGCAGAGTCCTCAAATAATGCAGCAGAGTCCTCAAATGCTTCAGCAGAGTCATTAAATAATGCAGCAGAGTCCTTAAATAATGCAGCAAATTCCTTAAATAATGCATCAGAGTCCTTAAATAATGCAACAAAGTCCTTAATTAATGCAGCAAAGTTCTTAAATAATGCAGCAGAGTCCTTAAATAATGCAACAAAGTCCTTAAATAATGCAACAGAGTCCTTAAATACTGAAGCAAAGTCCTTAAATATTGCAGCAAAGTCCTTAAATAATGCAGCAGAGTCCTTAAATAATGCAGCAAAGTCCTTAAATAATGCAGCAGAGTCCTTAAATAATGCAGCAGAGTCCTTAAATACCGCAGCAGAGTACTTAAATACTGAAGCAGAGTCCTTTAATATAGCAGCAAGTTCCTTAAATAATGCAGCAGAGTCCTTAAAAAATCCAACAAAGTCATTAAATAATGCAGCAAGTCCTTAAATAATGCAGCAGAGTCCTCTAATAATGCAGCAGAGTCCTCAAATGCTTCAGCAAAGTCATTAAATAATGCAGCATAGTCCTTAAATAATGCAGCAAAGTCCTTAAATAATGCAGGACAGTTCTTAAATAGTGCAACAACGTCGGTAAATAATGCAGCAGAGTCCTTAAATAATGCAGCAAAGTCCTTAACTAATGCAGCAGAGTCCTTAAATAATGCAAAAAAGTCCTTAAATAATGCAGCAGACTCCTTAAATACCGCAGCAAAGTCCTTAAATAATGCAGCAGAGTCCTTAAATAATGCAACAAAGTCGTTAAATAATGCAGCAGAGTCCTTAAATAATGCAGCAAAGTCCTTTAATAATGCAGCAGAGTCCTTAAATAATGAAACAAAGTCCTTAAATAATGCAGCAGAGTCCTTAAATACTGAAGCAGAGTCCTTAAATAATGCAGCAATGTCCTTAAATAATGCAGCAGAGTCCTTAAATAATGCAACAAAGTCCTTAAATAATGCAGCAGAGTCCTTAAATAATGCAGCAGAGTCCTTAAATAATGCAGCAGAGTGAATAAATAATGCAGCAGAGTCCTTAAATAATCCAACAAAGTCCTTAAATAATGCAGCAAAGTCCTTAAATAATGCAGCAGAGTCATTAAATAATGCAGCAAAGTCCTTAAATAATGCAGCAGAGTCCTTAAATAATGCAACAAAGTCCTTAAATAATGCAGCAGAGTCCTTAAATACTGAAGCAGAGTCCTTAAATACTGCAGCAAAGTCCTTAAATAATGCAGCAGAGTCATTAAATAATGCAACAAAGTCCTTAAATAATGCAGCAGAGTCCTTAAATAATGCAATAAAGTCCTTAAATAATGCAGCAGAGTACTTAAATAATGCAACAAAGTCCTTAAATAATGCAGCAAAGTCCTTAAATACCACAGCAGAGTCATTAAATAATTCAGCAAAGTCCTTAAATAATGCAGTATAGTCCTTAAATAATGCAGCAAAGTCCTTAAATAATGCAGCACAGTTCTTAAATAGTGCAACAACGTCGGTAAATAATGCAGCAGAGTCCTTAAATAATGCAGCAAAGTCCTTAACTAATGCAGCAGAGTCCTTAAATAATGCAACAAAGTCCTTAAATAATGCAGCAGAGTCCTTAAATACCGCAGCAAAGTCCTTAAATAATGCAGCAGAGTCCTTAAATAATGCAACAGAGTCCTTAAATAATGCAGCAGAGTCCTTAAATAATGCAGCAAAGTCCTTTAATAATGCAGCAGAGTCCTTAAATAATGAAACAAAGTCCTTAAATAATGCAGCAGAGTCCTTAAATACTGAAGCAGAGTCCTTAAATAATGCAGCAATGTCCTTAAATAATGCAGCAGAGTCCTTAAATAATGCAACAAAGTCCTTAAATAATGCAGCAGAGTCCTTAAATAATGCAGCAGAGTCCTTAAATAATGCAGCAGAGTGAATAAATAATGCAGCAGAGTCCTTAAATAATCCAACAAAGTCCTTAAATAATGCAGCAAAGTCCTTAAATAATGCAGCAGAGTCCTTAAATAATGCAGCAAAGTCCTTAAATAATGCAGCAGAGTCCTTAAATAATGCAACAAAGTCCTTAAATAATGCAGCAGAGTCCTTAAATACTGAAGCAGAGTCCTTAAATATTGCAGCAAAGTCCTTAAATAATGCAGCAGAGTCATTAAATAATGCAACAAAGTCCTTAAATAATGCAGCAGAGTCCTTAAATAATGCAATAAAGTCCTTAAATAATGCAGCAGAGTACTTAAATAATGCAACAAAGTCTTTAAATAATGCAGCAAAGTCCTTAAATACCACAGCAGAGTCATTAAATTATTCAGCAAAGTCCTTAAATAATGCAGCAGAGTCCTTAAATAATGCAGCAGACTCCTTAAATAATTCAGCAAAGTCCTTAAATAATGCAGCAGAGTCCTTAAATAATGCAACAAAGTCCTTAAATAATGCAGCAGAGTACTTAAATAATGCAGCAAAGTCCTTTAATAATGCAGCAGAGCCCTTAAATAATGCAATAAAGTCCTTAAATAATGCATCAGAGTCCTTAAATACGGAAGCAGGGTCCTTAAATATTGCAGCAAAGTCCTTAAATAATGCAGCAGAGTCCTTAAATAATGCAGCAAAGTCCTTAAATAATGCAGCGGAGTCCTTAAATAATGCAACAAAGTCCTTAAATAATGCAGCAGAGTCCTTAAATAATGCAGCACAGTCCTCAAATGCTTCAGCAGAGTGAATAATTAATGCAGCAGAGTCCTTAAATAATGCAGCAAATTCCTTAAATATGCAGCAAATTCCTTAAATAATACAGCAGAGTACTTAAATAATCCAACAAAGTCCTTAAATAATGCAGCAAAGTCCTTAAATAATGCAGCAGAGTCCTCAAATAATGCAGCAGAGTCCTCAAATGCTTCAGCAGAGTCATTAAATAATGCAGCAGAGTCCTTAAATAATGCAGCAAATTCCTTAAATAATGAATCAGAGTCCTTAAATAATGCAGCAAAGTTCTTAAATAATGCAGCAGAGTCCTTAAATAATGCAACAAAGTCCTTAAATAATGCAGCAGAGTCCTTAAATAATGAAGCAAAGTCCTTAAATATTGCAGCAAAGTCCTTAAATAATGCAGCAGAGTCCTTAAATAATGCAACAAAGTCCTTAAATAATGCAGCAGAGTCCTTAAATAATGCAGCAAAGTCCTTAAATAATGCAGCAGAGTCATTAAATAATGCAGCAGAGTCTTTAAATACCGCAGCAGAGTACTTAAATACTGAAGCAGAGTCCTTTAATATAGCAGCAAGTCCCTTAAATAATGCAGCAGAGTCCTTAAAAAATCCAACAAAGTCATTAAATAATGCAGCAAGTCCTTAAATAATGCAGCAGAGTCCTCTAATAATGCAGCAGAGTCCTCAAATGCTTCAGCAAAGTCATTCAATAATGCAGCATAGTCCTTAAATAATGCAGCAAAGTCCTTAAATAATGCAGCACAGTCCTTAAATAATGCAGCAAAGTCCTTAAATAATGCAGCACAGTTCTTAAATAGTGCAACAACGTCGGTAAATAAGGCAGCAGAGTCCTTAAATAATGCAGCAAAGTCCTTAACTAAAGCAGCAGAGTCCTTAAATAATGCAACAAAGTCCTTAAATAATGCAGCAGAGTCCTTAAATACCGCAGCAAAGTCCTTAAATAATGCAGCAGAGTCCTTAAATAATGCAACAAAGTCCTTAAATAATGCAGCAGAGTCCTTAAATAATGCAGCAAAGTCCTTTAATAATGCAGCAGAGTCCTTAAATAATGCAACAAAGTCCTTAAATAATGCAGCAGAGTCCTTAAATACTGAAGCAGAGTCCTTAAATAATGCAGAAAAGTCCTTAAATAATGCAACAAAGTCCTTAAATAATGCAGCAGAGTCCTTAAATAATGCAGCAGAGTCCTCAAATGCTTCAGCAGAGTGAATAAATAATGCAGCAGAGTCCTTAAATAATGCATCAAATTCCTTAAATATGCAGCAAATTCCTTAAATAATACAGCAGAGTCCTTAAATAATCCAACAAAGTCATTAAATAATGCAGGAAAGTCCTTAAATAATGCAGCAGAGTCCTTAAATAATGCAGCAAAGTCCTTAAATAATGCAGCAGAGTCCTTAAATAATGCAACAGAGTCCTTAAATAATGCAGCAGAGTCCTTAAATACTGAAGCAGAGTCCTTAAATATTGCAGCAAAGTCCTTAAATAATGCAGCAGAGTCATTAAATAATGCAACAAAGTCCTTAAATAATGCAGCAGAGTCCTTAAATAATGCAACAAAGTCCTTAAATAATGCAGCAGAGTACTTAAATAATGCAACAAAGTCCTTAAATAATGCAGCAAAGTCCTTAAATACCACAGCAGAGTCATTAAATAATTCAGCAAAGTCCTTAAATAATGCAGCAGAGTCCTTAAATAATGCAGCAGACTCCTTAAATAATTCAGCAAAGTCCTTAAATAATGCAGCAGAGTCCTTAAATAATGCAACAAAGTCCTTAAATAATGCAGCAGAGTACTTAAATAATGCAGCAAACTCCTTTAATAATGCAGCAGAGCCCTTAAATAATGCAATAAAGTCCTTAAATAATGCAGCAGAGTCCTTAAATACGGAAGCAGAGTCCTTAAATATTGCAGCAAAGTCCTTAAATAATGCAGCAGAGTCCTTAAATAATGCAACAAAGTCCTTAAATAATGCAGCAGAGTCCTTAAATAATGCAGCAAAGTCCTTAACTAATGCAGCAGAGTAATTAAATAATGCAACAAAGTCCTTAAATAATGCAGCAGAGTCCTTAAATAATGCAACAAAGTCCTTAAATAATGCAGCAGAGTCCTTAAATAATGCAACAAAGTCCTTAAATAATGCAGCAGAGTCCTTAAATAATGCAACAAAGTCCTTAAATAATGCAGCAGAGTCCTTAAATAATGCAGCACAGTCCTCAAATGCTTCAGCAGAGTGAATAAATAATGCAGCAGAGTCCTTAAATAATGCAGCAAATTCCTTAAATATGCAGCAAATTCCTTAAATAATACAGCAGAGTACTAAAATAATCCAACAAAGTCCTTAAATAATGCAGCAAAGTCCTTAAATAATGCAGCAGAGTCCTCAAATAATGCAGCAGAGTCCTCAAATGCTTCAGCAGAGTCATTAAATAATGCAGCAGAGTCCTTAAATAATGCAGCAAATTCCTTAAATAATGCATCAGAGTCCTTAAATAATGCAACAAAGT
The DNA here is from genome assembly GCF_046119375.1 of Phyllobates terribilis. Classification (NCBI taxonomy): domain Eukaryota; kingdom Metazoa; phylum Chordata; class Amphibia; order Anura; family Dendrobatidae; genus Phyllobates; species Phyllobates terribilis. The sequence goes on from NW_027362765.1 coordinate 649,061,537, forward strand.
CCTTAATTAATGCAGCAAAGTTCTTAAATAATGCAGCAGAGTCCTTAAATAATGCAACAAAGTCCTTAAATAATGCAGCAAAGTCCTTAAATAATGCAGCAGAGTCCTTAAATAATGCAGCAAAGTCCTTAAATAATGCAGCAGAGTCCTTAAATAATGCAACAAAGTCCTTAAATAATGCAGCAGAGTCCTTAAATACTGAAGCAGAGTCCTTAAATATTGCAGCAAAGTCCTTAAATAATGCAGCAGAGTCATTAAATAATGCAACAAAGTCCTTAAATAATGCAGCAGAGTCCTTAAATAATGCAATAAAGTCCTTAAATAATGCAGCAGAGTACTTAAATAATGCAACAAAGTCTTTAAATAATGCAGCAAAGTCCTTAAATACCACAGCAGAGTCATTAAATAATTCAGCAAAGTCCTTAAATAATGCAGCAGAGTCCTTAAATAATGCAGCAGACTCCTTAAATAATTCAGCAAAGTCCTTAAATAATGCAGCAGAGTCCTTAAATAATGCAACAAAGTCCTTAAATAATGCAGCAGAGTACTTAAATAATGCAGCAAAGTCCTTTAATAATGCAGCAGAGCCCTTAAATAATGCAATAAAGTCCTTAAATAATGCATCAGAGTCCTTAAATACGGAAGCAGGGTCCTTAAATATTGCAGCAAAGTCCTTAAATAATGCAGCAGAGTCCTTAAATAATGCAGCAAAGTCCTTAAATAATGCAGCGGAGTCCTTAAATAATGCAACAAAGTCCTTAAATAATGCAGCAGAGTCCTTAAATAATGCAGCACAGTCCTCAAATGCTTCAGCAGAGTGAATAATTAATGCAGCAGAGTCCTTAAATAATGCAGCAAATTCCTTAAATATGCAGCAAATTCCTTAAATAATACAGCAGAGTACTTAAATAATCCAACAAAGTCCTTAAATAATGCAGCAAAGTCCTTAAATAATGCAGCAGAGTCCTCAAATAATGCAGCAGAGTCCTCAAATGCTTCAGCAGAGTCATTAAATAATGCAGCAGAGTCCTTAAATAATGCAGCAAATTCCTTAAATAATGAATCAGAGTCCTTAAATAATGCAGCAAAGTTCTTAAATAATGCAGCAGAGTCCTTAAATAATGCAACAAAGTCCTTAAATAATGCAGCAGAGTCCTTAAATAATGAAGCAAAGTCCTTAAATATTGCAGCAAAGTCCTTAAATAATGCAGCAGAGTCCTTAAATAATGCAACAAAGTCCTTAAATAATGCAGCAGAGTCCTTAAATAATGCAGCAAAGTCCTTAAATAATGCAGCAGAGTCATTAAATAATGCAGCAGAGTCTTTAAATACCGCAGCAGAGTACTTAAATACTGAAGCAGAGTCCTTTAATATAGCAGCAAGTCCCTTAAATAATGCAGCAGAGTCCTTAAAAAATCCAACAAAGTCATTAAATAATGCAGCAAGTCCTTAAATAATGCAGCAGAGTCCTCTAATAATGCAGCAGAGTCCTCAAATGCTTCAGCAAAGTCATTCAATAATGCAGCATAGTCCTTAAATAATGCAGCAAAGTCCTTAAATAATGCAGCACAGTCCTTAAATAATGCAGCAAAGTCCTTAAATAATGCAGCACAGTTCTTAAATAGTGCAACAACGTCGGTAAATAAGGCAGCAGAGTCCTTAAATAATGCAGAAAAGTCCTTAACTAAAGCAGCAGAGTCCTTAAATAATGCAGCAATGTCCTTAAATAATGCAGCAGAGTCCTTAAATAATGCAACAAAGTCCTTAAATAATGCAGCAGAGTCCTTAAATAATGCAGCAGAGTCCTTAAATAATGCAGCAGAGTGAATAAATAATGCAGCAGAGTCCTTAAATAATCCAACAAAGTCCTTAAATAATGCAGCAAAGTCCTTAAATAATGCAGCAGAGTCCTTAAATAATGCAGCAAAGTCCTTAAATAATGCAGCAGAGTCCTTAAATAATGCAACAAAGTCCTTAAATAATGCAGCAGAGTCCTTAAATACTGAAGCAGAGTAATTAAATATTGCAGCAAAGTCCTTAAATAATGCAGCAGAGTCACTAAATAATGCAACAAAGTCCTTAAATAATGCAGCAGAGTCCTTAAATAATGCAATAAAGTCCTTAAATAATGCAGCAGAGTACTTAAATAATGCAACAAAGTCCTTAAATAATGCAGCAAAGTCCTTAAATACCACAGCAGAGTCATTAAATAATTCAGCAAAGTCCTTAAATAATGCAGCATAGTCCTTAAATAATGCAGCAAAGTCCTTAAATAATGCAGCACAGTTCTTAAATAGTGCAACAACGTCGGTAAATAATGCAGCAGAGTCCTTAAATAATGCAGCAAAGTCCTTAACTAATGCAGCAGAGTCCTTAAATAATGCAACAAAGTCCTTAAATAATGCAGCAGAGTCCTTAAATACCGCAGCAAAGTCCTTAAATAATGCAGCAGAGTCCTTAAATAATGCAACAAAGTCCTTAAATAATGCAGCAGAGTCCTTAAATAATGCAGCAAAGTCCTTTAATAATGCAGCAGAGTAATTAAATAATGCAACAAAGTCCTTAAATAATGCAACAGAGTCCTTAAATACCGCAGCAAAGTGCTTAAATAATGCAGCAGAGTCCTCAAATGCTTCAGCAGAGTCCTTAAATAATGCAGCAGAGTCCTTAAATAATGCAGCAGAGCCCTTAAATAATGTAACAAAGTCCTTAAATAATGCAGCAGAGTCCTTAAATACTGAAGCAGAGTCCTTAAATATTGCAGCAAAGTCCTTAAATAATGCAGCAGAGTCATTAAATAATGCAACAAAGTCCTTAATAATGCAGCAGAGTCCTTAAATAATGCAACAAAGTCCTTAAATAATGCAGCAGAGTACTTAAATAATGCAACAAAGTCCTTAAATAATGCAGCAAAGTCCTTATATACCACAGCAGAGTCATTAAATAATTCAGCAAAGTCCTTAAATAATGCAGCAGAGTCCTTAAATAATGCAGCAGACTCCTTAAGTAATTCAGCAAAGTCCTTAAATAATGCAGCAGAGTCCTTAAATAATGCAACAAAGTCCTTAAATAATGCAGCAGAGTCCTTAAATATTGCAGCAAAGTCCTTTAATAATGCAGCAGAGCCCTTAAATAATGGAATAAAGTCATTAAATAATGCAGCAGAGTCCTTAAATACGGAAGCAGAGTCCTTAAATACTGCAGCAAAGTCCTTAAATAATGCAGCAGAGTCCTTAAATAATGCAACAAAGTCCTTAAATAATGCAGCAGAGTCCTTAAATAATGCAGCACAGTCCTCAAATGCTTCAGCAGAGTGAATAAATAATGCAGCAGAGTCCTTAAATAATGCAGCAAATTCCTTAAATATGCAGCAAATTCCTTAAATAATACAGCAGAGTACTAAAATAATCCAACAAAGTCCTTAAATAATGCAGCAAAGTCCTTAAATAATGCAGCAGAGTCCTCAAATAATGCAGCAGAGTCCTCAAATGCTTCAGCAGAGTCATTAAATAATGCAGCAGAGTCCTTAAATAATGCAGCAAATTCCTTAAATAATGCATCAGAGTCCTTAAATAATGCAACAAAGTCCTTAATTAATGCAGCAAAGTTCTTAAATAATGCAGCAGAGTCCTTAAATAATGCAACAAAGTCCTTAAATAATGCAACAGAGTCCTTAAATACTGAAGCAAAGTCCTTAAATATTGCAGCAAAGTCCTTAAATAATGCAGCAGAGTCCTTAAATAATGCAGCAAAGTCCTTAAATAATGCAGCAGAGTCCTTAAATAATGCAGCAGAGTCCTTAAATACCGCAGCAGAGTACTTAAATACTGAAGCAGAGTCCTTTAATATAGCAGCAAGTTCCTTAAATAATGCAGCAGAGTCCTTAAAAAATCCAACAAAGTCATTAAATAATGCAGCAAGTCCTTAAATAATGCAGCAGAGTCCTCTAATAATGCAGCAGAGTCCTCAAATGCTTCAGCAAAGTCATTAAATAATGCAGCATAGTCCTTAAATAATGCAGCAAAGTCCTTAAATAATGCAGGACAGTTCTTAAATAGTGCAACAACGTCGGTAAATAATGCAGCAGAGTCCTTAAATAATGCAGCAAAGTCCTTAACTAATGCAGCAGAGTCCTTAAATAATGCAAAAAAGTCCTTAAATAATGCAGCAGACTCCTTAAATACCGCAGCAAAGTCCTTAAATAATGCAGCAGAGTCCTTAAATAATGCAACAAAGTCGTTAAATAATGCAGCAGAGTCCTTAAATAATGCAGCAAAGTCCTTTAATAATGCAGCAGAGTCCTTAAATAATGAAACAAAGTCCTTAAATAATGCAGCAGAGTCCTTAAATACTGAAGCAGAGTCCTTAAATAATGCAGCAATGTCCTTAAATAATGCAGCAGAGTCCTTAAATAATGCAACAAAGTCCTTAAATAATGCAGCAGAGTCCTTAAATAATGCAGCAGAGTCCTTAAATAATGCAGCAGAGTGAATAAATAATGCAGCAGAGTCCTTAAATAATCCAACAAAGTCCTTAAATAATGCAGCAAAGTCCTTAAATAATGCAGCAGAGTCATTAAATAATGCAGCAAAGTCCTTAAATAATGCAGCAGAGTCCTTAAATAATGCAACAAAGTCCTTAAATAATGCAGCAGAGTCCTTAAATACTGAAGCAGAGTCCTTAAATACTGCAGCAAAGTCCTTAAATAATGCAGCAGAGTCATTAAATAATGCAACAAAGTCCTTAAATAATGCAGCAGAGTCCTTAAATAATGCAATAAAGTCCTTAAATAATGCAGCAGAGTACTTAAATAATGCAACAAAGTCCTTAAATAATGCAGCAAAGTCCTTAAATACCACAGCAGAGTCATTAAATAATTCAGCAAAGTCCTTAAATAATGCAGCATAGTCCTTAAATAATGCAGCAAAGTCCTTAAATAATGCAGCACAGTTCTTAAATAGTGCAACAACGTCGGTAAATAATGCAGCAGAGTCCTTAAATAATGCAGCAAAGTCCTTAACTAATGCAGCAGAGTCCTTAAATAATGCAACAAAGTCCTTAAATAATGCAGCAGAGTCCTTAAATACCGCAGCAAAGTCCTTAAATAATGCAGCAGAGTCCTTAAATAATGCAACAGAGTCCTTAAATAATGCAGCAGAGTCCTTAAATAATGCAGCAAAGTCCTTTAATAATGCAGCAGAGTCCTTAAATAATGAAACAAAGTCCTTAAATAATGCAGCAGAGTCCTTAAATACTGAAGCAGAGTCCTTAAATAATGCAGCAATGTCCTTAAATAATGCAGCAGAGTCCTTAAATAATGCAACAAAGTCCTTAAATAATGCAGCAGAGTCCTTAAATAATGCAGCAGAGTCCTTAAATAATGCAGCAGAGTGAATAAATAATGCAGCAGAGTCCTTAAATAATCCAACAAAGTCCTTAAATAATGCAGCAAAGTCCTTAAATAATGCAGCAGAGTCCTTAAATAATGCAGCAAAGTCCTTAAATAATGCAGCAGAGTCCTTAAATAATGCAACAAAGTCCTTAAATAATGCAGCAGAGTCCTTAAATACTGAAGCAGAGTCCTTAAATATTGCAGCAAAGTCCTTAAATAATGCAGCAGAGTCATTAAATAATGCAACAAAGTCCTTAAATAATGCAGCAGAGTCCTTAAATAATGCAATAAAGTCCTTAAATAATGCAGCAGAGTACTTAAATAATGCAACAAAGTCTTTAAATAATGCAGCAAAGTCCTTAAATACCACAGCAGAGTCATTAAATAATTCAGCAAAGTCCTTAAATAATGCAGCAGAGTCCTTAAATAATGCAGCAGACTCCTTAAATAATTCAGCAAAGTCCTTAAATAATGCAGCAGAGTCCTTAAATAATGCAACAAAGTCCTTAAATAATGCAGCAGAGTACTTAAATAATGCAGCAAAGTCCTTTAATAATGCAGCAGAGCCCTTAAATAATGCAATAAAGTCCTTAAATAATGCATCAGAGTCCTTAAATACGGAAGCAGGGTCCTTAAATATTGCAGCAAAGTCCTTAAATAATGCAGCAGAGTCCTTAAATAATGCAGCAAAGTCCTTAAATAATGCAGCGGAGTCCTTAAATAATGCAACAAAGTCCTTAAATAATGCAGCAGAGTCCTTAAATAATGCAGCACAGTCCTCAAATGCTTCAGCAGAGTGAATAATTAATGCAGCAGAGTCCTTAAATAATGCAGCAAATTCCTTAAATATGCAGCAAATTCCTTAAATAATACAGCAGAGTACTTAAATAATCCAACAAAGTCCTTAAATAATGCAGCAAAGTCCTTAAATAATGCAGCAGAGTCCTCAAATAATGCAGCAGAGTCCTCAAATGCTTCAGCAGAGTCATTAAATAATGCAGCAGAGTCCTTAAATAATGCAGCAAATTCCTTAAATAATGAATCAGAGTCCTTAAATAATGCAGCAAAGTTCTTAAATAATGCAGCAGAGTCCTTAAATAATGCAACAAAGTCCTTAAATAATGCAGCAGAGTCCTTAAATAATGAAGCAAAGTCCTTAAATATTGCAGCAAAGTCCTTAAATAATGCAGCAGAGTCCTTAAATAATGCAACAAAGTCCTTAAATAATGCAGCAGAGTCCTTAAATAATGCAGCAAAGTCCTTAAATAATGCAGCAGAGTCATTAAATAATGCAGCAGAGTCTTTAAATACCGCAGCAGAGTACTTAAATACTGAAGCAGAGTCCTTTAATATAGCAGCAAGTCCCTTAAATAATGCAGCAGAGTCCTTAAAAAATCCAACAAAGTCATTAAATAATGCAGCAAGTCCTTAAATAATGCAGCAGAGTCCTCTAATAATGCAGCAGAGTCCTCAAATGCTTCAGCAAAGTCATTCAATAATGCAGCATAGTCCTTAAATAATGCAGCAAAGTCCTTAAATAATGCAGCACAGTCCTTAAATAATGCAGCAAAGTCCTTAAATAATGCAGCACAGTTCTTAAATAGTGCAACAACGTCGGTAAATAAGGCAGCAGAGTCCTTAAATAATGCAGCAAAGTCCTTAACTAAAGCAGCAGAGTCCTTAAATAATGCAACAAAGTCCTTAAATAATGCAGCAGAGTCCTTAAATACCGCAGCAAAGTCCTTAAATAATGCAGCAGAGTCCTTAAATAATGCAACAAAGTCCTTAAATAATGCAGCAGAGTCCTTAAATAATGCAGCAAAGTCCTTTAATAATGCAGCAGAGTCCTTAAATAATGCAACAAAGTCCTTAAATAATGCAGCAGAGTCCTTAAATACTGAAGCAGAGTCCTTAAATAATGCAGAAAAGTCCTTAAATAATGCAACAAAGTCCTTAAATAATGCAGCAGAGTCCTTAAATAATGCAGCAGAGTCCTCAAATGCTTCAGCAGAGTGAATAAATAATGCAGCAGAGTCCTTAAATAATGCATCAAATTCCTTAAATATGCAGCAAATTCCTTAAATAATACAGCAGAGTCCTTAAATAATCCAACAAAGTCATTAAATAATGCAGGAAAGTCCTTAAATAATGCAGCAGAGTCCTTAAATAATGCAGCAAAGTCCTTAAATAATGCAGCAGAGTCCTTAAATAATGCAACAGAGTCCTTAAATAATGCAGCAGAGTCCTTAAATACTGAAGCAGAGTCCTTAAATATTGCAGCAAAGTCCTTAAATAATGCAGCAGAGTCATTAAATAATGCAACAAAGTCCTTAAATAATGCAGCAGAGTCCTTAAATAATGCAACAAAGTCCTTAAATAATGCAGCAGAGTACTTAAATAATGCAACAAAGTCCTTAAATAATGCAGCAAAGTCCTTAAATACCACAGCAGAGTCATTAAATAATTCAGCAAAGTCCTTAAATAATGCAGCAGAGTCCTTAAATAATGCAGCAGACTCCTTAAATAATTCAGCAAAGTCCTTAAATAATGCAGCAGAGTCCTTAAATAATGCAACAAAGTCCTTAAATAATGCAGCAGAGTACTTAAATAATGCAGCAAACTCCTTTAATAATGCAGCAGAGCCCTTAAATAATGCAATAAAGTCCTTAAATAATGCAGCAGAGTCCTTAAATACGGAAGCAGAGTCCTTAAATATTGCAGCAAAGTCCTTAAATAATGCAGCAGAGTCCTTAAATAATGCAACAAAGTCCTTAAATAATGCAGCAGAGTCCTTAAATAATGCAGCAAAGTCCTTAACTAATGCAGCAGAGTAATTAAATAATGCAACAAAGTCCTTAAATAATGCAGCAGAGTCCTTAAATAATGCAACAAAGTCCTTAAATAATGCAGCAGAGTCCTTAAATAATGCAACAAAGTCCTTAAATAATGCAGCAGAGTCCTTAAATAATGCAACAAAGTCCTTAAATAATGCAGCAGAGTCCTTAAATAATGCAGCACAGTCCTCAAATGCTTCAGCAGAGTGAATAAATAATGCAGCAGAGTCCTTAAATAATGCAGCAAATTCCTTAAATATGCAGCAAATTCCTTAAATAATACAGCAGAGTACTAAAATAATCCAACAAAGTCCTTAAATAATGCAGCAAAGTCCTTAAATAATGCAGCAGAGTCCTCAAATAATGCAGCAGAGTCCTCAAATGCTTCAGCAGAGTCATTAAATAATGCAGCAGAGTCCTTAAATAATGCAGCAAATTCCTTAAATAATGCATCAGAGTCCTTAAATAATGCAACAAAGTCCTTAATTAATGCAGCAAAGTTCTTAAATAATGCAGCAGAGTCCTTAAATAATGCAACAAAGTCCTTAAATAATGCAGCAAAGTCCTTAAATAATGCAGCAGAGTCCTTAAATAATGCAGCAAAGTCCTTAAATAATGCAGCAGAGTCCTTAAATAATGCAACAAAGTCCTTAAATAATGCAGCAGAGTCCTTAAATACTGAAGCAGAGTCCTTAAATATTGCAGCAAAGTCCTTAAATAATGCAGCAGAGTCATTAAATAATGCAACAAAGTCCTTAAATAATGCAGCAGAGTCCTTAAATAATGCAATAAAGTCCTTAAATAATGCAGCAGAGTACTTAAATAATGCAACAAAGTCTTTAAATAATGCAGCAAAGTCCTTAAATACCACAGCAGAGTCATTAAATAATTCAGCAAAGTCCTTAAATAATGCAGCAGAGTCCTTAAATAATGCAGCAGACTCCTTAAATAATTCAGCAAAGTCCTTAAATAATGCAGCAGAGTCCTTAAATAATGCAACAAAGTCCTTAAATAATGCAGCAGAGTACTTAAATAATGCAGCAAAGTCCTTTAATAATGCAGCAGAGCCCTTAAATAATGCAATAAAGTCCTTAAATAATGCATCAGAGTCCTTAAATACGGAAGCAGGGTCCTTAAATATTGCAGCAAAGTCCTTAAATAATGCAGCAGAGTCCTTAAATAATGCAGCAAAGTCCTTAAATAATGCAGCGGAGTCCTTAAATAATGCAACAAAGTCCTTAAATAATGCAGCAGAGTCCTTAAATAATGCAGCACAGTCCTCAAATGCTTCAGCAGAGTGAATAATTAATGCAGCAGAGTCCTTAAATAATGCAGCAAATTCCTTAAATATGCAGCAAATTCCTTAAATAATACAGCAGAGTACTTAAATAATCCAACAAAGTCCTTAAATAATGCAGCAAAGTCCTTAAATAATGCAGCAGAGTCCTCAAATAATGCAGCAGAGTCCTCAAATGCTTCAGCAGAGTCATTAAATAATGCAGCAGAGTCCTTAAATAATGCAGCAAATTCCTTAAATAATGAATCAGAGTCCTTAAATAATGCAGCAAAGTTCTTAAATAATGCAGCAGAGTCCTTAAATAATGCAACAAAGTCCTTAAATAATGCAGCAGAGTCCTTAAATAATGAAGCAAAGTCCTTAAATATTGCAGCAAAGTCCTTAAATAATGCAGCAGAGTCCTTAAATAATGCAACAAAGTCCTTAAATAATGCAGCAGAGTCCTTAAATAATGCAGCAAAGTCCTTAAATAATGCAGCAGAGTCATTAAATAATGCAGCAGAGTCTTTAAATACCGCAGCAGAGTACTTAAATACTGAAGCAGAGTCCTTTAATATAGCAGCAAGTCCCTTAAATAATGCAGCAGAGTCCTTAAAAAATCCAACAAAGTCATTAAATAATGCAGCAAGTCCTTAAATAATGCAGCAGAGTCCTCTAATAATGCAGCAGAGTCCTCAAATGCTTCAGCAAAGTCATTCAATAATGCAGCATAGTCCTTAAATAATGCAGCAAAGTCCTTAAATAATGCAGCACAGTCCTTAAATAATGCAGCAAAGTCCTTAAATAATGCAGCACAGTTCTTAAATAGTGCAACAACGTCGGTAAATAAGGCAGCAGAGTCCTTAAATAATGCAGCAAAGTCCTTAACTAAAGCAGCAGAGTCCTTAAATAATGCAACAAAGTCCTTAAATAATGCAGCAGAGTCCTTAAATACCGCAGCAAAGTCCTTAAATAATGCAGCAGAGTCCTTAAATAATGCAACAAAGTCCTTAAATAATGCAGCAGAGTCCTTAAATAATGCAGCAAAGTCCTTTAATAATGCAGCAGAGTCCTTAAATAATGCAACAAAGTCCTTAAATAATGCAGCAGAGTCCTTAAATACTGAAGCAGAGTCCTTAAATAATGCAGAAAAGTCCTTAAATAATGCAACAAAGTCCTTAAATAATGCAGCAGAGTCCTTAAATAATGCAGCAGAGTCCTCAAATGCTTCAGCAGAGTGAATAAATAATGCAGCAGAGTCCTTAAATAATGCATCAAATTCCTTAAATATGCAGCAAATTCCTTAAATAATACAGCAGAGTCCTTAAATAATCCAACAAAGTCATTAAATAATGCAGGAAAGTCCTTAAATAATGCAGCAGAGTCCTTAAATAATGCAGCAAAGTCCTTAAATAATGCAGCAGAGTCCTTAAATAATGCAACAGAGTCCTTAAATAATGCAGCAGAGTCCTTAAATACTGAAGCAGAGTCCTTAAATATTGCAGCAAAGTCCTTAAATAATGCAGCAGAGTCATTAAATAATGCAACAAAGTCCTTAAATAATGCAGCAGAGTCCTTAAATAATGCAACAAAGTCCTTAAATAATGCAGCAGAGTACTTAAATAATGCAACAAAGTCCTTAAATAATGCAGCAAAGTCCTTAAATACCACAGCAGAGTCATTAAATAATTCAGCAAAGTCCTTAAATAATGCAGCAGAGTCCTTAAATAATGCAGCAGACTCCTTAAATAATTCAGCAAAGTCCTTAAATAATGCAGCAGAGTCCTTAAATAATGCAACAAAGTCCTTAAATAATGCAGCAGAGTACTTAAATAATGCAGCAAACTCCTTTAATAATGCAGCAGAGCCCTTAAATAATGCAATAAAGTCCTTAAATAATGCAGCAGAGTCCTTAAATACGGAAGCAGAGTCCTTAAATATTGCAGCAAAGTCCTTAAATAATGCAGCAGAGTCCTTAAATAATGCAACAAAGTCCTTAAATAATGCAGCAGAGTCCTTAAATAATGCAGCAAAGTCCTTAACTAATGCAGCAGAGTAATTAAATAATGCAACAAAGTCCTTAAATAATGCAGCAGAGTCCTTAAATAATGCAACAAAGTCCTTAAATAATGCAGCAGAGTCCTTAAATAATGCAACAAAGTCCTTAAATAATGCAGCAGAGTCCTTAAATAATGCAACAAAGTCCTTAAATAATGCAGCAGAGTCCTTAAATAATGCAGCACAGTCCTCAAATGCTTCAGCAGAGTGAATAAATAATGCAGCAGAGTCCTTAAATAATGCAGCAAATTCCTTAAATATGCAGCAAATTCCTTAAATAATACAGCAGAGTACTAAAATAATCCAACAAAGTCCTTAAATAATGCAGCAAAGTCCTTAAATAATGCAGCAGAGTCCTCAAATAATGCAGCAGAGTCCTCAAATGCTTCAGCAGAGTCATTAAATAATGCAGCAGAGTCCTTAAATAATGCAGCAAATTCCTTAAATAATGCATCAGAGTCCTTAAATAATGCAACAAAGTCCTTAATTAATGCAGCAAAGTTCTTAAATAATGCAGCAGAGTCCTTAAATAATGCAACAAAGTCCTTAAATAATGCAGCAGAGTCCTTAAATACTGAAGCAAAGTCCTTAAATATTGCAGCAAAGTCCTTAAATAATGCAGCAGAGTCCTTAAATAATGCAACAAAGTCCTTAAATAATGCAGCAAAGTCCTTAAATAATGCAGCAGAGTCCTTAAAAAATCCAAAAAAGTCATTAAATAATGCAGCAAGTCCTTAAATAATGCAGCAGAGTCCTCTAATAATGCAGCAGAGTCCTCAAATGCTTCAGCAAAGTCATTAAATAATGCAGCATAGTCCTTAAATAATGCAGCAAAGTCCTTAAATAATGCAGCACAGTTCTTAAATAGTGCAACAACGTCAGTAAATAATGCAGCAGAGTCCTTAAATAATGCAGCAAAGTCCTTAACTAATGCAGCAGAGTCCTTAAATAATGCAAAAAAGTCCTTAAATAATGCAGCAGACTCCTTAAATACCGCAGCAAAGTTCTTAAATAATGCAGCAGAGTCCTTAAATAATGCAACAAAGTCCTTAATTAATGCAGCAGAGTCCTTAAATAATGCAGCAAAGTCCTTTAATAATGCAGCAGAGTCCTTAAATAATGAAACAAAGTCCTTAAATAATGCAGCAGAGTCCTTAAATACTGAAGCAGAGTCCTTAAATAATGCAGCAATGTCCTTAAATAATGCAGCAGAGTCCTTAAATAATGCAACAAAGTCCTTAAATAATGCAGCAGAGTCCTTAAATAATGCAGCAGAGTCCTTAAATAATGCAGCAGAGTGAATAAATAATGCAGCAGAGTCCTTAAATAATCCAACAAAGTCCTTAAATAATGCAGCAAAGTCCTTAAATAATGCAGCAGAGTCCTTAAATAATGCAGCAAAGTCCTTAAATAATGCAGCAGAGTCCTTAAATAATGCAACAAAGTCCTTAAATAATGCAGCAGAGTCCTTAAATACTGAAGCAGAGTAATTAAATATTGCAGCAAAGTCCTTAAATAATGCAGCAGAGTCACTAAATAATGCAACAAAGTCCTTAAATAATGCAGCAGAGTCCTTAAATAATGCAATAAAGTCCTTAAATAATGCAGCAGAGTACTTAAATAATGCAACAAAGTCCTTAAATAATGCAGCAAAGTCCTTAAATACCACAGCAGAGTCATTAAATAATTCAGCAAAGTCCTTAAATAATGCAGCATAGTCCTTAAATAATGCAGCAAAGTCCTTAAATAATGCAGCACAGTTCTTAAACAGTGCAACAACGTCGGTAAATAATGCAGCAGAGTCCTTAAATAATGCAGCAAAGTCCTTAACTAATGCAGCAGAGTCCTTAAATAATGCAACAAAGTCCTTAAATAATGCAGCAGAGTCCTTAAATACCGCAGCAAAGTCCTTAAATAATGCAGCAGAGTCCTTAAATAATGCAACAAAGTCCTTAAATAATGCAGCAGAGTCCTTAAATAATGCAGCAAAGTCCTTTAATAATGCAGCAGAGTAATTAAATAATGCAACAAAGTCCTTAAATAATGCAACAGAGTCCTTAAATACCGCAGCAAAGTGCTTAAATAATGCAGCAGAGTCCTCAAATGCTTCAGCAGAGTCCTTAAATAATGCAGCAGAGTCCTTAAATAATGCAGCAGAGCCCTTAAATAATGTAACAAAGTCCTTAAATAATGCAGCAGAGTCCTTAAATACTGAAGCAGAGTCCTTAAATATTGCAGCAAAGTCCTTAAATAATGCAGCAGAGTCATTAAATAATGCAACAAAGTCCTTAATAATGCAGCAGAGTCCTTAAATAATGCAACAAAGTCCTTAAATAATGCAGCAGAGTACTTAAATAATGCAACAAAGTCCTTAAATAATGCAGCAAAGTCCTTATATACCACAGCAGAGTCATTAAATAATTCAGCAAAGTCCTTAAATAATGCAGCAGAGTCCTTAAATAATGCAGCAGACTCCTTAAGTAATTCAGCAAAGTCCTTAAATAATGCAGCAGAGTCCTTAAATAATGCAACAAAGTCCTTAAATAATGCAGCAGAGTCCTTAAATATTGCAGCAAAGTCCTTTAATAATGCAGCAGAGCCCTTAAATAATGGAATAAAGTCATTAAATAATGCAGCAGAGTCCTTAAATACGGAAGCAGAGTCCTTAAATACTGCAGCAAAGTCCTTAAATAATGCAGCAGAGTCCTTAAATAATGCAACAAAGTCCTTAAATAATGCAGCAGAGTCCTTAAATAATGCAGCACAGTCCTCAAATGCTTCAGCAGAGTGAATAAATAATGCAGCAGAGTCCTTAAATAATGCAGCAAATTCCTTAAATATGCAGCAAATTCCTTAAATAATACAGCAGAGTACTAAAATAATCCAACAAAGTCCTTAAATAATGCAGCAAAGTCCTTAAATAATGCAGCAGAGTCCTCAAATAATGCAGCAGAGTCCTCAAATGCTTCAGCAGAGTCATTAAATAATGCAGCAGAGTCCTTAAATAATGCAGCAAATTCCTTAAATAATGCATCAGAGTCCTTAAATAATGCAACAAAGTCCTTAATTAATGCAGCAAAGTTCTTAAATAATGCAGCAGAGTCCTTAAATAATGCAACAAAGTCCTTAAATAATGCAACAGAGTCCTTAAATACTGAAGCAAAGTCCTTAAATATTGCAGCAAAGTCCTTAAATAATGCAGCAGAGTCCTTAAATAATGCAGCAAAGTCCTTAAATAATGCAGCAGAGTCCTTAAATAATGCAGCAGAGTCCTTAAATACCGCAGCAGAGTACTTAAATACTGAAGCAGAGTCCTTTAATATAGCAGCAAGTTCCTTAAATAATGCAGCAGAGTCCTTAAAAAATCCAACAAAGTCATTAAATAATGCAGCAAGTCCTTAAATAATGCAGCAGAGTCCTCTAATAATGCAGCAGAGTCCTCAAATGCTTCAGCAAAGTCATTAAATAATGCAGCATAGTCCTTAAATAATGCAGCAAAGTCCTTAAATAATGCAGGACAGTTCTTAAATAGTGCAACAACGTCGGTAAATAATGCAGCAGAGTCCTTAAATAATGCAGCAAAGTCCTTAACTAATGCAGCAGAGTCCTTAAATAATGCAAAAAAGTCCTTAAATAATGCAGCAGACTCCTTAAATACTGCAGCAAAGTCCTTAAATAATGCAGCAGAGTCCTTAAATAATGCAACAAAGTCGTTAAATAATGCAGCAGAGTCCTTAAATAATGCAGCAAAGTCCTTTAATAATGCAGCAGAGTCCTTAAATAATGAAACAAAGTCCTTAAATAATGCAGCAGAGTCCTTAAATACTGAAGCAGAGTCCTTAAATAATGCAGCAATGTCCTTAAATAATGCAGCAGAGTCCTTAAATAATGCAACAAAGTCCTTAAATAATGCAGCAGAGTCCTTAAATAATGCAGCAGAGTCCTTAAATAATGCAGCAGAGTGAATAAATAATGCAGCAGAGTCCTTAAATAATCCAACAAAGTCCTTAAATAATGCAGCAAAGTCCTTAAATAATGCAGCAGAGTCATTAAATAATGCAGCAAAGTCCTTAAATAATGCAGCAGAGTCCTTAAATAATGCAACAAAGTCCTTAAATAATGCAGCAGAGTCCTTAAATACTGAAGCAGAGTCCTTAAATACTGCAGCAAAGTCCTTAAATAATGCAGCAGAGTCATTAAATAATGCAACAAAGTCCTTAAATAATGCAGCAGAGTCCTTAAATAATGCAATAAAGTCCTTAAATAATGCAGCAGAGTACTTAAATAATGCAACAAAGTCCTTAAATAATGCAGCAAAGTCCTTAAATACCACAGCAGAGTCATTAAATAATTCAGCAAAGTCCTTAAATAATGCAGCATAGTCCTTAAATAATGCAGCAAAGTCCTTAAATAATGCAGCACAGTTCTTAAATAGTGCAACAACGTCGGTAAATAATGCAGCAGAGTCCTTAAATAATGCAGCAAAGTCCTTAACTAATGCAGCAGAGTCCTTAAATAATGCAACAAAGTCCTTAAATAATGCAGCAGAGTCCTTAAATACCGCAGCAAAGTCCTTAAATAATGCAGCAGAGTCCTTAAATAATGCAACAGAGTCCTTAAATAATGCAGCAGAGTCCTTAAATAATGCAGCAAAGTCCTTTAATAATGCAGCAGAGTCCTTAAATAATGAAACAAAGTCCTTAAATAATGCAGCAGAGTCCTTAAATACTGAAGCAGAGTCCTTAAATAATGCAGCAATGTCCTTAAATAATGCAGCAGAGTCCTTAAATAATGCAACAAAGTCCTTAAATAATGCAGCAGAGTCCTTAAATAATGCAGCAGAGTCCTTAAATAATGCAGCAGAGTGAATAAATAATGCAGCAGAGTCCTTAAATAATCCAACAAAGTCCTTAAATAATGCAGCAAAGTCCTTAAATAATGCAGCAGAGTCCTTAAATAATGCAGCAAAGTCCTTAAATAATGCAGCAGAGTCCTTAAATAATGCAACAAAGTCCTTAAATAATGCAGCAGAGTCCTTAAATACTGAAGCAGAGTCCTTAAATATTGCAGCAAAGTCCTTAAATAATGCAGCAGAGTCATTAAATAATGCAACAAAGTCCTTAAATAATGCAGCAGAGTCCTTAAATAATGCAATAAAGTCCTTAAATAATGCAGCAGAGTATTTAAATAATGCAACAAAGTCTTTAAATAATGCAGCAAAGTCCTTAAATACCACAGCAGAGTCATTAAATAATTCAGCAAAGTCCTTAAATAATGCAGCAGAGTCCTTAAATAATGCAGCAGACTCCTTAAATAATTCAGCAAAGTCCTTAAATAATGCAGCAGAGTCCTTAAATAATGCAACAAAGTCCTTAAATAATGCAGCAGAGTACTTAAATAATGCAGCAAAGTCCTTTAATAATGCAGCAGAGCCCTTAAATAATGCAATAAAGTCCTTAAATAATGCATCAGAGTCCTTAAATACGGAAGCAGGGTCCTTAAATATTGCAGCAAAGTCCTTAAATAATGCAGCAGAGTCCTTAAATAATGCAGCAAAGTCCTTAAATAATGCAGCGGAGTCCTTAAATAATGCAACAAAGTCCTTAAATAATGCAGCAGAGTCCTTAAATAATGCAGCACAGTCCTCAAATGCTTCAGCAGAGTGAATAATTAATGCAGCAGAGTCCTTAAATAATGCAGCAAATTCCTTAAATATGCAGCAAATTCCTTAAATAATACAGCAGAGTACTTAAATAATCCAACAAAGTCCTTAAATAATGCAGCAAAGTCCTTAAATAATGCAGCAGAGTCCTCAAATAATGCAGCAGAGTCCTCAAATGCTTCAGCAGAGTCATTAAATAATGCAGCAGAGTCCTTAAATAATGCAGCAAATTCCTTAAATAATGAATCAGAGTCCTTAAATAATGCAGCAAAGTTCTTAAATAATGCAGCAGAGTCCTTAAATAATGCAACAAAGTCCTTAAATAATGCAGCAGAGTCCTTAAATAATGAAGCAAAGTCCTTAAATATTGCAGCAAAGTCCTTAAATAATGCAGCAGAGTCCTTAAATAATGCAACAAAGTCCTTAAATAATGCAGCAGAGTCCTTAAATAATGCAGCAAAGTCCTTAAATAATGCAGCAGAGTCATTAAATAATGCAGCAGAGTATTTAAATACCGCAGCAGAGTACTTAAATACTGAAGCAGAGTCCTTTAATATAGCAGCAAGTCCCTTAAATAATGCAGCAGAGTCCTTAAAAAATCCAACAAAGTCATTAAATAATGCAGCAAGTCCTTAAATAATGCAGCAGAGTCCTCTAATAATGCAGCAGAGTCCTCAAATGCTTCAGCAAAGTCATTCAATAATGCAGCATAGTCCTTAAATAATGCAGCAAAGTCCTTAAATAATGCAGCACAGTCCTTAAATAATGCAGCAAAGTCCTTAAATAATGCAGCACAGTTCTTAAATAGTGCAACAACGTCGGTAAATAAGGCAGCAGAGTCCTTAAATAATGCAGCAAAGTCCTTAACTAAAGCAGCAGAGTCCTTAAATAATGCAACAAAGTCCTTAAATAATGCAGCAGAGTCCTTAAATACCGCAGCAAAGTCCTTAAATAATGCAGCAGAGTCCTTAAATAATGCAACAAAGTCCTTAAATAATGCAGCAGAGTCCTTAAATAATGCAGCAAAGTCCTTTAATAATGCAGCAGAGTCCTTAAATAATGCAACAAAGTCCTTAAATAATGCAGCAGAGTCCTTAAATACTGAAGCAGAGTCCTTAAATAATGCAGAAAAGTCCTTAAATAATGCAACAAAGTCCTTAAATAATGCAGCAGAGTCCTTAAATAATGCAGCAGAGTCCTCAAATGCTTCAGCAGAGTGAATAAATAATGCAGCAGAGTCCTTAAATAATGCATCAAATTCCTTAAATATGCAGCAAATTCCTTAAATAATACAGCAGAGTCCTTAAATAATCCAACAAAGTCATTAAATAATGCAGGAAAGTCCTTAAATAATGCAGCAGAGTCCTTAAATAATGCAGCAAAGTCCTTAAATAATGCAGCAGAGTCCTTAAATAATGCAACAGAGTCCTTAAATAATGCAGCAGAGTCCTTAAATACTGAAGCAGAGTCCTTAAATATTGCAGCAAAGTCCTTAAATAATGCAGCAGAGTCATTAAATAATGCAACAAAGTCCTTAAATAATGCAGCAGAGTCCTTAAATAATGCAACAAAGTCCTTAAATAATGCAGCAGAGTACTTAAATAATGCAACAAAGTCCTTAAATAATGCAGCAAAGTCCTTAAATACCACAGCAGAGTCATTAAATAATTCAGCAAAGTCCTTAAATAATGCAGCAGAGTCCTTAAATAATGCAGCAGACTCCTTAAATAATTCAGCAAAGTCCTTAAATAATGCAGCAGAGTCCTTAAATAATGCAACAAAGTCCTTAAATAATGCAGCAGAGTACTTAAATAATGCAGCAAACTCCTTTAATAATGCAGCAGAGCCCTTAAATAATGCAATAAAGTCCTTAAATAATGCAGCAGAGTCCTTAAATACGGAAGCAGAGTCCTTAAATATTGCAGCAAAGTCCTTAAATAATGCAGCAGAGTCCTTAAATAATGCAACAAAGTCCTTAAATAATGCAGCAGAGTCCTTAAATAATGCAGCAAAGTCCTTAACTAATGCAGCAGAGTAATTAAATAATGCAACAAAGTCCTTAAATAATGCAGCAGAGTCCTTAAATAATGCAACAAAGTCCTTAAATAATGCAGCAGAGTCCTTAAATAATGCAACAAAGTCCTTAAATAATGCAGCAGAGTCCTTAAATAATGCAACAAAGTCCTTAAATAATGCAGCAGAGTCCTTAAATAATGCAGCACAGTCCTCAAATGCTTCAGCAGAGTGAATAAATAATGCAGCAGAGTCCTTAAATAATGCAGCAAATTCCTTAAATATGCAGCAAATTCCTTAAATAATACAGCAGAGTACTAAAATAATCCAACAAAGTCCTTAAATAATGCAGCAAAGTCCTTAAATAATGCAGCAGAGTCCTCAAATAATGCAGCAGAGTCCTCAAATGCTTCAGCAGAGTCATTAAATAATGCAGCAGAGTCCTTAAATAATGCAGCAAATTCCTTAAATAATGCATCAGAGTCCTTAAATAATGCAACAAAGTCCTTAATTAATGCAGCAAAGTTCTTAAATAATGCAGCAGAGTCCTTAAATAATGCAACAAAGTCCTTAAATAATGCAGCAGAGTCCTTAAATACTGAAGCAAAGTCCTTAAATATTGCAGCAAAGTCCTTAAATAATGCAGCAGAGTCCTTAAATAATGCAACAAAGTCCTTAAATAATGCAGCAAAGTCCTTAAATAATGCAGCAGAGTCCTTAAATAATGCAGCAGAGTCCTTAAATACCGCAGCAGAGTACTTAAATACTGAAGCAGAGTCCTTTAATATAGCAGCAAGTTCCTTAAATAATGCAGCAGAGTCCTTAAAAAATCCAACAAAGTCATTAAATAATGCAGCAAGTCCTTAAATAATGCAGCAGAGTCCTCTAATAATTCAGCAGAGTCCTCAAATGCTTCAGCAAAGTCATTAAATAATGCAGCATAGTCCTTAAATAATGCAGCAAAGTCCTTAAATAATGCAGCACAGTTCTTAAATAGTGCAACAACGTCGGTAAATAATGCAGCAGAGTCCTTAAATAATGCAGCAAAGTCCTTAACTAATGCAGCAGAGTCCTTAAATAATGCAAAAAAGTCCTTAAATAATGCAGCAGACTCCTTAAATACCGCAGCAAAGTCCTTAAATAATGCAGCAGAGTCCTTAAATAATGCAACAAAGTCGTTAAATAATGCAGCAGAGTCATTAAATAATGCAGCAAAGTCCTTTAATAATGCAGCAGAGTCCTTAAATAATGAAACAAAGTCCTTAAATAATGCAGCAGAGTCCTTAAATACTGAAGCAGAGTCCTTAAATAATGCAGCAATGTCCTTAAATAATGCAGCAGAGTCCTTAAATAATGCAAAAAAGTCCTTAAATAATGCAGCAGAGTCCTTAAATAATGCAGCAGAGTCCTTAAATAATGCAGCAGAGTGAATAAATAATGCAGCAGAGTCCTTAAATAATCCAACAAAGTCCTTAAATAATGCAGCAAAGTCCTTAAATAATGCAGCAGAGTCCTTAAATAATGCAGCAAAGTCCTTAAATAATGCAGCAGAGTCCTTAAATAATGCAACAAAGTCCTTAAATAATGCAGCAGAGTCCTTAAATACTGAAGCAGAGTCCTTAAATATTGCAGCAAAGTCCTTAAATAATGCAGCAGAGTCATTAAATAATGCAACAAAGTCCTTAAATAATGCAGCAGAGTCCTTAAATAATGCAATAAAGTCCTTAAATAATGCAGCAGAGTACTTAAATAATGCAACAAAGTCCTTAAATAATGCAGCAAAGTCCTTAAATACCACAGCAGAGTCATTAAATAATTCAGCAAAGTCCTTAAATAATGCAGCATAGTCCTTAAATAATGCAGCAAAGTCCTTAAATAATGCAGCACAGTTCTTAAATAGTGCAACAACGTCGGTAAATAATGCAGCAGAGTCCTTAAATAATGCAGCAAAGTCCTTAACTAATGCAGCTGAGTCCTTAAATAATGCAACAAAGTCCTTAAATAATGCAGCAGAGTCCTTAAATACCGCAGCAAAGTCCTTAAATAATGCAGCAGAGTCCTTAAATAATGCAACAAAGTCCTTAAATAATGCAGCAGAGTCCTTAAATATTGCAGCAAAGTCCTTTAATAATGCAGCAGAGTCCTTAAATAATGAAACAAAGTCCTTAAATAATGCAGCAGACTCCTTAAATACTGAAGCAGAGTCCTTAAATACTGAAGCAGAGTCCTTAAATAATGCAGCAATGTCCTTAAATAATGCAGCAGAGTCCTTAAATAATGCAACAAAGTCCTTAAATAATGCAGCAGAGTCCTTAAATAATGCAGCAGAGTCCTTAAATAATGCAGCAGAGTGAATAAATAATGCAGCAGAGTCCTTAAATAATCCAACAAAGTCCTTAAATAATGCAGCAAAGTCCTTAAATAATGCAGCAGAGTCCTTAAATAATGCAGCAAAGTCCTTAAATAATGCAGCAGAGTCCTTAAATAATGCAACAAAGTCCTTAAATAATGCAGCAGAGTCCTTAAATACTGAAGCAGAGTCCTTAAATATTGCAGCAAAGTCCTTAAATAATGCAGCAGAGTCATTAAATAATGCAACAAAGTCCTTAAATAATGCAGCAGAGTCCTTAAATAATGCAATAAAGTCCTTAAATAATGCAGCAGAGTACTTAAATAATGCAACAAAGTCCTTAAATAATGCAGCAAAGTCCTTAAATACCACAGCAGAGTCATTAAATAATTCAGCAAAGTCCTTAAATAATGCAGCAGAGTCCTTAAATAATGCAGCAGACTCCTTAAATAATTCAGCAAAGTCCTTAAATAATGCAGCAGAGTCCTTAAATAATGCAACAAAGTCCTTAAATAATGCAGCAGAGTACTTAAATAATGCAGCAAAGTCCTTTAATAATGCAGCAGAGCCCTTAAATAATGCAATAAAGTCCTTAAATAATGCATCAGAGTCCTTAAATACGGAAGCAGAGTCCTTAAATATTGCAGCAAAGTCCTTAAATAATGCAGCAGAGTCCTTAAATAATGCAGCAAAGTCCTTAAATAATGCAGCGGAGTCCTTAAATAATGCAACAAAGTCCTTAAATAATGCAGCAGAGTCCTTAAATAATGCAGCACAGTCCTCAAATGCTTCAGCAGAGTGAATAATTAATGCAGCAGAGTCCTTAAATAATGCAGCAAATTCCTTAAATATGCAGCAAATTCCTTAAATATGCAGCAAATTCCTTAAATAATACAGCAGAGTACTTAAATAATCCAACAAAGTCCTTAAATAATGCAGCAAAGTCCTTAAATAATGCAGCAGAGTCCTCAAATAATGCAGCAGAGTCCTCAAATGCTTCAGCAGAGTCATTAAATAATGCAGCAGAGTCCTTAAATAATGCAGCAAATTCCTTAAATAATGAATCAGAGTCCTTAAATAATGCAGCAAAGTTCTTAAATAATGCAGCAGAGTCCTTAAATAATGCATCAAAGTCCTTAAATAATGCAGCAGAGTCATTAAATAATGAAGCAAAGTCCTTAAATATTGCAGCAAAGTCCTTAAATAATGCAGCAGAGTCCTTAAATAATGCAACAAAGTCCTTAAATAATGCAGCAGAGTCCTTAAATAATGCAGCAAAGTCCTTAAATAATGCAGCAGAGTCATTAAATAATGCAGCAGAGTCTTTAAATACCGCAGCAGAGTACTTAAATACTGAAGCAGAGTCCTTTAATATAGCAGCAAGTTCCTTAAAAAATGCAGCAGAGTCCTTAAAAAATCCAACAAAGTCATTAAATAATGCAGCAAGTCCTTAAATAATGCAGCAGAGTCCTCTAATAATGCAGCAGAGTCCTCAAATGCTTCAGCAAAGTCATTCAATAATGCAGCATAGTCCTTAAATAATGCAGCAAAGTCCTTAAATAATGCAGCACAGTTCTTAAATAGTGCAACAACGTCGGTAAATAAGGCAGCAGAGTCCTTAAATAATGCAGCAAAGTCCTTAACTAATGCAGCAGAGTCCTTAAATAATGCAACAAAGTCCTTAAATAATGCAGCAGAGTCCTTAAATACCGCAGCAAAGTCCTTAAATAATGCAGCAGAGTCCTTAAATAATGCAACAAAGTCCTTAAATAATGCAGCAGAGTCCTTAAATAATGCAGCAAAGTCCTTTAATAATGCAGCAGAGTCCTTAAATAATGCAACAAAGTCCTTAAATAATGCAGCAGAGTCCTTAAATACTGAAGCAGAGTCCTTAAATAATGCAGAAAAGTCCTTAAATAATGCAACAAAGTCCTTAAATAATGCAGCAGAGTCCTTAAATAATGCAGCAGAGTCCTCAAATGCTTCAGCAGAGTGAATAAATAATGCAGCAGAGTCCTTAAATAATGCATCAAATTCCTTAAATATGCAGCAAATTCCTTAAATAATACAGCAGAGTCCTTAAATAATCCAACAAAGTCCTTAAATAATGAAACAAAGTCCTTAAATAATGCAGCAGAGTCCTTAAATAATGCAGCAAAGTCCTTAAATAATGCAGCAGAGTCCTTAAATAATGCAACAAAGTCCTTAAATAATGCAGCAGAGTCCTTAAATACTGAAGCAGAGTCCTTAAATATTGCAGCAAAGTCCTTAAATAATGCAGCAGAGTCATTAAATAATGCAACAAAGTCCTTAAATAATGCAGCAGAGTCCTTAAATAATGCAACAAAGTCCTTAAATAATGCAGCAGAGTACTTAAATAATGCAACAAAGTCCTTAAATAATGCAGCAAAGTCCTTAAATACCACAGCAGAGTCATTAAATAATTCAGCAAAGTCCTTAAATAATGCAGCAGAGTCCTTAAATAATGCAGCAGACTCCTTAAATAATTCAGCAAAGTCCTTAAATAATGCAGCAGAGTCCTTAAATAATGCAACAAAGTCCTTAAATAATGCAGCAGAGTACTTAAATAATGCAGCAAACTCCTTTAATAATGCAGCAGAGCCCTTAAATAATGCAATAAAGTCCTTAAATAATGCAGCAGAGTCCTTAAATACGGAAGCAGAGTCCTTAAATATTGCAGCAAAGTCCTTAAATAATGCAGCAGAGTCCTTAAATAATGCAACAAAGTCCTTAAATAATGCAGCAGAGTCCTTAAATAATGCAGCAAAGTCCTTAACTAATGCAGCAGAGTCCTTAAATAATGCAACAAAGTCCTTAAATAATGCAGCAGAGTCCTTAAATAATGCAGCAAAGTCCTTAAATAATGCAGCAGATTCATTAAATAATGCAGCAGAGTCTTTAAATACCGCAGCAGAGTACTTAAATACTGAAGCAGAGTCCTTTAATATAGCAGCAAGTTCCTTAAATAATGCAGCAGAGTCCTTAAAAAATCCAACAAAGTCATTAAATAATGCAGCAAGTCCTTAAATAATGCAGCAGAGTCCTCTAATAATGCAGCAGAGTCCTCATATGCTTCAGCAAAGTCATTCAATAATGCAGCATAGTCCTTAAATAATGCAGCAAAGTCCTTAAATAATGCAGCACAGTTCTTAAATAGTGCAACAACGTCGGTAAATAAGGCAGCAGAGTCCTTAAATAATGCAGCAAAGTCCTTAACTAATGCAGCAGAGTCCTTAAATAATGCAACAAAGTCCTTAAATAATGCAGCAGAGTCCTTAAATACCGCAGCAAAGTCCTTAAATAATGCAGCAGAGTCCTTAAATAATGCAACAAAGTCCTTAAATAATGCAGCAGAGTCCTTAAATAATGCAGCAAAGTCCTTTAATAATGCAGCAGAGTCCTTAAATAATGCAACAAAGTCCTTAAATAATGCAGCAGAGTCCTTAAATACTGAAGCAGAGTCCTTAAATAATGCAGAAAAGTCCTTAAATAATGCAACAAAGTCCTTAAATAATGCAGCAGAGTCCTTAAATAATGCAGCAGAGTCCTCAAATGCTTCAGCAGAGTGAATAAATAATGCAGCAGAGTCCTTAAATAATGCATCAAATTCCTTAAATATGCAGCAAATTCCTTAAATAATACAGCAGAGTCCTTAAATAATCCAACAAAGTCCTTAAATAATGAAGCAAAGTCCTTAAATAATGCAGCAGAGTCCTTAAATAATGCAGCAAAGTCCTTAAATAATGCAGCAGAGTCCTTAAATAATGCAACAAAGTCCTTAAATAATGCAGCAGAGTCCTTAAATACTGAAGCAGAGTCCTTAAATATTGCAGCAAAGTCCTTAAATAATGCAGCAGAGTCATTAAATAATGCAACAAAGTCCTTAAATAATGCAGCAGAGTCCTTAAATAATGCAACAAAGTCCTTAAATAATGCAGCAGAGTACTTAAATAATGCAACAAAGTCCTTAAATAATGCAGCAAAGTCCTTAAATACCACAGCAGAGTCATTAAATAATTCAGCAAAGTCCTTAAATAATGCAGCAGAGTCCTTAAATAATGCAGCAGACTCCTTAAATAATTCAGCAAAGTCCTTAAATAATGCAGCAGAGTCCTTAAATAATGCAACAAAGTCCTTAAATAATGCAGCAGAGTACTTAAATAATGCAGCAAACTCCTTTAATAATGCAGCAGAGCCCTTAAATAATGCAATAAAGTCCTTAAATAATGCAGCAGAGTCCTTAAATACGGAAGCAGAGTCCTTAAATATTGCAGCAAAGTCCTTAAATAATGCAGCAGAGTCCTTAAATAATGCAACAAAGTCCTTAAATAATGCAGCAGAGTCCTTAAATAATGCAGCAAAGTCCTTAACTAATGCAGCAGAGTAATTAAATAATGCAACAAAGTCCTTAAATAATGCAACAGAGTCCTTAAATACCGCAGCAAAGTGCTTAAATAATGCAGCAGAGTCCTCAAATGCTTCAGCAGAGTCCTTAAATAATGCAGCAGAGTCCTTAAATAATGCATCAGAGTCCTTAAATAATGTAACAAAGTCCTTAAATAATGCAGCAGAGTCCTTAAATACTGAAGCAGAGCCCTTAAATAATGCAATAAAGTCATTAAATAATGCAGCAGAGTCCTTAAATACGGAAGCAGAGTCCTTAAATACTGCAGCAAAGTCCTTAAATAATGCAGCAGAGTCCTTAAATAATGCAATAAAGTCCTTAAATAATGCATCAGAGTCCTTAAATACGGAAGCAGAGTCCTTAAATATTGCAGCAAAGTCCTTAAATAATGCAGCAGAGTCCTTAAATAATGCAACAAAGTCCTTAAATAATGCAGCGGAGTCCTTAAATAATGCAATAAAGTCCTTAAATAATGCATCAGAGTCCTTAAATACGGAAGCAGAGTCCTTAAATATTGCAGCAAAGTCCTTAAATAATGCAGCAGAGTCCTTAAATAATGCAGCACAGTCCTCAAATGCTTCAGCAGAGTGAATAATTAATGCAGCAGAGTCCTTAAATAATGCAGCAAATTCCTTAAATATGCAGCAAATTCCTTAAATATGCAGCAAATTCCTTAAATAATACAGCAGAGTACTTAAATAATCCAACAAAGTCCTTAAATAATGCAGCAAAGTCCTTAAATAATGCAGCAGAGTCCTCAAATAATGCAGCAGAGTCCTCAAATGCTTCAGCAGAGTCATTAAATAATGCAGCAGAGTCCTTAAATAATGCAGCAAATTCCTTAAATAATGAATCAGAGTCCTTAAATAATGCAGCAAAGTTCTTAAATAATGCAGCAGAGTCCTTAAATAATGCAACAAAGTCCTTAAATAATTCAGCAGAGTCCTTAAATACTGCAGCAGAGTCCATAAATAATGTAGCAAAGTCCTTAAATAATGCAGCAGAGTCCTTAAATACCACAGCAGAGTCCTTAAATAATGCAGCAAAGTCCTTAAATAATGCAGCAGAGTCCTTAAATAATGCAGCAGAGTCCTTAAATAATGCAGCAAGTCCTTATATAATGCAGCAAAGTCCTTAAATAATGCAGCAAAGTCCTTATATAATGCAGCAGAGTCCTTAAATTCTGAAGCAGAGTCCTTAAATAATTCAGCAAAGTCCTTAAATTATGCAACAGAGTCCTTTAATACCGCAGCAGAGTATTAAAATAATTCATCAAAGTCCATAAATAATGCAGCAGAGTCCATAAATAATTCAGCAGAGTCCTCAAATGATTCAGCAAAGTCATTAAATAATGCAGCAAAGTCCTTAACTAATGTAGCAGAATCCTTAAATAATGCAGCAAAGTCCTAATATAATGCAGCAGAGTCCTTAAAAACTGAAGCAGAGTCCTTAAATAATGCAGCAAAGTCCTTAAATAATGCAGCAGAGTCCTTATATACCGCAGCAGAGTCCTTAAATAATGCAGCAGAGTCCTTAATTAATGCAACAAAGTCCTTAAATAATGCAGCAGATTCCTTAAATACCACAGCAGAGTCCTTAAATAATTCAGCAAAGTCCTTAAATAATGCTGCAGCAGAGTCCTTAAATAATGCAGCAGAGTCCTCAAATGCTTCAGCAGAGTGAAAAAATGATGCAGCAGAGTCCTTAAATAATGCAGCAAATTCTTTAAATATGCAGCAAATTCCTTAAATAATGCAGCAGAGTCCTTAAATAATGCAACAAAGTCCTTAAATAATGCAGCAGAGTCCTTAAATACTGAAGCAGAGTCCTTAAATATTGCAGCAAAGTCCTTAAATAATGCAGCAGAGTCATTAAATATTGCAGCAAAGTCCTTAAATAATGCAGCAGAGTCCTTAAATAATGCAGCAGAGTCCTCAAATGCTTCAGCAGAATGAATAAATAATGAAGCAGAGTCCTTAAATAATGCATTAAATTCCTTAAATATGCAGCAAATTCCTTAAATAATGCAGCAGAGTCCTTAAATAATTCAGCAGAGTCCTTAAATACCGCAGCAGAGTCCATAAATAATGCAGCAAAGTCCTTAAATAATGCAACAGAGTCCATAAATACCGCAGCAGAGTCCTTAAATAATGCAGCAAAGTCCTTAAATAATGCAGCGGAGTCCTTAAATAATGCAGCAAAGTCCTTAAATAATGCAGCAGAGTCCTTAAATAATACAACAAAGTCCTTAAATAATGCAGCAGAGTCCTTAAATACTGAAGCAGAGTCCTTAAACATTGCAACAAAGTCCTTAAATAATGCAACAAAGTCCTTAAATAATGCAGCAGAGTCCTTAAATAATGCAGCAAAATGCAGCAGAGTCCTTAAATAATGCAACAAAGTCCTTAAATAATGCAGCAGAGTCCTTAAATATTGCAGCAGAGTCCTTAAATAATTCAGCAAACTCCTTAAATAATGCAGCAGAGTCCTTAAATAATGCAGCAGAGTCCTCAAATGCTTCAGCAGAGTGAATAAATAATGAAGCAGAGTCCTTAAATAATGCAGCAAATTCCTTAAATATGCAGCAAATTCCTTAAATAATGCAGCAGAGTCCTTAAATAATCCAACAAAGTCATTAAATAATGCAGCAAGTCCTTAAATAATGCAGCAGAGTCCTCAAATAATACAGCAGAGTCCTCAAATGCTTCAGCAAAGTCATTAAATAATGCAGCATAGTCCTTAAATAATGCAGCAAAGTACTTAACTAATGCAGCAGAGTCCTTAAATAATGCAACAAAGTCCTTAAATAATGCAGCAGAGTCCATAAATACTGAAGTAGAGTCCTTAAATATTGCAAGAAAGTCCTTAAATAATGCAGCAGAGTCATTAAATAATGCAACAAAGTTATTACATAATGCAGCAGAGTCCTTTAATAATGCAGCAGAGTCCTTAAATACCACAGCAGAGTCCTTAAATAATTCAGCAAAGTTCTTAAATAATGCAGCAGAGTCCTTAAATAATGCAGCAGAGTCCTCAAATGCTTCAGCAGAGTGAATAAATGATGCAGCAGAGTCCTTAAATAATGCAGCAAATTCTTTAAATATGCAGCAAATTCCTTAAATAATACAGCAGAGTCCTTAAATAATGAAACAAAGTCCTTAAATAATGCAGCAGAGTCCTTAAATACCGCAGCAGAGTCCTTAAATAATGCAGCAAAGTCCTTAAATAATGTAGCAGAATCCTTAAATAATGCAGCAGAGTCCTTATATACCGCAGCATAGTCCTTAAATAATGCAGCAGAGTCCTTAAATAATGCAACAAAGTCCTTAAATAATGCAGCAGATTCCTTAAATTCCGCAGCAGAGTCCTCAAATGCTTCAGCATAGTCATTAAATAATGCAGCATAGTCCTTAAATAATGCAGCAAAGTCCTTAAATAATGCAGCACAGTTCTTAAATAATGCAACAATGTCGTTAAATAATGCAGCAGAGTCCTTAAATACCGCAGCAAAGTGCTTAAATAATGCAGCAGAGTCCTTAAATAATGCAGCAGAGTCCTCAAATGCTTCAGGAGAGTCCTTAAATAATGCAGCAGAGTCCTTAAATAATGCAGCAGAGTCCTCAAATGCTTCAGGAGAGTCCTTAAATAATGCAACAAAGTCCTTAAATAATGCAGCAGAGTCCCTAAATACTGAAGCAGAGTCCTTAAATATTGCAGCAAAGTCCTTAAATAATGCAGCAGAGTCATTAAATAATGCAACAAAGTCCTTACATAATGCAGCAGAGTCCTTAAATAATGCAGCAGAGTCCTTAAATACTGAAGCAGAGTCCTTAAATATTGCAGCAAAGTCCTTAAATAATGCAGCAGAGTCATTAAATAATGCAACAAAGTCCTTGCATAATGCAGCAGAGTCCTTAAATAATGCAACAAAGTCCTTTAATAATGCAGCAGAGTCCTTAAATACCACAGCAGAGTCCTTAAATAATTCAGCAAAGTCCTTAAATAATGCAGCAGAGTCCTTAAATAATGCAGCATAGTCCTCAAATGCTTCAGCAGAGTGAATAAATGATGCAGCAGAGTCCTTAAATAATGCAGAAAATTCTTTAAATATGCAGCAAATTCCTTAAATAATGCAGCAGAGTCCTTAAATAATGCAACAAAGTCCTTAAATAATGCAGCAAAGACCTTAAATAATGCAGCAGAGTCCTTAAATACCACAGCAGAGTCCTTAAATAATGCAACAAAGTCCTTAAACAATGCAGCAGAGTCCTTAAATACTGAAGCAGAGTCCTTAAATAATGCAGCAAATTCCTTAATTAATGCAGCAGAGTCCTTAAATAATGCAGCAAAGTCCTTAACTAATGTAGCAGAATCCTTAAATAATACAGCAAAGTCCTAATATAATGCAGCAGAGTCCTTAAAAACTGAAGCAGAGTCCTTAAATAATGCAGCAAAGTCCTTAAATAATGCAGCAGAGTCCTTATATACCGCAGCAGAGTCCTTAAATAATGCAGCAGAGTCCTTAATTAATGCAACAAAGTCCTTAAATAATGCAGCAGATTCCTTAAATACCACAGCAGAGTCCTTAAATAATTCAGCAAAGTCCTTAAATAATGCAGCAGAGTCCTCAAATGCTTCAGCAGAGTGAAAAAATGATGCAGCAGAGTCCTTAAATAATGCAGCAAATTCTTTAAATATGCAGCAAATTCCTTAAATAATGCAGCAGAGTCCTTAAATAATGCAACAAAGTCCTTAAATAATGCAGCAGAGTCCTTAAATACTGAAGCAGAGTCCTTAAATATTGCAGCAAAGTCCTTAAATAATGCAGCAGAGTCATTAAATATTGCAGCAAAGTCCTTAAATAATGCAGCAGAGTCCTTAAATAATGCAACAAAGTCCTTAAATAATGCAGCAGATTCCTTAAATTCCGCAGCAGTGTCCTTACATAATGCAGCAAAGTCCTTAATTAATGCAGCAGAGTCCTTAAATACCACAGCAGAGTCCTTAGATAATGCAGCAAAGTCCTTAAATAATGCAGCAGAATCCTTAAATAATGCAGCAGAGTCCTTTAATGCCGCCGCAGATACCTTAAATAATGCAGCAGAGTGCTTAAATAATGCAGCAGAGTCCTTAAATAATGCAGAAGGTTGCTTAAATACCGCAGCAGAGTGCTTAAATAATGCAGCAAAATCCTAAAATAATGCAGCAGAGTACTTAAATACCGCAGCAGAGTCCTTAAATAATGCAACAAAGTCCTTAAATAATGCAGCAAAGACCTTAAATAATGCAGCAGAGTCCTTAAATACCGCAGCAGAGTCCTTAAATAATGCAACAAAGTCCTTAAACAATGCAGCAGAGTCCTTAAATACTGAAGCAGAGTCCTTAAATAATGCAGCAAATTCCTTAATTAATGCAGCAGAGTCCTTAAATAATGCAGCAAAGTCCTTAAATAATGTAGCAGAATCCTTAAATAATGCAGCAAAGTCCTAATATAATGCAGCAGAGTCCTTAAAAACTGAAGCAGAGTCCTTAAATAATGCAGCAAAGTCCTTAAATAATGCAGCAGAGTCCTTATATACCGCAGCAGAGTCCTTAAATAATGCAGCAGAGTCCTTAAATAATGCAACAAAGTCCTTAAATAATGCAGCAGATTCCTTAAATACCACAGCAGAGTCCTTAAATAATTCAGCAAAGTCCTTAAATAATGCAGCAGAGTCCTTAAATAATGCAGCAGAGTCCTCAAATGCTTCAGCAGAGTGAAAAAATGATGCAGCAGAGTCCTTAAATAATGCAGCAAATTCTTTAAATATGCAGCAAATTCCTTAAATAATGCAGCAGAGTCCTTAAATAATGCAATAAAGTCCTTAAATAATGCAGCAAAGTCCTTAAATAATGCAGCAGAGTCCTCAAATGATTCAGCAAAGTCATTAAATAATGCAGCAGAGTCCGTAAATAATGCAGCAAAGTCCTTAAATAATGCAGCAGAGTCCTTAAATAATACAACAAAGTCCTTAAATAATGCAGCAGAGTCCTTAAATAATGCAGCAAAGTCCTTAAATAATGCAGCAGAGTCCTTAAATAATACAACAAAGTCCTTAAATAATGCAGCAGAGTCCTTAAATACTGAAGCAGAGTCCTTAAATATTGCAACAAAGGCCTTAAATAATGCAACAAAGTCCTTAAATAATGCAGCAGAGTCCTTAAATAATGCAACAAAGTCCTTAAATAATGCAGCAGAGTCCTTAAATAATGCAGCAAAATGCAGCAGAGTCCTTAAATAATGCAACAAAGTCATAAAATAATGCAGCAGAGTCCTTAAATATTGCAACAGAGTCCATAAATAATTCAGCAAACTCCTTAAATAATGCAGCAGAGTCCTTAAATAATGCAGCAGAGTCCTCAAATGCTTCAGCAGAATGAATAAATAATGAAGCAGAGTCCTTAAATAATGCAGCAAATTCCTTAAATATGCAGCAAATTCCTTAAATAATGCAGCAGAGTCCTTAAAAAATCCAACGAAGTCATTAAATAATGCAGCAAGTCCTTAAATAATGCAGCAGAGTCCTCAAATGCTTCAGCAAAGTCATTAAATAATGCAGCATAGTCCTTAAATAATGCAGCAAAGTCCTTAACTAATGCAGCAGAGTCCTTAAATAATGCAACAAAGTCCTTAAATAATGCAGCAGAGTCCTTAAATACTGAAGCAGAGTCCTTAAATATTGCAAGAAAGTCCTTAAATAATGCAGCAGAGTCATTAAATAATGCAACAAAGTCCTTACATAATGCAGCAGAGTCCTTTAATAATGCAGCAGAGTCCTTAAATACCACAGCAGAGTCCTTAAATAATTCAGCAAAGTTCTTAAATAATGCAGCAGAGTCCTTAAATAATGCAGCAGAGTCCTCAAATGCTTCAGCAGAGTGAATAAATGATGCAGCAGAGTCCGTAAATAAAGCAGCAAATTCTTTAAATATGCAGCAAATTCCTTAAATAATACAGCAGAGTCCTTAAATAATGAAACAAAGTCCTTAAATAATGCAGCAAAGTCCTTAAATAATGCAGCAGAGTCCTTAAATACCGCAGCAGAGTCCTTAAATAATGCAGCAAAGTCCTTTAATAATGTAGCAGAATCCTTAAATAATGCAGCAGAGTCCTTATATACCGCAGCAGAGTCCTTAAATAATGCAGCAGAGTCCTTATATAATGCAACAAAGTCCTTAAATAATGCAGCAGATTCCTTAAATTCCGCAGCAGAGTCCTCAAATGCTTCAGCATAGTCATTAAATAATGCAGCATAGTCCTTAAATAATGCAGCAAAGTCCTTAAATAATGCAGCACAGTTCTTAAATAATGCAACAATGTCGTTAAATAATGCAGCAGAGTCCTTAAATACCGCAGCAAAGTGCTTAACTAATGCAGCAGAGTCCTTAAATAATGCAGCAGAGTCCTCAAATGCTTCAGGAGAGTCCTTAAATAATGCAGCAGAGTCCTTAAATAATGCAGCAAAGTCCTTAAATAATGCAGCAGAGTGCGTAAATAATGCAACAAAGTCCTTAAATAATGCAGCAGAGTCCCTAAATACTGAAGCAGAGTCCTTAAATATTGCAGCAAAGTCCTTAAATAATGCAGCAGAGTCATTAAATAATGAAACAAAGTCCTTACATAATGCAGCAGAGTCCTTAAATAATGCAGCAGAGTCCTTAAATACTGAAGCAGAGTCCTTAAATATTGCAGCAAACTCCTTAAATAATGCAGCAGAGTCAATAAATAATGCAACAAAGTCCTTGCATAATGCAGCAGAGTCCTTAAATAATGCAACAAAGTCCTTTAATAATGCAGCAGAGTCCTTAAATACCACAGCAGAGTCCTTAAATAATTCAGCAAAGTCCTTAAATATTGCAGCAGAGTCCTTAAATAATGCAGCATAGTCCTCAAATACTTCAGCAGAGTGAATAAATGATGCAGCAGAGTCCTTAAATAATGCAGAAAATTCTTTAAATATGCAGCAAATTCCTTAAATAATGCAGCAGAGTCCTTAAATAATGCAACAAAGTCCTTAAATAATGCAGCAAAGACCTTAAATAATGCAGCAGAGTCCTTAAATACCGCAGCAGAGTCCTTAAATAATGCAACAAAGTCCTTAAACAATGCAGCAGAGTCCTTAAATACTGAAGCAGAGTCCTTAAATAATGCAGCAAATTCCTTAATTAATGCAGCAGAGTCCTTAAATAATGCAGCAAAGTCCTTAACTAATGTAGCAGAATCCTTAAATAATGCAGCAAAGTCCTAATATAATGCAGCAGAGTCCTTAAAAACTGAAGCAGAGTCCTTAAATAATGCAGCAAAGTCCTTAAATAATGCAGCAGAGTCCTTATATTCCGCAGCAGAGTCCTGAAATAATGCAGCACAGTCCTAATTAATGCAACAAAGTCCATAAATAATGCAGCAGATTCCTTAAATACCACAGCAGAGTCCTTAAATAATTCAGCAAAGTCCTTAAATAATGCAGCAGAGTCCTCAAATGCTTCAGCAGAGTGAAAAAATGATGCAGCAGAGTCCTTAAATAATGCAGCAAATTCTTTAAATATGCAGCAAATTCCTTAAATAAAGCAGCAGAGTCCTTAAATAATGCAACAAAGTCCTTAAATAATGCAGCAGAGTCCTTAAATACTGAAGCAGAGTCCTTAAATATTGCAGCAAAGTCCTTAAATAATGCAGCAGAGTCATTAAATATTGCAGCAAAGTCCTTAATAATGCAGCAGAGTCCTTAAATAATGCAACAAAGTCCTTAAATAATGCAGCAGATTCCTTAAATTCCGCAGCAGAGTCCTTACATAATGCAGCAAAGTCCTTAATTAATGCAGCAGAGTCCTTAAATACCACAGCAGAGTACTTAGATAATGCAGCAAAGTCCTTAAATAATGCAGCAGAATCCTTAAATAATGCAGCAGAGTCCTTAAATAATGCAGAAGGTTGCTTAAATACCGCAGCAGAGTGCTTAAATAATGCAGCAAAATCCTAAAATAATGCAGCAGAGTACTTAAATACCGCAGCAGAGTCCTTAAATAATGCAACAAAGTCCTTAAACAATGCAGCAGAGTCCTTAAATACTGAAGCAGAGTCCTTAAATAATGCAGCAAATTCCTTAATTAATGCAGCAGAGTCCTTAAATAATGCAGCAAAGTTCTTAAATAATGTAGCAGAATCCTTAAATAATGCAGCAAAGTCCTAATGTAATGCAGCAGAGTCCTTAAAAACTGAAGCAGAGTCCTTAAATAATGCAGCAAAGTCCTTAAATAATGCAGCAGAGTCCTTATATACCGCAGCAGAGTCCTTAAATAATGCAGCAGAGTCCTTAAATAATGCAACAAAGTCCTTAAATAATGCAGCAGATTCCTTAAATACCACAGCAGAGTCCTTAAATAATTCAGCAAAGTCCTTAAGTAATGCAGCAGAGTCCTTAAATAATGCAGCAGAGTCCTCAAATGCTTCAGCAGAGTGAAAAAATGATGCAGCAGAGTCCTTAAATAATGCAGCAAATTCTTTAAATATGCAGCAAATTCCTTAAATAATGCAGCAGAGTCCTTAAATAATGCAACAAAGTCCTTAAATAATGCAGCAGAGTCCTTAAATACTGATGCAGAGTCCTTAAATATTGCAGCAAAGTCCTTAAATAATGCAGCAGAGTCATTAAATATTGCAGCAAAGTCCTTAAATAATGCAGCAGAGTCCTTAAATAATGCAACAAAGTCCTTAAATAATGCAGCAGATTCCTTAAATTCCGCAGCAGAGTCCTTACATAATACAGCAAAGTCCTTAAATAATGCGGCAGAGTCCTTAAATAATGCAGCAGATTCCTTAAATAATGCAGCAGAGTCCTTTAATGCCGCCGCAGATACGTTAAATAATGCAGCAGAGTGCTTAAATAATGCAGCAGAGTCCTTAAATAATGCAGAAGGTTCCTTAAATACTGCAGCAGAGTGCTTAAATAATGCAGCAAAATCCTAAAATAATGCAATGCAGCAGAGTACTTAAATACCGCAGCAGAGTCCTTAAATAATGCAACAAAGTCCTTAAATAATTCAGCAGAGTCCTTAAATACTGCAGCAGAGTCCATAAATAATGTAGCAAAGTCCTTAAATAATGCAGCAGAGTCCTTAAATACCACAGCAGAGTCCTTAAATAATGCAGCAAAGTCCTTAAATAATGCAGCAGAGTCCTTAAATAATGCAGCAAAGTCCTTATATAATGCAGCAAAGTCCTTAAATAATGCAGCAAAGTCCTTATATAATGCAGCAGAGTCCTTAAATTCTGAAGCAGAGTCCTTAAATAATTCAGCAGTCCTTAAATTATGCAACAGAGTCCTTAAATACCGCAGCAGAGTATTAAAATAATTCATCAAAGTCCATAAATAATGCAGCAGAGTCCATAAATAATTCAGCAGAGTCCTCAAATGATTCAGCAAAGTCATTAAATAATGCAGCAAAGTCCTTAACTAATGTAGCAGAATCCTTAAATAATGCAGCAAAGTCCTAATATAATGCAGCAGAGTCCTTAAAAACTGAAGCAGAGTCCTTAAATAATGCAGCAAAGTCCTTAAATAATGCAGCAGAGTCCTTATATACCGCAGCAGAGTCCTTAAATAATGCAGCAGAGTCCTTAATTAATGCAACAAAGTCCTTAAATAATGCAGCAGATTCCTTAAATACCACAGCAGAGTCCTTAAATAATTCAGCAAAGTCCTTAAATAATGCTGCAGCAGAGTCCTTAAATAATGCAGCAGAGTCCTCAAATGCTTCAGCAGAGTGAAAAAATGATGCAGCAGAGTCCTTAAATAATGCAGCAAATTATTTAAATATGCAGCAAATTCCTTAAATAATGCAGCAGAGTCCTTAAATAATGCAACAAAGTCCTTAAATAATGCAGCAGAGTCCTTAAATACTGAAGCAGAGTCCTTAAATATTGCAGCAAAGTCCTTAAATAATGCAGCAGAGTCATTAAATATTGCAGCAAAGTCCTTAAATAATGCAGCAGAGTCCTTAAATAATGCAGCAGAGTCCTCAAATGCTTCTGCAGAATGAATAAATAATGAAGCAGAGTCCTTAAATAATGCATTAAATTCCTTAAATATGCAGCAAATTCCTTAAATAATGCAGCAGAGTCCTTAAATAATTCAGCAGAGTCCTTAAATACCGCAGCAGAGTCCATAAATAATGCAGCAAAGTCCTTAAATAATGCAACAGAGTCCATAAATACCACAGCAGAGTCCTTAAATAATGCAGCAAAGTCCTTAAATAATGCAGCGGAGTCCTTAAATAATGCAGCAAAGTCCTTAAATAATGCAGCAGAGTCCTTAAATAATACAACAAAGTCCTTAAATAATGCAGCAGAGTCCTTAAATACTGAAGCAGAGTCCTTAAATATTGCAACAAAGTCCTTAAATAATGCAACAAAGTCCTTAAATAATGCAGCAGAGTCCTTAAATAATGCAGCAAAATGCAGCAGAGTCCTTAAATAATGCGACAAAGTCCTTAAATAATGCAGCAGAGTCCTTAAATATTGCAGCAGAGTCCTTAAATAATTCAGCAAACTCCTTAAATAATGCAGCAGAGTCCTTAAATAATGCAGCAGAGTCCTCAAATGCTTCAGCAGAGTGAATAAATAATGAAGCAGAGTCCTTAAATAATGCAGCAAATATCTTAAATATGCAGCAAATTCCTTAAATAATGCAGCAGAGTCCTTAAATAATCCAACAAAGTCATTAAATAATGCAGCAAGTCCTTAAATAATGCAGCAGAGTCCTCAAATAATACAGCAGAGTCCTCAAATGCTTCAGCAAAGTCATTAAATAATGCAGCATAGTCCTTAAATAATGCAGCAAAGTACTTAACTAATGCAGCAGAGTCCTTAAATAATGCAACAAAGTCCTTAAATAATGCAGCAGAGTCCTTAAATACTGAAGCAGAGTCCTTAAATATTGCAAGAAAGTCCTTAAATAATGCAGCAGAGTCATTAAATAATGCAACAAAGTTCTTACATAATGCAGCAGAGTCCTTTAATAATGCAGCAGAGTCCTTAAATACCACAGCAGAGTCCTTAAATAATTCAGCAAAGTTCTTAAATAATGCAGCAGAGTCCTTAAATAATGCAGCAGAGTCCTCAAATGCTTCAGCAGAGTGAATAAATGATGCAGCAGAGTCCTTAAATAATGCAGCAAATTCTTTAAATATGCAGCAAATTCCTTAAATAATACAGCAGAGTCCTTAAATAATGAAACAAAGTCCTTAAATAATGCAGCAGAGTCCTTAAATACCGCAGCAGAGTCCTTAAATAATGCAGCAAAGTCCTTAAATAATGTAGCAGAATCCTTAAATAATGCAGCAGAGTCCTTATATACCGCAGCATAGTCCTTAAATAATGCAGCAGAGTCCTTAAATAATGCAACAAAGTCCTTAAATAATGCAGCAGATTCCTTAAATTCCGCAGCAGAGTCCTCAAATGCTTCAGCATAGTCATTAAATAATGCAGCATAGTCCTTAAATAATGCAGCAAAGTCCTTAAATAATGCAGCACAGTTCTTAAATAATGCAACAATGTCGTTAAATAATGCAGCAGAGTCCTTAAATACCGCAGCAAAGTGCTTAAATAATGCAGCAGAGTCCTTAAATAATGCAGCAGAGTCCTCAAATGCTTCAGGAGAGTCCTTAAATAATGCAGCAGAGTCCTTAAATAATGCAGCAGAGTCCTCAAATGCTTCAGGAGAGTCCTTAAATAATGCAACAAAGTCCTTAAATAATGCAGCAGAGTCCCTAAATACTGAAGCAGAGTCCTTAAATATTGCAGCAAAGTCCTTAAATAATGCAGCAGAGTCATTAAATAATGCAACAAAGTCCTTACATAATGCAGCAGAGTCCTTAAATAATGCAGCAGAGTCCTTAAATACTGAAGCAGAGTCCTTAAATATTGCAGCAAAGTCCTTAAATAATGCAGCAGAGTCATTAAATAATGCAACAAAGTCCTTGCATAATGCAGCAGAGTCCTTAAATAATGCAACAAAGTCCTTTAATAATGCAGCAGAGTCCTTAAATACCACAGCAGAGTCCTTAAATAATTCAGCAAAGTCCTTAAATAATGCAGCAGAGTCCTTAAATAATGCAGCATAGTCCTCAAATGCTTCAGCAGAGTGAATAAATGATGCAGCAGAGTCCTTAAATAATGCAGAAAATTCTTTAAATATGCAGCAAATTCCTTAAATAATGCAGCAGAGTCCTTAAATAATGCAACAAAGTCCTTAAATAATGCAGCAAAGACCTTAAATAATGCAGCAGAGTCCTTAAATACCACAGCAGAGTCCTTAAATAATGCAACAAAGTCCTTAAACAATGCAGCAGAGTCCTTAAATACTGAAGCAGAGTCCTTAAATAATGCAGCAAATTCCTTAATTAATGCAGCAGAGTCCTTAAATAATGCAGCAAAGTCCTTAACTAATGTAGCAGAATCCTTAAATAATACAGCAAAGTCCTAATATAATGCAGCAGAGTCCTTAAAAACTGAAGCAGAGTCCTTAAATAATGCAGCAAAGTCCTTAAATAATGCAGCAGAGTCCTTATATACCGCAGCAGAGTCCTTAAATAATGCAGCAGAGTCCTTAATTAATGCAACAAAGTCCTTAAATAATGCAGCAGATTCCTTAAATACCACAGCAGAGTCCTTAA
Organism: Phyllobates terribilis; assembly: GCF_046119375.1. Classification (NCBI taxonomy): domain Eukaryota; kingdom Metazoa; phylum Chordata; class Amphibia; order Anura; family Dendrobatidae; genus Phyllobates; species Phyllobates terribilis. The sequence goes on from NW_027362765.1 coordinate 649,101,261, forward strand.
ATAATTCAGCAAAGTCCTTAAATAATGCAGCAGAGTCCTCAAATGCTTCAGCAGAGTGAAAAAATGATGCAGCAGAGTCCTTAAATAATGCAGCAAATTCTTTAAATATGCAGCAAATTCCTTAAATAATGCAGCAGAGTCCTTAAATAATGCAACAAAGTCCTTAAATAATGCAGCAGAGTCCTTAAATACTGAAGCAGAGTCCTTAAATATTGCAGCAAAGTCCTTAAATAATGCAGCAGAGTCATTAAATATTGCAGCAAAGTCCTTAAATAATGCAGCAGAGTCCTTAAATAATGCAACAAAGTCCTTAAATAATGCAGCAGATTCCTTAAATTCCGCAGCAGTGTCCTTACATAATGCAGCAAAGTCCTTAATTAATGCAGCAGAGTCCTTAAATACCACAGCAGAGTCCTTAGATAATGCAGCAAAGTCCTTAAATAATGCAGCAGAATCCTTAAATAATGCAGCAGAGTCCTTTAATGCCGCCGCAGATACCTTAAATAATGCAGCAGAGTGCTTAAATAATGCAGCAGAGTCCTTAAATAATGCAGAAGGTTGCTTAAATACCGCAGCAGAGTGCTTAAATAATGCAGCAAAATCCTAAAATAATGCAGCAGAGTACTTAAATACCGCAGCAGAGTCCTTAAATAATGCAACAAAGTCCTTAAATAATGCAGCAAAGACCTTAAATAATGCAGCAGAGTCCTTAAATACCGCAGCAGAGTCCTTAAATAATGCAACAAAGTCCTTAAACAATGCAGCAGAGTCCTTAAATACTGAAGCAGAGTCCTTAAATAATGCAGCAAATTCCTTAATTAATGCAGCAGAGTCCTTAAATAATGCAGCAAAGTCCTTAAATAATGTAGCAGAATCCTTAAATAATGCAGCAAAGTCCTAATATAATGCAGCAGAGTCCTTAAAAACTGAAGCAGAGTCCTTAAATAATGCAGCAAAGTCCTTAAATAATGCAGCAGAGTCCTTATATACCGCAGCAGAGTCCTTAAATAATGCAGCAGAGTCCTTAAATAATGCAACAAAGTCCTTAAATAATGCAGCAGATTCCTTAAATACCACAGCAGAGTCCTTAAATAATTCAGCAAAGTCCTTAAATAATGCAGCAGAGTCCTTAAATAATGCAGCAGAGTCCTCAAATGCTTCAGCAGAGTGAAAAAATGATGCAGCAGAGTCCTTAAATAATGCAGCAAATTCTTTAAATATGCAGCAAATTCCTTAAATAATGCAGCAGAGTCCTTAAATAATGCAATAAAGTCCTTAAATAATGCAGCAAAGTCCTTAAATAATGCAGCAGAGTCCTCAAATGATTCAGCAAAGTCATTAAATAATGCAGCAGAGTCCGTAAATAATGCAGCAAAGTCCTTAAATAATGCAGCAGAGTCCTTAAATAATACAACAAAGTCCTTAAATAATGCAGCAGAGTCCTTAAATAATGCAGCAAAGTCCTTAAATAATGCAGCAGAGTCCTTAAATAATACAACAAAGTCCTTAAATAATGCAGCAGAGTCCTTAAATACTGAAGCAGAGTCCTTAAATATTGCAACAAAGGCCTTAAATAATGCAACAAAGTCCTTAAATAATGCAGCAGAGTCCTTAAATAATGCAACAAAGTCCTTAAATAATGCAGCAGAGTCCTTAAATAATGCAGCAAAATGCAGCAGAGTCCTTAAATAATGCAACAAAGTCATAAAATAATGCAGCAGAGTCCTTAAATATTGCAACAGAGTCCATAAATAATTCAGCAAACTCCTTAAATAATGCAGCAGAGTCCTTAAATAATGCAGCAGAGTCCTCAAATGCTTCAGCAGAATGAATAAATAATGAAGCAGAGTCCTTAAATAATGCAGCAAATTCCTTAAATATGCAGCAAATTCCTTAAATAATGCAGCAGAGTCCTTAAAAAATCCAACGAAGTCATTAAATAATGCAGCAAGTCCTTAAATAATGCAGCAGAGTCCTCAAATGCTTCAGCAAAGTCATTAAATAATGCAGCATAGTCCTTAAATAATGCAGCAAAGTCCTTAACTAATGCAGCAGAGTCCTTAAATAATGCAACAAAGTCCTTAAATAATGCAGCAGAGTCCTTAAATACTGAAGCAGAGTCCTTAAATATTGCAAGAAAGTCCTTAAATAATGCAGCAGAGTCATTAAATAATGCAACAAAGTCCTTACATAATGCAGCAGAGTCCTTTAATAATGCAGCAGAGTCCTTAAATACCACAGCAGAGTCCTTAAATAATTCAGCAAAGTTCTTAAATAATGCAGCAGAGTCCTTAAATAATGCAGCAGAGTCCTCAAATGCTTCAGCAGAGTGAATAAATGATGCAGCAGAGTCCGTAAATAAAGCAGCAAATTCTTTAAATATGCAGCAAATTCCTTAAATAATACAGCAGAGTCCTTAAATAATGAAACAAAGTCCTTAAATAATGCAGCAAAGTCCTTAAATAATGCAGCAGAGTCCTTAAATACCGCAGCAGAGTCCTTAAATAATGCAGCAAAGTCCTTTAATAATGTAGCAGAATCCTTAAATAATGCAGCAGAGTCCTTATATACCGCAGCAGAGTCCTTAAATAATGCAGCAGAGTCCTTATATAATGCAACAAAGTCCTTAAATAATGCAGCAGATTCCTTAAATTCCGCAGCAGAGTCCTCAAATGCTTCAGCATAGTCATTAAATAATGCAGCATAGTCCTTAAATAATGCAGCAAAGTCCTTAAATAATGCAGCACAGTTCTTAAATAATGCAACAATGTCGTTAAATAATGCAGCAGAGTCCTTAAATACCGCAGCAAAGTGCTTAACTAATGCAGCAGAGTCCTTAAATAATGCAGCAGAGTCCTCAAATGCTTCAGGAGAGTCCTTAAATAATGCAGCAGAGTCCTTAAATAATGCAGCAAAGTCCTTAAATAATGCAGCAGAGTGCGTAAATAATGCAACAAAGTCCTTAAATAATGCAGCAGAGTCCCTAAATACTGAAGCAGAGTCCTTAAATATTGCAGCAAAGTCCTTAAATAATGCAGCAGAGTCATTAAATAATGAAACAAAGTCCTTACATAATGCAGCAGAGTCCTTAAATAATGCAGCAGAGTCCTTAAATACTGAAGCAGAGTCCTTAAATATTGCAGCAAACTCCTTAAATAATGCAGCAGAGTCAATAAATAATGCAACAAAGTCCTTGCATAATGCAGCAGAGTCCTTAAATAATGCAACAAAGTCCTTTAATAATGCAGCAGAGTCCTTAAATACCACAGCAGAGTCCTTAAATAATTCAGCAAAGTCCTTAAATATTGCAGCAGAGTCCTTAAATAATGCAGCATAGTCCTCAAATACTTCAGCAGAGTGAATAAATGATGCAGCAGAGTCCTTAAATAATGCAGAAAATTCTTTAAATATGCAGCAAATTCCTTAAATAATGCAGCAGAGTCCTTAAATAATGCAACAAAGTCCTTAAATAATGCAGCAAAGACCTTAAATAATGCAGCAGAGTCCTTAAATACCGCAGCAGAGTCCTTAAATAATGCAACAAAGTCCTTAAACAATGCAGCAGAGTCCTTAAATACTGAAGCAGAGTCCTTAAATAATGCAGCAAATTCCTTAATTAATGCAGCAGAGTCCTTAAATAATGCAGCAAAGTCCTTAACTAATGTAGCAGAATCCTTAAATAATGCAGCAAAGTCCTAATATAATGCAGCAGAGTCCTTAAAAACTGAAGCAGAGTCCTTAAATAATGCAGCAAAGTCCTTAAATAATGCAGCAGAGTCCTTATATTCCGCAGCAGAGTCCTGAAATAATGCAGCACAGTCCTAATTAATGCAACAAAGTCCATAAATAATGCAGCAGATTCCTTAAATACCACAGCAGAGTCCTTAAATAATTCAGCAAAGTCCTTAAATAATGCAGCAGAGTCCTCAAATGCTTCAGCAGAGTGAAAAAATGATGCAGCAGAGTCCTTAAATAATGCAGCAAATTCTTTAAATATGCAGCAAATTCCTTAAATAAAGCAGCAGAGTCCTTAAATAATGCAACAAAGTCCTTAAATAATGCAGCAGAGTCCTTAAATACTGAAGCAGAGTCCTTAAATATTGCAGCAAAGTCCTTAAATAATGCAGCAGAGTCATTAAATATTGCAGCAAAGTCCTTAATAATGCAGCAGAGTCCTTAAATAATGCAACAAAGTCCTTAAATAATGCAGCAGATTCCTTAAATTCCGCAGCAGAGTCCTTACATAATGCAGCAAAGTCCTTAATTAATGCAGCAGAGTCCTTAAATACCACAGCAGAGTACTTAGATAATGCAGCAAAGTCCTTAAATAATGCAGCAGAATCCTTAAATAATGCAGCAGAGTCCTTAAATAATGCAGAAGGTTGCTTAAATACCGCAGCAGAGTGCTTAAATAATGCAGCAAAATCCTAAAATAATGCAGCAGAGTACTTAAATACCGCAGCAGAGTCCTTAAATAATGCAACAAAGTCCTTAAACAATGCAGCAGAGTCCTTAAATACTGAAGCAGAGTCCTTAAATAATGCAGCAAATTCCTTAATTAATGCAGCAGAGTCCTTAAATAATGCAGCAAAGTTCTTAAATAATGTAGCAGAATCCTTAAATAATGCAGCAAAGTCCTAATGTAATGCAGCAGAGTCCTTAAAAACTGAAGCAGAGTCCTTAAATAATGCAGCAAAGTCCTTAAATAATGCAGCAGAGTCCTTATATACCGCAGCAGAGTCCTTAAATAATGCAGCAGAGTCCTTAAATAATGCAACAAAGTCCTTAAATAATGCAGCAGATTCCTTAAATACCACAGCAGAGTCCTTAAATAATTCAGCAAAGTCCTTAAGTAATGCAGCAGAGTCCTTAAATAATGCAGCAGAGTCCTCAAATGCTTCAGCAGAGTGAAAAAATGATGCAGCAGAGTCCTTAAATAATGCAGCAAATTCTTTAAATATGCAGCAAATTCCTTAAATAATGCAGCAGAGTCCTTAAATAATGCAACAAAGTCCTTAAATAATGCAGCAGAGTCCTTAAATACTGATGCAGAGTCCTTAAATATTGCAGCAAAGTCCTTAAATAATGCAGCAGAGTCATTAAATATTGCAGCAAAGTCCTTAAATAATGCAGCAGAGTCCTTAAATAATGCAACAAAGTCCTTAAATAATGCAGCAGATTCCTTAAATTCCGCAGCAGAGTCCTTACATAATACAGCAAAGTCCTTAAATAATGCGGCAGAGTCCTTAAATAATGCAGCAGATTCCTTAAATAATGCAGCAGAGTCCTTTAATGCCGCCGCAGATACGTTAAATAATGCAGCAGAGTGCTTAAATAATGCAGCAGAGTCCTTAAATAATGCAGAAGGTTCCTTAAATACTGCAGCAGAGTGCTTAAATAATGCAGCAAAATCCTAAAATAATGCAATGCAGCAGAGTACTTAAATACCGCAGCAGAGTCCTTAAATAATGCAACAAAGTCCTTAAATAATTCAGCAGAGTCCTTAAATACTGCAGCAGAGTCCATAAATAATGTAGCAAAGTCCTTAAATAATGCAGCAGAGTCCTTAAATACCACAGCAGAGTCCTTAAATAATGCAGCAAAGTCCTTAAATAATGCAGCAGAGTCCTTAAATAATGCAGCAAAGTCCTTATATAATGCAGCAAAGTCCTTAAATAATGCAGCAAAGTCCTTATATAATGCAGCAGAGTCCTTAAATTCTGAAGCAGAGTCCTTAAATAATTCAGCAGTCCTTAAATTATGCAACAGAGTCCTTAAATACCGCAGCAGAGTATTAAAATAATTCATCAAAGTCCATAAATAATGCAGCAGAGTCCATAAATAATTCAGCAGAGTCCTCAAATGATTCAGCAAAGTCATTAAATAATGCAGCAAAGTCCTTAACTAATGTAGCAGAATCCTTAAATAATGCAGCAAAGTCCTAATATAATGCAGCAGAGTCCTTAAAAACTGAAGCAGAGTCCTTAAATAATGCAGCAAAGTCCTTAAATAATGCAGCAGAGTCCTTATATACCGCAGCAGAGTCCTTAAATAATGCAGCAGAGTCCTTAATTAATGCAACAAAGTCCTTAAATAATGCAGCAGATTCCTTAAATACCACAGCAGAGTCCTTAAATAATTCAGCAAAGTACTTAAATAATGCTGCAGCAGAGTCCTTAAATAATGCAGCAGAGTCCTCAAATGCTTCAGCAGAGTGAAAAAATGATGCAGCAGAGTCCTTAAATAATGCAGCAAATTATTTAAATATGCAGCAAATTCCTTAAATAATGCAGCAGAGTCCTTAAATAATGCAACAAAGTCCTTAAATAATGCAGCAGAGTCCTTAAATACTGAAGCAGAGTCCTTAAATATTGCAGCAAAGTCCTTAAATAATGCAGCAGAGTCATTAAATATTGCAGCAAAGTCCTTAAATAATGCAGCAGAGTCCTTAAATAATGCAGCAGAGTCCTCAAATGCTTCTGCAGAATGAATAAATAATGAAGCAGAGTCCTTAAATAATGCATTAAATTCCTTAAATATGCAGCAAATTCCTTAAATAATGCAGCAGAGTCCTTAAATAATTCAGCAGAGTCCTTAAATACCGCAGCAGAGTCCATAAATAATGCAGCAAAGTCCTTAAATAATGCAACAGAGTCCATAAATACCACAGCAGAGTCCTTAAATAATGCAGCAAAGTCCTTAAATAATGCAGCGGAGTCCTTAAATAATGCAGCAAAGTCCTTAAATAATGCAGCAGAGTCCTTAAATAATACAACAAAGTCCTTAAATAATGCAGCAGAGTCCTTAAATACTGAAGCAGAGTCCTTAAATATTGCAACAAAGTCCTTAAATAATGCAACAAAGTCCTTAAATAATGCAGCAGAGTCCTTAAATAATGCAGCAAAATGCAGCAGAGTCCTTAAATAATGCGACAAAGTCCTTAAATAATGCAGCAGAGTCCTTAAATATTGCAGCAGAGTCCTTAAATAATTCAGCAAACTCCTTAAATAATGCAGCAGAGTCCTTAAATAATGCAGCAGAGTCCTCAAATGCTTCAGCAGAGTGAATAAATAATGAAGCAGAGTCCTTAAATAATGCAGCAAATATCTTAAATATGCAGCAAATTCCTTAAATAATGCAGCAGAGTCCTTAAATAATCCAACAAAGTCATTAAATAATGCAGCAAGTCCTTAAATAATGCAGCAGAGTCCTCAAATAATACAGCAGAGTCCTCAAATGCTTCAGCAAAGTCATTAAATAATGCAGCATAGTCCTTAAATAATGCAGCAAAGTACTTAACTAATGCAGCAGAGTCCTTAAATAATGCAACAAAGTCCTTAAATAATGCAGCAGAGTCCTTAAATACTGAAGCAGAGTCCTTAAATATTGCAAGAAAGTCCTTAAATAATGCAGCAGAGTCATTAAATAATGCAACAAAGTTCTTACATAATGCAGCAGAGTCCTTTAATAATGCAGCAGAGTCCTTAAATACCACAGCAGAGTCCTTAAATAATTCAGCAAAGTTCTTAAATAATGCAGCAGAGTCCTTAAATAATGCAGCAGAGTCCTCAAATGCTTCAGCAGAGTGAATAAATGATGCAGCAGAGTCCTTAAATAATGCAGCAAATTCTTTAAATATGCAGCAAATTCCTTAAATAATACAGCAGAGTCCTTAAATAATGAAACAAAGTCCTTAAATAATGCAGCAGAGTCCTTAAATACCGCAGCAGAGTCCTTAAATAATGCAGCAAAGTCCTTAAATAATGTAGCAGAATCCTTAAATAATGCAGCAGAGTCCTTATATACCGCAGCATAGTCCTTAAATAATGCAGCAGAGTCCTTAAATAATGCAACAAAGTCCTTAAATAATGCAGCAGATTCCTTAAATTCCGCAGCAGAGTCCTCAAATGCTTCAGCATAGTCATTAAATAATGCAGCATAGTCCTTAAATAATGCAGCAAAGTCCTTAAATAATGCAGCACAGTTCTTAAATAATGCAACAATGTCGTTAAATAATGCAGCAGAGTCCTTAAATACCGCAGCAAAGTGCTTAAATAATGCAGCAGAGTCCTTAAATAATGCAGCAGAGTCCTCAAATGCTTCAGGAGAGTCCTTAAATAATGCAGCAGAGTCCTTAAATAATGCAGCAGAGTCCTCAAATGCTTCAGGAGAGTCCTTAAATAATGCAACAAAGTCCTTAAATAATGCAGCAGAGTCCCTAAATACTGAAGCAGAGTCCTTAAATATTGCAGCAAAGTCCTTAAATAATGCAGCAGAGTCATTAAATAATGCAACAAAGTCCTTACATAATGCAGCAGAGTCCTTAAATAATGCAGCAGAGTCCTTAAATACTGAAGCAGAGTCCTTAAATATTGCAGCAAAGTCCTTAAATAATGCAGCAGAGTCATTAAATAATGCAACAAAGTCCTTGCATAATGCAGCAGAGTCCTTAAATAATGCAACAAAGTCCTTTAATAATGCAGCAGAGTCCTTAAATACCACAGCAGAGTCCTTAAATAATTCAGCAAAGTCCTTAAATAATGCAGCAGAGTCCTTAAATAATGCAGCATAGTCCTCAAATGCTTCAGCAGAGTGAATAAATGATGCAGCAGAGTCCTTAAATAATGCAGAAAATTCTTTAAATATGCAGCAAATTCCTTAAATAATGCAGCAGAGTCCTTAAATAATGCAACAAAGTCCTTAAATAATGCAGCAAAGACCTTAAATAATGCAGCAGAGTCCTTAAATACCGCAGCAGAGTCCTTAAATAATGCAACAAAGTCCTTAAACAATGCAGCAGAGTCCTTAAATACTGAAGCAGAGTCCTTAAATAATGCAGCAAATTCCTTAATTAATGCAGCAGAGTCCTTAAATAATGCAGCAAAGTCCTTAACTAATGTAGCAGAATCCTTAAATAATGCAGCAAAGTCCTAATATAATGCAGCAGAGTCCTTAAAAACTGAAGCAGAGTCCTTAAATAATGCAGCAAAGTCCTTAAATAATGCAGCAGAGTCCTTATATACCGCAGCAGAGTCCTTAAATAATGCAGCAGAGTCCTTAATTAATGCAACAAAGTCCTTAAATAATGCAGCAGATTCCTTAAATACCACAGCAGAGTCCTTAAATATTGCAGCAAAGTCCTTAAATAATGCAGCAGAGTCCTCAAATGCTTCAGCAGAGTGAAAAAATGATGCAGCAGAGTCCTTAAATAATGCAGCAAATTCTTTAAATATGCAGCAAATTCCTTAAATAATGCAGCAGAGTCCTTAAATAATGCAACAAAGTCCTTAAATAATGCAGCAGAGTCCTTAAATACTGAAGCAGAGTCCTTAAATATTGCAGCAAAGTCCTTAAATAATGCAGCAGAGTCATTAAATATTGCAGCAAAGTCCTTAAATAATGCAGCAGAGTCCTTAAATAATGCAACAAAGTCCTTAAATAATGCAGCAGATTCCTTAAATTCCGCAGCAGAGTCCTTACATAATGCAGCAAAGTCCTTAATTAATGCAGCAGAGTCCTTAAATACCACAGCAGAGTCCTTAGATAATGCAGCAAAGTCCTTAAATAATGCAGCAGAATCCTTAAATAATGCAGCAGAGTCCTTTAATGCCGCCGCAGATACCTTAAATAATGCAGCAGAGTGCTTAAATAATGCAGCAGAGTCCTTAAATAATGCAGAAGGTTGCTTAAATACCGCAGCAGAGTGCTTAAATAATGCAGCAAAATCCTAAAATAATGCAGCAGAGTACTTAAATACTGCAGCAGAGTCCTTAAATAATGCAACAAAGTCCTTAAATAATGCAGCAAAGAACTTAAATAATGCAGCAGAGTCCTTAAATACCGCAGCAGAGTCCTTAAATAATGCAACAAAGTCCTTAAACAATGCAGCAGAGTCCTTAAATACTGAAGCAGAGTCCTTAAATAATGCAGCAAATTCCTTAATTAATGCAGCAGAGTCCTTAAATAATGCAGCAAAGTCCTTAAATAATGTAGCAGAATCCTTAAATAATGCAGCAAAGTCCTAATATAATGCAGCAGAGTCCTTAAAAACTGAAGCAGAGTCCTTAAATAATGCAGCAAAGTCCTTAAATAATGCAGCAGAGTCCTTATATACCGCAGCAGAGTCCTTAAATAATGCAGCAGAGTCCTTAAATAATGCAACAAAGTCCTTAAATAATGCAGCAGATTCCTTAAATACCACAGCAGAGTCCTTAAATAATTCAGCAAAGTCCTTAAATAATGCAGCAGAGTCCTTAAATAATGCAGCAGAGTCCTCAAATGCTTCAGCAGAGTGAAAAAATGATGCAGCAGAGTCCTTAAATAATGCAGCAAATTCTTTAAATATGCAGCAAATTCCTTAAATAATGCAGCAGAGTCCTTAAATAATGCAACAAAGTCCTTAAATAATGCAGCAAAGTCCTTAAATAATGCAGCAGAGTCCTCAAATGATTCAGCAAAGTCATTAAATAATGCAGCAGAGTCCGTAAATAATGCAGCAAAGTCCTTAAATAATGTAGCACAGTCCTTAAATAATGCAACAAAGTCCTTAAATAATGCAGCAGAGTCCTTATATAATGCAGCAAAGTCCTTAAATAATGCAACAGAGTCCTTAAATAATGCAACAAAGTCCTTAAATAATGCAGCAGAGTCCTTAAATACCGCAGCAGGGTCATTAAATAATTCAGCAAAGTCCTTAAATAATGCAGCAGAGTCCTTAAATAATGCAGCAGAGTCATTAAATAATGCAGCAGAGTCCTAAAATACCACAGCAGAGTCATTAAATAATTCAGCAAAGTCCTTAAATAATGAAGCAGAGTCCTTAAATACCGCAGCACAGTCATTAAATAATGCAGCAGAGTCCTTAAGTAATGCAGCAGAGTCATTAAATAATGCAGCAGAGTCCTTAAAAACTGCAGCAGAGTCATTAAATAATTCAGCAAAGTCCTTAGATAATGCAGCAGAGTCCTCAAATGCTTCAGCAGAGTCATTAAATAAGGCAGCAGAGTCCTTAAATAATGCAGCAAATTCCTTAAATAATGCAGCAGAGTCCTTAAATAATGCAACAAAGTCCTTAAATAATGCATCAGAGTCCTTAAATAATGCAGCAAAGTCCTTAAATAATGCAGCAGAGTCCTTAAATAATGCAACAAAGTCCTTAAATAATGCAGCAGAGTCCTTAAATACTGAAGCAGAGTCCATAAATAATTCAGCAAAGTCCTTAAATAATGCAGCAGAGTCCTTAAATAATTCAGCAAAGTTCTTAAATAATGCAGCAGAGTCCTTAAATAATTCAACAAAGTCCTTAAATAATGCAGCAGAGTCCTTAAATACTGAAACAGAGTCCTTAAATATTGCAGAAAAGTCCTTAAATAATGCAGCAGAGTCCTTAAATAATGCAACAAAGTCCTTAAATAATGCAGCAGAGTCCTTAAATAATGCAGCAAATTTCTTAAATATGCAGCAAATTCCTTAAATAATACAGCAGAGTCCTTAAATAATCCAACAAAGTCCTTAAATAATGCAGCAAAGTCCTTACATAATGCAGCAGAGTCCTCAAATAATGCAGCAGAGTCCTTAAATACTGAAGCAGAGTCCTTAAATATTGCAGCAAAGTCCTTAAATAATGCAGCAGAGTCATTAAATATTGCAGCAAAGTCCTTAAATAATGCAGCAGAGTCCTTAAATAATGCAGCAGAGTCCTCAAATGCTTCAGCAGAATGAATAAATAATGAAGCAGAGTCCTTAAATAATGCATTAAATTCCTTAAATATGCAGCAAATTCCTTAAATAATGCAGCAGAGTCCTTAAATAATTCAGCAGAGTCCTTAAATACCGCAGCAGAGTCCATAAATAATGCAACAAAGTCCTTAAATAATGCAACAGAGTCCATAAATACCGCAGCAGAGTCCTTAAATAATGCAGCAAAGTCCTTAAATAATGCAGCGGAGTCCTTAAATAATGCAGCAAAGTCCTTAAATAATGCAGCAGAGTCCTTAAATAATACAACAAAGTCCTTAAATAATGCAGCAGAGTCCTTAAATACTGAAGCAGAGTCCTTAAATATTGCAACAAAGTCCTTAAATAATGCAACAAAGTCCTTAAATAATGCAGCAGAGTCCTTAAATAATTCAGCAAAATGCAGCAGAGTCCTTAAATAATGCGACAAAGTCCTTAAATAATGCAGCAGAGTCCTTAAATATTGCAGCAGAGTCCTTAAATAATTCAGCAAACTCCTTAAATAATGCAGCAGAGTCCTTAAATAATGCAGCAGAGTCCTCAAATGCTTCAGCAGAGTGAATAAATAATGAAGCAGAGTCCTTAAATAATGCAGCAAATTCCTTAAATATGCAGCAAATTCCTTAAATAATGCAGCAGAGTCCTTAAATAATCCAACAAAGTCATTAAATAATGCAGCAAGTCCTTAATTAATGCAGCAGAGTCCTCAAATAATACAGCAGAGTCCTCAAATGCTTCAGCAAAGTCATTAAATAATGCAGCATAGTCCTTAAATAATGCAGCAAAGTACTTAACTAATGCAGCAGAGTCCTTAAATAATGCAACAAAGTCCTTAAATAATGCAGCAGAGTCCTTAAATACTGAAGCAGAGTCCTTAAATATTGCAAGAAAGTCCTTAAATAATGCAGCAGAGTCATTAAATAATGCAACAAAGTTCTTACATAATGCAGCAGAGTCCTTTAATAATGCAGCAGAGTCCTTAAATACCACAGCAGAGTCCTTAAATAATTCAGCAAAGTTCTTAAATAATGCAGCAGAGTCCTTAAATAATGCAGCAGAGTCCTCAAATGCTTCAGCAGAGTGAATAAATGATGCAGCAGAGTCCTTAAATAATGCAGCAGAGTCCTCAAATAATACAGCAGAGTCCTCAAATGCTTCAGCAAAGTCATTAAATAATGCAGCATAGTCCTTAAATAATGCAGCAAAGTACTTAACTAATGCAGCAGAGTCCTTAAATAATGCAACAAAGTCCTTAAATAATGCAGCAGAGTCCTTAAATACTGAAGCAGAGTCCTTAAATATTGCAAGAAAGTCCTTAAATAATGCAGCAGAGTCATTAAATAATGCAACAAAGTTCTTACATAATGCAGCAGAGTCCTTTAATAATGCAGCAGAGTCCTTAAATACCACAGCAGAGTCCTTAAATAATTCAGCAAAGTTCTTAAATAATGCAGCAGAGTCCTTAAATAATGCAGCAGAGTCCTCAAATGCTTCAGCAGAGTGAATAAATGATGCAGCAGAGTCCTTAAATAATGCAGCAAATTCTTTAAATATGCAGCAAATTCCTTAAATAATACAGCAGAGTCCTTAAATAATGAAACAAAGTCCTTAAATAATGCAGCAGAGTCCTTAAATACCGCAGCAGAGTCCTTAAATAATGCAGCAAAGTCCTTAAATAATGTAGCAGAATCCTTAAATAATGCAGCAGAGTCCTTATATACCGCAGCATAGTCCTTAAATAATGCAGCAGAGTCCTTAAATAATGCAACAAAGTCCTTAAATAATGCAGCAGATTCCTTAAATTCCGCAGCAGAGTCCTCAAATGCTTCAGCATAGTCATTAAATAATGCAGCATAGTCCTTAAATAATGCAGCAAAGTCCTTAAATAATGCAGCACAGTTCTTAAATAATGCAACAATGTCGTTAAATAATGCAGCAGAGTCCTTAAATACCGCAGCAAAGTGCTTAAATAATGCAGCAGAGTCCTTAAATAATGCAGCAGAGTCCTCAAATGCTTCAGGAGAGTCCTTAAATAATGCAGCAGAGTCCTTAAATAATGCAGCAGAGTCCTCAAATGCTTCAGGAGAGTCCTTAAATAATGCAACAAAGTCCTTAAATAATGCAGCAGAGTCCCTAAATACTGAAGCAGAGTCCTTAAATATTGCAGCAAAGTCCTTAAATAATGCAGCAGAGTCATTAAATAATGCAACAAAGTCCTTACATAATGCAGCAGAGTCCTTAAATAATGCAGCAGAGTCCTTAAATACTGAAGCAGAGTCCTTAAATATTGCAGCAAAGTCCTTAAATAATGCAGCAGAGTCATTAAATAATGCAACAAAGTCCTTGCATAATGCAGCAGAGTCCTTAAATAATGCAACAAAGTCCTTTAATAATGCAGCAGAGTCCTTAAATACCACAGCAGAGTCCTTAAATAATTCAGCAAAGTCCTTAAATAATGCAGCAGAGTCCTTAAATAATGCAGCATAGTCCTCAAATGCTTCAGCAGAGTGAATAAATGATGCAGCAGAGTCCTTAAATAATGCAGAAAATTCTTTAAATATGCAGCAAATTCCTTAAATAATGCAGCAGAGTCCTTAAATAATGCAACAAAGTCCTTAAATAATGCAGCAGAGTCCTTAAATACCGCAGCAGAGTCCTTAAATAATGCAACAAAGTCCTTAAACAATGCAGCAGAGTCCTTAAATACTGAAGCAGAGTCCTTAAATAATGCAGCAAATTCCTTAATTAATGCAGCAGAGTCCTTAAATAATGCAGCAAAGTCCTTAACTAATGTAGCAGAATCCTTAAATAATGCAGCAAAGTCCTAATATAATGCAGCAGAGTCCTTAAAAACTGAAGCAGAGTCCTTAAATAATGCAGCAAAGTCCTTAAATAATGCAGCAGAGTCCTTATATACCGCAGCAGAGTCCTTAAATAATGCAGCAGAGTCCTTAATTAATGCAACAAAGTCCTTAAATAATGCAGCAGATTCCTTAAATACCACAGCAGAGTCCTTAAATAATTCAGCAAAGTCCTTAAATAATGCAGCAGAGTCCTCAAATGCTTCAGCAGAGTGAAAAAATGATGCAGCAGAGTCCTTAAATAATGCAGCAAATTCTTTAAATATGCAGCAAATTCCTTAAATAATGCAGCAGAGTCCTTAAATAATGCAACAAAGTCCTTAAATAATGCAGCAGAGTCCTTAAATACTGAAGCAGAGTCCTTAAATATTGCAGCAAAGTCCTTAAATAATGCAGCAGAGTCATTAGATATTGCAGCAAAGTCCTTAAATAATGCAGCAGAGTCCTTAAATAATGCAACAAAGTCCTTAAATAATGCAGCAGATTCCTTAAATTCCGCAGCAGAGTCCTTACATAATGCAGCAAAGTCCTTAATTAATGCAGCAGAGTCCTTAAATACCACAGCAGAGTCCTTAGATAATGCAGCAAAGTCCTTAAATAATGCAGCAGAATCCTTAAATAATGCAGCAGAGTCCTTTAATGCCGCCGCAGATACCTTAAATAATGCAGCAGAGTGCTTAAATAATGCAGCAGAGTCCTTAAATAATGCAGAAGGTTGCTTAAATACCGCAGCAGAGTGCTTAAATAATGCAGCAAAATCCTAAAATAATGCAGCAGAGTACTTAAATACCGCAGCAGAGTCCTTAAATAATGCAACAAAGTCCTTAAATAATGCAGCAAAGAACTTAAATAATGCAGCAGAGTCCTTAAATACCGCAGCAGAGTCCTTAAATAATGCAACAAAGTCCTTAAACAATGCAGCAGAGTCCTTAAATACTGAAGCAGAGTCCTTAAATAATGCAGCAAATTCCTTAATTAATGCAGCAGAGTCCTTAAATAATGCAGCAAAGTCCTTAAATAATGTAGCAGAATCCTTAAATAATGCAGCAAAGTCCTAATATAATGCAGCAGAGTCCTTAAAAACTGAAGCAGAGTCCTTAAATAATGCAGCAAAGTCCTTAAATAATGCAGCAGAGTCCTTATATACCGCAGCAGAGTCCTTAAATAATGCAGCAGAGTCCTTAAATAATGCAACAAAGTCCTTAAATAATGCAGCAGATTCCTTAAATACCACAGCAGAGTCCTTAAATAATTCAGCAAAGTCCTTAAATAATGCAGCAGAGTCCTTAAATAATGCAGCAGAGTCCTCAAATGCTTCAGCAGAGTGAAAAAATGATGCAGCAGAGTCCTTAAATAATGCAGCAAATTCTTTAAATATGCAGCAAATTCCTTAAATAATGCAGCAGAGTCCTTAAATAATGCAACAAAGTCCTTAAATAATGCAGCAAAGTCCTTAAATAATGCAGCAGAGTCCTCAAATGATTCAGCAAAGTCATTAAATAATGCAGCAGAGTCCGTAAATAATGCAGCAAAGTCCTTAAATAATGTAGCACAGTCCTTAAATAATGCAACAAAGTCCTTAAATAATGCAGCAGAGTCCTTATATAATGCAGCAAAGTCCTTAAATAATGCAACAGAGTCCTTAAATAATGCAACAAAGTCCTTAAATAATGCAGCAGAGTCCTTAAATACCGCAGCAGGGTCATTAAATAATTCAGCAAAGTCCTTAAATAATGCAGCAGAGTCCTTAAATAATGCAGCAGAGTCATTAAATAATGCAGCAGAGTCCTAAAATACCACAGCAGAGTCATTAAATAATTCAGCAAAGTCCTTAAATAATGAAGCAGAGTCCTTAAATACCGCAGCACAGTCATTAAATAATGCAGCAGAGTCCTTAAGTAATGCAGCAGAGTCATTAAATAATGCAGCAGAGTCCTTAAAAACTGCAGCAGAGTCATTAAATAATTCAGCAAAGTCCTTAGATAATGCAGCAGAGTCCTCAAATGCTTCAGCAGAGTCATTAAATAAGGCAGCAGAGTCCTTAAATAATGCAGCAAATTCCTTAAATAATGCAGCAGAGTCCTTAAATAATGCAACAAAGTCCTTAAATAATGCATCAGAGTCCTTAAATAATGCAGCAAAGTCCTTAAATAAAGGAAGCAGAGTCCTTAAATAATGCAACAAAGTCCTTAAATAATGCAGCAGAGTCCTTAAATACTGAAGCAGAGTCCATAAATAATTCAGCAAAGTCCTTAAATAATGCAGCAGAGTCCTTAAATAATTCAGCAAAGTTCTTAAATAATGCAGCAGAGTCCTTAAATAATTCAACAAAGTCCTTAAATAATGCAGCAGAGTCCTTAAATACTGAAACAGAGTCCTTAAATATTGCAGAAAAGTCCTTAAATAATGCAGCAGAGTCCTTAAATAATGCAACAAAGTCCTTAAATAATGCAGCAGAGTCCTTAAATAATGCAGCAAATTTCTTAAATATGCAGCAAATTCCTTAAATAATACAGCAGAGTCCTTAAATAATCCAACAAAGTCCTTAAATAATGCAGCAAAGTCCTTACATAATGCAGCAGAGTCCTCAAATAATGCAGCAGAGTCCTTAAATACTGAAGCAGAGTCCTTAAATATTGCAGCAAAGTCCTTAAATAATGCAGCAGAGTCATTAAATATTGCAGCAAAGTCCTTAAATAATGCAGCAGAGTCCTTAAATAATGCAGCAGAGTCCTCAAATGCTTCAGCAGAATGAATAAATAATGAAGCAGAGTCCTTAAATAATGCATTAAATTCCTTAAATATGCAGCAAATTCCTTAAATAATGCAGCAGAGTCCTTAAATAATTCAGCAGAGTCCTTAAATACCGCAGCAGAGTCCATAAATAATGCAGCAAAGTCCTTAAATAATGCAACAGAGTCCATAAATACCGCAGCAGAGTCCTTAAATAATGCAGCAAAGTCCTTAAATAATGCAGTGGAGTCCTTAAATAATGCAGCAAAGTCCTTAAATAATGCAGCAGAGTCCTTAAATAATACAACAAAGTCCTTAAATAATGCAGCAGAGTCCTTAAATACTGAAGCAGAGTCCTTAAATATTGCAACAAAGTCCTTAAATAATGCAACAAAGTCCTTAAATAATGCAGCAGAGTCCTTAAATAATTCAGCAAAATGCAGCAGAGTCCTTAAATAATGCGACAAAGTCCTTAAATAATGCAGCAGAGTCCTTAAATATTGCAGCAGAGTCCTTAAATAATTCAGCAAACTCCTTAAATAATGCAGCAGAGTCCTTAAATAATGCAGCAGAGTCCTCAAATGCTTCAGCAGAGTGAATAAATAATGAAGCAGAGTCCTTAAATAATGCAGCAAATTCCTTAAATATGCAGCAAATTCCTTAAATAATGCAGCAGAGTCCTTAAATAATCCAACAAAGTCATTAAATAATGCAGCAAGTCCTTAATTAATGCAGCAGAGTCCTCAAATAATACAGCAGAGTCCTCAAATGCTTCAGCAAAGTCATTAAATAATGCAGCATAGTCCTTAAATAATGCAGCAAAGTACTTAACTAATGCAGCAGAGTCCTTAAATAATGCAACAAAGTCCTTAAATAATGCAGCAGAGTCCTTAAATACTGAAGCAGAGTCCTTAAATATTGCAAGAAAGTCCTTAAATAATGCAGCAGAGTCATTAAATAATGCAACAAAGTTCTTACATAATGCAGCAGAGTCCTTTAATAATGCAGCAGAGTCCTTAAATACCACAGCAGAGTCCTTAAATAATTCAGCAAAGTTCTTAAATAATGCAGCAGAGTCCTTAAATAATGCAGCAGAGTCCTCAAATGCTTCAGCAGAGTGAATAAATGATGCAGCAGAGTCCTTAAATAATGCAGCAAATTCTTTAAATATGCAGCAAATTCCTTAAATAATACAGCAGAGACCTTAAATAATGAAACAAAGTCCTTAAATAATGGAGCAGAGTCCTTAAATACCGCAGCAGAGTCCTTAAATAATGCAGCAAAGTCCTTAAATAATGTAGCAGAATCCTTAAATAATGCAGCAGAGTCCTTATATACCGCAGCATAGTCCTTAAATAATGCAGCAGAGTCCTTAAATAATGCAACAAAGTCCTTAAATAATGCAGCAGATTCCTTAAATTCCGCAGCAGAGTCCTCAAATGCTTCAGCATAGTCATTAAATAATGCAGCATAGTCCTTAAATAATGCAGCAAGGTCCTTAAATAATGCAGCACAGTTCTTAAATAATGCAACAATGTCGTTAAATAATGCAGCAGAGTCCTTAAATACCGCAGCAAAGTGCTTAAATAATGCAGCAGAGTCCTTAAATAATGCAGCAGAGTCCTCAAATGCTTCAGGAGAGTCCTTAAATAATGCAGCAGAGTCCTTAAATAATGCAGCAGAGTCCTCAAATGCTTCAGGAGAGTCCTTAAATAATGCAACAAAGTCCTTAAATAATGCAGCAGAGTCCCTAAATACTGAAGCAGAGTCCTTAAATATTGCAGCAAAGTCCTTAAATAATGCAGCAGAGTCATTAAATAATGCAACAAAGTCCTTACATAATGCAGCAGAGTCCTTAAATAATGCAGCAGAGTCCTTAAATACTGAAGCAGAGTCCTTAAATATTGCAGCAAAGTCCTTAAATAATGCAGCAGAGTCATTAAATAATGCAACAAAGTCCTTGCATAATGCAGCAGAGTCCTTAAATAATGCAACAAAGTCCTTTAATAATGCAGCAGAGTCCTTAAATACCACAGCAGAGTCCTTAAATAATTCAGCAAAGTCCTTAAATAATGCAGCAGAGTCCTTAAATAATGCAGCATAGTCCTCAAATGCTTCAGCAGAGTGAATAAATGATGCAGCAGAGTCCTTAAATAATGCAGAAAATTCTTTAAATATGCAGCAAATTCCTTAAATAATGCAGCAGAGTCCTTAAATAATGCAACAAAGTCCTTAAATAATGCAGCAAAGACCTTAAATAATGCAGCAGAGTCCTTAAATACCGCAGCAGAGTCCTTAAATAATGCAACAAAGTCCTTAAACAATGCAGCAGAGTCCTTAAATACTGAAGCAGAGTCCTTAAATAATGCAGCAAATTCCTTAATTAATGCAGCAGAGTCCTTAAATAATGCAGCAAAGTCCTTAACTAATGTAGCAGAATCCTTAAATAATGCAGCAAAGTCCTAATATAATGCAGCAGAGTCCTTAAAAACTGAAGCAGAGTCCTTAAATAATGCAGCAAAGTCCTTAAATAATGCAGCAGAGTCCTTATATACCGCAGCAGAGTCCTTAAATAATGCAGCAGAGTCCTTAATTAATGCAACAAAGTCCTTAAATAATGCAGCAGATTCCTTAAATACCACAGCAGAGTCCTTAAATAATTCAGCAAAGTCCTTAAATAATGCAGCAGAGTCCTCAAATGCTTCAGCAGAGTGAAAAAATGATGCAGCAGAGTCCTTAAATAATGCAGCAAATTCTTTAAATATGCAGCAAATTCCTTAAATAATGCAGCAGAGTCCTTAAATAATGCAACAAAGTCCTTAAATAATGCAGCAGAGTCCTTAAATACTGAAGCAGAGTCCTTACATATTGTAGCAAAGTCCTTAAATAATGCAGCAGAGTCATTAAATATTGCAGCAAAGTCCTTAAATAATGCAGCAGAGTCCTTAAATAATGCAACAAAGTCCTTAAATAATGCAGCAGATTCCTTAAATTCCGCAGCAGAGTCCTTACATAATGCAGCAAAGTCCTTAGTTAATGCAGCAGAGTCCTTAAATACCACAGCAGAGTCCTTAGATAATGCAGCAAAGTCCTTAAATAATGCAGCAGAATCCTTAAATAATGCAGCAGAGTCCATTAATGCCGCCGCAGATACCTTAAATAATGCAGCAGAGTGCTTAAATAATGCAGCAGAGTCCTTAAATAATGCAGAAGGTTGCTTAAATACCGCAGCAGAGTGCTTAAATAATGCAGCAAAATCCTAAAATAATGCAGCAGAGTACTTAAATACCGCAGCAGAGTCCTTAAATAATGCAACAAAGTCCTTAAATAATGCAGCAAAGAACTTAAATAATGCAGCAGAGTCCTTAAATACCGCAGCAGAGTCCTTAAATAATGCAACAAAGTCCTTAAACAATGCAGCAGAGTCCTTAAATACTGAAGCAGAGTCCTTAAATAATGCAGCAAATTCCTTAATTAATGCAGCAGAGTCCTTAAATAATGCAGCAAAGTCCTTAAATAATGTAGCAGAATCCTTAAATAATGCAGCAAAGTCCTAATATAATGCAGCAGAGTCCTTAAAAACTGAAGCAGAGTCATTAAATAATGCAGCAAAGTCCTTAAATAATGCAGCAGAGTCCTTAAATAATGCAACAAAGTCCTTAAATAATGCAGCAGATTCCTTAAATACCACAGCAGAGTCCTTAAATAATTCAGCAAAGTCCTTAAATAATGCAGCAGAGTCCTTAAATAATGCAGCAGAGTCCTCAAATGCTTCAGCAGAGTGAAAAAATGATGCAGCAGAGTCCTTAAATAATGCAGCAAATTCTTTAAATATGCAGCAAATTCCTTAAATAATGCAGCAGAGTCCTTAAATAATGCAACAAAGTCCTTAAATAATGCAGCAAAGTCCTTAAATAATGCAGCAGAGTCCTCAAATGATTCAGCAAAGTCATTAAATAATGCAGCAGAGTCCGTAAATAATGCAGCAAAGTCCTTAAATAATGTAGCACAGTCCTTAAATAATGCAACAAAGTCCTTAAATAATGCAGCAGAGTCCTTATATAATGCAGCAAAGTCCTTAAATAATGCAACAGAGTCCTTAAATAATGCAACAAAGTCCTTAAATAATGCAGCAGAGTCCTTAAATACCGCAGCAGAGTTATTAAATAATTCAGCAAAGTCCTTAAATAATGCAGCAGAGTCCTTAAATAATGCAGCAGAGTCATTAAATAATGCAGCAGAGTCCTAAAATACCACAGCAGAGTCATTAAATAATTCAGCAAAGTCCTTAAATAATGAAGCAGAGTCCTTAAATACCGCAGCACAGTCATTAAATAATGCAGCAGAGTCCTTAAATAATGCAGCAGAGTCATTAAATAATGCAGCAGAGTCCTTAAAAACTGCAGCAGAGTCATTAAATAATTCAGCAAAGTCCTTAGATAATGCAGCAGAGTCCTCAAATGCTTCAGCAGAGTCATTAAATAAGGCAGCAGAGTCCTTAAATAATGCAGCAAATTCCTTAAATAATGCAGCAGAGTCCTTAAATAATGCAACAAAGTCCTTAAATAATGCATCAGAGTCCTTAAATAATGCAGCAAAGTCCTTAAATAATGCAGCAGAGTCCTTAAATAATGCAACAAAGTCCTTAAATAATGCAGCAGAGTCCTTAAATACTGAAGCAGAGTCCATAAATAATTCAGCAAAGTCCTTAAATAATGCAGCAGAGTCCTTAAATAATGCAGCAGAGTCCTTAAATAATTCAGCAAAGTTCTTAAATAATGCAGCAGAGTCCTTAAATAATTCAACAAAGTCCTTAAATAATGCAGCAGAGTCCTTAAATACTGAAAGAGAGTCCTTAAATATTGCAGAAAAGTCCTTAAATAATGCAGCAGAGTCCTTAAATAATGCAACAAAGTCCTTAAATAATGCTGCAGAGTCCTTAAATAATGCAGCAGAGTCATTAAATAATGCAACAAAGTTCTTACATAATGCAGCAGAGTCCTTTAATAATGCAGCAGAGTCCTTAAATACCACAGCAGAGTCCTTAAATAATTCAGCAAAGTTCTTAAATAATGCAGCAGAGTCCTTAAATAATGCAGCAGAGTCCTCAAATGCTTCAGCAGAGTGAATAAATGATGCAGCAGAGTCCTTAAATAATGCAGCAAATTCTTTAAATATGCAGCAAATTCCTTAAATAATACAGCAGAGTCCTTAAATAATGAAACAAAGTCCTTAAATAATGCAGCAGAGTCCTTAAATACCGCAGCAGAGTCCTTAAATAATGCAGCAAAGTCCTTAAATAATGTAGCAGAATCCTTAAATAATGCAGCAGAGTCCTTATATACCGCAGCATAGTCCTTAAATAATGCAGCAGAGTCCTTAAATAATGCAACAAAGTCCTTAAATAATGCAGCAGATTCCTTAAATTCCGCTGCAGAGTCCTCAAATGCTTCAGCATAGTCATTAAATGATGCAGCATACTCCTTAAATAATGCAGCAAAGTCCTTAAATAATGCAGCACAGTTCTTAAATAATGCAACAATGTCGTTAAATAATGCAGCAGAGTCCTTAAATACCGCAGCAAAGTGCTTAAATAATGCAGCAGAGTCCTTAAATAATGCAGCAGAGTCCTCAAATGCTTCAGGAGAGTCCTTAAATAATGCAGCAGAGTCCTTAAATAATGCAGCAGAGTCCTCAAATGCTTCAGGAGAGTCCTTAAATAATGCAACAAAGTCCTTAAATAATGCAGCAGAGTCCCTAAATACTGAAGCAGAGTCCTTAAATATTGCAGCAAAGTCCTTAAATAATGCAGCAGAGTCATTAAATAATGCAACAAAGTCCTTACATAATGCAGCAGAGTCCTTAAATAATGCAGCAGAGTCCTTAAATACTGAAGCAGAGTCCTTAAATATTGCAGCAAAGTCCTTAAATAATGCAGCAGAGTCATTAAATAATGCAACAAAGTCCTTGCATAATGCAGCAGAGTCCTTAAATAATGCAACAAAGTCCTTTAATAATGCAGCAGAGTCCTTAAATACCACAGCAGAGTCCTTAAATAATTCAGCAAAGTCCTTAAATAATGCAGCAGAGTCCTTAAATAATGCAGCATAGTCCTCAAATGCTTCAGCAGAGTGAATAAATGATGCAGCAGAGTCCTTAAATAATGCAGAAAATTCTTTAAATATGCAGCAAATTCCTTAAATAATGCAGCAGAGTCCTTAAATAATGCAACAAAGTCCTTAAATAATGCAGCAAAGACCTTAAATAATGCAGCAGAGTCCTTAAATACCGCAGCAGAGTCCTTAAATAATGCAACAAAGTCCTTAAACAATGCAGCAGAGTCCTTAAATACTGAAGCAGAGTCCTTAAATAATGCAGCAAATTCCTTAATTAATGCAGCAGAGTCCTTAAATAATGCAGCAAAGTCCTTAACTAATGTAGCAGAATCCTTAAATAATGCAGCAAAGTCCTAATATAATGCAGCAGAGTCCTTAAAAACTGAAGCAGAGTCCTTAAATAATGCAGCAAAGTCCTTAAATAATGCAGCAGAGTCCTTATATACCGCAGCAGAGTCCTTAAATAATGCAGCAGAGTCCTTAATTAATGCAACAAAGTCCTTAAATAATGCAGCAGATTCCTTAAATACCACAGCAGAGTCCTTAAATAATTCAGCAAAGTCCTTAAATAATGCAGCAGAGTCTTCAAATGCTTCAGCAGAGTGAAAAAATGATGCAGCAGAGTCCTTAAATAATGCAGCAAATTCTTTAAATATGCAGCAAATTCCTTAAATAATGCAGCAGAGTCCTTAAATAATGCAACAAAGTCCTTAAATAATGCAGCAGAGTCCTTAAATACTGAAGCAGAGTCCTTAAATATTGCAGCAAAGTCCTTAAATAATGCAGCAGAGTCATTAAATATTGCAGCAAAGTCCTTAAATAATGCAGCAGAGTCCTTAAATAATGCAACAAAGTCCTTAAATAATGCAGCAGATTCCTTAAATTCCGCAGCAGAGTCCTTAAATAATGCAGCAAAGTCCTTAATTAATGCAGCAGAGTCCTTAAATACCACAGCAGAGTCCTTAGATAATGCAGCAAAGTCCTTAAATAATGCAGCAGAATCCTTAAATAATGCAGCAGAGTCCTTTAATGCCGCCGCAGATACCTTAAATAATGCAGCAGAGTGCTTAAATAATGCAGCAGAGTCCTTAAATAGTGCAGAAGGTTGCTTAAATACCGCAGCAGAGTGCTTAAATAATGCAGCAAAATCCTAAAATAATGCAGCAGAGTACTTAAATACCGCAGCAGAGTCCTTAAATAATGCAACAAAGTCCTTAAATAATGCAGCAAAGAACTTAAATAATGCAGCAGAGTCCTTAAATACCGCAGCAGAGTCCTTAAATAATGCAACAAAGTCCTTAAACAATGCAGCAGAGTCCTTAAATACTGAAGCAGAGTCCTTAAATAATGCAGCAAATTCCTTAATTAATGCAGCAGAGTCCTTAAATAATGCAGCAAAGTCCTTAAATAATGTAGCAGAATCCTTAAATAATGCAGCAAAGTCCTAATATAATGCAGCAGAGTCCTTAAAAACTGAAGCAGAGTCCTTAAATAATGCAGCAAAGTCCTTAAATAATGCAGCAGAGTCCTTATATACCGCAGCAGAGTCCTTAAATAATGCAGCAGAGTCCTTAAATAATGCAGCAGAGTCCTCAAATGCTTCAGCAGAGTGAAAAAATGATGCAGCAGAGTCCTTAAATAATGCAGCAAATTCTTTAAATATGCAGCAAATTCCTTAAATAATGCAGCAGAGTCCTTAAATAATGCAACAAAGTCCTTAAATAATGCAGCAAAGTCCTTAAATAATGCAGCAGAGTCCTCAAATGATTCAGCAAAGTCATTAAATAATGCAGCAGAGTCCGTAAATAATGCAGCAAAGTCCTTAAATAATGTAGCACAGTCCTTAAATAATGCAACAAAGTCCTTAAATAATGCAGCAGAGTCCTTATATAATGCAGCAAAGTCCTTAAATAATGCAACAGAGTCCTTAAATAATGCAACAAAGTCCTTAAATAATGCAGCAGAGTCCTTAAATACCGCAGCACAGTCATTAAATAATGCAGCAGAGTCCTTAAATAATGCAGCAGAGTCCTTAAATAATGCAGCAGAGTCATTAAATAATGCAGCAGAGTCCTAAAATACCACAGCAGAGTCATTAAATAATTCAGCAAAGTCCTTAAATAATGAAGCAGAGTCCTTAAATACCGCAGCACAGTCATTAAATAATGCAGCAGAGTCCTTAAATAATGCAGCAGAGTCATTAAATAATGCAGCAGAGTCCTTAAAAACTGCAGCAGAGTCATTAAATAATTCAGCAAAGTCCTTAGATAATGCAGCAGAGTCCTCAAATGCTTCAGCAGAGTCATTAAATAAGGCAGCAGAGTCCTTAAATAATGCAGCAAATTCCTTAAATAATGCAGCAGAGTCCTTAAATAATGCAACAAAGTCCTTAAATAATGCATCAGAGTCCTTAAATAATGCAGCAAAGTCCTTAAATAATGCAGCAGAGTCCTTAAATAATGCAACAAAGTCCTTAAATAATGCAGCAGAGTCCTTAAATACTGAAGCAGAGTCCATAAATAATTCAGCAAAGTCCTTAAATAATGCAGCAGAGTCCTTAAATAATGCAGCAGAGTCCTTAAATAATTCAGCAAAGTTCTTAAATAATGCAGCAGAGTCCTTAAATAATGCAACAAAGTCCTTAAATAATGCAGCAGAGTCCTTAAATACTGAAACAGAGTCCTTAAATATTGCAGAAAAGTCCTTAAATAATGCAGCAGAGTCCTTAAATAATGCAACAAAGTCCTTAAATAATGCAGCAGAGTCCTTAAATAATGCAGCAAATTTCTTAAATATGCAGCAAATTCCTTAAATAATACAGCAGAGTCCTTAAATAATCCAACAAAGTCCTTAAATAATGCAACAAAGTCCTTACATAATGCAGCAGAGTCCTCAAATAATGCAGCAGAGTCCTCAAATGCTTCAGCAGAGTCATTAAATAATGCAGCAGAGTCCTTAAATAATGCAGCAAATTCCTTATATAATGCAGCAGAGTCCTTAAATAATGCAACAAAGTCCTTAAATAATGCAGCAGAGTCCTTAAATACTGAAGCAGAGTCCTTAAATATTGCAGCAAAATCCTTAAATAATGCAGCAGAGTCCTTAAATACTGAAGCAGAGTCCTTAAATATTGCAGCAAAATCCTTAAATAATGCAGCAGAGTCCTTAAATAATGCAACAAATTCCTTAAATAATGCAGCAAAGTCCTTAAATAATGCAGCAGAGTCCTTAAATAATGCAAAAAAGTCCTTAAATAATGCAGAAAAGTCCTTAAATACCACAGCAGAGTCCTTAAATAATTCAGCAAAGTCCTTAAATAATGCAGCAGAGTCCTCAAATGCTTCCGCAGAGTGAATAAATGATGCAGCAGAGTCCTTAAATAATGCAGCAAATTCTTTAAATTTGCAGCAAGTTCCTTAAATAATGCAGCAGAGTCCTTAAATAATGCAACAAAGTCCTTAAATAATGCAGCAAAGTCCTTAAATAATGCAGCAGAGTCCTTAAATACCGCAGCAGAGTCCTTAAATAATGCAGCAAATTCCTTAAATAATGCAGCAGAGTCCTTAAATAATGCAACAAAGTCCTTAAATAATGCATCAGAGTCCTTAAATAATGCAGCAAAGTCCTTAAATAATGCAGCAGAGTCCTTAAATAATGCAGAAAAGTCCTTAAATAATGCAGCAGAGTCCTTAAATACCACAGCAGAGTCCTTAAATAATGCAGCAAAGTCCTTAAATAATGCAGCAGAGTCCTTAAATAATGCAGCAAAGTCCTTATATAATGCAGCAAAGTCCTTAAATAATGCAGCAAAGTCCTTATATAATGCAGCAGAGTCCTTAAATTCTGAAGCAGAGTCCTTAAATAATTCAGCAAAGTCCTTAAATAATGCAGCAGAGTCCTTAAATACCGCAGCAGAGTCCTTAAATAATTCAGCAAAGTCCATAAATAATGCAGCAGAGTCCATAAATAATGCAGCAGAGTCCTCAAATGATTCAGCAAAGTCATTAAATAATGCAGCAGAGTCATTAAATAATGCAGCAATGTCCTTAAATAATGCAGCACAGTCCTTAACTAATGCAACAAAGTCCTTAAATAACGCAGCAGAGTCCTTATATAATGCAGCAAAGTCCTTAAATAATGCAGCAGAGTCCTTAAATAATGCAACAGTCCTTAAATAATGCAGCAGAGTCCTTAAATACTGCAGCAGAGTCATTAAATAATTCAGCAAAGACCTTCAATAATGCAGCAGAGTCCTCACATAATGCAGCAGAGTCATTAAATAATGCAGCAGAGTGCTAAAATACAGCAGCAGAGTCATTAAATAATTCAGCAAAGTCCTTAAATAATGCAGCAGAGTCCTTAAATACCGCAGCAAAGTACTTAAGTAATGCAGCAGAGTCCTCAAATGCTTCAGCAGAGTCCTTAAATAATGCAGCAGAGTCTTTAAATAATGCAGCAAACTCCTTTAATAATGCAGCAGAGCCCTTAAATAATGCAATAAAGTCCTTAAATAATGCAGCAGAGTCCTTAAATACGGAAGCAGAGTCCTTAAATATTGCAGCAAAGTCCTTAAATAATGCAGCAGAGTCCTTAAATAATGCAACAAAGTCCTTAAATAATGCAGCAGAGTCCTTAAATAATGCAGCAAAGTCCTTAACTAATGCAGCAGAGTAATTAAATAATGCAACAAAGTCCTTAAATAATGCAACAGAGTCCTTAAATACCGCAGCAAAGTGCTTAAATAATGCAGCAGAGTCCTCAAATGCTTCAGCAGAGTCCTTAAATAATGCAGCAGAGTCCTTAAATAATGCAGCAGAGTCCTTAAATAATGTAACAAAGTCCTTAAATAATGCAGCAGAGTCCTTAAATACTGAAGCAGAGTCCTTAAATATTGCAGCAAAGTCCTTAAATAATGCAGCAGAGTCATTAAATAATGCAACAAAGTCCTTAGTAATGCAGCAGAGTCCTTAAATAATGCAACAAAGTCCTTAAATAATGCAGCAAAGTCCTTATATACCAGAGCAGAGTCATTAAATAATTCAGCAAAGTCCTTAAATAATGCAGCAGAGTCCTTAAATAATGCAGCAGACTCCTTAAGTAATTCAGCAAAGTCCTTAAATAATGCAGCAGAGTCCTTAAATAATGCAACAAAGTCCTTAAATAATGCAGCAGAGTCCTTAAATATTGCAGCAAAGTCCTTTAATAATGCAGCAGAGCCCTTAAATAATGCAATAAAGTCATTAATTAATGCAGCAGAGTCCTTAAATACGGAAGCAGAGTCCTTAAATACTGCAGCAAAGTCCTTAAATAATGCAGCAGAGTCCTTAAATAATGCAACAAAGTCCTTAAATAATGCAGCAGAGTCCTTAAATAATGCAATAAAGTCCTTAAATAATGCAGCAGAGTCCTTAAATAATGCAGCACAGTCCTCAAATGCTTCAGCAGAGTGAATAAATAATGCAGCAGAGTCCTTAAATAATGCAGCAAATTCCTTAAATATGCAGCAAATTCCTTAAATAATACAGCAGAGTACTAAAATAATCCAACAAAGTCATTAAATAATGCAGCAAAGTCCTTAAATAATGCAGCAGAGTCCTCAAATAATGCAGCAGAGTCCTCAAATGCTTCAGCAGAGTCATTAAATAATGCAGCAGAGTCCTTAAATAATGCAGCAAATTCCTTAAATAATGCATCAGAGTCCTTAAATAATGCAACAAAGTCCTTAATTAATGCAGCAAAGTTCTTAAATAATGCAGCAGAGTCCTTAAATAATGCAACAAAGTCCTTAAATAATGCAGCAGAGTCCTTAAATACTGAAGCAAAGTCCTTAAATATTGCAGCAAAGTCCTTAAATAATGCAGCAGAGTCCTTAAATAATGCAACAAAGTCCTTAAATAATGCAGCAGAGTCCTTAAATAATGCAGCAAAGTCCTTAAATAATGCAGCAGAGTCCTTAAATAATGCAGCAGAGTCCTTAAATACCGCAGCAGAGTACTTAAATACTGAAGCAGAGTCCTTTAATATAGCAGCAAGTTCCTTAAATAATGCAGCAGAGTCCTTAAAAAATCCAACAAAGTCATTAAATAATGCAGCAAGTCCTTAAATAATGCAGCAGAGTCCTCTAATAATGCAGCAGAGTCCTCAAATGCTTCAGCAAAGTCATTAAATAATGCAGCATAGTCCTTAAATAATGCAGCAAAGTCCTTAAAGAATGCAGCACAGTTCTTAAATAGTGCAACAACGTCAGTAAATAATGCAGCAGAGTCCTTAAATAATGCAGCAAAGTCCTTAACTAATGCAGCAGAGTCCTTAAATAATGCAAAAAAGTCCTTAAATAATGCAGCAGACTCCTTAAATACCGCAGCAAAGTCCTTAAATAATGCAGCAGAGTCCTTAAATAATGCAACAAAGTCCTTAATTAATGCAGCAGAGTCCTTAAATAATGCAGCAAAGTCCTTTAATAATGCAGCAGAGTCCTTAAATAATGAAACAAAGTCCTTAAATAATGCAGCAGAGTCCTTAAATACTGAAGCAGAGTCCTTAAATAATGCAGCAATGTCCTTAAATAATGCAGCAGAGTCCTTAAATAATGCAACAAAGTCCTTAAATAATGCAGCAGAGTCCTTAAATAATGCAGCAGAGTCCTTAAATAATGCAGCAGAGTGAATAAATAATGCAGCAGAGTCCTTAAATAATCCAACAAAGTCCTTAAATAATGCAGCAAAGTCCTTAAATAATGCAGCAGAGTCCTTAAATAATGCAGCAAAGTCCTTAAATAATGCAGCAGAGTCCTTAAATAATGCAACAAAGTCCTTAAATAATGCAGCAGAGTCCTTAAATACTGAAGCAGAGTAATTAAATATTGCAGCAAAGTCCTTAAATAATGCAGCAGAGTCATTAAATAATGCAACAAAGTCCTTAAATAATGCAGCAGAGTCCTTAATAATGCAATAAAGTCCTTAAATAATGCAGCAGAGTACTTAAATAATGCAACAAAGTCCTTAAATAATGCAGCAAAGTCCTTAAATACCACAGCAGAGTCATTAAATAATTCAGCAAAGTCCTTAAATAATGCAGCATAGTCCTTAAATAATGCAGCAAAGTCCTTAAATAATGCAGCACAGTTCTTAAATAGTGCAACAACGTCGGTAAATAATGCAGCAGAGTCCTTAAATAATGCAGCAAAGTCCTTAACTAATGCAGCAGAGTCCTTAAATAATGCAACAAAGTCCTTAAATAATGCAGCAGAGTCCTTAAATACCGCAGCAAAGTCCTTAAATAATGCAGCAGAGTCCTTAAATAATGCAACAAAGTCCTTAAATAATGCAGCAGAGTCCTTAAATAATGCAGCAAAGTCCTTTAATAATGCAGCAGAGTAATTAAATAATGCAACAAAGTCCTTAAATAATGCAACAGAGTCCTTAAATACCGCAGCAAAGTGCTTAAATAATGCAGCAGAGTCCTCAAATGCTTCAGCAGAGTCCTTAAATAATGCAGCAGAGTCCTTAAATAATGCAGCAGAGTCTTTAAATAATGTAACAAAGTCCTTAAATAATGCAGCAGAGTCCTTAAATACTGAAGCAGAGTCCTTAAATATTGCAGCAAATTCCTTAAATAATGCAGCAGAGTCATTAAATAATGCAACAAAGTCCTTAATAATGCAGCAGAGTCCTTAAATAATGCAACAAAGTCCTTAAATAATGCAGCAGAGTACTTAAAAAATGCAACAAAGTCCTTAAATAATGCAGCAAAGTCCTTATATACCACAGCAGAGTCATTAAATAATTCAGCAAAGTCCTTAAATAATGCAGCAGAGTCCTTAAATAATGCAGCAGACTCCTTAAGTAATTCAGCAAAGTCCTTAAATAATGCAGCAGAGTCCTTAAATAATGCAACAAAGTCCTTAAATAATGCAGCAGAGTCCTTAAATATTGCAGCAAAGTCCTTTAATAATGCAGCAGAGCCCTTAAATAATGCAATAAAGTCATTAAATAATGCAGCAGAGTCCTTAAATACGGAAGCAGAGTCCTTAAATACTGCAGCAAAGTCCTTAAATAATGCAGCAGAGTCCTTAAATAATGCAACAAAGTCCTTAAATAATGCAGCAGAGTCCTTAAATAATGCAGCACAGTCCTCAAATGCTTCAGCAGAGTGAATAAATAATGCAGCAGAGTCCTTAAATAATGCAGCAAATTCCTTAAATATGCAGCAAATTCCTTAAATAATACAGCAGAGTGCTAAAATAATCCAACAAAGTCCTTAAATAATGCAGCAAAGTCCTTAAATAATGCAGCAGAGTCCTCAAATAATGCAGCAGAGTCCTCAAATGCTTCAGCAGAGTCATTAAATAATGCAGCAGAGTCCTTAAATAATGCAGCAAATTCCTTAAATAATGCATCAGAGTCCTTAAATAATGCAACAAAGTCCTTAATTAATGCAGCAAAGTTCTTAAATAATGCAGCAGAGTCCTTAAATAATGCAACAAAGTCCTTAAATAATGCAACAGAGTCCTTAAATACTGAAGCAAAGTCCTTAAATATTGCAGCAAAGTCCTTAAATAATGCAGCAGAGTCCTTAAATAATGCAACAAAGTCCTTAAATAATGCAGCAGAGTCCTTAAATAATGCAGCAAAGTCCTTAAATAATGCAGCAGAGTCCTTAAATAATGCAGCAGAGTCCTTAAATACCGCAGCAGAGTACTTAAATACTGAAGCAGAGTCCTTTAATATAGCAGCAAGTTCCTTAAATAATGCAGCAGAGTCCTTAAAAAATCCAACAAAGTCATTAAATAATGCAGCAAGTCCTTAAATAATGCAGCAGAGTCCTCTAATAATGCAGCAGAGTCCTCAAATGCTTCAGCAGTCATTAAATAATGCAGCATAGTCCTTAAATAATGCAGCAAAGTCCTTAAATAATGCAGCACAGTTCTTAAATAGTGCAACAACGTCGGTAAATAATGCAGCAGAGTCCTTAAATAATGCAGCAAAGTCCTTAACTAATGCAGCAGAGTCCTTAAATAATGCAAAAAAGTCCTTAAATAATGCAGCAGACTCCTTAAATACCGCAGCAAAGTCCTTAAATAATGCAGCAGAGTCCTTAAATAATGCAACAAAGTCGTTAAATAATGCAGCAGAGTCCTTAAATAATGCAGCAAAGTCCTTTAATAATGCAGCAGAGTCCTTAAATAATGAAACAAAGTCCTTAAATAATGCAGCAGAGTCCTTAAATACTGAAGCAGAGTCCTTAAATAATGCAGCAATGTCCTTAAATAATGCAGCAGAGTCCTTAAATAATGCAACAAAGTCCTTAAATAATGCAGCAGAGTCCTTAAATAATGCAGCAGAGTCCTTAAATAATGCAGCAGAGTGAATAAATAATGCAGCAGAGTCCTTAAATAATCCAACAAAGTCCTTAAATAATGCAGCAAAGTCCTTAAATAATGCAGCAGAGTCATTAAATAATGCAGCAAAGTCCTTAAATAATGCAGCAGAGTCCTTAAATAATGCAACAAAGTCCTTAAATAATGCAGCAGAGTCCTTAAATACTGAAGCAGAGTCCTTAAATACTGCAGCAAAGTCCTTAAATAATGCAGCAGAGTCATTAAATAATGCAACAAAGTCCTTAAATAATGCAGCAGAGTCCTTAAATAATGCAATAAAGTCCTTAAATAATGCAGCAGAGTACTTAAATAATGCAACAAAGTCCTTAAATAATGCAGCAAAGTCCTTAAATACCACAGCAGAGTCATTAAATAATTCAGCAAAGTCCTTAAATAATGCAGCATAGTCCTTAAATAATGCAGCAAAGTCCTTAAATAATGCAGCACAGTTCTTAAATAGTGCAACAACGTCGGTAAATAATGCAGCAGAGTCCTTAAATAATGCAGCAAAGTCCTTAACTAATGCAGCAGAGTCCTTAAATAATGCAACAAAGTCCTTAAATAATGCAGCAGAGTCCTTAAATACCGCAGCAAAGTCCTTAAATAATGCAGCAGAGTCCTTAAATAATGCAACAAAGTCCTTAAATAATGCAGCAGAGTCCTTAAATAATGCAGCAAAGTCCTTTAATAATGCAGCAGAGTCCTTAAATAATGAAACAAAGTCCTTAAATAATGCAGCAGAGTCCTTAAATACTGAAGCAGAGTCCTTAAATAATGCAGCAATGTCCTTAAATAATGCAGCAGAGTCCTTAAATAATGCAACAAAGTCCTTAAATAATGCAGCAGAGTCCTTAAATAATGCAGCAGAGTCCTTAAATAATGCAGCAGAGTGAATAAATAATGCAGCAGAGTCCTTAAATAATCCAACAAAGTCCTTAAATAATGCAGCAAAGTCCTTAAATAATGCAGCAGAGTCCTTAAATAATGCAGCAAAGTCCTTAAATAATGCAGCAGAGTCCTTAAATAATGCAACAAAGTCCTTAAATAATGCAGCAGAGTCCTTAAATACTGAAGCAGAGTCCTTAAATATTGCAGCAAAGTCCTTAAATAATGCAGCAGAGTCATTAAATAATGCAACAAAGTCCTTAAATAATGCAGCAGAGTCCTTAAATAATGCAATAAAGTCCTTAAATAATGCAGCAGAGTACTTAAATAATGCAACAAAGTCCTTAAATAATGCAGCAAAGTCCTTAAATACCACAGCAGATTCATTAAATAATTCAGCAAAGTCCTTAAATAATGCAGCAGAGTCCTTAAATAATGCAGCAGACTCCTTAAATAATTCAGCAAAGTCCTTAAATAATGCAGCAGAGTCCTTAAATAATGCAACAAAGTCCTTAAATAATGCAGCAGAGTACTTAAATAATGCAGCAAAGTCCTTTAATAATGCAGCAGAGCCCTTAAATAATGCAATAAAGTCCTTAAATAATGCATCAGAGTCCTTAAATACGGAAGCAGAGTCCTTAAATATTGCAGCAAAGTCCTTAAATAATGCAGCAGAGTCCTTAAATAATGCAGCAAAGTCCTTAAATAATGCAGCGGAGTCCTTAAATAATGCAACAAAGTCCTTAAATAATGCAGCAGAGTCCTTAAATAATGCAGCACAGTCCTCAAATGCTTCAGCAGAGTGAATAATTAATGCAGCAGAGTCCTTAAATAATGCAGCAAATTCCTTAAATATGCAGCAAATTCCTTAAATAATACAGCAGAGTACTTAAATAATCCAACAAAGTCCTTAAATAATGCAGCAAAGTCCTTAAATAATGCAGCAGAGTCCTCAAATAATGCAGCAGAGTCCTCAAATGCTTCAGCAGAGTCATTAAATAATGCAGCAGAGTCCTTAAATAATGCAGCAAATTCCTTAAATAATGAATCAGAGTCCTTAAATAATGCAGCAAAGTTCTTAAATAATGCAGCAGAGTCCTTAAATAATGCAACAAAGTCCTTAAATAATGCAGCAGAGTCCTTAAATAATGAAGCAAAGTCCTTAAATATTGCAGCAAAGTCCTTAAATAATGCAGCAGAGTCCTTAAATAATGCAACAAAGTCCTTAAATAATGCAGCAGAGTCCTTAAATAATGCAGCAAAGTCCTTAAATAATGCAGCAGAGTCATTAAATAATGCAGCAGAGTCTTTAAATACCGCAGCAGAGTACTTAAATACTGAAGCAGAGTCCTTTAATATAGCAGCAAGTTCCTTAAATAATGCAGCAGAGTCCTTAAAAAATCCAACAAAGTCATTAAATAATGCAGCAAGTCCTTAAATAATGCAGCAGAGTCCTCTAATAATGCAGCAGAGTCCTCAAATGCTTCAGCAAAGTCATTCAATAATGCAGCATAGTCCTTAAATAATGCAGCAAAGTCCTTAAATAATGCA
The DNA here is from genome assembly GCF_046119375.1 of Phyllobates terribilis. Taxonomy (NCBI): domain Eukaryota; kingdom Metazoa; phylum Chordata; class Amphibia; order Anura; family Dendrobatidae; genus Phyllobates; species Phyllobates terribilis. The sequence goes on from NW_027362765.1 coordinate 649,136,522, forward strand.
GCACAGTCCTTAAATAATGCAGCACAGTTCTTAAATAGTGCAACAACGTCGGTAAATAAGGCAGCAGAGTCCTTAAATAATGCAGCAAAGTCCTTAACTAATGCAGCAGAGTCCTTAAATAATGCAACAAAGTCCTTAAATAATGCAGCAGAGTCCTTAAATACCGCAGCAAAGTCCTTAAATAATGCAGCAGAGTCCTTAAATAATGCAACAAAGTCCTTAAATAATGCAGCAGAGTCCTTAAATAATGCAGCAAAGTCCTTTAATAATGCAGCAGAGTCCTTAAATAATGCAACAAAGTCCTTAAATAATGCAGCAGAGTCCTTAAATACTGAAGCAGAGTCCTTAAATAATGCAGAAAAGTCCTTAAATAATGCAACAAAGTCCTTAAATAATGCAGCAGAGTCCTTAAATAATGCAGCAGAGTCGTCAAATGCTTCAGCAGAGTGAATAAATAATGCAGCAGAGTCCTTAAATAATGCATCAAATTCCTTAAATATGCAGCAAATTCCTTAAATAATACAGCAGAGTCCTTAAATAATCCAACAAAGTCATTAAATAATGCAGGAAAGTCCTTAAATAATGCAGCAGAGTCCTTAAATAATGCAGCAAAGTCCTTAAATAATGCAGCAGAGTCCTTAAATAATGCAACAAAGTCCTTAAATAATGCAGCAGAGTCCTTAAATACTGAAGCAGAGTCCTTAAATATTGCAGCAAAGTCCTTAAATAATGCAGCAGAGTCATTAAATAATGCAACAAAGTCCTTAAATAATGCAGCAGAGTCCTTAAATAATGCAACAAAGTCCTTAAATAATGCAGCAGAGTACTTAAATAATGCAACAAAGTCCTTAAATAATGCAGCAAAGTCCTTAAATACCACAGCAGAGTCATTAAATAATTCAGCAAAGTCCTTAAATAATGCAGCAGAGTCCTTAAATAATGCAGCAGACTCCTTAAATAATTCAGCAAAGTCCTTAAATAATGCAGCAGAGTCCTTAAATAATGCAACAAAGTCCTTAAATAATGCAGCAGAGTACTTAAATAATGCAGCAAACTCCTTTAATAATGCAGCAGAGCCCTTAAATAATGCAATAAAGTCCTTAAATAATGCAGCAGAGTCCTTAAATACGGAAGCAGAGTCCTTAAATATTGCAGCAAAGTCCTTAAATAATGCAGCAGAGTCCTTAAATAATGCAACAAAGTCCTTAAATAATGCAGCAGAGTCCTTAAATAATGCAGCAAAGTCCTTAACTAATGCAGCAGAGTAATTAAATAATGCAACAAAGTCCTTAAATAATGCAGCAGAGTCCTTAAATAATGCAACAAAGTCCTTAAATAATGCAGCAGAGTCCTTAAATAATGCAACAAAGTCCTTAAATAATGCAGCAGAGTCCTTAAATAATGCAACAAAGTCCTTAAATAATGCAGCAGAGTCCTTAAATAATGCAGCACAGTCCTCAAATGCTTCAGCAGAGTGAATAAATAATGCAGCAGAGTCCTTAAATAATGCAGCAAATTCCTTAAATATGCAGCAAATTCCTTAAATAATACAGCAGAGTACTAAAATAATCCAACAAAGTCCTTAAATAATGCAGCAAAGTCCTTAAATAATGCAGCAGAGTCCTCAAATAATGCAGCAGAGTCCTCAAATGCTTCAGCAGAGTCATTAAATAATGCAGCAGAGTCCTTAAATAATGCAGCAAATTCCTTAAATAATGCATCAGAGTCCTTAAATAATGCAACAAAGTCGTTAATTAATGCAGCAAAGTTCTTAAATAATGCAGCAGAGTCCTTAAATAATGCAACAAAGTCCTTAAATAATGCAGCAGAGTCCTTAAATACTGAAGCAAAGTCCTTAAATATTGCAGCAAAGTCCTTAAATAATGCAGCAGAGTCCTTAAATAATGCAACAAAGTCCTTAAATAACGCAGCAAAGTCCTTAAATAATGCAGCAGAGTCCTTAAATAATGCAGCAGAGTCCTTAAATACCGCAGCAGAGTACTTAAATACTGAAGCAGAGTCCTTTAATATAGCAGCAAGTTCCTTAAATAATGCAGCAGAGTCCTTAAAAAATCCAACAAAGTCATTAAATAATGCAGCAAGTCCTTAAATAATGCAGCAGAGTCCTCTAATAATGCAGCAGAGTCCTCAAATGCTTCAGCAAAGTCATTAAATAATGCAGCATAGTCCTTAAATAATGCAGCAAAGTCCTTAAATAATGCAGCACAGTTCTTAAATAGTGCAACAACGTCGGTAAATAATGCAGCAGAGTCCTTAAATAATGCAGCAAAGTCCTTAACTAATGCAGCAGAGTCCTTAAATAATGCAAAAAAGTCCTTAAATAATGCAGCAGACTCCTTAAATACCGCAGCAAAGTCCTTAAATAATGCAGCAGAGTCCTTAAATAATGCAACAAAGTCGTTAAATAATGCAGCAGAGTCCTTAAATAATGCAGCAAAGTCCTTAAATAATGCAGCAGAGTCCTTAAATACTGAAGCAGAGTCCTTAAATAATGCAGCAATGTCCTTAAATAATGCAGCAGAGTCCTTAAATAATGCAACAAAGTCCTTAAATAATGCAGCAGAGTCCTTAAATAATGCAGCAGAGTGAATAAATAATGCAGCAGAGTCCTTAAATAATCCAACAAAGTCCTTAAATAATGCAGCAAAGTCCTTAAATAATGCAGCAGAGTCCTTAAATAATGCAGCAAAGTCCTTAAATAATGCAGCAGAGTCCTTAAATAATGCAACAAAGTCCTTAAATAATGCAGCAGAGTCCTTAAATACTGAAGCAGAGTCCTTAAATATTGCAGCAAAGTCCTTAAATAATGCAGCAGAGTCATTAAATAATGCAACAAAGTCCTTAAATAATGCAGCAGAGTCCTTAAATAATGCAATAAAGTCCTTAAATAATGCAGCAGAGTACTTAAATAATGCAACAAAGTCCTTAAATAATGCAGCAAAGTCCTTAAATACCACAGCAGAGTCATTAAATAATTCAGCAAAGTCCTTAAATAATGCAGCATAGTCCTTAAATAATGCAGCAAAGTCCTTAAATAATGCAGCACAGTTCTTAAATAGTGCAACAACGTCGGTAAATAATGCAGCAGAGTCCTTAAATAATGCAGCAAAGTCCTTAACTAATGCAGCTGAGTCCTTAAATAATGCAACAAAGTCCTTAAATAATGCAGCAGAGTCCTTAAATACCGCAGCAAAGTCCTTAAATAATGCAGCAGAGTCCTTAAATAATGCAACAAAGTCCTTAAATAATGCAGCAGAGTCCTTAAATATTGCAGCAAAGTCCTTTAATAATGCAGCAGAGTCCTTAAATAATGAAACAAAGTCCTTAAATAATGCAGCAGAGTCCTTAAATACTGAAGCAGAGTCCTTAAATAATGCAGCAATGTCCTTAAATAATGCAGCAGAGTCCTTAAATAATGCAACAAAGTCCTTAAATAATGCAGCAGAGTCCTTAAATAATGCAGCAGAGTCCTTAAATAATGCAGCAGAGTGAATAAATAATGCAGCAGAGTCCTTAAATAATCCAACAAAGTCCTTAAATAATGCAGCAAAGTCCTTAAATAATGCAGCAGAGTCCTTAAATAATGCAGCAAAGTCCTTAAATAATGCAGCAGAGTCCTTAAATAATGCAACAAAGTCCTTAAATAATGCAGCAGAGTCCTTAAATACTGAAGCAGAGTCCTTAAATATTGCAGCAAAGTCCTTAAATAATGCAGCAGAGTCATTATATAATGCAACAAAGTCCTTAAATAATGCAGCAGAGTCCTTAAATAATGCAATAAAGTCCTTAAATAATGCAGCAGAGTACTTACATAATGCAACAAAGTCCTTAAATAATGCAGCAAAGTCCTTAAATACCACAGCAGAGTCATTAAATAATTCAGCAAAGTCCTTAAATAATGCAGCAGAGTCCTTAAATAATGCAGCAGACTCCTTAAATAATTCAGCAAAGTCCTTAAATAATGCAGCAGAGTCCTTAAATAATGCAACAAAGTCCTTAAATAATGCAGCAGAGTACTTAAATAATGCAGCAAAGTCCTTTAATAATGCAGCAGAGCCCTTAAATAATGCAATAAAGTCCTTAAATAATGCATCAGAGTCCTTAAATACGGAAGCAGAGTCCTTAAATATTGCAGCAAAGTCCTTAAATAATGCAGCAGAGTCCTTAAATAATGCAGCAAAGTCCTTAAATAATGCAGCGGAGTCCTTAAATAATGCAACAAAGTCCTTAAATAATGCAGCAGAGTCCTTAAATAATGCAGCACAGTCCTCAAATGCTTCAGCAGAGTGAATAATTAATGCAGCAGAGTCCTTAAATAATGCAGCAAATTCCTTAAATATGCAGCAAATTCCTTAAATATGCAGCAAATTCCTTAAATAATACAGCAGAGTACTTAAATAATCCAACAAAGTCCTTAAATAATGCAGCAAAGTCCTTAAATAATGCAGCAGAGTCCTCAAATAATGCAGCAGAGTCCTCAAATGCTTCAGCAGAGTCATTAAATAATGCAGCAGAGTCCTTAAATAATGCAGCAAATTCCTTAAATAATGAATCAGAGTCCTTAAATAATGCAGCAAAGTTCTTAAATAATGCAGCAGAGTCCTTAAATAATGCATCAAAGTCCTTAAATAATGCAGCAGAGTCATTAAATAATGAAGCAAAGTCCTTAAATATTGCAGCAAAGTCCTTAAATAATGCAGCAGAGTCCTTAAATAATGCAACAAAGTCCTTAAATAATGCAGCAGAGTCCTTAAATAATGCAGCAAAGTCCTTAAATAATGCAGCAGAGTCATTAAATAATGCAGCAGAGTCTTTAAATACCGCAGCAGAGTACTTAAATACTGAAGCAGAGTCCTTTAATATAGCAGCAAGTTCCTTAAAAAATGCAGCAGAGTCCTTAAAAAATCCAACAAAGTCATTAAATAATGCAGCAAGTCCTTAAATAATGCAGCAGAGTCCTCTAATAATGCAGCAGAGTCCTCAAATGCTTCAGCAAAGTCATTCAATAATGCAGCATAGTCCTTAAATAATGCAGCAAAGTCCTTAAATAATGCAGCACAGTTCTTAAATAGTGCAACAACGTCGGTAAATAAGGCAGCAGAGTCCTTAAATAATGCAGCAAAGTCCTTAACTAATGCAGCAGAGTCCTTAAATAATGCAACAAAGTCCTTAAATAATGCAGCAGAGTCCTTAAATACCGCAGCAAAGTCCTTAAATAATGCAGCAGAGTCCTTAAATAATGCAACAAAGTCCTTAAATAATGCAGCAGAGTCCTTAAATAATGCAGCAAAGTCCTTTAATAATGCAGCAGAGTCCTTAAATAATGCAACAAAGTCCTTAAATAATGCAGCAGAGTCCTTAAATACTGAAGCAGAGTCCTTAAATAATGCAGAAAAGTCCTTAAATAATGCAACAAAGTCCTTAAATAATGCAGCAGAGTCCTTAAATAATGCAGCAGAGTCCTCAAATGCTTCAGCAGAGTGAATAAATAATGCAGCAGAGTCCTTAAATAATGCATCAAATTCCTTAAATATGCAGCAAATTCCTTAAATAATACAGCAGAGTCCTTAAATAATCCAACAAAGTCCTTAAATAATGAAACAAAGTCCTTAAATAATGCAGCAGAGTCCTTAAATAATGCAGCAAAGTCCTTAAATAATGCAGCAGAGTCCTTAAATAATGCAACAAAGTCCTTAAATAATGCAGCAGAGTCCTTAAATACTGAAGCAGAGTCCTTAAATATTGCAGCAAAGTCCTTAAATAATGCAGCAGAGTCATTAAATAATGCAACAAAGTCCTTAAATAATGCAGCAGAGTCCTTAAATAATGCAACAAAGTCCTTAAATAATGCAGCAGAGTACTTAAATAATGCAACAAAGTCCTTAAATAATGCAGCAAAGTCCTTAAATACCACAGCAGAGTCATTAAATAATTCAGCAAAGTCCTTAAATAATGCAGCAGAGTCCTTAAATAATGCAGCAGACTCCTTAAATAATTCAGCAAAGTCCTTAAATAATGCAGCAGAGTCCTTAAATAATGCAACAAAGTCCTTAAATAATGCAGCAGAGTACTTAAATAATGCAGCAAACTCCTTTAATAATGCAGCAGAGCCCTTAAATAATGCAATAAAGTCCTTAAATAATGCAGCAGAGTCCTTAAATACGGAAGCAGAGTCCTTAAATATTGCAGCAAAGTCCTTAAATAATGCAGCAGAGTCCTTAAATAATGCAACAAAGTCCTTAAATAATGCAGCAGAGTCCTTAAATAATGCAGCAAAGTCCTTAACTAATGCAGCAGAGTCCTTAAATAATGCAACAAAGTCCTTAAATAATGCAGCAGAGTCCTTAAATAATGCAGCAAAGTCCTTAAATAATGCAGCAGAGTCATTAAATAATGCAGCAGAGTCTTTAAATACCGCAGCAGAGTACTTAAATACTGAAGCAGAGTCCTTTAATATAGCAGCAAGTTCCTTAAATAATGCAGCAGAGTCCTTAAAAAATCCAACAAAGTCATTAAATAATGCAGCAAGTCCTTAAATAATGCAGCAGAGTCCTCTAATAATGCAGCAGAGTCCTCAAATGCTTCAGCAAAGTCATTCAATAATGCAGCATAGTCCTTAAATAATGCAGCAAAGTCCTTAAATAATGCAGCACAGTTCTTAAATAGTGCAACAACGTCGGTAAATAAGGCAGCAGAGTCCTTAAATAATGCAGCAAAGTCCTTAACTAATGCAGCAGAGTCCTTAAATAATGCAACAAAGTCCTTAAATAATGCAGCAGAGTCCTTAAATACCGCAGCAAAGTCCTTAAATAATGCAGCAGAGTCCTTAAATAATGCAACAAAGTCCTTAAATAATGCAGCAGAGTCCTTAAATAATGCAGCAAAGTCCTTTAATAATGCAGCAGAGTCCTTAAATAATGCAACAAAGTCCTTAAATAATGCAGCAGAGTCCTTAAATACTGAAGCAGAGTCCTTAAATAATGCAGAAAAGTCCTTAAATAATGCAACAAAGTCCTTAAATAATGCAGCAGAGTCCTTAAATAATGCAGAAAAGTCCTTAAATAATGCAACAAAGTCCTTAAATAATGCAGCAGAGTCCTTAAATAATGCAGCAGAGTCCTCAAATGCTTCAGCAGAGTGAATAAATAATGCAGCAGAGTCCTTAAATAATGCATCAAATTCCTTAAATATGCAGCAAATTCCTTAAATAATACAGCAGAGTCCTTAAATAATCCAACAAAGTCCTTAAATAATGAAGCAAAGTCCTTAAATAATGCAGCAGAGTCCTTAAATAATGCAGCAAAGTCCTTAAATAATGCAGCAGAGTCCTTAAATAATGCAACAAAGTCCTTAAATAATGCAGCAGAGTCCTTAAATACTGAAGCAGAGTCCTTAAATATTGCAGCAAAGTCCTTAAATAATGCAGCAGAGTCATTAAATAATGCAACAAAGTCCTTAAATAATGCAGCAGAGTCCTTAAATACTGAAGCAAAGTCCTTAAATATTGCAGCAAAGTCCTTAAATAATGCAGCAGAGTCCTTAAATAATGCAACAAAGTCCTTAAATAATGCAGCAGAGTCCTTAAATAATGCAGCAAAGTCCTTAAATAATGCAGCAGAGTCCTTAAATAATGCAGCAGAGTCCTTAAATACCGCAGCAGAGTACTTAAATACTGAAGCAGAGTCCTTTAATATAGCAGCAAGTTCCTTAAATAATGCAGCAGAGTCCTTAAAAAATCCAAAAAAGTCATTAAATAATGCAGCAAGTCCTTAAATAATGCAGCAGAGTCCTCTAATAATTCAGCAGAGTCCTCAAATGCTTCAGCAAAGTCATTAAATAATGCAGCATAGTCCTTAAATAATGCAGCAAAGTCCTTAAATAATGCAGCACAGTTCTTAAATAGTGCAACAACGTCAGTAAATAATGCAGCAGAGTCCTTAAATAATGCAGCAAAGTCCTTAACTAATGCAGCAGAGTCCTTAAATAATGCAAAAAAGTCCTTAAATAATGCAGCAGACTCCTTAAATACCGCAGCAAAGTTCTTAAATAATGCAGCAGAGTCCTTAAATAATGCAACAAAGTCCTTAATTAATGCAGCAGAGTCCTTAAATAATGCAGCAAAGTCCTTTAATAATGCAGCAGAGTCCTTAAATAATGAAACAAAGTCCTTAAATAATGCAGCAGAGTCCTTAAATACTGAAGCAGAGTCCTTAAATAATGCAGCAATGTCCTTAAATAATGCAGCAGAGTCCTTAAATAATGCAACAAAGTCCTTAAATAATGCAGCAGAGTCCTTAAATAATGCAGCAGAGTCCTTAAATAATGCAGCAGAGTGAATAAATAATGCAGCAGAGTCCTTAAATAATCCAACAAAGTCCTTAAATAATGCAGCAAAGTCCTTAAATAATGCAGCAGAGTCCTTAAATAATGCAGCAAAGTCCTTAAATAATGCAGCAGAGTCCTTAAATAATGCAACAAAGTCCTTAAATAATGCAGCAGAGTCCTTAAATACTGAAGCAGAGTAATTAAATATTGCAGCAAAGTCCTTAAATAATGCAGCAGAGTCACTAAATAATGCAACAAAGTCCTTAAATAATGCAGCAGAGTCCTTAAATAATGCAATAAAGTCCTTAAATAATGCAGCAGAGTACTTAAATAATGCAACAAAGTCCTTAAATAATGCAGCAAAGTCCTTAAATACCACAGCAGAGTCATTAAATAATTCAGCAAAGTCCTTAAATAATGCAGCATAGTCCTTAAATAATGCAGCAAAGTCCTTAAATAATGCAGCACAGTTCTTAAATAGTGCAACAACGTCGGTAAATAATGCAGCAGAGTCCTTAAATAATGCAGCAAAGTCCTTAACTAATGCAGCAGAGTCCTTAAATAATGCAACAAAGTCCTTAAATAATGCAGCAGAGTCCTTAAATACCGCAGCAAAGTCCTTAAATAATGCAGCAGAGTCCTTAAATAATGCAACAAAGTCCTTAAATAATGCAGCAGAGTCCTTAAATAATGCAGCAAAGTCCTTTAATAATGCAGCAGAGTAATTAAATAATGCAACAAAGTCCTTAAATAATGCAACAGAGTCCTTAAATACCGCAGCAAAGTGCTTAAATAATGCAGCAGAGTCCTCAAATGCTTCAGCAGAGTCCTTAAATAATGCAGCAGAGTCCTTAAATAATGCAGCAGAGCCCTTAAATAATGTAACAAAGTCCTTAAATAATGCAGCAGAGTCCTTAAATACTGAAGCAGAGTCCTTAAATATTGCAGCAAAGTCCTTAAATAATGCAGCAGAGTCATTAAATAATGCAACAAAGTCCTTAATAATGCAGCAGAGTCCTTAAATAATGCAACAAAATCCTTAAATAATGCAGCAGAGTACTTAAATAATGCAACAAAGTCCTTAAATAATGCAGCAAAGTCCTTATATACCACAGCAGAGTCATTAAATAATTCAGCAAAGTCCTTAAATAATGCAGCAGAGTCCTTAAATAATGCAGCAGACTCCTTAAGTAATTCAGCAAAGTCCTTAAATAATGCAGCAGAGTCCTTAAATAATGCAACAAAGTCCTTAAATAATGCAGCAGAGTCCTTAAATATTGCAGCAAAGTCCTTTAATAATGCAGCAGAGCCCTTAAATAATGGAATAAAGTCATTAAATAATGCAGCAGAGTCCTTAAATACGGAAGCAGAGTCCTTAAATACTGCAGCAAAGTCCTTAAATAATGCAGCAGAGTCCTTAAATAATGCAACAAAGTCCTTAAATAATGCAGCAGAGTCCTTAAATAATGCAGCACAGTCCTCAAATGCTTCAGCAGAGTGAATAAATAATGCAGCAGAGTCCTTAAATAATGCAGCAAATTCCTTAAATATGCAGCAAATTCCTTAAATAATACAGCAGAGTACTAAAATAATCCAACAAAGTCCTTAAATAATGCAGCAAAGTCCTTAAATAATGCAGCAGAGTCCTCAAATAATGCAGCAGAGTCCTCAAATGCTTCAGCAGAGTCATTAAATAATGCAGCAGAGTCCTTAAATAATGCAGCAAATTCCTTAAATAATGCATCAGAGTCCTTAAATAATGCAACAAAGTCCTTAATTAATGCAGCAAAGTTCTTAAATAATGCAGCAGAGTCCTTAAATAATGCAACAAAGTCCTTAAATAATGCAACAGAGTCCTTAAATACTGAAGCAAAGTCCTTAAATATTGCAGCAAAGTCCTTAAATAATGCAGCAGAGTCCTTAAATAATGCAGCAAAGTCCTTAAATAATGCAGCAGAGTCCTTAAATAATGCAGCAGAGTCCTTAAATACCGCAGCAGAGTACTTAAATACTGAAGCAGAGTCCTTTAATATAGCAGCAAGTTCCTTAAATAATGCAGCAGAGTCCTTAAAAAATCCAACAAAGTCATTAAATAATGCAGCAAGTCCTTAAATAATGCAGCAGAGTCCTCTAATAATGCAGCAGAGTCCTCAAATGATTCAGCAAAGTCATTAAATAATGCAGCATAGTCCTTAAATAATGCAGCAAAGTCCTTAAATAATGCAGCACAGTTCTTAAATAGTGCAACAACGTCGGTAAATAATGCAGCAGAGTCCTTAAATAATGCAGCAAAGTCCTTAACTAATGCAGCAGAGTCCTTAAATAATGCAAAAAAGTCCTTAAATAATGCAGCAGACTCCTTAAATACCGCAGCAAAGTCCTTAAATAATGCAGCAGAGTCCTTAAATAATGCAACAAAGTCGTTAAATAATGCAGCAGAGTCCTTAAATAATGCAGCAAAGTCCTTTAATAATGCAGCAGAGTCCTTAAATAATGAAACAAAGTCCTTAAATAATGCAGCAGGGTCCTTAAATACTGAAGCAGAGTCCTTAAATAATGCAGCAATGTCCTTAAATAATGCAGCAGAGTCCTTAAATAATGCAACAAAGTCCTTAAATAATGCAGCAGAGTCCTTAAATAATGCAGCAGAGTCCTTAAATAATGCAGCAGAGTGAATAAATAATGCAGCAGAGTCCTTAAATAATCCAACAAAGTCCTTAAATAATGCAGCAAAGTCCTTAAATAATGCAGCAGAGTCATTAAATAATGCAGCAAAGTCCTTAAATAATGCAGCAGAGTCCTTAAATAATGCAACAAAGTCCTTAAATAATGCAGCAGAGTCCTTAAATACTGAAGCAGAGTCCTTAAATACTGCAGCAAAGTCCTTAAATAATGCAGCAGAGTCATTAAATAATGCAACAAAGTCCTTAAATAATGCAGCAGAGTCCTTAAATAATGCAATAAAGTCCTTAAATAATGCAGCAGAGTACTTAAATAATGCAACAAAGTCCTTAAATAATGCAGCAAAGTCCTTAAATACCACAGCAGAGTCATTAAATAATTCAGCAAAGTCCTTAAATAATGCAGCATAGTCCTTAAATAATGCAGCAAAGTCCTTAAATAATGCAGCACAGTTCTTAAATAGTGCAACAACGTCGGTAAATAATGCAGCAGAGTCCTTAAATAATGCAGCAAAGTCCTTAACTAATGCAGCAGAGTCCTTAAATAATGCAACAAAGTCCTTAAATAATGCAGCAGAGTCCTTAAATACCGCAGCAAAGTCCTTAAATAATGCAGCAGAGTCCTTAAATAATGCAACAGAGTCCTTAAATAATGCAGCAGAGTCCTTAAATAATGCAGCAAAGTCCTTTAATAATGCAGCAGAGTCCTTAAATAATGAAACAAAGTCCTTAAATAATGCAGCAGAGTCCTTAAATACTGAAGCAGAGTCCTTAAATAATGCAGCAATGTCCTTAAATAATGCAGCAGAGTCCTTAAATAATGCAACAAAGTCCTTAAATAATGCAGCAGAGTCCTTAAATAATGCAGCAGAGTCCTTAAATAATGCAGCAGAGTGAATAAATAATGCAGCAGAGTCCTTAAATAATCCAACAAAGTCCTTAAATAATGCAGCAAAGTCCTTAAATAATGCAGCAGAGTCCTTAAATAATGCAGCAAAGTCCTTAAATAATGCAGCAGAGTCCTTAAATAATGCAACAAAGTCCTTAAATAATGCAGCAGAGTCCTTAAATACTGAAGCAGAGTCCTTAAATATTGCAGCAAAGTCCTTAAATAATGCAGCAGAGTCATTAAATAATGCAACAAAGTCCTTAAATAATGCAGCAGAGTCCTTAAATAATGCAATAAAGTCCTTAAATAATGCAGCAGAGTACTTAAATAATGCAACAAAGTCTTTAAATAATGCAGCAAAGTCCTTAAATACCACAGCAGAGTCATTAAATAATTCAGCAAAGTCCTTAAATAATGCAGCAGAGTCCTTAAATAATGCAGCAGACTCCTTAAATAATTCAGCAAAGTCCTTAAATAATGCAGCAGAGTCCTTAAATAATGCAACAAAGTCCTTAAATAATGCAGCAGAGTACTTAAATAATGCAGCAAAGTCCTTTAATAATGCAGCAGAGCCCTTAAATAATGCAATAAAGTCCTTAAATAATGCATCAGAGTCCTTAAATACGGAAGCAGGGTCCTTAAATATTGCAGCAAAGTCCTTAAATAATGCAGCAGAGTCCTTAAATAATGCAGCAAAGTCCTTAAATAATGCAGCGGAGTCCTTAAATAATGCAACAAAGTCCTTAAATAATGCAGCAGAGTCCTTAAATAATGCAGCACAGTCCTCAAATGCTTCAGCAGAGTGAATAATTAATGCAGCAGAGTCCTTAAATAATGCAGCAAATTCCTTAAATATGCAGCAAATTCCTTAAATAATACAGCAGAGTACTTAAATAATCCAACAAAGTCCTTAAATAATGCAGCAAAGTCCTTAAATAATGCAGCAGAGTCCTCAAATAATGCAGCAGAGTCCTCAAATGCTTCAGCAGAGTCATTAAATAATGCAGCAGAGTCCTTAAATAATGCAGCAAATTCCTTAAATAATGAATCAGAGTCCTTAAATAATGCAGCAAAGTTCTTAAATAATGCAGCAGAGTCCTTAAATAATGCAACAAAGTCCTTAAATAATGCAGCAGAGTCCTTAAATAATGAAGCAAAGTCCTTAAATATTGCAGCAAAGTCCTTAAATAATGCAGCAGAGTCCTTAAATAATGCAACAAAGTCCTTAAATAATGCAGCAGAGTCCTTAAATAATGCAGCAAAGTCCTTAAATAATGCAGCAGAGTCATTAAATAATGCAGCAGAGTCTTTAAATACCGCAGCAGAGTACTTAAATACTGAAGCAGAGTCCTTTAATATAGCAGCAAGTCCCTTAAATAATGCAGCAGAGTCCTTAAAAAATCCAACAAAGTCATTAAATAATGCAGCAAGTCCTTAAATAATGCAGCAGAGTCCTCTAATAATGCAGCAGAGTCCTCAAATGCTTCAGCAAAGTCATTCAATAATGCAGCATAGTCCTTAAATAATGCAGCAAAGTCCTTAAATAATGCAGCACAGTCCTTAAATAATGCAGCAAAGTCCTTAAATAATGCAGCACAGTTCTTAAATAGTGCAACAACGTCGGTAAATAAGGCAGCAGAGTCCTTAAATAATGCAGCAAAGTCCTTAACTAAAGCAGCAGAGTCCTTAAATAATGCAACAAAGTCCTTAAATAATGCAGCAGAGTCCTTAAATACCGCAGCAAAGTCCTTAAATAATGCAGCAGAGTCCTTAAATAATGCAACAAAGTCCTTAAATAATGCAGCAGAGTCCTTAAATAATGCAGCAAAGTCCTTTAATAATGCAGCAGAGTCCTTAAATAATGCAACAAAGTCCTTAAATAATGCAGCAGAGTCCTTAAATACTGAAGCAGAGTCCTTAAATAATGCAGAAAAGTCCTTAAATAATGCAACAAAGTCCTTAAATAATGCAGCAGAGTCCTTAAATAATGCAGCAGAGTCGTCAAATGCTTCAGCAGAGTGAATAAATAATGCAGCAGAGTCCTTAAATAATGCATCAAATTCCTTAAATATGCAGCAAATTCCTTAAATAATACAGCAGAGTCCTTAAATAATCCAACAAAGTCATTAAATAATGCAGGAAAGTCCTTAAATAATGCAGCAGAGTCCTTAAATAATGCAGCAAAGTCCTTAAATAATGCAGCAGAGTCCTTAAATAATGCAACAGAGTCCTTAAATAATGCAGCAGAGTCCTTAAATACTGAAGCAGAGTCCTTAAATATTGCAGCAAAGTCCTTAAATAATGCAGCAGAGTCATTAAATAATGCAACAAAGTCCTTAAATAATGCAGCAGAGTCCTTAAATAATGCAACAAAGTCCTTAAATAATGCAGCAGAGTACTTAAATAATGCAACAAAGTCCTTAAATAATGCAGCAAAGTCCTTAAATACCACAGCAGAGTCATTAAATAATTCAGCAAAGTCCTTAAATAATGCAGCAGAGTCCTTAAATAATGCAGCAGACTCCTTAAATAATTCAGCAAAGTCCTTAAATAATGCAGCAGAGTCCTTAAATAATGCAACAAAGTCCTTAAATAATGCAGCAGAGTACTTAAATAATGCAGCAAACTCCTTTAATAATGCAGCAGAGCCCTTAAATAATGCAATAAAGTCCTTAAATAATGCAGCAGAGTCCTTAAATACGGAAGCAGAGTCCTTAAATATTGCAGCAAAGTCCTTAAATAATGCAGCAGAGTCCTTAAATAATGCAACAAAGTCCTTAAATAATGCAGCAGAGTCCTTAAATAATGCAGCAAAGTCCTTAACTAATGCAGCAGAGTAATTAAATAATGCAACAAAGTCCTTAAATAATGCAGCAGAGTCCTTAAATAATGCAACAAAGTCCTTAAATAATGCAGCAGAGTCCTTAAATAATGCAACAAAGTCCTTAAATAATGCAGCAGAGTCCTTAAATAATGCAACAAAGTCCTTAAATAATGCAGCAGAGTCCTTAAATAATGCAGCACAGTCCTCAAATGCTTCAGCAGAGTGAATAAATAATGCAGCAGAGTCCTTAAATAATGCAGCAAATTCCTTAAATATGCAGCAAATTCCTTAAATAATACAGCAGAGTACTAAAATAATCCAACAAAGTCCTTAAATAATGCAGCAAAGTCCTTAAATAATGCAGCAGAGTCCTCAAATAATGCAGCAGAGTCCTCAAATGCTTCAGCAGAGTCATTAAATAATGCAGCAGAGTCCTTAAATAATGCAGCAAATTCCTTAAATAATGCATCAGAGTCCTTAAATAATGCAACAAAGTCCTTAATTAATGCAGCAAAGTTCTTAAATAATGCAGCAGAGTCCTTAAATAATGCAACAAAGTCCTTAAATAATGCAGCAGAGTCCTTAAATACTGAAGCAAAGTCCTTAAATATTGCAGCAAAGTCCTTAAATAATGCAGCAGAGTCCTTAAATAATGCAACAAAGTCCTTAAATAACGCAGCAAAGTCCTTAAATAATGCAGCAGAGTCCTTAAATAATGCAGCAGAGTCCTTAAATACCGCAGCAGAGTACTTAAATACTGAAGCAGAGTCCTTTAATATAGCAGCAAGTTCCTTAAATAATGCAGCAGAGTCCTTAAAAAATCCAACAAAGTCATTAAATAATGCAGCAAGTCCTTAAATAATGCAGCAGAGTCCTCTAATAATGCAGCAGAGTCCTCAAATGCTTCAGCAAAGTCATTAAATAATGCAGCATAGTCCTTAAATAATGCAGCAAAGTCCTTAAATAATGCAGCACAGTTCTTAAATAGTGCAACAACGTCGGTAAATAATGCAGCAGAGTCCTTAAATAATGCAGCAAAGTCCTTAACTAATGCAGCAGAGTCCTTAAATAATGCAAAAAAGTCCTTAAATAATGCAGCAGACTCCTTAAATACCGCAGCAAAGTCCTTAAATAATGCAGCAGAGTCCTTAAATAATGCAACAAAGTCGTTAAATAATGCAGCAGAGTCCTTAAATAATGCAGCAAAGTCCTTTAATAATGCAGCAGAGTCCTTAAATAATGAAACAAAGTCCTTAAATAATGCAGCAGAGTCCTTAAATACTGAAGCAGAGTCCTTAAATAATGCAGCAATGTCCTTAAATAATGCAGCAGAGTCCTTAAATAATGCAACAAAGTCCTTAAATAATGCAGCAGAGTCCTTAAATAATGCAGCAGAGTGAATAAATAATGCAGCAGAGTCCTTAAATAATCCAACAAAGTCCTTAAATAATGCAGCAAAGTCCTTAAATAATGCAGCAGAGTCCTTAAATAATGCAGCAAAGTCCTTAAATAATGCAGCAGAGTCCTTAAATAATGCAACAAAGTCCTTAAATAATGCAGCAGAGTCCTTAAATACTGAAGCAGAGTCCTTAAATATTGCAGCAAAGTCCTTAAATAATGCAGCAGAGTCATTAAATAATGCAACAAAGTCCTTAAATAATGCAGCAGAGTCCTTAAATAATGCAATAAAGTCCTTAAATAATGCAGCAGAGTACTTAAATAATGCAACAAAGTCCTTAAATAATGCAGCAAAGTCCTTAAATACCACAGCAGAGTCATTAAATAATTCAGCAAAGTCCTTAAATAATGCAGCATAGTCCTTAAATAATGCAGCAAAGTCCTTAAATAATGCAGCACAGTTCTTAAATAGTGCAACAACGTCGGTAAATAATGCAGCAGAGTCCTTAAATAATGCAGCAAAGTCCTTAACTAATGCAGCTGAGTCCTTAAATAATGCAACAAAGTCCTTAAATAATGCAGCAGAGTCCTTAAATACCGCAGCAAAGTCCTTAAATAATGCAGCAGAGTCCTTAAATAATGCAACAAAGTCCTTAAATAATGCAGCAGAGTCCTTAAATATTGCAGCAAAGTCCTTTAATAATGCAGCAGAGTCCTTAAATAATGAAACAAAGTCCTTAAATAATGCAGCAGAGTCCTTAAATACTGAAGCAGAGTCCTTAAATAATGCAGCAATGTCCTTAAATAATGCAGCAGAGTCCTTAAATAATGCAACAAAGTCCTTAAATAATGCAGCAGAGTCCTTAAATAATGCAGCAGAGTCCTTAAATAATGCAGCAGAGTGAATAAATAATGCAGCAGAGTCCTTAAATAATCCAACAAAGTCCTTAAATAATGCAGCAAAGTCCTTAAATAATGCAGCAGAGTCCTTAAATAATGCAGCAAAGTCCTTAAATAATGCAGCAGAGTCCTTAAATAATGCAACAAAGTCCTTAAATAATGCAGCAGAGTCCTTAAATACTGAAGCAGAGTCCTTAAATATTGCAGCAAAGTCCTTAAATAATGCAGCAGAGTCATTATATAATGCAACAAAGTCCTTAAATAATGCAGCAGAGTCCTTAAATAATGCAATAAAGTCCTTAAATAATGCAGCAGAGTACTTACATAATGCAACAAAGTCCTTAAATAATGCAGCAAAGTCCTTAAATACCACAGCAGAGTCATTAAATAATTCAGCAAAGTCCTTAAATAATGCAGCAGAGTCCTTAAATAATGCAGCAGACTCCTTAAATAATTCAGCAAAGTCCTTAAATAATGCAGCAGAGTCCTTAAATAATGCAACAAAGTCCTTAAATAATGCAGCAGAGTACTTAAATAATGCAGCAAAGTCCTTTAATAATGCAGCAGAGCCCTTAAATAATGCAATAAAGTCCTTAAATAATGCATCAGAGTCCTTAAATACGGAAGCAGAGTCCTTAAATATTGCAGCAAAGTCCTTAAATAATGCAGCAGAGTCCTTAAATAATGCAGCAAAGTCCTTAAATAATGCAGCGGAGTCCTTAAATAATGCAACAAAGTCCTTAAATAATGCAGCAGAGTCCTTAAATAATGCAGCACAGTCCTCAAATGCTTCAGCAGAGTGAATAATTAATGCAGCAGAGTCCTTAAATAATGCAGCAAATTCCTTAAATATGCAGCAAATTCCTTAAATATGCAGCAAATTCCTTAAATAATACAGCAGAGTACTTAAATAATCCAACAAAGTCCTTAAATAATGCAGCAAAGTCCTTAAATAATGCAGCAGAGTCCTCAAATAATGCAGCAGAGTCCTCAAATGCTTCAGCAGAGTCATTAAATAATGCAGCAGAGTCCTTAAATAATGCAGCAAATTCCTTAAATAATGAATCAGAGTCCTTAAATAATGCAGCAAAGTTCTTAAATAATGCAGCAGAGTCCTTAAATAATGCATCAAAGTCCTTAAATAATGCAGCAGAGTCATTAAATAATGAAGCAAAGTCCTTAAATATTGCAGCAAAGTCCTTAAATAATGCAGCAGAGTCCTTAAATAATGCAACAAAGTCCTTAAATAATGCAGCAGAGTCCTTAAATAATGCAGCAAAGTCCTTAAATAATGCAGCAGAGTCATTAAATAATGCAGCAGAGTCTTTAAATACCGCAGCAGAGTACTTAAATACTGAAGCAGAGTCCTTTAATATAGCAGCAAGTTCCTTAAAAAATGCAGCAGAGTCCTTAAAAAATCCAACAAAGTCATTAAATAATGCAGCAAGTCCTTAAATAATGCAGCAGAGTCCTCTAATAATGCAGCAGAGTCCTCAAATGCTTCAGCAAAGTCATTCAATAATGCAGCATAGTCCTTAAATAATGCAGCAAAGTCCTTAAATAATGCAGCACAGTTCTTAAATAGTGCAACAACGTCGGTAAATAAGGCAGCAGAGTCCTTAAATAATGCAGCAAAGTCCTTAACTAATGCAGCAGAGTCCTTAAATAATGCAACAAAGTCCTTAAATAATGCAGCAGAGTCCTTAAATACCGCAGCAAAGTCCTTAAATAATGCAGCAGAGTCCTTAAATAATGCAACAAAGTCCTTAAATAATGCAGCAGAGTCCTTAAATAATGCAGCAAAGTCCTTTAATAATGCAGCAGAGTCCTTAAATAATGCAACAAAGTCCTTAAATAATGCAGCAGAGTCCTTAAATACTGAAGCAGAGTCCTTAAATAATGCAGAAAAGTCCTTAAATAATGCAACAAAGTCCTTAAATAATGCAGCAGAGTCCTTAAATAATGCAGCAGAGTCCTCAAATGCTTCAGCAGAGTGAATAAATAATGCAGCAGAGTCCTTAAATAATGCATCAAATTCCTTAAATATGCAGCAAATTCCTTAAATAATACAGCAGAGTCCTTAAATAATCCAACAAAGTCCTTAAATAATGAAACAAAGTCCTTAAATAATGCAGCAGAGTCCTTAAATAATGCAGCAAAGTCCTTAAATAATGCAGCAGAGTCCTTAAATAATGCAACAAAGTCCTTAAATAATGCAGCAGAGTCCTTAAATACTGAAGCAGAGTCCTTAAATATTGCAGCAAAGTCCTTAAATAATGCAGCAGAGTCATTAAATAATGCAACAAAGTCCTTAAATAATGCAGCAGAGTCCTTAAATAATGCAACAAAGTCCTTAAATAATGCAGCAGAGTACTTAAATAATGCAACAAAGTCCTTAAATAATGCAGCAAAGTCCTTAAATACCACAGCAGAGTCATTAAATAATTCAGCAAAGTCCTTAAATAATGCAGCAGAGTCCTTAAATAATGCAGCAGACTCCTTAAATAATTCAGCAAAGTCCTTAAATAATGCAGCAGAGTCCTTAAATAATGCAACAAAGTCCTTAAATAATGCAGCAGAGTACTTAAATAATGCAGCAAACTCCTTTAATAATGCAGCAGAGCCCTTAAATAATGCAATAAAGTCCTTAAATAATGCAGCAGAGTCCTTAAATACGGAAGCAGAGTCCTTAAATATTGCAGCAAAGTCCTTAAATAATGCAGCAGAGTCCTTAAATAATGCAACAAAGTCCTTAAATAATGCAGCAGAGTCCTTAAATAATGCAGCAAAGTCCTTAACTAATGCAGCAGAGTCCTTAAATAATGCAACAAAGTCCTTAAATAATGCAGCAGAGTCCTTAAATAATGCAGCAAAGTCCTTAAATAATGCAGCAGAGTCATTAAATAATGCAGCAGAGTCTTTAAATACCGCAGCAGAGTACTTAAATACTGAAGCAGAGTCCTTTAATATAGCAGCAAGTTCCTTAAATAATGCAGCAGAGTCCTTAAAAAATCCAACAAAGTCATTAAATAATGCAGCAAGTCCTTAAATAATGCAGCAGAGTCCTCTAATAATGCAGCAGAGTCCTCAAATGCTTCAGCAAAGTCATTCAATAATGCAGCATAGTCCTTAAATAATGCAGCAAAGTCCTTAAATAATGCAGCACAGTTCTTAAATAGTGCAACAACGTCGGTAAATAAGGCAGCAGAGTCCTTAAATAATGCAGCAAAGTCCTTAACTAATGCAGCAGAGTCCTTAAATAATGCAACAAAGTCCTTAAATAATGCAGCAGAGTCCTTAAATACCGCAGCAAAGTCCTTAAATAATGCAGCAGAGTCCTTAAATAATGCAACAAAGTCCTTAAATAATGCAGCAGAGTCCTTAAATAATGCAGCAAAGTCCTTTAATAATGCAGCAGAGTCCTTAAATAATGCAACAAAGTCCTTAAATAATGCAGCAGAGTCCTTAAATACTGAAGCAGAGTCCTTAAATAATGCAGAAAAGTCCTTAAATAATGCAACAAAGTCCTTAAATAATGCAGCAGAGTCCTTAAATAATGCAGAAAAGTCCTTAAATAATGCAACAAAGTCCTTAAATAATGCAGCAGAGTCCTTAAATAATGCAGCAGAGTCCTCAAATGCTTCAGCAGAGTGAATAAATAATGCAGCAGAGTCCTTAAATAATGCATCAAATTCCTTAAATATGCAGCAAATTCCTTAAATAATACAGCAGAGTCCTTAAATAATCCAACAAAGTCCTTAAATAATGAAGCAAAGTCCTTAAATAATGCAGCAGAGTCCTTAAATAATGCAGCAAAGTCCTTAAATAATGCAGCAGAGTCCTTAAATAATGCAACAAAGTCCTTAAATAATGCAGCAGAGTCCTTAAATACTGAAGCAGAGTCCTTAAATATTGCAGCAAAGTCCTTAAATAATGCAGCAGTCATTAAATAATGCAACAAAGTCCTTAAATAATGCAGCAGAGTCCTTAAATACTGAAGCAAAGTCCTTAAATATTGCAGCAAAGTCCTTAAATAATGCAGCAGAGTCCTTAAATAATGCAACAAAGTCCTTAAATAATGCAGCAGAGTCCTTAAATAATGCAGCAAAGTCCTTAAATAATGCAGCAGAGTCCTTAAATAATGCAGCAGAGTCCTTAAATACCGCAGCAGAGTACTTAAATACTGAAGCAGAGTCCTTTAATATAGCAGCAAGTTCCTTAAATAATGCAGCAGAGTCCTTAAAAAATCCAAAAAAGTCATTAAATAATGCAGCAAGTCCTTAAATAATGCAGCAGAGTCCTCTAATAATTCAGCAGAGTCCTCAAATGCTTCAGCAAAGTCATTAAATAATGCAGCATAGTCCTTAAATAATGCAGCAAAGTCCTTAAATAATGCAGCACAGTTCTTAAATAGTGCAACAACGTCAGTAAATAATGCAGCAGAGTCCTTAAATAATGCAGCAAAGTCCTTAACTAATGCAGCAGAGTCCTTAAATAATGCAAAAAAGTCCTTAAATAATGCAGCAGACTCCTTAAATACCGCAGCAAAGTTCTTAAATAATGCAGCAGAGTCCTTAAATAATGCAACAAAGTCCTTAATTAATGCAGCAGAGTCCTTAAATAATGCAGCAAAGTCCTTTAATAATGCAGCAGAGTCCTTAAATAATGAAACAAAGTCCTTAAATAATGCAGCAGAGTCCTTAAATACTGAAGCAGAGTCCTTAAATAATGCAGCAATGTCCTTAAATAATGCAGCAGAGTCCTTAAATAATGCAACAAAGTCCTTAAATAATGCAGCAGAGTCCTTAAATAATGCAGCAGAGTCCTTAAATAATGCAGCAGAGTGAATAAATAATGCAGCAGAGTCCTTAAATAATCCAACAAAGTCCTTAAATAATGCAGCAAAGTCCTTAAATAATGCAGCAGAGTCCTTAAATAATGCAGCAAAGTCCTTAAATAATGCAGCAGAGTCCTTAAATAATGCAACAAAGTCCTTAAATAATGCAGCAGAGTCCTTAAATACTGAAGCAGAGTAATTAAATATTGCAGCAAAGTCCTTAAATAATGCAGCAGAGTCACTAAATAATGCAACAAAGTCCTTAAATAATGCAGCAGAGTCCTTAAATAATGCAATAAAGTCCTTAAATAATGCAGCAGAGTACTTAAATAATGCAACAAAGTCCTTAAATAATGCAGCAAAGTCCTTAAATACCACAGCAGAGTCATTAAATAATTCAGCAAAGTCCTTAAATAATGCAGCATAGTCCTTAAATAATGCAGCAAAGTCCTTAAATAATGCAGCACAGTTCTTAAATAGTGCAACAACGTCGGTAAATAATGCAGCAGAGTCCTTAAATAATGCAGCAAAGTCCTTAACTAATGCAGCAGAGTCCTTAAATAATGCAACAAAGTCCTTAAATAATGCAGCAGAGTCCTTAAATACCGCAGCAAAGTCCTTAAATAATGCAGCAGAGTCCTTAAATAATGCAACAAAGTCCTTAAATAATGCAGCAGAGTCCTTAAATAATGCAGCAAAGTCCTTTAATAATGCAGCAGAGTCCTTAAATAATGAAACAAAGTCCTTAAATAATGCAGCAGAGTCCTTAAATACTGAAGCAGAGTCCTTAAATAATGCAGCAATGTCCTTAAATAATGCAGCAGAGTCCTTAAATAATGCAACAAAGTCCTTAAATAATGCAGCAGAGTCCTTAAATAATGCAGCAGAGTGAATAAATAATGCAGCAGAGTCCTTAAATAATCCAACAAAGTCCTTAAATAATGCAGCAAAGTCCTTAAATAATGCAGCAGAGTCCTTAAATAATGCAGCAAAGTCCTTAAATAATGCAGCAGAGTCCTTAAATAATGCAACAAAGTCCTTAAATAATGCAGCAGAGTCCTTAAATACTGAAGCAGAGTCCTTAAATATTGCAGCAAAGTCCTTAAATAATGCAGCAGAGTCATTAAATAATGCAACAAAGTCCTTAAATAATGCAGCAGAGTCCTTAAATAATGCAATAAAGTCCTTAAATAATGCAGCAGAGTACTTAAATAATGCAACAAAGTCCTTAAATAATGCAGCAAAGTCCTTAAATACCACAGCAGAGTCATTAAATAATTCAGCAAAGTCCTTAAATAATGCAGCATAGTCCTTAAATAATGCAGCAAAGTCCTTAAATAATGCAGCACAGTTCTTAAATAGTGCAACAACGTCGGTAAATAATGCAGCAGAGTCCTTAAATAATGCAGCAAAGTCCTTAACTAATGCAGCTGAGTCCTTAAATAATGCAACAAAGTCCTTAAATAATGCAGCAGAGTCCTTAAATACCGCAGCAAAGTCCTTAAATAATGCAGCAGAGTCCTTAAATAATGCAACAAAGTCCTTAAATAATGCAGCAGAGTCCTTAAATATTGCAGCAAAGTCCTTTAATAATGCAGCAGAGTCCTTAAATAATGAAACAAAGTCCTTAAATAATGCAGCAGAGTCCTTAAATACTGAAGCAGAGTCCTTAAATAATGCAGCAATGTCCTTAAATAATGCAGCAGAGTCCTTAAATAATGCAACAAAGTCCTTAAATAATGCAGCAGAGTCCTTAAATAATGCAGCAGAGTCCTTAAATAATGCAGCAGAGTGAATAAATAATGCAGCAGAGTCCTTAAATAATCCAACAAAGTCCTTAAATAATGCAGCAAAGTCCTTAAATAATGCAGCAGAGTCCTTAAATAATGCAGCAAAGTCCTTAAATAATGCAGCAGAGTCCTTAAATAATGCAACAAAGTCCTTAAATAATGCAGCAGAGTCCTTAAATACTGAAGCAGAGTCCTTAAATATTGCAGCAAAGTCCTTAAATAATGCAGCAGAGTCATTATATAATGCAACAAAGTCCTTAAATAATGCAGCAGAGTCCTTAAATAATGCAATAAAGTCCTTAAATAATGCAGCAGAGTACTTACATAATGCAACAAAGTCCTTAAATAATGCAGCAAAGTCCTTAAATACCACAGCAGAGTCATTAAATAATTCAGCAAAGTCCTTAAATAATGCAGCAGAGTCCTTAAATAATGCAGCAGACTCCTTAAATAATTCAGCAAAGTCCTTAAATAATGCAGCAGAGTCCTTAAATAATGCAACAAAGTCCTTAAATAATGCAGCAGAGTACTTAAATAATGCAGCAAAGTCCTTTAATAATGCAGCAGAGCCCTTAAATAATGCAATAAAGTCCTTAAATAATGCATCAGAGTCCTTAAATACGGAAGCAGAGTCCTTAAATATTGCAGCAAAGTCCTTAAATAATGCAGCAGAGTCCTTAAATAATGCAGCAAAGTCCTTAAATAATGCAGCGGAGTCCTTAAATAATGCAACAAAGTCCTTAAATAATGCAGCAGAGTCCTTAAATAATGCAGCACAGTCCTCAAATGCTTCAGCAGAGTGAATAATTAATGCAGCAGAGTCCTTAAATAATGCAGCAAATTCCTTAAATATGCAGCAAATTCCTTAAATATGCAGCAAATTCCTTAAATAATACAGCAGAGTACTTAAATAATCCAACAAAGTCCTTAAATAATGCAGCAAAGTCCTTAAATAATGCAGCAGAGTCCTCAAATAATGCAGCAGAGTCCTCAAATGCTTCAGCAGAGTCATTAAATAATGCAGCAGAGTCCTTAAATAATGCAGCAAATTCCTTAAATAATGAATCAGAGTCCTTAAATAATGCAGCAAAGTTCTTAAATAATGCAGCAGAGTCCTTAAATAATGCATCAAAGTCCTTAAATAATGCAGCAGAGTCATTAAATAATGAAGCAAAGTCCTTAAATATTGCAGCAAAGTCCTTAAATAATGCAGCAGAGTCCTTAAATAATGCAACAAAGTCCTTAAATAATGCAGCAGAGTCCTTAAATAATGCAGCAAAGTCCTTAAATAATGCAGCAGAGTCATTAAATAATGCAGCAGAGTCTTTAAATACCGCAGCAGAGTACTTAAATACTGAAGCAGAGTCCTTTAATATAGCAGCAAGTTCCTTAAAAAATGCAGCAGAGTCCTTAAAAAATCCAACAAAGTCATTAAATAATGCAGCAAGTCCTTAAATAATGCAGCAGAGTCCTCTAATAATGCAGCAGAGTCCTCAAATGCTTCAGCAAAGTCATTCAATAATGCAGCATAGTCCTTAAATAATGCAGCAAAGTCCTTAAATAATGCAGCACAGTTCTTAAATAGTGCAACAACGTCGGTAAATAAGGCAGCAGAGTCCTTAAATAATGCAGCAAAGTCCTTAACTAATGCAGCAGAGTCCTTAAATAATGCAACAAAGTCCTTAAATAATGCAGCAGAGTCCTTAAATACCGCAGCAAAGTCCTTAAATAATGCAGCAGAGTCCTTAAATAATGCAACAAAGTCCTTAAATAATGCAGCAGAGTCCTTAAATAATGCAGCAAAGTCCTTTAATAATGCAGCAGAGTCCTTAAATAATGCAACAAAGTCCTTAAATAATGCAGCAGAGTCCTTAAATACTGAAGCAGAGTCCTTAAATAATGCAGAAAAGTCCTTAAATAATGCAACAAAGTCCTTAAATAATGCAGCAGAGTCCTTAAATAATGCAGCAGAGTCCTCAAATGCTTCAGCAGAGTGAATAAATAATGCAGCAGAGTCCTTAAATAATGCATCAAATTCCTTAAATATGCAGCAAATTCCTTAAATAATACAGCAGAGTCCTTAAATAATCCAACAAAGTCCTTAAATAATGAAACAAAGTCCTTAAATAATGCAGCAGAGTCCTTAAATAATGCAGCAAAGTCCTTAAATAATGCAGCAGAGTCCTTAAATAATGCAACAAAGTCCTTAAATAATGCAGCAGAGTCCTTAAATACTGAAGCAGAGTCCTTAAATATTGCAGCAAAGTCCTTAAATAATGCAGCAGAGTCATTAAATAATGCAACAAAGTCCTTAAATAATGCAGCAGAGTCCTTAAATAATGCAACAAAGTCCTTAAATAATGCAGCAGAGTACTTAAATAATGCAACAAAGTCCTTAAATAATGCAGCAAAGTCCTTAAATACCACAGCAGAGTCATTAAATAATTCAGCAAAGTCCTTAAATAATGCAGCAGAGTCCTTAAATAATGCAGCAGACTCCTTAAATAATTCAGCAAAGTCCTTAAATAATGCAGCAGAGTCCTTAAATAATGCAACAAAGTCCTTAAATAATGCAGCAGAGTACTTAAATAATGCAGCAAACTCCTTTAATAATGCAGCAGAGCCCTTAAATAATGCAATAAAGTCCTTAAATAATGCAGCAGAGTCCTTAAATACGGAAGCAGAGTCCTTAAATATTGCAGCAAAGTCCTTAAATAATGCAGCAGAGTCCTTAAATAATGCAACAAAGTCCTTAAATAATGCAGCAGAGTCCTTAAATAATGCAGCAAAGTCCTTAACTAATGCAGCAGAGTCCTTAAATAATGCAACAAAGTCCTTAAATAATGCAGCAGAGTCCTTAAATAATGCAGCAAAGTCCTTAAATAATGCAGCAGAGTCATTAAATAATGCAGCAGAGTCTTTAAATACCGCAGCAGAGTACTTAAATACTGAAGCAGAGTCCTTTAATATAGCAGCAAGTTCCTTAAATAATGCAGCAGAGTCCTTAAAAAATCCAACAAAGTCATTAAATAATGCAGCAAGTCCTTAAATAATGCAGCAGAGTCCTCTAATAATGCAGCAGAGTCCTCAAATGCTTCAGCAAAGTCATTCAATAATGCAGCATAGTCCTTAAATAATGCAGCAAAGTCCTTAAATAATGCAGCACAGTTCTTAAATAGTGCAACAACGTCGGTAAATAAGGCAGCAGAGTCCTTAAATAATGCAGCAAAGTCCTTAACTAATGCAGCAGAGTCCTTAAATAATGCAACAAAGTCCTTAAATAATGCAGCAGAGTCCTTAAATACCGCAGCAAAGTCCTTAAATAATGCAGCAGAGTCCTTAAATAATGCAACAAAGTCCTTAAATAATGCAGCAGAGTCCTTAAATAATGCAGCAAAGTCCTTTAATAATGCAGCAGAGTCCTTAAATAATGCAACAAAGTCCTTAAATAATGCAGCAGAGTCCTTAAATACTGAAGCAGAGTCCTTAAATAATGCAGAAAAGTCCTTAAATAATGCAACAAAGTCCTTAAATAATGCAGCAGAGTCCTTAAATAATGCAGAAAAGTCCTTAAATAATGCAACAAAGTCCTTAAATAATGCAGCAGAGTCCTTAAATAATGCAGCAGAGTCCTCAAATGCTTCAGCAGAGTGAATAAATAATGCAGCAGAGTCCTTAAATAATGCATCAAATTCCTTAAATATGCAGCAAATTCCTTAAATAATACAGCAGAGTCCTTAAATAATCCAACAAAGTCCTTAAATAATGAAGCAAAGTCCTTAAATAATGCAGCAGAGTCCTTAAATAATGCAGCAAAGTCCTTAAATAATGCAGCAGAGTCCTTAAATAATGCAACAAAGTCCTTAAATAATGCAGCAGAGTCCTTAAATACTGAAGCAGAGTCCTTAAATATTGCAGCAAAGTCCTTAAATAATGCAGCAGTCATTAAATAATGCAACAAAGTCCTTAAATAATGCAGCAGAGTCCTTAAATACTGAAGCAAAGTCCTTAAATATTGCAGCAAAGTCCTTAAATAATGCAGCAGAGTCCTTAAATAATGCAACAAAGTCCTTAAATAATGCAGCAGAGTCCTTAAATAATGCAGCAAAGTCCTTAAATAATGCAGCAGAGTCCTTAAATAATGCAGCAGAGTCCTTAAATACCGCAGCAGAGTACTTAAATACTGAAGCAGAGTCCTTTAATATAGCAGCAAGTTCCTTAAATAATGCAGCAGAGTCCTTAAAAAATCCAAAAAAGTCATTAAATAATGCAGCAAGTCCTTAAATAATGCAGCAGAGTCCTCTAATAATTCAGCAGAGTCCTCAAATGCTTCAGCAAAGTCATTAAATAATGCAGCATAGTCCTTAAATAATGCAGCAAAGTCCTTAAATAATGCAGCACAGTTCTTAAATAGTGCAACAACGTCAGTAAATAATGCAGCAGAGTCCTTAAATAATGCAGCAAAGTCCTTAACTAATGCAGCAGAGTCCTTAAATAATGCAAAAAAGTCCTTAAATAATGCAGCAGACTCCTTAAATACCGCAGCAAAGTTCTTAAATAATGCAGCAGAGTCCTTAAATAATGCAACAAAGTCCTTAATTAATGCAGCAGAGTCCTTAAATAATGCAGCAAAGTCCTTTAATAATGCAGCAGAGTCCTTAAATAATGAAACAAAGTCCTTAAATAATGCAGCAGAGTCCTTAAATACTGAAGCAGAGTCCTTAAATAATGCAGCAATGTCCTTAAATAATGCAGCAGAGTCCTTAAATAATGCAACAAAGTCCTTAAATAATGCAGCAGAGTCCTTAAATAATGCAGCAGAGTCCTTAAATAATGCAGCAGAGTGAATAAATAATGCAGCAGAGTCCTTAAATAATCCAACAAAGTCCTTAAATAATGCAGCAAAGTCCTTAAATAATGCAGCAGAGTCCTTAAATAATGCAGCAAAGTCCTTAAATAATGCAGCAGAGTCCTTAAATAATGCAACAAAGTCCTTAAATAATGCAGCAGAGTCCTTAAATACTGAAGCAGAGTAATTAAATATTGCAGCAAAGTCCTTAAATAATGCAGCAGAGTCACTAAATAATGCAACAAAGTCCTTAAATAATGCAGCAGAGTCCTTAAATAATGCAATAAAGTCCTTAAATAATGCAGCAGAGTACTTAAATAATGCAACAAAGTCCTTAAATAATGCAGCAAAGTCCTTAAATACCACAGCAGAGTCATTAAATAATTCAGCAAAGTCCTTAAATAATGCAGCATAGTCCTTAAATAATGCAGCAAAGTCCTTAAATAATGCAGCACAGTTCTTAAATAGTGCAACAACGTCGGTAAATAATGCAGCAGAGTCCTTAAATAATGCAGCAAAGTCCTTAACTAATGCAGCAGAGTCCTTAAATAATGCAACAAAGTCCTTAAATAATGCAGCAGAGTCCTTAAATACCGCAGCAAAGTCCTTAAATAATGCAGCAGAGTCCTTAAATAATGCAACAAAGTCCTTAAATAATGCAGCAGAGTCCTTAAATAATGCAGCAAAGTCCTTTAATAATGCAGCAGAGTAATTAAATAATGCAACAAAGTCCTTAAATAATGCAACAGAGTCCTTAAATACCGCAGCAAAGTGCTTAAATAATGCAGCAGAGTCCTCAAATGCTTCAGCAGAGTCCTTAAATAATGCAGCAGAGTCCTTAAATAATGCAGCAGAGCCCTTAAATAATGTAACAAAGTCCTTAAATAATGCAGCAGAGTCCTTAAATACTGAAGCAGAGTCCTTAAATATTGCAGCAAAGTCCTTAAATAATGCAGCAGAGTCATTAAATAATGCAACAAAGTCCTTAATAATGCAGCAGAGTCCTTAAATAATGCAACAAAGTCCTTAAATAATGCAGCAGAGTACTTAAATAATGCAACAAAGTCCTTAAATAATGCAGCAAAGTCCTTATATACCACAGCAGAGTCATTAAATAATTCAGCAAAGTCCTTAAATAATGCAGCAGAGTCCTTAAATAATGCAGCAGACTCCTTAAGTAATTCAGCAAAGTCCTTAAATAATGCAGCAGAGTCCTTAAATAATGCAACAAAGTCCTTAAATAATGCAGCAGAGTCCTTAAATATTGCAGCAAAGTCCTTTAATAATGCAGCAGAGCCCTTAAATAATGGAATAAAGTCATTAAATAATGCAGCAGAGTCCTTAAATACGGAAGCAGAGTCCTTAAATACTGCAGCAAAGTCCTTAAATAATGCAGCAGAGTCCTTAAATAATGCAACAAAGTCCTTAAATAATGCAGCAGAGTCCTTAAATAATGCAGCACAGTCCTCAAATGCTTCAGCAGAGTGAATAAATAATGCAGCAGAGTCCTTAAATAATGCAGCAAATTCCTTAAATATGCAGCAAATTCCTTAAATAATACAGCAGAGTACTAAAATAATCCAACAAAGTCCTTAAATAATGCAGCAAAGTCCTTAAATAATGCAGCAGAGTCCTCAAATAATGCAGCAGAGTCCTCAAATGCTTCAGCAGAGTCATTAAATAATGCAGCAGAGTCCTTAAATAATGCAGCAAATTCCTTAAATAATGCATCAGAGTCCTTAAATAATGCAACAAAGTCCTTAATTAATGCAGCAAAGTTCTTAAATAATGCAGCAGAGTCCTTAAATAATGCAACAAAGTCCTTAAATAATGCAACAGAGTCCTTAAATACTGAAGCAAAGTCCTTAAATATTGCAGCAAAGTACTTAAATAATGCAGCAGAGTCCTTAAATAATGCAGCAAAGTCCTTAAATAATGCAGCAGAGTCCTTAAATAATGCAGCAGAGTCCTTAAATACCGCAGCAGAGTACTTAAATACTGAAGCAGAGTCCTTTAATATAGCAGCAAGTTCCTTAAATAATGCAGCAGAGTCCTTAAAAAATCCAACAAAGTCATTAAATAATGCAGCAAGTCCTTAAATAATGCAGCAGAGTCCTCTAATAATGCAGCAGAGTCCTCAAATGATTCAGCAAAGTCATTAAATAATGCAGCATAGTCCTTAAATAATGCAGCAAAGTCCTTAAATAATGCAGCACAGTTCTTAAATAGTGCAACAACGTCGGTAAATAATGCAGCAGAGTCCTTAAATAATGCAGCAAAGTCCTTAACTAATGCAGCAGAGTCCTTAAATAATGCAAAAAAGTCCTTAAATAATGCAGCAGACTCCTTAAATACCGCAGCAAAGTCCTTAAATAATGCAGCAGAGTCCTTAAATAATGCAACAAAGTCGTTAAATAATGCAGCAGAGTCCTTAAATAATGCAGCAAAGTCCTTTAATAATGCAGCAGAGTCCTTAAATAATGAAACAAAGTCCTTAAATAATGCAGCAGGGTCCTTAAATACTGAAGCAGAGTCCTTAAATAATGCAGCAATGTCCTTAAATAATGCAGCAGAGTCCTTAAATAATGCAACAAAGTCCTTAAATAATGCAGCAGAGTCCTTAAATAATGCAGCAGAGTCCTTAAATAATGCAGCAGAGTGAATAAATAATGCAGCAGAGTCCTTAAATAATCCAACAAAGTCCTTAAATAATGCAGCAAAGTCCTTAAATAATGCAGCAGAGTCATTAAATAATGCAGCAAAGTCCTTAAATAATGCAGCAGAGTCCTTAAATAATGCAACAAAGTCCTTAAATAATGCAGCAGAGTCCTTAAATACTGAAGCAGAGTCCTTAAATACTGCAGCAAAGTCCTTAAATAATGCAGCAGAGTCATTAAATAATGCAACAAAGTCCTTAAATAATGCAGCAGAGTCCTTAAATAATGCAATAAAGTCCTTAAATAATGCAGCAGAGTACTTAAATAATGCAACAAAGTCCTTAAATAATGCAGCAAAGTCCTTAAATACCACAGCAGAGTCATTAAATAATTCAGCAAAGTCCTTAAATAATGCAGCATAGTCCTTAAATAATGCAGCAAAGTCCTTAAATAATGCAGCACAGTTCTTAAATAGTGCAACAACGTCGGTAAATAATGCAGCAGAGTCCTTAAATAATGCAGCAAAGTCCTTAACTAATGCAGCAGAGTCCTTAAATAATGCAACAAAGTCCTTAAATAATGCAGCAGAGTCCTTAAATACCGCAGCAAAGTCCTTAAATAATGCAGCAGAGTCCTTAAATAATGCAACAGAGTCCTTAAATAATGCAGCAGAGTCCTTAAATAATGCAGCAAAGTCCTTTAATAATGCAGCAGAGTCCTTAAATAATGAAACAAAGTCCTTAAATAATGCAGCAGAGTCCTTAAATACTGAAGCAGAGTCCTTAAATAATGCAGCAATGTCCTTAAATAATGCAGCAGAGTCCTTAAATAATGCAACAAAGTCCTTAAATAATGCAGCAGAGTCCTTAAATAATGCAGCAGAGTCCTTAAATAATGCAGCAGAGTGAATAAATAATGCAGCAGAGTCCTTAAATAATCCAACAAAGTCCTTAAATAATGCAGCAAAGTCCTTAAATAATGCAGCAGAGTCCTTAAATAATGCAGCAAAGTCCTTAAATAATGCAGCAGAGTCCTTAAATAATGCAACAAAGTCCTTAAATAATGCAGCAGAGTCCTTAAATACTGAAGCAGAGTCCTTAAATATTGCAGCAAAGTCCTTAAATAATGCAGCAGAGTCATTAAATAATGCAACAAAGTCCTTAAATAATGCAGCAGAGTCCTTAAATAATGCAATAAAGTCCTTAAATAATGCAGCAGAGTACTTAAATAATGCAACAAAGTCTTTAAATAATGCAGCAAAGTCCTTAAATACCACAGCAGAGTCATTAAATAATTCAGCAAAGTCCTTAAATAATGCAGCAGAGTCCTTAAATAATGCAGCAGACTCCTTAAATAATTCAGCAAAGTCCTTAAATAATGCAGCAGAGTCCTTAAATAATGCAACAAAGTCCTTAAATAATGCAGCAGAGTACTTAAATAATGCAGCAAAGTCCTTTAATAATGCAGCAGAGCCCTTAAATAATGCAATAAAGTCCTTAAATAATGCATCAGAGTCCTTAAATACGGAAGCAGGGTCCTTAAATATTGCAGCAAAGTCCTTAAATAATGCAGCAGAGTCCTTAAATAATGCAGCAAAGTCCTTAAATAATGCAGCGGAGTCCTTAAATAATGCAACAAAGTCCTTAAATAATGCAGCAGAGTCCTTAAATAATGCAGCACAGTCCTCAAATGCTTCAGCAGAGTGAATAATTAATGCAGCAGAGTCCTTAAATAATGCAGCAAATTCCTTAAATATGCAGCAAATTCCTTAAATAATACAGCAGAGTACTTAAATAATCCAACAAAGTCCTTAAATAATGCAGCAAAGTCCTTAAATAATGCAGCAGAGTCCTCAAATAATGCAGCAGAGTCCTCAAATGCTTCAGCAGAGTCATTAAATAATGCAGCAGAGTCCTTAAATAATGCAGCAAATTCCTTAAATAATGAATCAGAGTCCTTAAATAATGCAGCAAAGTTCTTAAATAATGCAGCAGAGTCCTTAAATAATGCAACAAAGTCCTTAAATAATGCAGCAGAGTCCTTAAATAATGAAGCAAAGTCCTTAAATATTGCAGCAAAGTCCTTAAATAATGCAGCAGAGTCCTTAAATAATGCAACAAAGTCCTTAAATAATGCAGCAGAGTCCTTAAATAATGCAGCAAAGTCCTTAAATAATGCAGCAGAGTCATTAAATAATGCAGCAGAGTCTTTAAATACCGCAGCAGAGTACTTAAATACTGAAGCAGAGTCCTTTAATATAGCAGCAAGTCCCTTAAATAATGCAGCAGAGTCCTTAAAAAATCCAACAAAGTCATTAAATAATGCAGCAAGTCCTTAAATAATGCAGCAGAGTCCTCTAATAATGCAGCAGAGTCCTCAAATGCTTCAGCAAAGTCATTCAATAATGCAGCATAGTCCTTAAATAATGCAGCAAAGTCCTTAAATAATGCAGCACAGTCCTTAAATAATGCAGCAAAGTCCTTAAATAATGCAGCACAGTTCTTAAATAGTGCAACAACGTCGGTAAATAAGGCAGCAGAGTCCTTAAATAATGCAGCAAAGTCCTTAACTAAAGCAGCAGAGTCCTTAAATAATGCAACAAAGTCCTTAAATAATGCAGCAGAGTCCTTAAATACCGCAGCAAAGTCCTTAAATAATGCAGCAGAGTCCTTAAATAATGCAACAAAGTCCTTAAATAATGCAGCAGAGTCCTTAAATAATGCAGCAAAGTCCTTTAATAATGCAGCAGAGTCCTTAAATAATGCAACAAAGTCCTTAAATAATGCAGCAGAGTCCTTAAATACTGAAGCAGAGTCCTTAAATAATGCAGAAAAGTCCTTAAATAATGCAACAAAGTCCTTAAATAATGCAGCAGAGTCCTTAAATAATGCAGCAGAGTCCTCAAATGCTTCAGCAGAGTGAATAAATAATGCAGCAGAGTCCTTAAATAATGCATCAAATTCCTTAAATATGCAGCAAATTCCTTAAATAATACAGCAGAGTCCTTAAATAATCCAACAAAGTCATTAAATAATGCAGGAAAGTCCTTAAATAATGCAGCAGAGTCCTTAAATAATGCAGCAAAGTCCTTAAATAATGCAGCAGAGTCCTTAAATAATGCAACAGAGTCCTTAAATAATGCAGCAGAGTCCTTAAATACTGAAGCAGAGTCCTTAAATATTGCAGCAAAGTCCTTAAATAATGCAGCAGAGTCATTAAATAATGCAACAAAGTCCTTAAATAATGCAGCAGAGTCCTTAAATAATGCAACAAAGTCCTTAAATAATGCAGCAGAGTACTTAAATAATGCAACAAAGTCCTTAAATAATGCAGCAAAGTCCTTAAATACCACAGCAGAGTCATTAAATAATTCAGCAAAGTCCTTAAATAATGCAGCAGAGTCCTTAAATAATGCAGCAGACTCCTTAAATAATTCAGCAAAGTCCTTAAATAATGCAGCAGAGTCCTTAAATAATGCAACAAAGTCCTTAAATAATGCAGCAGAGTACTTAAATAATGCAGCAAACTCCTTTAATAATGCAGCAGAGCCCTTAAATAATGCAATAAAGTCCTTAAATAATGCAGCAGAGTCCTTAAATACGGAAGCAGAGTCCTTAAATATTGCAGCAAAGTCCTTAAATAATGCAGCAGAGTCCTTAAATAATGCAACAAAGTCCTTAAATAATGCAGCAGAGTCCTTAAATAATGCAGCAAAGTCCTTAACTAATGCAGCAGAGTAATTAAATAATGCAACAAAGTCCTTAAATAATGCAGCAGAGTCCTTAAATAATGCAACAAAGTCCTTAAATAATGCAGCAGAGTCCTTAAATAATG
This sequence comes from Phyllobates terribilis, assembly GCF_046119375.1. Taxonomy (NCBI): domain Eukaryota; kingdom Metazoa; phylum Chordata; class Amphibia; order Anura; family Dendrobatidae; genus Phyllobates; species Phyllobates terribilis. The sequence goes on from NW_027362765.1 coordinate 649,171,527, forward strand.
CAACAAAGTCCTTAAATAATGCAGCAGAGTCCTTAAATAATGCAACAAAGTCCTTAAATAATGCAGCAGAGTCCTTAAATAATGCAGCACAGTCCTCAAATGCTTCAGCAGAGTGAATAAATAATGCAGCAGAGTCCTTAAATAATGCAGCAAATTCCTTAAATATGCAGCAAATTCCTTAAATAATACAGCAGAGTACTAAAATAATCCAACAAAGTCCTTAAATAATGCAGCAAAGTCCTTAAATAATGCAGCAGAGTCCTCAAATAATGCAGCAGAGTCCTCAAATGCTTCAGCAGAGTCATTAAATAATGCAGCAGAGTCCTTAAATAATGCAGCAAATTCCTTAAATAATGCATCAGAGTCCTTAAATAATGCAACAAAGTCCTTAATTAATGCAGCAAAGTTCTTAAATAATGCAGCAGAGTCCTTAAATAATGCAACAAAGTCCTTAAATAATGCAGCAGAGTCCTTAAATACTGAAGCAAAGTCCTTAAATATTGCAGCAAAGTCCTTAAATAATGCAGCAGAGTCCTTAAATAATGCAACAAAGTCCTTAAATAATGCAGCAAAGTCCTTAAATAATGCAGCAGAGTCCTTAAATAATGCAGCAGAGTCCTTAAATACCGCAGCAGAGTACTTAAATACTGAAGCAGAGTCCTTTAATATAGCAGCAAGTTCCTTAAATAATGCAGCAGAGTCCTTAAAAAATCCAACAAAGTCATTAAATAATGCAGCAAGTCCTTAAATAATGCAGCAGAGTCCTCTAATAATGCAGCAGAGTCCTCAAATGCTTCAGCAAAGTCATTAAATAATGCAGCATAGTCCTTAAATAATGCAGCAAAGTCCTTAAATAATGCAGCACAGTTCTTAAATAGTGCAACAACGTCGGTAAATAATGCAGCAGAGTCCTTAAATAATGCAGCAAAGTCCTTAACTAATGCAGCAGAGTCCTTAAATAATGCAAAAAAGTCCTTAAATAATGCAGCAGACTCCTTAAATACCGCAGCAAAGTCCTTAAATAATGCAGCAGAGTCCTTAAATAATGCAACAAAGTCGTTAAATAATGCAGCAGAGTCATTAAATAATGCAGCAAAGTCCTTTAATAATGCAGCAGAGTCCTTAAATAATGAAACAAAGTCCTTAAATAATGCAGCAGAGTCCTTAAATACTGAAGCAGAGTCCTTAAATAATGCAGCAATGTCCTTAAATAATGCAGCAGAGTCCTTAAATAATGCAAAAAAGTCCTTAAATAATGCAGCAGAGTCCTTAAATAATGCAGCAGAGTCCTTAAATAATGCAGCAGAGTGAATAAATAATGCAGCAGAGTCCTTAAATAATCCAACAAAGTCCTTAAATAATGCAGCAAAGTCCTTAAATAATGCAGCAGAGTCCTTAAATAATGCAGCAAAGTCCTTAAATAATGCAGCAGAGTCCTTAAATAATGCAACAAAGTCCTTAAATAATGCAGCAGAGTCCTTAAATACTGAAGCAGAGTCCTTAAATATTGCAGCAAAGTCCTTAAATAATGCAGCAGAGTCATTAAATAATGCAACAAAGTCCTTAAATAATGCAGCAGAGTCCTTAAATAATGCAATAAAGTCCTTAAATAATGCAGCAGAGTACTTAAATAATGCAACAAAGTCCTTAAATAATGCAGCAAAGTCCTTAAATACCACAGCAGAGTCATTAAATAATTCAGCAAAGTCCTTAAATAATGCAGCATAGTCCTTAAATAATGCAGCAAAGTCCTTAAATAATGCAGCACAGTTCTTAAATAGTGCAACAACGTCGGTAAATAATGCAGCAGAGTCCTTAAATAATGCAGCAAAGTCCTTAACTAATGCAGCTGAGTCCTTAAATAATGCAACAAAGTCCTTAAATAATGCAGCAGAGTCCTTAAATACCGCAGCAAAGTCCTTAAATAATGCAGCAGAGTCCTTAAATAATGCAACAAAGTCCTTAAATAATGCAGCAGAGTCCTTAAATATTGCAGCAAAGTCCTTTAATAATGCAGCAGAGTCCTTAAATAATGAAACAAAGTCCTTAAATAATGCAGCAGAGTCCTTAAATACTGAAGCAGAGTCCTTAAATAATGCAGCAATGTCCTTAAATAATGCAGCAGAGTCCTTAAATAATGCAACAAAGTCCTTAAATAATGCAGCAGAGTCCTTAAATAATGCAGCAGAGTCCTTAAATAATGCAGCAGAGTGAATAAATAATGCAGCAGAGTCCTTAAATAATCCAACAAAGTCCTTAAATAATGCAGCAAAGTCCTTAAATAATGCAGCAGAGTCCTTAAATAATGCAGCAAAGTCCTTAAATAATGCAGCAGAGTCCTTAAATAATGCAACAAAGTCCTTAAATAATGCAGCAGAGTCCTTAAATACTGAAGCAGAGTCCTTAAATATTGCAGCAAAGTCCTTAAATAATGCAGCAGAGTCATTAAATAATGCAACAAAGTCCTTAAATAATGCAGCAGAGTCCTTAAATAATGCAATAAAGTCCTTAAATAATGCAGCAGAGTACTTAAATAATGCAACAAAGTCCTTAAATAATGCAGCAAAGTCCTTAAATACCACAGCAGAGTCATTAAATAATTCAGCAAAGTCCTTAAATAATGCAGCAGAGTCCTTAAATAATGCAGCAGACTCCTTAAATAATTCAGCAAAGTCCTTAAATAATGCAGCAGAGTCCTTAAATAATGCAACAAAGTCCTTAAATAATGCAGCAGAGTACTTAAATAATGCAGCAAAGTCCTTTAATAATGCAGCAGAGCCCTTAAATAATGCAATAAAGTCCTTAAATAATGCATCAGAGTCCTTAAATACGGAAGCAGAGTCCTTAAATATTGCAGCAAAGTCCTTAAATAATGCAGCAGAGTCCTTAAATAATGCAGCAAAGTCCTTAAATAATGCAGCGGAGTCCTTAAATAATGCAACAAAGTCCTTAAATAATGCAGCAGAGTCCTTAAATAATGCAGCACAGTCCTCAAATGCTTCAGCAGAGTGAATAATTAATGCAGCAGAGTCCTTAAATAATGCAGCAAATTCCTTAAATATGCAGCAAATTCCTTAAATATGCAGCAAATTCCTTAAATAATACAGCAGAGTACTTAAATAATCCAACAAAGTCCTTAAATAATGCAGCAAAGTCCTTAAATAATGCAGCAGAGTCCTCAAATAATGCAGCAGAGTCCTCAAATGCTTCAGCAGAGTCATTAAATAATGCAGCAGAGTCCTTAAATAATGCATCAAAGTCCTTAAATAATGCAGCAGAGTCATTAAATAATGAAGCAAAGTCCTTAAATATTGCAGCAAAGTCCTTAAATAATGCAGCAGAGTCCTTAAATAATGCAACAAAGTCCTTAAATAATGCAGCAGAGTCCTTAAATAATGCAGCAAAGTCCTTAAATAATGCAGCAGAGTCATTAAATAATGCAGCAGAGTCTTTAAATACCGCAGCAGAGTACTTAAATACTGAAGCAGAGTCCTTTAATATAGCAGCAAGTTCCTTAAAAAATGCAGCAGAGTCCTTAAAAAATCCAACAAAGTCATTAAATAATGCAGCAAGTCCTTAAATAATGCAGCAGAGTCCTCTAATAATGCAGCAGAGTCCTCAAATGCTTCAGCAAAGTCATTCAATAATGCAGCATAGTCCTTAAATAATGCAGCAAAGTCCTTAAATAATGCAGCACAGTTCTTAAATAGTGCAACAACGTCGGTAAATAAGGCAGCAGAGTCCTTAAATAATGCAGCAAAGTCCTTAACTAATGCAGCAGAGTCCTTAAATAATGCAACAAAGTCCTTAAATAATGCAGCAGAGTCCTTAAATACCGCAGCAAAGTCCTTAAATAATGCAGCAGAGTCCTTAAATAATGCAACAAAGTCCTTAAATAATGCAGCAGAGTCCTTAAATAATGCAGCAAAGTCCTTTAATAATGCAGCAGAGTCCTTAAATAATGCAAAAAAGTCCTTAAATAATGCAGCAGAGTCCTTAAATACTGAAGCAGAGTCCTTAAATAATGCAGAAAAGTCCTTAAATAATGCAACAAAGTCCTTAAATAATGCAGCAGAGTCCTTAAATAATGCAGCAGAGTCCTCAAATGCTTCAGCAGAGTGAATAAATAATGCAGCAGAGTCCTTAAATAATGCATCAAATTCCTTAAATATGCAGCAAATTCCTTAAATAATACAGCAGAGTCCTTAAATAATCCAACAAAGTCCTTAAATAATGAAACAAAGTCCTTAAATAATGCAGCAGAGTCCTTAAATAATGCAGCAAAGTCCTTAAATAATGCAGCAGAGTCCTTAAATAATGCAACAAAGTCCTTAAATAATGCAGCAGAGTCCTTAAATACTGAAGCAGAGTCCTTAAATATTGCAGCAAAGTCCTTAAATAATGCAGCAGAGTCATTAAATAATGCAACAAAGTCCTTAAATAATGCAGCAGAGTCCTTAAATAATGCAACAAAGTCCTTAAATAATGCAGCAGAGTACTTAAATAATGCAACAAAGTCCTTAAATAATGCAGCAAAGTCCTTAAATACCACAGCAGAGTCATTAAATAATTCAGCAAAGTCCTTAAATAATGCAGCAGAGTCCTTAAATAATGCAGCAGACTCCTTAAATAATTCAGCAAAGTCCTTAAATAATGCAGCAGAGTCCTTAAATAATGCAACAAAGTCCTTAAATAATGCAGCAGAGTACTTAAATAATGCAGCAAACTCCTTTAATAATGCAGCAGAGCCCTTAAATAATGCAATAAAGTCCTTAAATAATGCAGCAGAGTCCTTAAATACGGAAGCAGAGTCCTTAAATATTGCAGCAAAGTCCTTAAATAATGCAGCAGAGTCCTTAAATAATGCAACAAAGTCCTTAAATAATGCAGCAGAGTCCTTAAATAATGCAGCAAAGTCCTTAACTAATGCAGCAGAGTCCTTAAATAATGCAACAAAGTCCTTAAATAATGCAGCAGAGTCCTTAAATAATGCAGCAAAGTCCTTAAATAATGCAGCAGAGTCATTAAATAATGCAGCAGAGTCTTTAAATACCGCAGCAGAGTACTTAAATACTGAAGCAGAGTCCTTTAATATAGCAGCAAGTTCCTTAAATAATGCAGCAGAGTCCTTAAAAAATCCAACAAAGTCATTAAATAATGCAGCAAGTCCTTAAATAATGCAGCAGAGTCCTCTAATAATGCAGCAGAGTCCTCATATGCTTCAGCAAAGTCATTCAATAATGCAGCATAGTCCTTAAATAATGCAGCAAAGTCCTTAAATAATGCAGCACAGTTCTTAAATAGTGCAACAACGTCGGTAAATAAGGCAGCAGAGTCCTTAAATAATGCAGCAAAGTCCTTAACTAATGCAGCAGAGTCCTTAAATAATGCAACAAAGTCCTTAAATAATGCAGCAGAGTCCTTAAATACCGCAGCAAAGTCCTTAAATAATGCAGCAGAGTCCTTAAATAATGCAACAAAGTCCTTAAATAATGCAGCAGAGTCCTTAAATAATGCAGCAAAGTCCTTTAATAATGCAGCAGAGTCCTTAAATAATGCAACAAAGTCCTTAAATAATGCAGCAGAGTCCTTAAATACTGAAGCAGAGTCCTTAAATAATGCAGAAAAGTCCTTAAATAATGCAACAAAGTCCTTAAATAATGCAGCAGAGTCCTTAAATAATGCAGCAGAGTCCTCAAATGCTTCAGCAGAGTGAATAAATAATGCAGCAGAGTCCTTAAATAATGCATCAAATTCCTTAAATATGCAGCAAATTCCTTAAATAATACAGCAGAGTCCTTAAATAATCCAACAAAGTCCTTAAATAATGAAGCAAAGTCCTTAAATAATGCAGCAGAGTCCTTAAATAATGCAGCAAAGTCCTTAAATAATGCAGCAGAGTCCTTAAATAATGCAACAAAGTCCTTAAATAATGCAGCAGAGTCCTTAAATACTGAAGCAGAGTCCTTAAATATTGCAGCAAAGTCCTTAAATAATGCAGCAGAGTCATTAAATAATGCAACAAAGTCCTTAAATAATGCAGCAGAGTCCTTAAATAATGCAACAAAGTCCTTAAATAATGCAGCAGAGTACTTAAATAATGCAACAAAGTCCTTAAATAATGCAGCAAAGTCCTTAAATACCACAGCAGAGTCATTAAATAATTCAGCAAAGTCCTTAAATAATGCAGCAGAGTCCTTAAATAATGCAGCAGACTCCTTAAATAATTCAGCAAAGTCCTTAAATAATGCAGCAGAGTCCTTAAATAATGCAACAAAGTCCTTAAATAATGCAGCAGAGTACTTAAATAATGCAGCAAACTCCTTTAATAATGCAGCAGAGCCCTTAAATAATGCAATAAAGTCCTTAAATAATGCAGCAGAGTCCTTAAATACGGAAGCAGAGTCCTTAAATATTGCAGCAAAGTCCTTAAATAATGCAGCAGAGTCCTTAAATAATGCAACAAAGTCCTTAAATAATGCAGCAGAGTCCTTAAATAATGCAGCAAAGTCCTTAACTAATGCAGCAGAGTAATTAAATAATGCAACAAAGTCCTTAAATAATGCAACAGAGTCCTTAAATACCGCAGCAAAGTGCTTAAATAATGCAGCAGAGTCCTCAAATGCTTCAGCAGAGTCCTTAAATAATGCAGCAGAGTCCTTAAATAATGCATCAGAGTCCTTAAATAATGTAACAAAGTCCTTAAATAATGCAGCAGAGTCCTTAAATACTGAAGCAGAGCCCTTAAATAATGCAATAAAGTCATTAAATAATGCAGCAGAGTCCTTAAATACGGAAGCAGAGTCCTTAAATACTGCAGCAAAGTCCTTAAATAATGCAGCAGAGTCCTTAAATAATGCAATAAAGTCCTTAAATAATGCATCAGAGTCCTTAAATACGGAAGCAGAGTCCTTAAATATTGCAGCAAAGTCCTTAAATAATGCAGCAGAGTCCTTAAATAATGCAACAAAGTCCTTAAATAATGCAGCGGAGTCCTTAAATAATGCAACAAAGTCCTTAAATAATGCAGCAGAGTCCTTAAATAATGCAGCACAGTCCTCAAATGCTTCAGCAGAGTGAATAATTAATGCAGCAGAGTCCTTAAATAATGCAGCAAATTCCTTAAATATGCAGCAAATTCCTTAAATATGCAGCAAATTCCTTAAATAATACAGCAGAGTACTTAAATAATCCAACAAAGTCCTTAAATAATGCAGCAAAGTCCTTAAATAATGCAGCAGAGTCCTCAAATAATGCAGCAGAGTCCTCAAATGCTTCAGCAGAGTCATTAAATAATGCAGCAGAGTCCTTAAATAATGCAGCAAATTCCTTAAATAATGAATCAGAGTCCTTAAATAATGCAGCAAAGTTCTTAAATAATGCAGCAGAGTCCTTAAATAATGCAACAAAGTCCTTAAATAATTCAGCAGAGTCCTTAAATACTGCAGCAGAGTCCATAAATAATGTAGCAAAGTCCTTAAATAATGCAGCAGAGTCCTTAAATACCACAGCAGAGTCCTTAAATAATGCAGCAAAGTCCTTAAATAATGCAGCAGAGTCCTTAAATAATGCAGCAGAGTCCTTAAATAATGCAGCAAAGTCCTTATATAATGCAGCAAAGTCCTTAAATAATGCAGCAAAGTCCTTATATAATGCAGCAGAGTCCTTAAATTCTGAAGCAGAGTCCTTAAATAATTCAGCAAAGTCCTTAAATTATGCAACAGAGTCCTTTAATACCGCAGCAGAGTATTAAAATAATTCATCAAAGTCCATAAATAATGCAGCAGAGTCCATAAATAATTCAGCAGAGTCCTCAAATGATTCAGCAAAGTCATTAAATAATGCAGCAAAGTCCTTAACTAATGTAGCAGAATCCTTAAATAATGCAGCAAAGTCCTAATATAATGCAGCAGAGTCCTTAAAAACTGAAGCAGAGTCCTTAAATAATGCAGCAAAGTCCTTAAATAATGCAGCAGAGTCCTTATATACCGCAGCAGAGTCCTTAAATAATGCAGCAGAGTCCTTAATTAATGCAACAAAGTCCTTAAATAATGCAGCAGATTCCTTAAATACCACAGCAGAGTCCTTAAATAATTCAGCAAAGTCCTTAAATAATGCTGCAGCAGAGTCCTTAAATAATGCAGCAGAGTCCTCAAATGCTTCAGCAGAGTGAAAAAATGATGCAGCAGAGTCCTTAAATAATGCAGCAAATTCTTTAAATATGCAGCAAATTCCTTAAATAATGCAGCAGAGTCCTTAAATAATGCAACAAAGTCCTTAAATAATGCAGCAGAGTCCTTAAATACTGAAGCAGAGTCCTTAAATATTGCAGCAAAGTCCTTAAATAATGCAGCAGAGTCATTAAATATTGCAGCAAAGTCCTTAAATAATGCAGCAGAGTCCTTAAATAATGCAGCAGAGTCCTCAAATGCTTCAGCAGAATGAATAAATAATGAAGCAGAGTCCTTAAATAATGCACTAAATTCCTTAAATATGCAGCAAATTCCTTAAATAATGCAGCAGAGTCCTTAAATAATTCAGCAGAGTCCTTAAATACCGCAGCAGAGTCCATAAATAATGCAGCAAAGTCCTTAAATAATGCAACAGAGTCCATAAATACCGCAGCAGAGTCCTTAAATAATGCAGCAAAGTCCTTAAATAATGCAGCGGAGTCCTTAAATAATGCAGCAAAGTCCTTAAATAATGCAGCAGAGTCCTTAAATAATACAACAAAGTCCTTAAATAATGCAGCAGAGTCCTTAAATACTGAAGCAGAGTCCTTAAACATTGCAACAAAGTCCTTAAATAATGCAACAAAGTCCTTAAATAATGCAGCAGAGTCCTTAAATAATGCAGCAAAATGCAGCAGAGTCCTTAAATAATGCAACAAAGTCCTTAAATAATGCAGCAGAGTCCTTAAATATTGCAGCAGAGTCCTTAAATAATTCAGCAAACTCCTTAAATAATGCAGCAGAGTCCTTAAATAATGCAGCAGAGTCCTCAAATGCTTCAGCAGAGTGAATAAATAATGAAGCAGAGTCCTTAAATAATGCAGCAAATTCCTTAAATATGCAGCAAATTCCTTAAATAATGCAGCAGAGTCCTTAAATAATCCAACAAAGTCATTAAATAATGCAGCAAGTCCTTAAATAATGCAGCAGAGTCCTCAAATAATACAGCAGAGTCCTCAAATGCTTCAGCAAAGTCATTAAATAATGCAGCATAGTCCTTAAATAATGCAGCAAAGTACTTAACTAATGCAGCAGAGTCCTTAAATAATGCAACAAAGTCCTTAAATAATGCAGCAGAGTCCATAAATACTGAAGTAGAGTCCTTAAATATTGCAAGAAAGTCCTTAAATAATGCAGCAGAGTCATTAAATAATGCAACAAAGTTATTACATAATGCAGCAGAGTCCTTTAATAATGCAGCAGAGTCCTTAAATACCACAGCAGAGTCCTTAAATAATTCAGCAAAGTTCTTAAATAATGCAGCAGAGTCCTTAAATAATGCAGCAGAGTCCTCAAATGCTTCAGCAGAGTGAATAAATGATGCAGCAGAGTCCTTAAATAATGCAGCAAATTCTTTAAATATGCAGCAAATTCCTTAAATAATACAGCAGAGTCCTTAAATAATGAAACAAAGTCCTTAAATAATGCAGCAGAGTCCTTAAATACCGCAGCAGAGTCCTTAAATAATGCAGCAAAGTCCTTAAATAATGTAGCAGAATCCTTAAATAATGCAGCAGAGTCCTTATATACCGCAGCATAGTCCTTAAATAATGCAGCAGAGTCCTTAAATAATGCAACAAAGTCCTTAAATAATGCAGCAGATTCCTTAAATTCCGCAGCAGAGTCCTCAAATGCTTCAGCATAGTCATTAAATAATGCAGCATAGTCCTTAAATAATGCAGCAAAGTCCTTAAATAATGCAGCACAGTTCTTAAATAATGCAACAATGTCGTTAAATAATGCAGCAGAGTCCTTAAATACCGCAGCAAAGTGCTTAAATAATGCAGCAGAGTCCTTAAATAATGCAGCAGAGTCCTCAAATGCTTCAGGAGAGTCCTTAAATAATGCAGCAGAGTCCTTAAATAATGCAGCAGAGTCCTCAAATGCTTCAGGAGAGTCCTTAAATAATGCAACAAAGTCCTTAAATAATGCAGCAGAGTCCCTAAATACTGAAGCAGAGTCCTTAAATATTGCAGCAAAGTCCTTAAATAATGCAGCAGAGTCATTAAATAATGCAACAAAGTCCTTACATAATGCAGCAGAGTCCTTAAATAATGCAGCAGAGTCCTTAAATACTGAAGCAGAGTCCTTAAATATTGCAGCAAAGTCCTTAAATAATGCAGCAGAGTCATTAAATAATGCAACAAAGTCCTTGCATAATGCAGCAGAGTCCTTAAATAATGCAACAAAGTCCTTTAATAATGCAGCAGAGTCCTTAAATACCACAGCAGAGTCCTTAAATAATTCAGCAAAGTCCTTAAATAATGCAGCAGAGTCCTTAAATAATGCAGCATAGTCCTCAAATGCTTCAGCAGAGTGAATAAATGATGCAGCAGAGTCCTTAAATAATGCAGAAAATTCTTTAAATATGCAGCAAATTCCTTAAATAATGCAGCAGAGTCCTTAAATAATGCAACAAAGTCCTTAAATAATGCAGCAAAGACCTTAAATAATGCAGCAGAGTCCTTAAATACCACAGCAGAGTCCTTAAATAATGCAACAAAGTCCTTAAACAATGCAGCAGAGTCCTTAAATACTGAAGCAGAGTCCTTAAATAATGCAGCAAATTCCTTAATTAATGCAGCAGAGTCCTTAAATAATGCAGCAAAGTCCTTAACTAATGTAGCAGAATCCTTAAATAATACAGCAAAGTCCTAATATAATGCAGCAGAGTCCTTAAAAACTGAAGCAGAGTCCTTAAATAATGCAGCAAAGTCCTTAAATAATGCAGCAGAGTCCTTATATACCGCAGCAGAGTCCTTAAATAATGCAGCAGAGTCCTTAATTAATGCAACAAAGTCCTTAAATAATGCAGCAGATTCCTTAAATACCACAGCAGAGTCCTTAAATAATTCAGCAAAGTCCTTAAATAATGCAGCAGAGTCCTCAAATGCTTCAGCAGAGTGAAAAAATGATGCAGCAGAGTCCTTAAATAATGCAGCAAATTCTTTAAATATGCAGCAAATTCCTTAAATAATGCAGCAGAGTCCTTAAATAATGCAACAAAGTCCTTAAATAATGCAGCAGAGTCCTTAAATACTGAAGCAGAGTCCTTAAATATTGCAGCAAAGTCCTTAAATAATGCAGCAGAGTCATTAAATATTGCAGCAAAGTCCTTAAATAATGCAGCAGAGTCCTTAAATAATGCAACAAAGTCCTTAAATAATGCAGCAGATTCCTTAAATTCCGCAGCAGTGTCCTTACATAATGCAGCAAAGTCCTTAATTAATGCAGCAGAGTCCTTAAATACCACAGCAGAGTCCTTAGATAATGCAGCAAAGTCCTTAAATAATGCAGCAGAATCCTTAAATAATGCAGCAGAGTCCTTTAATGCCGCCGCAGATACCTTAAATAATGCAGCAGAGTGCTTAAATAATGCAGCAGAGTCCTTAAATAATGCAGAAGGTTGCTTAAATACCGCAGCAGAGTGCTTAAATAATGCAGCAAAATCCTAAAATAATGCAGCAGAGTACTTAAATACCGCAGCAGAGTCCTTAAATAATGCAACAAAGTCCTTAAATAATGCAGCAAAGACCTTAAATAATGCAGCAGAGTCCTTAAATACCGCAGCAGAGTCCTTAAATAATGCAACAAAGTCCTTAAACAATGCAGCAGAGTCCTTAAATACTGAAGCAGAGTCCTTAAATAATGCAGCAAATTCCTTAATTAATGCAGCAGAGTCCTTAAATAATGCAGCAAAGTCCTTAAATAATGTAGCAGAATCCTTAAATAATGCAGCAAAGTCCTAATATAATGCAGCAGAGTCCTTAAAAACTGAAGCAGAGTCCTTAAATAATGCAGCAAAGTCCTTAAATAATGCAGCAGAGTCCTTATATACCGCAGCAGAGTCCTTAAATAATGCAGCAGAGTCCTTAAATAATGCAACAAAGTCCTTAAATAATGCAGCAGATTCCTTAAATACCACAGCAGAGTCCTTAAATAATTCAGCAAAGTCCTTAAATAATGCAGCAGAGTCCTTAAATAATGCAGCAGAGTCCTCAAATGCTTCAGCAGAGTGAAAAAATGATGCAGCAGAGTCCTTAAATAATGCAGCAAATTCTTTAAATATGCAGCAAATTCCTTAAATAATGCAGCAGAGTCCTTAAATAATGCAATAAAGTCCTTAAGTAATGCAGCAAAGTCCTTAAATAATGCAGCAGAGTCCTCAAATGATTCAGCAAAGTCATTAAATAATGCAGCAGAGTCCGTAAATAATGCAGCAAAGTCCTTAAATAATGCAGCAGAGTCCTTAAATAATACAACAAAGTCCTTAAATAATGCAGCAGAGTCCTTAAATAATGCAGCAAAGTCCTTAAATAATGCAGCAGAGTCCTTAAATAATACAACAAAGTCCTTAAATAATGCAGCAGAGTCCTTAAATACTGAAGCAGAGTCCTTAAATATTGCAACAAAGGCCTTAAATAATGCAACAAAGTCCTTAAATAATGCAGCAGAGTCCTTAAATAATGCAACAAAGTCCTTAAATAATGCAGCAGAGTCCTTAAATAATGCAGCAAAATGCAGCAGAGTCCTTAAATAATGCAACAAAGTCATAAAATAATGCAGCAGAGTCCTTAAATATTGCAACAGAGTCCATAAATAATTCAGCAAACTCCTTAAATAATGCAGCAGAGTCCTTAAATAATGCAGCAGAGTCCTCAAATGCTTCAGCAGAATGAATAAATAATGAAGCAGAGTCCTTAAATAATGCAGCAAATTCCTTAAATATGCAGCAAATTCCTTAAATAATGCAGCAGAGTCCTTAAAAAATCCAACGAAGTCATTAAATAATGCAGCAAGTCCTTAAATAATGCAGCAGAGTCCTCAAATGCTTCAGCAAAGTCATTAAATAATGCAGCATAGTCCTTAAATAATGCAGCAAAGTCCTTAACTAATGCAGCAGAGTCCTTAAATAATGCAACAAAGTCCTTAAATAATGCAGCAGAGTCCTTAAATACTGAAGCAGAGTCCTTAAATATTGCAAGAAAGTCCTTAAATAATGCAGCAGAGTCATTAAATAATGCAACAAAGTCCTTACATAATGCAGCAGAGTCCTTTAATAATGCAGCAGAGTCCTTAAATACCACAGCAGAGTCCTTAAATAATTCAGCAAAGTTCTTAAATAATGCAGCAGAGTCCTTAAATAATGCAGCAGAGTCCTCAAATGCTTCAGCAGAGTGAATAAATGATGCAGCAGAGTCCGTAAATAAAGCAGCAAATTCTTTAAATATGCAGCAAATTCCTTAAATAATACAGCAGAGTCCTTAAATAATGAAACAAAGTCCTTAAATAATGCAGCAAAGTCCTTAAATAATGCAGCAGAGTCCTTAAATACCGCAGCAGAGTCCTTAAATAATGCAGCAAAGTCCTTAAATAATGCAGCAGAGTCCTTAAATACCGCAGCAAAGTCCTTAAATAATGCAGCAGAGTCCTTAAATAATGCAACAGAGTCCTTAAATAATGCAGCAGAGTCCTTAAATAATGCAGCAAAGTCCTTTAATAATGCAGCAGAGTCCTTAAATAATGAAACAAAGTCCTTAAATAATGCAGCAGAGTCCTTAAATACTGAAGCAGAGTCCTTAAATAATGCAGCAATGTCCTTAAATAATGCAGCAGAGTCCTTAAATAATGCAACAAAGTCCTTAAATAATGCAGCAGAGTCCTTAAATACTGAAGCAGAGTCCTTAAATATTGCAGCAAAGTCCTTAAATAATGCAGCAGAGTCATTAAATAATGCAACAAAGTCCTTAAATAATGCAGCAGAGTCCTTAAATAATGCAATAAAGTCCTTAAATAATGCAGCAGAGTACTTAAATAATGCAACAAAGTCCTTAAATAATGCAGCAAAGTCCTTAAATACCACAGCAGAGTCATTAAATAATTCAGCAAAGTCCTTAAATAATGCAGCATAGTCCTTAAATAATGCAGCAAAGTCCTTAAATAATGCAGCACAGTTCTTAAATAGTGCAACAACGTCGGTAAATAATGCAGCAGAGTCCTTAAATAATGCAGCAAAGTCCTTAACTAATGCAGCTGAGTCCTTAAATAATGCAACAAAGTCCTTAAATAATGCAGCAGAGTCCTTAAATACCGCAGCAAAGTCCTTAAATAATGCAGCAGAGTCCTTAAATAATGCAACAAAGTCCTTAAATAATGCAGCAGAGTCCTTAAATATTGCAGCAAAGTCCTTTAATAATGCAGCAGAGTCCTTAAATAATGAAACAAAGTCCTTAAATAATGCAGCAGAGTCCTTAAATACTGAAGCAGAGTCCTTAAATAATGCAGCAATGTCCTTAAATAATGCAGCAGAGTCCTTAAATAATGCAACAAAGTCCTTAAATAATGCAGCAGAGTCCTTAAATAATGCAGCAGAGTCCTTAAATAATGCAGCAGAGTGAATAAATAATGCAGCAGAGTCCTTAAATAATCCAACAAAGTCCTTAAATAATGCAGCAAAGTCCTTAAATAATGCAGCAGAGTCCTTAAATAATGCAGCAAAGTCCTTAAATAATGCAGCAGAGTCCTTAAATAATGCAACAAAGTCCTTAAATAATGCAGCAGAGTCCTTAAATACTGAAGCAGAGTCCTTAAATATTGCAGCAAAGTCCTTAAATAATGCAGCAGAGTCATTAAATAATGCAACAAAGTCCTTAAATAATGCAGCAGAGTCCTTAAATAATGCAATAAAGTCCTTAAATAATGCAGCAGAGTACTTAAATAATGCAACAAAGTCCTTAAATAATGCAGCAAAGTCCTTAAATACCACAGCAGAGTCATTAAATAATTCAGCAAAGTCCTTAAATAATGCAGCAGAGTCCTTAAATAATGCAGCAGACTCCTTAAATAATTCAGCAAAGTCCTTAAATAATGCAGCAGAGTCCTTAAATAATGCAACAAAGTCCTTAAATAATGCAGCAGAGTACTTAAATAATGCAGCAAAGTCCTTTAATAATGCAGCAGAGCCCTTAAATAATGCAATAAAGTCCTTAAATAATGCATCAGAGTCCTTAAATACGGAAGCAGAGTCCTTAAATATTGCAGCAAAGTCCTTAAATAATGCAGCAGAGTCCTTAAATAATGCAGCAAAGTCCTTAAATAATGCAGCGGAGTCCTTAAATAATGCAACAAAGTCCTTAAATAATGCAGCAGAGTCCTTAAATAATGCAGCACAGTCCTCAAATGCTTCAGCAGAGTGAATAATTAATGCAGCAGAGTCCTTAAATAATGCAGCAAATTCCTTAAATATGCAGCAAATTCCTTAAATATGCAGCAAATTCCTTAAATAATACAGCAGAGTACTTAAATAATCCAACAAAGTCCTTAAATAATGCAGCAAAGTCCTTAAATAATGCAGCAGAGTCCTCAAATAATGCAGCAGAGTCCTCAAATGCTTCAGCAGAGTCATTAAATAATGCAGCAGAGTCCTTAAATAATGCATCAAAGTCCTTAAATAATGCAGCAGAGTCATTAAATAATGAAGCAAAGTCCTTAAATATTGCAGCAAAGTCCTTAAATAATGCAGCAGAGTCCTTAAATAATGCAACAAAGTCCTTAAATAATGCAGCAGAGTCCTTAAATAATGCAGCAAAGTCCTTAAATAATGCAGCAGAGTCATTAAATAATGCAGCAGAGTCTTTAAATACCGCAGCAGAGTACTTAAATACTGAAGCAGAGTCCTTTAATATAGCAGCAAGTTCCTTAAAAAATGCAGCAGAGTCCTTAAAAAATCCAACAAAGTCATTAAATAATGCAGCAAGTCCTTAAATAATGCAGCAGAGTCCTCTAATAATGCAGCAGAGTCCTCAAATGCTTCAGCAAAGTCATTCAATAATGCAGCATAGTCCTTAAATAATGCAGCAAAGTCCTTAAATAATGCAGCACAGTTCTTAAATAGTGCAACAACGTCGGTAAATAAGGCAGCAGAGTCCTTAAATAATGCAGCAAAGTCCTTAACTAATGCAGCAGAGTCCTTAAATAATGCAACAAAGTCCTTAAATAATGCAGCAGAGTCCTTAAATACCGCAGCAAAGTCCTTAAATAATGCAGCAGAGTCCTTAAATAATGCAACAACGTCCTTAAATAATGCAGCAGAGTCCTTAAATAATGCAGCAAAGTCCTTTAATAATGCAGCAGAGTCCTTAAATAATGCAAAAAAGTCCTTAAATAATGCAGCAGAGTCCTTAAATACTGAAGCAGAGTCCTTAAATAATGCAGAAAAGTCCTTAAATAATGCAACAAAGTCCTTAAATAATGCAGCAGAGTCCTTAAATAATGCAGCAGAGTCCTCAAATGCTTCAGCAGAGTGAATAAATAATGCAGCAGAGTCCTTAAATAATGCATCAAATTCCTTAAATATGCAGCAAATTCCTTAAATAATACAGCAGAGTCCTTAAATAATCCAACAAAGTCCTTAAATAATGAAACAAAGTCCTTAAATAATGCAGCAGAGTCCTTAAATAATGCAGCAAAGTCCTTAAATAATGCAGCAGAGTCCTTAAATAATGCAACAAAGTCCTTAAATAATGCAGCAGAGTCCTTAAATACTGAAGCAGAGTCCTTAAATATTGCAGCAAAGTCCTTAAATAATGCAGCAGAGTCATTAAATAATGCAACAAAGTCCTTAAATAATGCAGCAGAGTCCTTAAATAATGCAACAAAGTCCTTAAATAATGCAGCAGAGTACTTAAATAATGCAACAAAGTCCTTAAATAATGCAGCAAAGTCCTTAAATACCACAGCAGAGTCATTAAATAATTCAGCAAAGTCCTTAAATAATGCAGCAGAGTCCTTAAATAATGCAGCAGACTCCTTAAATAATTCAGCAAAGTCCTTAAATAATGCAGCAGAGTCCTTAAATAATGCAACAAAGTCCTTAAATAATGCAGCAGAGTACTTAAATAATGCAGCAAACTCCTTTAATAATGCAGCAGAGCCCTTAAATAATGCAATAAAGTCCTTAAATAATGCAGCAGAGTCCTTAAATACGGAAGCAGAGTCCTTAAATATTGCAGCAAAGTCCTTAAATAATGCAGCAGAGTCCTTAAATAATGCAACAAAGTCCTTAAATAATGCAGCAGAGTCCTTAAATAATGCAGCAAAGTCCTTAACTAATGCAGCAGAGTCCTTAAATAATGCAACAAAGTCCTTAAATAATGCAGCAGAGTCCTTAAATAATGCAGCAAAGTCCTTAAATAATGCAGCAGAGTCATTAAATAATGCAGCAGAGTCTTTAAATACCGCAGCAGAGTACTTAAATACTGAAGCAGAGTCCTTTAATATAGCAGCAAGTTCCTTAAATAATGCAGCAGAGTCCTTAAAAAATCCAACAAAGTCATTAAATAATGCAGCAAGTCCTTAAATAATGCAGCAGAGTCCTCTAATAATGCAGCAGAGTCCTCATATGCTTCAGCAAAGTCATTCAATAATGCAGCATAGTCCTTAAATAATGCAGCAAAGTCCTTAAATAATGCAGCACAGTTCTTAAATAGTGCAACAACGTCGGTAAATAAGGCAGCAGAGTCCTTAAATAATGCAGCAAAGTCCTTAACTAATGCAGCAGAGTCCTTAAATAATGCAACAAAGTCCTTAAATAATGCAGCAGAGTCCTTAAATACCGCAGCAAAGTCCTTAAATAATGCAGCAGAGTCCTTAAATAATGCAACAAAGTCCTTAAATAATGCAGCAGAGTCCTTAAATAATGCAGCAAAGTCCTTTAATAATGCAGCAGAGTCCTTAAATAATGCAACAAAGTCCTTAAATAATGCAGCAGAGTCCTTAAATACTGAAGCAGAGTCCTTAAATAATGCAGAAAAGTCCTTAAATAATGCAACAAAGTCCTTAAATAATGCAGCAGAGTCCTTAAATAATGCAGCAGAGTCCTCAAATGCTTCAGCAGAGTGAATAAATAATGCAGCAGAGTCCTTAAATAATGCATCAAATTCCTTAAATATGCAGCAAATTCCTTAAATAATACAGCAGAGTCCTTAAATAATCCAACAAAGTCCTTAAATAATGAAGCAAAGTCCTTAAATAATGCAGCAGAGTCCTTAAATAATGCAGCAAAGTCCTTAAATAATGCAGCAGAGTCCTTAAATAATGCAACAAAGTCCTTAAATAATGCAGCAGAGTCCTTAAATACTGAAGCAGAGTCCTTAAATATTGCAGCAAAGTCCTTAAATAATGCAGCAGAGTCATTAAATAATGCAACAAAGTCCTTAAATAATGCAGCAGAGTCCTTAAATAATGCAACAAAGTCCTTAAATAATGCAGCAGAGTACTTAAATAATGCAACAAAGTCCTTAAATAATGCAGCAAAGTCCTTAAATACCACAGCAGAGTCATTAAATAATTCAGCAAAGTCCTTAAATAATGCAGCAGAGTCCTTAAATAATGCAGCAGACTCCTTAAATAATTCAGCAAAGTCCTTAAATAATGCAGCAGAGTCCTTAAATAATGCAACAAAGTCCTTAAATAATGCAGCAGAGTACTTAAATAATGCAGCAAACTCCTTTAATAATGCAGCAGAGCCCTTAAATAATGCAATAAAGTCCTTAAATAATGCAGCAGAGTCCTTAAATACGGAAGCAGAGTCCTTAAATATTGCAGCAAAGTCCTTAAATAATGCAGCAGAGTCCTTAAATAATGCAACAAAGTCCTTAAATAATGCAGCAGAGTCCTTAAATAATGCAGCAAAGTCCTTAACTAATGCAGCAGAGTAATTAAATAATGCAACAAAGTCCTTAAATAATGCAACAGAGTCCTTAAATACCGCAGCAAAGTGCTTAAATAATGCAGCAGAGTCCTCAAATGCTTCAGCAGAGTCCTTAAATAATGCAGCAGAGTCCTTAAATAATGCATCAGAGTCCTTAAATAATGTAACAAAGTCCTTAAATAATGCAGCAGAGTCCTTAAATACTGAAGCAGAGCCCTTAAATAATGCAATAAAGTCATTAAATAATGCAGCAGAGTCCTTAAATACGGAAGCAGAGTCCTTAAATACTGCAGCAAAGTCCTTAAATAATGCAGCAGAGTCCTTAAATAATGCAATAAAGTCCTTAAATAATGCATCAGAGTCCTTAAATACGGAAGCAGAGTCCTTAAATATTGCAGCAAAGTCCTTAAATAATGCAGCAGAGTCCTTAAATAATGCAACAAAGTCCTTAAATAATGCAGCGGAGTCCTTAAATAATGCAACAAAGTCCTTAAATAATGCAGCAGAGTCCTTAAATAATGCAGCACAGTCCTCAAATGCTTCAGCAGAGTGAATAATTAATGCAGCAGAGTCCTTAAATAATGCAGCAAATTCCTTAAATATGCAGCAAATTCCTTAAATATGCAGCAAATTCCTTAAATAATACAGCAGAGTACTTAAATAATCCAACAAAGTCCTTAAATAATGCAGCAAAGTCCTTAAATAATGCAGCAGAGTCCTCAAATAATGCAGCAGAGTCCTCAAATGCTTCAGCAGAGTCATTAAATAATGCAGCAGAGTCCTTAAATAATGCAGCAAATTCCTTAAATAATGAATCAGAGTCCTTAAATAATGCAGCAAAGTTCTTAAATAATGCAGCAGAGTCCTTAAATAATGCAACAAAGTCCTTAAATAATTCAGCAGAGTCCTTAAATACTGCAGCAGAGTCCATAAATAATGTAGCAAAGTCCTTAAATAATGCAGCAGAGTCCTTAAATACCACAGCAGAGTCCTTAAATAATGCAGCAAAGTCCTTAAATAATGCAGCAGAGTCCTTAAATAATGCAGCAGAGTCCTTAAATAATGCAGCAAAGTCCTTATATAATGCAGCAAAGTCCTTAAATAATGCAGCAAAGTCCTTATATAATGCAGCAGAGTCCTTAAATTCTGAAGCAGAGTCCTTAAATAATTCAGCAAAGTCCTTAAATTATGCAACAGAGTCCTTTAATACCGCAGCAGAGTATTAAAATAATTCATCAAAGTCCATAAATAATGCAGCAGAGTCCATAAATAATTCAGCAGAGTCCTCAAATGATTCAGCAAAGTCATTAAATAATGCAGCAAAGTCCTTAACTAATGTAGCAGAATCCTTAAATAATGCAGCAAAGTCCTAATATAATGCAGCAGAGTCCTTAAAAACTGAAGCAGAGTCCTTAAATAATGCAGCAAAGTCCTTAAATAATGCAGCAGAGTCCTTATATACCGCAGCAGAGTCCTTAAATAATGCAGCAGAGTCCTTAATTAATGCAACAAAGTCCTTAAATAATGCAGCAGATTCCTTAAATACCACAGCAGAGTCCTTAAATAATTCAGCAAAGTCCTTAAATAATGCTGCAGCAGAGTCCTTAAATAATGCAGCAGAGTCCTCAAATGCTTCAGCAGAGTGAAAAAATGATGCAGCAGAGTCCTTAAATAATGCAGCAAATTCTTTAAATATGCAGCAAATTCCTTAAATAATGCAGCAGAGTCCTTAAATAATGCAACAAAGTCCTTAAATAATGCAGCAGAGTCCTTAAATACTGAAGCAGAGTCCTTAAATATTGCAGCAAAGTCCTTAAATAATGCAGCAGAGTCATTAAATATTGCAGCAAAGTCCTTAAATAATGCAGCAGAGTCCTTAAATAATGCAGCAGAGTCCTCAAATGCTTCAGCAGAATGAATAAATAATGAAGCAGAGTCCTTAAATAATGCACTAAATTCCTTAAATATGCAGCAAATTCCTTAAATAATGCAGCAGAGTCCTTAAATAATTCAGCAGAGTCCTTAAATACCGCAGCAGAGTCCATAAATAATGCAGCAAAGTCCTTAAATAATGCAACAGAGTCCATAAATACCGCAGCAGAGTCCTTAAATAATGCAGCAAAGTCCTTAAATAATGCAGCGGAGTCCTTAAATAATGCAGCAAAGTCCTTAAATAATGCAGCAGAGTCCTTAAATAATACAACAAAGTCCTTAAATAATGCAGCAGAGTCCTTAAATACTGAAGCAGAGTCCTTAAACATTGCAACAAAGTCCTTAAATAATGCAACAAAGTCCTTAAATAATGCAGCAGAGTCCTTAAATAATGCAGCAAAATGCAGCAGAGTCCTTAAATAATGCAACAAAGTCCTTAAATAATGCAGCAGAGTCCTTAAATATTGCAGCAGAGTCCTTAAATAATTCAGCAAACTCCTTAAATAATGCAGCAGAGTCCTTAAATAATGCAGCAGAGTCCTCAAATGCTTCAGCAGAGTGAATAAATAATGAAGCAGAGTCCTTAAATAATGCAGCAAATTCCTTAAATATGCAGCAAATTCCTTAAATAATGCAGCAGAGTCCTTAAATAATCCAACAAAGTCATTAAATAATGCAGCAAGTCCTTAAATAATGCAGCAGAGTCCTCAAATAATACAGCAGAGTCCTCAAATGCTTCAGCAAAGTCATTAAATAATGCAGCATAGTCCTTAAATAATGCAGCAAAGTACTTAACTAATGCAGCAGAGTCCTTAAATAATGCAACAAAGTCCTTAAATAATGCAGCAGAGTCCATAAATACTGAAGTAGAGTCCTTAAATATTGCAAGAAAGTCCTTAAATAATGCAGCAGAGTCATTAAATAATGCAACAAAGTTATTACATAATGCAGCAGAGTCCTTTAATAATGCAGCAGAGTCCTTAAATACCACAGCAGAGTCCTTAAATAATTCAGCAAAGTTCTTAAATAATGCAGCAGAGTCCTTAAATAATGCAGCAGAGTCCTCAAATGCTTCAGCAGAGTGAATAAATGATGCAGCAGAGTCCTTAAATAATGCAGCAAATTCTTTAAATATGCAGCAAATTCCTTAAATAATACAGCAGAGTCCTTAAATAATGAAACAAAGTCCTTAAATAATGCAGCAGAGTCCTTAAATACCGCAGCAGAGTCCTTAAATAATGCAGCAAAGTCCTTAAATAATGTAGCAGAATCCTTAAATAATGCAGCAGAGTCCTTATATACCGCAGCATAGTCCTTAAATAATGCAGCAGAGTCCTTAAATAATGCAACAAAGTCCTTAAATAATGCAGCAGATTCCTTAAATTCCGCAGCAGAGTCCTCAAATGCTTCAGCATAGTCATTAAATAATGCAGCATAGTCCTTAAATAATGCAGCAAAGTCCTTAAATAATGCAGCACAGTTCTTAAATAATGCAACAATGTCGTTAAATAATGCAGCAGAGTCCTTAAATACCGCAGCAAAGTGCTTAAATAATGCAGCAGAGTCCTTAAATAATGCAGCAGAGTCCTCAAATGCTTCAGGAGAGTCCTTAAATAATGCAGCAGAGTCCTTAAATAATGCAGCAGAGTCCTCAAATGCTTCAGGAGAGTCCTTAAATAATGCAACAAAGTCCTTAAATAATGCAGCAGAGTCCCTAAATACTGAAGCAGAGTCCTTAAATATTGCAGCAAAGTCCTTAAATAATGCAGCAGAGTCATTAAATAATGCAACAAAGTCCTTACATAATGCAGCAGAGTCCTTAAATAATGCAGCAGAGTCCTTAAATACTGAAGCAGAGTCCTTAAATATTGCAGCAAAGTCCTTAAATAATGCAGCAGAGTCATTAAATAATGCAACAAAGTCCTTGCATAATGCAGCAGAGTCCTTAAATAATGCAACAAAGTCCTTTAATAATGCAGCAGAGTCCTTAAATACCACAGCAGAGTCCTTAAATAATTCAGCAAAGTCCTTAAATAATGCAGCAGAGTCCTTAAATAATGCAGCATAGTCCTCAAATGCTTCAGCAGAGTGAATAAATGATGCAGCAGAGTCCTTAAATAATGCAGAAAATTCTTTAAATATGCAGCAAATTCCTTAAATAATGCAGCAGAGTCCTTAAATAATGCAACAAAGTCCTTAAATAATGCAGCAAAGACCTTAAATAATGCAGCAGAGTCCTTAAATACCACAGCAGAGTCCTTAAATAATGCAACAAAGTCCTTAAACAATGCAGCAGAGTCCTTAAATACTGAAGCAGAGTCCTTAAATAATGCAGCAAATTCCTTAATTAATGCAGCAGAGTCCTTAAATAATGCAGCAAAGTCCTTAACTAATGTAGCAGAATCCTTAAATAATACAGCAAAGTCCTAATATAATGCAGCAGAGTCCTTAAAAACTGAAGCAGAGTCCTTAAATAATGCAGCAAAGTCCTTAAATAATGCAGCAGAGTCCTTATATACCGCAGCAGAGTCCTTAAATAATGCAGCAGAGTCCTTAATTAATGCAACAAAGTCCTTAAATAATGCAGCAGATTCCTTAAATACCACAGCAGAGTCCTTAAATAATTCAGCAAAGTCCTTAAATAATGCAGCAGAGTCCTCAAATGCTTCAGCAGAGTGAAAAAATGATGCAGCAGAGTCCTTAAATAATGCAGCAAATTCTTTAAATATGCAGCAAATTCCTTAAATAATGCAGCAGAGTCCTTAAATAATGCAACAAAGTCCTTAAATAATGCAGCAGAGTCCTTAAATACTGAAGCAGAGTCCTTAAATATTGCAGCAAAGTCCTTAAATAATGCAGCAGAGTCATTAAATATTGCAGCAAAGTCCTTAAATAATGCAGCAGAGTCCTTAAATAATGCAACAAAGTCCTTAAATAATGCAGCAGATTCCTTAAATTCCGCAGCAGTGTCCTTACATAATGCAGCAAAGTCCTTAATTAATGCAGCAGAGTCCTTAAATACCACAGCAGAGTCCTTAGATAATGCAGCAAAGTCCTTAAATAATGCAGCAGAATCCTTAAATAATGCAGCAGAGTCCTTTAATGCCGCCGCAGATACCTTAAATAATGCAGCAGAGTGCTTAAATAATGCAGCAGAGTCCTTAAATAATGCAGAAGGTTGCTTAAATACCGCAGCAGAGTGCTTAAATAATGCAGCAAAATCCTAAAATAATGCAGCAGAGTACTTAAATACCGCAGCAGAGTCCTTAAATAATGCAACAAAGTCCTTAAATAATGCAGCAAAGACCTTAAATAATGCAGCAGAGTCCTTAAATACCGCAGCAGAGTCCTTAAATAATGCAACAAAGTCCTTAAACAATGCAGCAGAGTCCTTAAATACTGAAGCAGAGTCCTTAAATAATGCAGCAAATTCCTTAATTAATGCAGCAGAGTCCTTAAATAATGCAGCAAAGTCCTTAAATAATGTAGCAGAATCCTTAAATAATGCAGCAAAGTCCTAATATAATGCAGCAGAGTCCTTAAAAACTGAAGCAGAGTCCTTAAATAATGCAGCAAAGTCCTTAAATAATGCAGCAGAGTCCTTATATACCGCAGCAGAGTCCTTAAATAATGCAGCAGAGTCCTTAAATAATGCAACAAAGTCCTTAAATAATGCAGCAGATTCCTTAAATACCACAGCAGAGTCCTTAAATAATTCAGCAAAGTCCTTAAATAATGCAGCAGAGTCCTTAAATAATGCAGCAGAGTCCTCAAATGCTTCAGCAGAGTGAAAAAATGATGCAGCAGAGTCCTTAAATAATGCAGCAAATTCTTTAAATATGCAGCAAATTCCTTAAATAATGCAGCAGAGTCCTTAAATAATGCAATAAAGTCCTTAAGTAATGCAGCAAAGTCCTTAAATAATGCAGCAGAGTCCTCAAATGATTCAGCAAAGTCATTAAATAATGCAGCAGAGTCCGTAAATAATGCAGCAAAGTCCTTAAATAATGCAGCAGAGTCCTTAAATAATACAACAAAGTCCTTAAATAATGCAGCAGAGTCCTTAAATAATGCAGCAAAGTCCTTAAATAATGCAGCAGAGTCCTTAAATAATACAACAAAGTCCTTAAATAATGCAGCAGAGTCCTTAAATACTGAAGCAGAGTCCTTAAATATTGCAACAAAGGCCTTAAATAATGCAACAAAGTCCTTAAATAATGCAGCAGAGTCCTTAAATAATGCAACAAAGTCCTTAAATAATGCAGCAGAGTCCTTAAATAATGCAGCAAAATGCAGCAGAGTCCTTAAATAATGCAACAAAGTCATAAAATAATGCAGCAGAGTCCTTAAATATTGCAACAGAGTCCATAAATAATTCAGCAAACTCCTTAAATAATGCAGCAGAGTCCTTAAATAATGCAGCAGAGTCCTCAAATGCTTCAGCAGAATGAATAAATAATGAAGCAGAGTCCTTAAATAATGCAGCAAATTCCTTAAATATGCAGCAAATTCCTTAAATAATGCAGCAGAGTCCTTAAAAAATCCAACGAAGTCATTAAATAATGCAGCAAGTCCTTAAATAATGCAGCAGAGTCCTCAAATGCTTCAGCAAAGTCATTAAATAATGCAGCATAGTCCTTAAATAATGCAGCAAAGTCCTTAACTAATGCAGCAGAGTCCTTAAATAATGCAACAAAGTCCTTAAATAATGCAGCAGAGTCCTTAAATACTGAAGCAGAGTCCTTAAATATTGCAAGAAAGTCCTTAAATAATGCAGCAGAGTCATTAAATAATGCAACAAAGTCCTTACATAATGCAGCAGAGTCCTTTAATAATGCAGCAGAGTCCTTAAATACCACAGCAGAGTCCTTAAATAATTCAGCAAAGTTCTTAAATAATGCAGCAGAGTCCTTAAATAATGCAGCAGAGTCCTCAAATGCTTCAGCAGAGTGAATAAATGATGCAGCAGAGTCCGTAAATAAAGCAGCAAATTCTTTAAATATGCAGCAAATTCCTTAAATAATACAGCAGAGTCCTTAAATAATGAAACAAAGTCCTTAAATAATGCAGCAAAGTCCTTAAATAATGCAGCAGAGTCCTTAAATACCGCAGCAGAGTCCTTAAATAATGCAGCAAAGTCCTTAAATAATGCAGCAGAGTCCTTAAATACCGCAGCAAAGTCCTTAAATAATGCAGCAGAGTCCTTAAATAATGCAACAGAGTCCTTAAATAATGCAGCAGAGTCCTTAAATAATGCAGCAAAGTCCTTTAATAATGCAGCAGAGTCCTTAAATAATGAAACAAAGTCCTTAAATAATGCAGCAGAGTCCTTAAATACTGAAGCAGAGTCCTTAAATAATGCAGCAATGTCCTTAAATAATGCAGCAGAGTCCTTAAATAATGCAACAAAGTCCTTAAATAATGCAGCAGAGTCCTTAAATAATGCAGCAGAGTCCTTAAATAATGCAGCAGAGTGAATAAATAATGCAGCAGAGTCCTTAAATAATCCAACAAAGTCCTTAAATAATGCAGCAAAGTCCTTAAATAATGCAGCAGAGTCCTTAAATAATGCAGCAAAGTCCTTAAATAATGCAGCAGAGTCCTTAAATAATGCAACAAAGTCCTTAAATAATGCAGCAGAGTCCTTAAATACTGAAGCAGAGTCCTTAAATATTGCAGCAAAGTCCTTAAATAATGCAGCAGAGTCATTAAATAATGCAACAAAGTCCTTAAATAATGCAGCAGAGTCCTTAAATAATGCAATAAAGTCCTTAAATAATGCAGCAGAGTACTTAAATAATGCAACAAAGTCTTTAAATAATGCAGCAAAGTCCTTAAATACCACAGCAGAGTCATTAAATAATTCAGCAAAGTCCTTAAATAATGCAGCAGAGTCCTTAAATAATGCAGCAGACTCCTTAAATAATTCAGCAAAGTCCTTAAATAATGCAGCAGAGTCCTTAAATAATGCAACAAAGTCCTTAAATAATGCAGCAGAGTACTTAAATAATGCAGCAAAGTCCTTTAATAATGCAGCAGAGCCCTTAAATAATGCAATAAAGTCCTTAAATAATGCATCAGAGTCCTTAAATACGGAAGCAGGGTCCTTAAATATTGCAGCAAAGTCCTTAAATAATGCAGCAGAGTCCTTAAATAATGCAGCAAAGTCCTTAAATAATGCAGCGGAGTCCTTAAATAATGCAACAAAGTCCTTAAATAATGCAGCAGAGTCCTTAAATAATGCAGCACAGTCCTCAAATGCTTCAGCAGAGTGAATAATTAATGCAGCAGAGTCCTTAAATAATGCAGCAAATTCCTTAAATATGCAGCAAATTCCTTAAATAATACAGCAGAGTACTTAAATAATCCAACAAAGTCCTTAAATAATGCAGCAAAGTCCTTAAATAATGCAGCAGAGTCCTCAAATAATGCAGCAGAGTCCTCAAATGCTTCAGCAGAGTCATTAAATAATGCAGCAGAGTCCTTAAATAATGCAGCAAATTCCTTAAATAATGAATCAGAGTCCTTAAATAATGCAGCAAAGTTCTTAAATAATGCAGCAGAGTCCTTAAATAATGCAACAAAGTCCTTAAATAATGCAGCAGAGTCCTTAAATAATGAAGCAAAGTCCTTAAATATTGCAGCAAAGTCCTTAAATAATGCAGCAGAGTCCTTAAATAATGCAACAAAGTCCTTAAATAATGCAGCAGAGTCCTTAAATAATGCAGCAAAGTCCTTAAATAATGCAGCAGAGTCATTAAATAATGCAGCAGAGTCTTTAAATACCGCAGCAGAGTACTTAAATACTGAAGCAGAGTCCTTTAATATAGCAGCAAGTCCCTTAAATAATGCAGCAGAGTCCTTAAAAAATCCAACAAAGTCATTAAATAATGCAGCAAGTCCTTAAATAATGCAGCAGAGTCCTCTAATAATGCAGCAGAGTCCTCAAATGCTTCAGCAAAGTCATTCAATAATGCAGCATAGTCCTTAAATAATGCAGCAAAGTCCTTAAATAATGCAGCAAAGTCCTTAAATAATGCAGCACAGTTCTTAAATAGTGCAACAACGTCGGTAAATAAGGCAGCAGAGTCCTTAAATAATGCAGCAAAGTCCTTAACTAAAGCAGCAGAGTCCTTAAATAATGCAACAAAGTCCTTAAATAATGCAGCAGAGTCCTTAAATACCGCAGCAAAGTCCTTAAATAATGCAGCAGAGTCCTTAAATAATGCAACAAAGTCCTTAAATAATGCAGCAGAGTCCTTAAATAATGCAGCAAAGTCCTTTAATAATGCAGCAGAGTCCTTAAATAATGCAACAAAGTCCTTAAATAATGCAGCAGAGTCCTTAAATACTGAAGCAGAGTCCTTAAATAATGCAGAAAAGTCCTTAAATAATGCAACAAAGTCCTTAAATAATGCAGCAGAGTCCTTAAATAATGCAGCAGAGTCCTCAAATGCTTCAGCAGAGTGAATAAATAATGCAGCAGAGTCCTTAAATAATGCATCAAATTCCTTAAATATGCAGCAAATTCCTTAAATAATACAGCAGAGTCCTTAAATAATCCAACAAAGTCATTAAATAATGCAGGAAAGTCCTTAAATAATGCAGCAGAGTCCTTAAATAATGCAGCAAAGTCCTTAAATAATGCAGCAGAGTCCTTAAATAATGCAACAGAGTCCTTAAATAATGCAGCAGAGTCCTTAAATACTGAAGCAGAGTCCTTAAATATTGCAGCAAAGTCCTTAAATAATGCAGCAGAGTCATTAAATAATGCAACAAAGTCCTTAAATAATGCAGCAGAGTCCTTAAATAATGCAACAAAGTCCTTAAATAATGCAGCAGAGTACTTAAATAATGCAACAAAGTCCTTAAATAATGCAGCAAAGTCCTTAAATACCACAGCAGAGTCATTAAATAATTCAGCAAAGTCCTTAAATAATGCAGCAGAGTCCTTAAATAATGCAGCAGACTCCTTAAATAATTCAGCAAAGTCCTTAAATAATGCAGCAGAGTCCTTAAATAATGCAACAAAGTCCTTAAATAATGCAGCAGAGTACTTAAATAATGCAGCAAACTCCTTTAATAATGCAGCAGAGCCCTTAAATAATGCAATAAAGTCCTTAAATAATGCAGCAGAGTCCTTAAATACGGAAGCAGAGTCCTTAAATATTGCAGCAAAGTCCTTAAATAATGCAGCAGAGTCCTTAAATAATGCAACAAAGTCCTTAAATAATGCAGCAGAGTCCTTAAATAATGCAGCAAAGTCCTTAACTAATGCAGCAGAGTAATTAGATAATGCAACAAAGTCCTTAAATAATGCAGCAGAGTCCTTAAATAATGCAACAAAGTCCTTAAATAATGCAGCAGAGTCCTTAAATAATGCAACAAAGTCCTTAAATAATGCAGCAGAGTCCTTAAATAATGCAACAAAGTCCTTAAATAATGCAGCAGAGTCCTTAAATAATGCAGCACAGTCCTCAAATGCTTCAGCAGAGTGAATAAATAATGCAGCAGAGTCCTTAAATAATGCAGCAAATTCCTTAAATATGCAGCAAATTCCTTAAATAATACAGCAGAGTACTAAAATAATCCAACAAAGTCCTTAAATAATGCAGCAAAGTCCTTAAATAATGCAGCAGAGTCCTCAAATAATGCAGCAGAGTCCTCAAATGCTTCAGCAGAGTCATTAAATAATGCAGCAGAGTCCTTAAATAATGCAGCAAATACCTTAAATAATGCATCAGAGTCCTTAAATAATGCAACAAAGTCCTTAATTAATGCAGCAAAGTTCTTAAATAATGCAGCAGAGTCCTTAAATAATGCAACAAAGTCCTTAAATAATGCAGCAGAGTCCTTAAATACTGAAGCAAAGTCCTTAAATATTGCAGCAAAGTCCTTAAATAATGCAGCAGAGTCCTTAAATAATGCAACAAAGTCCTTAAATAATGCAGCAAAGTCCTTAAATAATGCAGCAGAGTCCTTAAATAATGCAGCAGAGTCCTTAAATACCGCAGCAGAGTACTTAAATACTGAAGCAGAGTCCTTTAATATAGCAGCAAGTTCCTTAAATAATGCAGCAGAGTCCTTAAAAAATCCAACAAAGTCATTAAATAATGCAGCAAGTCCTTAAATAATGCAGCAGAGTCCTCTAATAATGCAGCAGAGTCCTCAAATGCTTCAGCAAAGTCATTAAATAATGCAGCATAGTCCTTAAATAATGCAGCAAAGTCCTTAAATAATGCAGCACAGTTCTTAAATAGTGCAACAACGTCGGTAAATAATGCAGCAGAGTCCTTAAATAATGCAGCAAAGTCCTTAACTAATGCAGCAGAGTCCTTAAATAATGCAAAAAAGTCCTTAAATAATGCAGCAGACTCCTTAAATACCGCAGCAAAGTCCTTAAATAATGCAGCAGAGTCCTTAAATAATGCAACAAAGTCGTTAAATAATGCAGCAGAGTCATTAAATAATGCAGCAAAGTCCTTTAATAATGCAGCAGAGTCCTTAAATAATGAAACAAAGTCCTTAAATAATGCAGCAGAGTCCTTAAATACTGAAGCAGAGTCCTTAAATAATGCAGCAATGTCCTTAAATAATGCAGCAGAGTCCTTAAATAATGCAAAAAAGTCCTTAAATAATGCAGCAGAGTCCTTAAATAATGCAGCAGAGTCCTTAAATAATGCAGCAGAGTGAATAAATAATGCAGCAGAGTCCTTAAATAATCCAACAAAGTCCTTAAATAATGCAGCAAAGTCCTTAAATAATGCAGCAGAGTCCTTAAATAATGCAGCAAAGTCCTTAAATAATGCAGCAGAGTCCTTAAATAATGCAACAAAGTCCTTAAATAATGCAGCAGAGTCCTTAAATACTGAAGCAGAGTCCTTAAATATTGCAGCAAAGTCCTTAAATAATGCAGCAGAGTCATTAAATAATGCAACAAAGTCCTTAAATAATGCAGCAGAGTCCTTAAATAATGCAATAAAGTCCTTAAATAATGCAGCAGAGTACTTAAATAATGCAACAAAGTCCTTAAATAATGCAGCAAAGTCCTTAAATACCACAGCAGAGTCATTAAATAATTCAGCAAAGTCCTTAAATAATGCAGCATAGTCCTTAAATAATGCAGCAAAGTCCTTAAATAATGCAGCACAGTTCTTAAATAGTGCAACAACGTCGGTAAATAATGCAGCAGAGTCCTTAAATAATGCAGCAAAGTCCTTAACTAATGCAGCTGAGTCCTTAAATAATGCAACAAAGTCCTTAAATAATGCAGCAGAGTCCTTAAATACCGCAGCAAAGTCCTTAAATAATGCAGCAGAGTCCTTAAATAATGCAACAAAGTCCTTAAATAATGCAGCAGAGTCCTTAAATATTGCAGCAAAGTCCTTTAATAATGCAGCAGAGTCCTTAAATAATGAAACAAAGTCCTTAAATAATGCAGCAGAGTCCTTAAATACTGAAGCAGAGTCCTTAAATAATGCAGCAATGTCCTTAAATAATGCAGCAGAGTCCTTAAATAATGCAACAAAGTCCTTAAATAATGCAGCAGAGTCCTTAAATAATGCAGCAGAGTGAATAAATAATGCAGCAGAGTCCTTAAATAATCCAACAAAGTCCTTAAATAATGCAGCAAAGTCCTTAAATAATGCAGCAGAGTCCTTAAATAATGCAGCAAAGTCCTTAAATAATGCAGCAGAGTCCTTAAATAATGCAACAAAGTCCTTAAATAATGCAGCAGAGTCCTTAAATACTGAAGCAGAGTCCTTAAATATTGCAGCAAAGTCCTTAAATAATGCAGCAGAGTCATTAAATAATGCAACAAAGTCCTTAAATAATGCAGCAGAGTCCTTAAATAATGCAATAAAGTCCTTAAATAATGCAGCAGAGTACTTAAATAATGCAACAAAGTCCTTAAATAATGCAGCAAAGTCCTTAAATACCACAGCAGAGTCATTAAATAATTCAGCAAAGTCCTTAAATAATGCAGCAGAGTCCTTAAATAATGCAGCAGACTCCTTAAATAATTCAGCAAAGTCCTTAAATAATGCAGCAGAGTCCTTAAATAATGCAACAAAGTCCTTAAATAATGCAGCAGAGTCCTTAAATACGGAAGCAGAGTCCTTAAATATTGCAGCAAAGTCCTTAAATAATGCAGCAGAGTCCTTAAATAATGCAACAAAGTCCTTAAATAATGCAGCAGAGTCCTTAAATAATGCAGCAAAGTCCTTAACTAATGCAGCAGAGTAATTAAATAATGCAACAAAGTCCTTAAATAATGCAACAGAGTCCTTAAATACCGCAGCAAAGTGCTTAAATAATGCAGCAGAGTCCTCAAATGCTTCAGCAGAGTCCTTAAATAATGCAGCAGAGTCCTTAAATAATGCATCAGAGTCCTTAAATAATGTAACAAAGTCCTTAAATAATGCAGCAGAGTCCTTAAATACTGAAGCAGAGCCCTTAAATAATGCAATAAAGTCATTAAATAATGCAGCAGAGTCCTTAAATACGGAAGCAGAGTCCTTAAATACTGCAGCAAAGTCCTTAAATAATGCAGCAGAGTCCTTAAATAATGCAATAAAGTCCTTAAATAATGCATCAGAGTCCTTAAATACGGAAGCAGAGTCCTTAAATATTGCAGCAAAGTCCTTAAATAATGCAGCAGAGTCCTTAAATAATGCAACAAAGTCCTTAAATAATGCAGCGGAGTCCTTAAATAATGCAACAAAGTCCTTAAATAATGCAGCAGAGTCCTTAAATAATGCAGCACAGTCCTCAAATGCTTCAGCAGAGTGAATAATTAATGCAGCAGAGTCCTTAAATAATGCAGCAAATTCCTTAAATATGCAGCAAATTCCTTAAATATGCAGCAAATTCCTTAAATAATACAGCAGAGTACTTAAATAATCCAACAAAGTCCTTAAATAATGCAGCAAAGTCCTTAAATAATGCAGCAGAGTCCTCAAATAATGCAGCAGAGTCCTCAAATGCTTCAGCAGAGTCATTAAATAATGCAGCAGAGTCCTTAAATAATGCAGCAAATTCCTTAAATAATGAATCAGAGTCCTTAAATAATGCAGCAAAGTTCTTAAATAATGCAGCAGAGTCCTTAAATAATGCAACAAAGTCCTTAAATAATTCAGCAGAGTCCTTAAATACTGCAGCAGAGTCCATAAATAATGTAGCAAAGTCCTTAAATAATGCAGCAGAGTCCTTAAATACCACAGCAGAGTCCTTAAATAATGCAGCAAAGTCCTTAAATAATGCAGCAGAGTCCTTAAATAATGCAGCAGAGTCCTTAAATAATGCAGCAAAGTCCTTATATAATGCAGCAAAGTCCTTAAATAATGCAGCAAAGTCCTTATATAATGCAGCAGAGTCCTTAAATTCTGAAGCAGAGTCCTTAAATAATTCAGCAAAGTCCTTAAATTATGCAACAGAGTCCTTTAATACCGCAGCAGAGTATTAAAATAATTCATCAAAGTCCATAAATAATGCAGCAGAGTCCATAAATAATTCAGCAGAGTCCTCAAATGATTCAGCAAAGTCATTAAATAATGCAGCAAAGTCCTTAACTAATGTAGCAGAATCCTTAAATAATGCAGCAAAGTCCTAATATAATGCAGCAGAGTCCTTAAAAACTGAAGCAGAGTCCTTAAATAATGCAGCAAAGTCCTTAAATAATGCAGCAGAGTCCTTATATACCGCAGCAGAGTCCTTAAATAATGCAGCAGAGTCCTTAATTAATGCAACAAAGTCCTTAAATAATGCAGCAGATTCCTTAAATACCACAGCAGAGTCCTTAAATAATTCAGCAAAGTCCTTAAATAATGCTGCAGCAGAGTCCTTAAATAATGCAGCAGAGTCCTCAAATGCTTCAGCAGAGTGAAAAAATGATGCAGCAGAGTCCTTAAATAATGCAGCAAATTCTTTAAATATGCAGCAAATTCCTTAAATAATGCAGCAGAGTCCTTAAATAATGCAACAAAGTCCTTAAATAATGCAGCAGAGTCCTTAAATACTGAAGCAGAGTCCTTAAATATTGCAGCAAAGTCCTTAAATAATGCAGCAGAGTCATTAAATATTGCAGCAAAGTCCTTAAATAATGCAGCAGAGTCCTTAAATAATGCAGCAGAGTCCTCAAATGCTTCAGCAGAATGAATAAATAATGAAGCAGAGTCCTTAAATAATGCATTAAATTCCTTAAATATGCAGCAAATTCCTTAAATACTGCAGCAGAGTCCTTAAATAATTCAGCAGAGTCCTTAAATACCGCAGCAGAGTCCATAAATAATGCAGCAAAGTCCTTAAATAATGCAACAGAGTCCATAAATACCGCAGCAGAGTCCTTAAATAATGCAGCAAAGTCCTTAAATAATGCAGCGGAGTCCTTAAATAATGCAGCAAAGTCCTTAAATAATGCAGCAGAGTCCTTAAATAATACTACAAAGTCCTTAAATAATGCAGCAGAGTCCTTAAATACTGAAGCAGAGTCCTTAAACATTGCAACAAAGTCCTTAAATAATGCAACAAAGTCCTTAAATAATGCAGCAGAGTCCTTAAATAATGCAGCAAAATGCAGCAGAGTCCTTAAATAATGCAACAAAGTCCTTAAATAATGCAGCAGAGTCCTTAAATATTGCAGCAGAGTCCTTAAATAATTCAGCAAACTCCTTAAATAATGCAGCAGAGTCCTTAAATAATGCAGCAGAGTCCTCAAATGCTTCAGCAGAGTGAATAAATAATGAAGCAGAGTCCTTAAATAATGCAGCAAATTCCTTAAATATGCAGCAAATTCCTTAAATAATGCAGCAGAGTCCTTAAATAATCCAACAAAGTCATTAAATAATGCAGCAAGTCCTTAAATAATGCAGCAGAGTCCTCAAATAATACAGCAGAGTCCTCAAATGCTTCAGCAAAGTCATTAAATAATGCAGCATAGTCCTTAAATAATGCAGCAAAGTACTTAACTAATGCAGCAGAGTCCTTAAATAATGCAACAAAGTCCTTAAATAATGCAGCAGAGTCCATAAATACTGAAGTAAAGTCCTTAAATATTGCAAGAAAGTCCTTAAATAATGCAGCAGAGTCATTAAATAATGCAACAAAGTTATTACATAATGCAGCAGAGTCCTTTAATAATGCAGCAGAGTCCTTAAATACCACAGCAGAGTCCTTAAATAATTCAGCAAAGTTCTTAAATAATGCAGCAGAGTCCTTAAATAATGCAGCAGAGTCCTCAAATTCTTCAGCAGAGTGAATAAATGATGCAGCAGAGTCCTTAAATAATGCAGCAAATTCTTTAAATATGCAGC
Source organism: Phyllobates terribilis (assembly GCF_046119375.1). NCBI lineage: Eukaryota > Metazoa > Chordata > Amphibia > Anura > Dendrobatidae > Phyllobates > Phyllobates terribilis. The sequence goes on from NW_027362765.1 coordinate 649,206,713, forward strand.
AAATTCCTTAAATAATACAGCAGAGTCCTTAAATAATGAAACAAAGTCCTTAAATAATGCAGCAGAGTCCTTAAATACCGCAGCAGAGTCCTTAAATAATGCAGCAAAGTCCTTAAATAATGTAGCAGAATCCTTAAATAATGCAGCAGAGTCCTTATATACCGCAGCATAGTCCTTAAATAATGCAGCAGAGTCCTTAAATAATGCAACAAAGTCCTTAAATAATGCAGCAGATTCCTTAAATTCCGCAGCAGAGTCCTCAAATGCTTCAGCATAGTCATTAAATAATGCAGCATAGTCCTTAAATAATGCAGCAAAGTCCTTAAATAATGCAGCACAGTTCTTAAATAATGCAACAATGTCGTTAAATAATGCAGCAGAGTCCTTAAATACCGCAGCAAAGTGCTTAAATAATGCAGCAGAGTCCTTAAATAATGCAGCAGAGTCCTCAAATGCTTCAGGAGAGTCCTTAAATAATGCAGCAGAGTCCTTAAATAATGCAGCAGAGTCCTCAAATGCTTCAGGAGAGTCCTTAAATAATGCAACAAAGTCCTTAAATAATGCAGCAGAGTCCCTAAATACTGAAGCAGAGTCCTTAAATATTGCAGCAAAGTCCTTAAATAATGCAGCAGAGTCATTAAATAATGCAACAAAGTCCTTACATAATGCAGCAGAGTCCTTAAATAATGCAGCAGAGTCCTTAAATACTGAAGCAGAGTCCTTAAATATTGCAGCAAAGTCCTTAAATAATGCAGCAGAGTCATTAAATAATGCAACAAAGTCCTTGCATAATGCAGCAGAGTCCTTAAATAATGCAACAAAGTCCTTTAATAATGCAGCAGAGTCCTTAAATACCACAGCAGAGTCCTTAAATAATTCAGCAAAGTCCTTAAATAATGCAGCAGAGTCCTTAAATAATGCAGCATAGTCCTCAAATGCTTCAGCAGAGTGAATAAATGATGCAGCAGAGTCCTTAAATAATGCAGAAAATTCTTTAAATATGCAGCAAATTCCTTAAATAATGCAGCAGAGTCCTTAAATAATGCAACAAAGTCCTTAAATAATGCAGCAAAGACCTTAAATAATGCAGCAGAGTCCTTAAATACCACAGCAGAGTCCTTAAATAATGCAACAAAGTCCTTAAACAATGCAGCAGAGTCCTTAAATACTGAAGCAGAGTCATTAAATAATGCAGCAAATTCCTTAATTAATGCAGCAGAGTCCTTAAATAATGCAGCAAAGTCCTTAACTAATGTAGCAGAATCCTTAAATAATACAGCAAAGTCCTAATATAATGCAGCAGAGTCCTTAAAAACTGAAGCAGAGTCCTTAAATAATGCAGCAAAGTCCTTAAATAATGCAGCAGAGTCCTTATATACCGCAGCAGAGTCCTTAAATAATGCAGCAGAGTCCTTAATTAATGCAACAAAGTCCTTAAATAATGCAGCAGATTCCTTAAATACCACAGCAGAGTCCTTAAATAATTCAGTAAAGTCCTTAAATAATGCAGCAGAGTCCTCAAATGCTTCAGCAGAGTGAAAAAATGATGCAGCAGAGTCCTTAAATAATGCAGCAAATTCTTTAAATATGCAGCAAATTCCTTAAATAATGCAGCAGAGTCCTTAAATAATGCAACAAAGTCCTTAAATAATGCAGCAGAGTCCTTAAATACTGAAGCAGAGTCCTTAAATATTGCAGCAAAGTCCTTAAATAATGCAGCAGAGTCATTAAATATTGCAGCAAAGTCCTTAAATAATGCAGCAGAGTCCTTAAATAATGCAACAAAGTCCTTAAATAATGCAGCAGATTCCTTAAATTCCGCAGCAGTGTCCTTACATAATGCAGCAAAGTCCTTAATTAATGCAGCAGAGTCCTTAAATACCACAGCAGAGTCCTTAGATAATGCAGCAAAGTCCTTAAATAATGCAGCAGAATCCTTAAATAATGCAGCAGAGTCCTTTAATGCCGCCGCAGATACCTTAAATAATGCAGCAGAGTGCTTAAATAATGCAGCAGAGTCCTTAAATAATGCAGAAGGTTGCTTAAATACCGCAGCAGAGTGCTTAAATAATGCAGCAAAATCCTAAAATAATGCAGCAGAGTACTTAAATACCGCAGCAGAGTCCTTAAATAATGCAACAAAGTCCTTAAATAATGCAGCAAAGACCTTAAATAATGCAGCAGAGTCCTTAAATACCGCAGCAGAGTCCTTAAATAATGCAACAAAGTCCTTAAACAATGCAGCAGAGTCCTTAAATACTGAAGCAGAGTCCTTAAATAATGCAGCAAATTCCTTAATTAATGCAGCAGAGTCCTTAAATAATGCAGCAAAGTCCTTAAATAATGTAGCAGAATCCTTAAATAATGCAGCAAAGTCCTAATATAATGCAGCAGAGTCCTTAAAAACTGAAGCAGAGTCCTTAAATAATGCAGCAAAGTCCTTAAATAATGCAGCAGAGTCCTTATATACCGCAGCAGAGTCCTTAAATAATGCAGCAGAGTCCTTAAATAATGCAACAAAGTCCTTAAATAATGCAGCAGATTCCTTAAATACCACAGCAGAGTCCTTAAATAATTCAGCAAAGTCCTTAAATAATGCAGCAGAGTCCTTAAATAATGCAGCAGAGTCCTCAAATGCTTCAGCAGAGTGAAAAAATGATGCAGCAGAGTCCTTAAATAATGCAGCAAATTCTTTAAATATGCAGCAAATTCCTTAAATAATGCAGCAGAGTCCTTAAATAATGCAATAAAGTCCTTAAATAATGCAGCAAAGTCCTTAAATAATGCAGCAGAGTCCTCAAATGATTCAGCAAAGTCATTAAATAATGCAGCAGAGTCCGTAAATAATGCAGCAAAGTCCTTAAATAATGCAGCAGAGTCCTTAAATAATACAACAAAGTCCTTAAATAATGCAGCAGAGTCCTTAAATAATGCAGCAAAGTCCTTAAATAATGCAGCAGAGTCCTTAAATAATACAACAAAGTCCTTAAATAATGCAGCAGAGTCCTTAAATACTGAAGCAGAGTCCTTAAATATTGCAACAAAGGCCTTAAATAATGCAACAAAGTCCTTAAATAATGCAGCAGAGTCCTTAAATAATGCAACAAAGTCCTTAAATAATGCAGCAGAGTCCTTAAATAATGCAGCAAAATGCAGCAGAGTCCTTAAATAATGCAACAAAGTCATAAAATAATGCAGCAGAGTCCTTAAATATTGCAACAGAGTCCATAAATAATTCAGCAAACTCCTTAAATAATGCAGCAGAGTCCTTAAATAATGCAGCAGAGTCCTCAAATGCTTCAGCAGAATGAATAAATAATGAAGCAGAGTCCTTAAATAATGCAGCAAATTCCTTAAATATGCAGCAAATTCCTTAAATAATGCAGCAGAGTCCTTAAAAAATCCAACGAAGTCATTAAATAATGCAGCAAGTCCTTAAATAATGCAGCAGAGTCCTCAAATGCTTCAGCAAAGTCATTAAATAATGCAGCATAGTCCTTAAATAATGCAGCAAAGTCCTTAACTAATGCAGCAGAGTCCTTAAATAATGCAACAAAGTCCTTAAATAATGCAGCAGAGTCCTTAAATACTGAAGCAGAGTCCTTAAATATTGCAAGAAAGTCCTTAAATAATGCAGCAGAGTCATTAAATAATGCAACAAAGTCCTTACATAATGCAGCAGAGTCCTTTAATAATGCAGCAGAGTCCTTAAATACCACAGCAGAGTCCTTAAATAATTCAGCAAAGTTCTTAAATAATGCAGCAGAGTCCTTAAATAATGCAGCAGAGTCCTCAAATGCTTCAGCAGAGTGAATAAATGATGCAGCAGAGTCCGTAAATAAAGCAGCAAATTCTTTAAATATGCAGCAAATTCCTTAAATAATACAGCAGAGTCCTTAAATAATGAAACAAAGTCCTTAAATAATGCAGCAAAGTCCTTAAATAATGCAGCAGAGTCATTAAATACCGCAGCAGAGTCCTTAAATAATGCAGCAAAGTCCTTTAATAATGTAGCAGAATCCTTAAATAATGCAGCAGAGTCCTTATATACCGCAGCAGAGTCCTTAAATAATGCAGCAGAGTCCTTATATAATGCAACAAAGTCCTTAAATAATGCAGCAGATTCCTTAAATTCCGCAGCAGAGTCCTCAAATGCTTCAGCATAGTCATTAAATAATGCAGCATAGTCCTTAAATAATGCAGCAAAGTCCTTAAATAATGCAGCACAGTTCTTAAATAATGCAACAATGTCGTTAAATAATGCAGCAGAGTCCTTAAATACCGCAGCAAAGTGCTTAACTAATGCAGCAGAGTCCTTAAATAATGCAGCAGAGTCCTCAAATGCTTCAGGAGAGTCCTTAAATAATGCAGCAGAGTCCTTAAATAATGCAGCAAAGTCCTTAAATAATGCAGCAGAGTGCGTAAATAATGCAACAAAGTCCTTAAATAATGCAGCAGAGTCCCTAAATACTGAAGCAGAGTCCTTAAATATTGCAGCAAAGTCCTTAAATAATGCAGCAGAGTCATTAAATAATGAAACAAAGTCCTTACATAATGCAGCAGAGTCCTTAAATAATGCAGCAGAGTCCTTAAATACTGAAGCAGAGTCCTTAAATATTGCAGCAAACTCCTTAAATAATGCAGCAGAGTCAATAAATAATGCAACAAAGTCCTTGCATAATGCAGCAGAGTCCTTAAATAATGCAACAAAGTCCTTTAATAATGCAGCAGAGTCCTTAAATACCACAGCAGAGTCCTTAAATAATTCAGCAAAGTCCTTAAATATTGCAGCAGAGTCCTTAAATAATGCAGCATAGTCCTCAAATACTTCAGCAGAGTGAATAAATGATGCAGCAGAGTCCTTAAATAATGCAGAAAATTCTTTAAATATGCAGCAAATTCCTTAAATAATGCAGCAGAGTCCTTAAATAATGCAACAAAGTCCTTAAATAATGCAGCAAAGACCTTAAATAATGCAGCAGAGTCCTTAAATACCGCAGCAGAGTCCTTAAATAATGCAACAAAGTCCTTAAACAATGCAGCAGAGTCCTTAAATACTGAAGCAGAGTCCTTAAATAATGCAGCAAATTCCTTAATTAATGCAGCAGAGTCCTTAAATAATGCAGCAAAGTCCTTAAATAATGTAGCAGAGTCCTTAAAAACTGAAGCAGAGTCCTTAAATAATGCAGCAAAGTCCTTAAATAATGCAGCAGAGTCCTTATATTCCGCAGCAGAGTCCTGAAATAATGCAGCACAGTCCTAATTAATGCAACAAAGTCCATAAATAATGCAGCAGATTCCTTAAATACCACAGCAGAGTCCTTAAATAATTCAGCAAAGTCCTTAAATAATGCAGCAGAGTCCTCAAATGCTTCAGCAGAGTGAAAAAATGATGCAGCAGAGTCCTTAAATAATGCAGCAAATTCTTTAAATATGCAGCAAATTCCTTAAATAAAGCAGCAGAGTCCTTAAATAATGCAACAAAGTCCTTAAATAATGCAGCAGAGTCCTTAAATACTGAAGCAGAGTCCTTAAATATTGCAGCAAAGTCCTTAAATAATGCAGCAGAGTCATTAAATATTGCAGCAAAGTCCTTAATAATGCAGCAGAGTCCTTAAATAATGCAACAAAGTCCTTAAATAATGCAGCAGATTCCTTAAATTCCGCAGCAGAGTCCTTACATAATGCAGCAAAGTCCTTAATTAATGCAGCAGAGTCCTTAAATACCACAGCAGAGTACTTAGATAATGCAGCAAAGTCCTTAAATAATGCAGCAGAATCCTTAAATAATGCAGCAGAGTCCTTAAATAATGCAGAAGGTTGCTTAAATACCGCAGCAGAGTGCTTAAATAATGCAGCAAAATCCTAAAATAATGCAGCAGAGTACTTAAATACCGCAGCAGAGTCCTTAAATAATGCAACAAAGTCCTTAAACAATGCAGCAGAGTCCTTAAATACTGAAGCAGAGTCCTTAAATAATGCAGCAAATTCCTTAATTAATGCAGCAGAGTCCTTAAATAATGCAGCAAAGTTCTTAAATAATGTAGCAGAATCCTTAAATAATGCAGCAAAGTCCTAATATAATGCAGCAGAGTCCTTAAAAACTGAAGCAGAGTCCTTAATTAATGCAGCAAAGTCCTTAAATAATGCAGCAGAGTCCTTATATACCGCAGCAGAGTCCTTAAATAATGCAGCAGAGTCCTTAAATAATGCAACAAAGTCCTTAAATAATGCAGCAGATTCCTTAAATACCACAGCAGAGTCCTTAAATAATTCAGCAAAGTCCTTAAATAATGCAGCAGAGTCCTTAAATAATGCAGCAGAGTCCTCAAATGCTTCAGCAGAGTGAAAAAATGATGCAGCAGAGTCCTTAAATAATGCAGCAAATTCTTTAAATATGCAGCAAATTCCTTAAATAATGCAGCAGAGTCCTTAAATAATGCAACAAAGTCCTTAAATAATGCAGCAGAGTCCTTAAATATTGATGCAGAGTCCTTAAATATTGCAGCAAAGTCCTTAAATAATGCAGCAGAGTCATTAAATATTGCAGCAAAGTCCTTAAATAATGCAGCAGAGTCCTTAAATAATGCAACAAAGTCCTTAAATAATGCAGCAGATTCCTTAAATTCCGCAGCAGAGTCCTTACATAATACAGCAAAGTCCTTAAATAATGCGGCAGAGTCCTTAAATAATGCAGCAGATTCCTTAAATAATGCAGCAGAGTCCTTTAATGCCGCCGCAGATACGTTAAATAATGCAGCAGAGTGCTTAAATAATGCAGCAGAGTCCTTAAATAATGCAGAAGGTTCCTTAAATACTGCAGCAGAGTGCTTAAATAATGCAGCAAAATCCTAAAATAATGCAATGCAGCAGAGTACTTAAATACCGCAGCAGAGTCCTTAAATAATGCAACAAAGTCCTTAAATAATTCAGCAGAGTCCTTAAATACTGCAGCAGAGTCCATAAATAATGTAGCAAAGTCCTTAAATAATGCAGCAGAGTCCTTAAATACCACAGCAGAGTCCTTAAATAATGCAGCAAAGTCCTTAAATAATGCAGCAGAGTCCTTAAATAATGCAGCAAAGTCCTTATATAATGAAGCAAAGTCCTTAAATAATGCAGCAAAGTCCTTATATAATGCAGCAGAGTCCTTAAATTCTGAAGCAGAGTCCTTAAATAATTCAGCAGTCCTTAAATTATGCAACAGAGTCCTTAAATACCGCAGCAGAGTATTAAAATAATTCATCAAAGTCCATAAATAATGCAGCAGAGTCCATAAATAATTCAGCAGAGTCCTCAAATGATTCAGCAAAGTCATTAAATAATGCAGCAAAGTCCTTAACTAATGTAGCAGAATCCTTAAATAATGCAGCAAAGTCCTAATATAATGCAGCAGAGTCCTTAAAAACTGAAGCAGAGTCCTTAAATAATGCAGCAAAGTCCTTAAATAATGCAGCAGAGTCCTTATATACCGCAGCAGAGTCCTTAAATAATGCAGCAGAGTCCTTAATTAATGCAACAAAGTCCTTAAATAATGCAGCAGATTCCTTAAATACCACAGCAGAGTCCTTAAATAATTCAGCAAAGTCCTTAAATAATGCTGCAGCAGAGTCCTTAAATAATGCAGCAGAGTCCTCAAATGCTTCAGCAGAGTGAAAAAATGATGCAGCAGAGTCCTTAAATAATGCAGCAAATTATTTAAATATGCAGCAAATTCATTAAATAATGCAGCAGAGTCCTTAAATAATGCAACAAAGTCCTTAAATAATGCAGCAGAGTCCTTAAATACTGAAGCAGAGTCCTTAAATATTGCAGCAAAGTCCTTAAATAATGCAGCAGAGTCATTAAATATTGCAGCAAAGTCCTTAAATAATGCAGCAGAGTCCTTAAATAATGCAGCAGAGTCCTCAAATGCTTCTGCAGAATGAATAAATAATGAAGCAGAGTCCTTAAATAATGCATTAAATTCCTTAAATATGCAGCAAATTCCTTAAATAATGCAGCAGAGTCCTTAAATAATTCAGCAGAGTCCTTAAATACCGCAGCAGAGTCCATAAATAATGCAGCAAAGTCCTTAAATAATGCAACAGAGTCCATAAATACCACAGCAGAGTCCTTAAATAATGCAGCAAAGTCCTTAAATAATGCAGCGGAGTCCTTAAATAATGCAGCAAAGTCCTTAAATAATGCAGCAGAGTCCTTAAATAATACAACAAAGTCCTTAAATAATGCAGCAGAGTCCTTAAATACTGAAGCAGAGTCCTTAAATATTGCAACAAAGTCCTTAAATAATGCAACAAAGTCCTTAAATAATGCAGCAGAGTCCTTAAATAATGCAGCAAAATGCAGCAGAGTCCTTAAATAATGCGACAAAGTCCTTAAATAATGCAGCAGAGTCCTTAAATATTGCAGCAGAGTCCTTAAATAATTCAGCAAACTCCTTAAATAATGCAGCAGAGTCCTTAAATAATGCAGCAGAGTCCTCAAATGCTTCAGCAGAGTGAATAAATAATGAAGCAGAGTCCTTAAATAATGCAGCAAATATCTTAAATATGCAGCAAATTCCTTAAATAATGCAGCAGAGTCCTTAAATAATCCAACAAAGTCATTAAATAATGCAGCAAGTCCTTAAATAATGCAGCAGAGTCCTCAAATAATACAGCAGAGTCCTCAAATGCTTCAGCAAAGTCATTAAATAATGCAGCATAGTCCTTAAATAATGCAGCAAAGTACTTAACTAATGCAGCAGAGTCCTTAAATAATGCAACAAAGTCCTTAAATAATGCAGCAGAGTCCTTAAATACTGAAGCAGAGTCCTTAAATATTGCAAGAAAGTCCTTAAATAATGCAGCAGAGTCATTAAATAATGCAACAAAGTTCTTACATAATGCAGCAGAGTCCTTTAATAATGCAGCAGAGTCCTTAAATACCACAGCAGAGTCCTTAAATAATTCAGCAAAGTTCTTAAATAATGCAGCAGAGTCCTTAAATAATGCAGCAGAGTCCTCAAATGCTTCAGCAGAGTGAATAAATGATGCAGCAGAGTCCTTAAATAATGCAGCAAATTCTTTAAATATGCAGCAAATTCCTTAAATAATACAGCAGAGTCCTTAAATAATGAAACAAAGTCCTTAAATAATGCAGCAGAGTCCTTAAATACCGCAGCAGAGTCCTTAAATAATGCAGCAAAGTCCTTAAATAATGTAGCAGAATCCTTAAATAATGCAGCAGAGTCCTTATATACCGCAGCATAGTCCTTAAATAATGCAGCAGAGTCCTTAAATAATGCAACAAAGTCCTTAAATAATGCAGCAGATTCCTTAAATTCCGCAGCAGAGTCCTCAAATGCTTCAGCATAGTCATTAAATAATGCAGCATAGTCCTTAAATAATGCAGCAAAGTCCTTAAATAATGCAGCACAGTTCTTAAATAATGCAACAATGTCGTTAAATAATGCAGCAGAGTCCTTAAATACCGCAGCAAAGTGCTTAAATAATGCAGCAGAGTCCTTAAATAATGCAGCAGAGTCCTCAAATGCTTCAGGAGAGTCCTTAAATAATGCAGCAGAGTCCTTAAATAATGCAGCAGAGTCCTCAAATGCTTCAGGAGAGTCCTTAAATAATGCAACAAAGTCCTTAAATAATGCAGCAGAGTCCCTAAATACTGAAGCAGAGTCCTTAAATATTGCATCAAAGTCCTTAAATAATGCAGCAGAGTCATTAAATAATGCAACAAAGTCCTTACATAATGCAGCAGAGTCCTTAAATAATGCAGCAGAGTCCTTAAATACTGAAGCAGAGTCCTTAAATATTGCAGCAAAGTCCTTAAAT